>NC_136419.1:138062500-139262500 GCF_052625555.1 Lactuca saligna | reverse complement strand
TAATATGCAGTGGGCCCACTCAGTCATTGGACTGGAATACCCTTGGGTCCACTCAGTCACCGGGTTGGAATACCCCCGGACTGTTGACTCATGCACAAAGCAATAGAGTCTCAACCGCAAAAAATATGTCGACATATAATATATAACAAACAAAACCAACAGACACATAATCATCCAACATTAAATCACAGGTAATCCTATAGATCCACCGGTCTATGCATGTCAACTAGTAACAACCTAAAAGCCAACCACTAGTTGCTAGAACTCTTCACAATTTAGCAACGGGTGAAATAGTTTGACATAAATACGCCCTTAATATGATTATTAGTTATAAGACTGATCAAAATATGATGAGATCATCTTCTCTTTAATTCCATGGCCATAATATTTGCATGTATTTCACCAAGATTCTCTATGATGAGAAACCAATCAAGTTTACTTGTCCAGGTACCCTTTTTGGTGATCTAAGTAAAAGATCTTCCATGGTCCCACCCATATGAACATCAAGCAACGCCTTACCAATAAATAAATTATTAAAAGCCTCTTTAGATCTTCGATAAAAATCTAAACAAAGTCTATTAGATTAATTGACTACCCAATTTAGGTTACCAAAAATAATTACTTTTCTTTTTAGAAGTATCGGAAAGGTTGCAAAAATGACCTTTTCAAGATAGAACCTTATCTACCTTGTCATCCAAGTCAACCAATTTTGATCCAGAATCAATTGGATAGAGCTGAAAATTAATTCTTTATTTCTATAAATGTTCAAAACTTGATCGATGCTTATTACAATTTGAAGCTGAATGAATCATCTCCACTTGTCAATCATCGAGAGTCAAAGCGGCAATGTCCCTTTAAACTTGTTATAAATCCCAATATCATGAAAATAAACACCCCTTTCATGGATCCTTCCAACCAAGTTTAGAATATGTGACATTTTTCCATATACTTTACCTCATGCATACCATGTTGCTATTATATATTAAAAATGACATATGCTTTTATTATGGAAGAAAAATTAAAGTATTTTACTAAAATTCATAAAGAATAAAGTATGTTGTTATTATGGACAAAAATAGACTTATATTTTCAATAAGTGTAATAGATAAGAATTGAAATTATGTTGTTATTATGTATAACAACATCAAGTATGTTGTTAGTTTGGAAAAGAAGAAGAAAAGTACACTTCTATAATGCATAAAAATAAAATAATTTGTTATTTTGGATAAAATATAAAAGTACATTGTCAAATATGGATACACCATGAAAGTAATTGAGAAGAATTGAAGTAGGTGGCTATTATAAATAAAAATAAAGTATGTTTCTATTATAGAAATAAGAGAAAGTATATTGCTATAGTGGATAAAAGATAAAACATGATACAATTATGGAAAAAGTAAGGTACATTGCTACAATAGATTAAAAGTAACGTAGTTACTCGAACTCTTCGCATTTTGCAACGAGTGAAACAATTAGACATAAATACGTCCTTAATATGATTATTAGTTATAAGACTAATCAAACTATGATGAGACCATTTTCTCTCTTATTCCTTGGCCATAGTATTTGGATGTATTTCACCAAGATTTTCTATGATGAGAAACCAGTCATGTTTACTTGTCCGGGTACCCTTTTTGGTGATCTAAGTAAAAGATCTCCCACGTTCTCACCCATATGAGCATCAATCAATGCCTTGCCAATAAATAAATTATTAAAAGCCTCTTTAGATCTTCGACAAAAAGCTAAACAATGTCTTTCAGATTAATTGACTACCTAATTAACGTTACCAAAAATAATTACTTTCTTTTAGAAGTATCGGAAAGGTTGCAAAAATGACCTTTTCAAGATAGAACCTTATCTACCTTGTCATCCAAGTCAACCAATTTTGATCCCGAATCAACTAGATGGAGCTGAAAAATAATTATTTATTTCTATAAATTTTCAAAACTTGATCGACGCTTACTAGAATTTGAAGCCGAACAAGAATCATCTCCACTTGTCAATCATCGACAGTCAAAGCCGAAATGTCCCTTTAAACTTATTATAAATCACAACATCATGAAAATAAACACCCATTTCATGGATCCTTCCAACCAAGTTTAGAATATGTGACAATTTTGCCATCTAGTTTACCTTCATGCATACCATGTTGCTTTTATATATTTAAAATGACATATGCTTTTATTATGGATGAAAAATTAAAGTACTTTACTGTAATGGATAATGAATAAAGTGTGTTGTTATTACGGATACATATACTTATACTTTCTATAATTGTAATAGATAAGAATTGAAATTATGTTGTTATTATGTATAAAAACATCAAGTATGTTGTTATTTTGGAAATGAAGAAGAAAAGTACATTTCTATAATGCATAAAAATAAAATATGTTGTTATTATAGATAAAAGATAGAAGTACATTGTCAAATATGGAAAATCCATGAAAGTAATTAAGAAGAATTGGAGTAGGTTGTTATTATAAATAAAAACAAAGTGTGTTTCTATTATATAAATAAGAGTAAGTATATTGCTATAGTGGATAAAAGATAAAACATGATGCAATTATGGAAAAAGCAAGGTACATTGCTATAATGGATAAAAAGTAAGGTAGTGGCTCGAACTCTTCACATTTTAGCCACAAGTGAAACAATTTGACATAAATATGCGCTTAATATGATTATTAGTTATAAGACTGATCAAACTATGATGAGATCATCTTCTCTTTAATTCCATGGCCATAATATTTGCATGTATTTCACCAAGATTCTCTATGATGAGAAACCAATCAAGTTTACTTGTCCAGGTACCCTTTTTGGTGATCTAAGTAAAAGATCTTCCATGGTCCCACCTATATGAACATCAATCAACGCCTTACCAATAAATAAATTATTAAAAGCCTCTTTAGATCTTTGACAAAAATCTAAACAAAGTCTATCAGATTAATTGACTACTCAATTAAGGTTACCAAAAATAATTACTTTTCTTTTTAGAAGTATCGGAAAGGTTGCAGAAATGACCTTTTCAAGATAGAACCTTATCTACCTTGTCATCCAAGCCCGCCAATTTTGATCCCGAATCAACTGGATGGAGCTGAATAATAATTCTTTATTTCTATAAATGTTCAAAACTTGATCGACGCTTAATAGAATTTGAAGCTGAACGAATCATCTTGATTTGTCAATTACCAACAGTCAAAGCCGAAATGTCCCTTTAAAAATATTATAAATCCCAATATCATGAAAATAAACACCCCTTTCATGGATCCTTCCAACCAACTTTAGAATATGTGATAATTTTTTCATCTACTTTACCTTCATGCATACCATGTTGCTTTTATATATTAAAAATGACATATTCTTTTATAATCGAAGAAAAATTAAAGTACGCTTTTATTATGGAAGAAAATTAAAGTACTTTACTATAATGGATAAAGAATAAAGTATGTTGTTATTATGAATAGAAATAGACTTATATTTTTTTATAATTGTAATAGATAAGAATTGGAATTATGTTGTTATTATGTATAAAAACATCAAGTATGTTGTTCTTTTGGAAAAGGAAAAGAAAAGTACACTTCTATAATGCATAAAAATAAATTATGTTTTTATTATGGATAAAAGATAGAAGTACATTGTCAAATATGGATACACCATGAAAGTAATTGAGAAGAATTGGAGTAGGTTGCTATTATAAATAAAAATAAAGTATTTTTCTATTATATAAATAAGAGTAAGTATATTGCTATAGTGGATAAAAGATAAAACATGATGCAGTAATTGAAAAAGTAAGGTGTGTTGCTATAATGGATAAAAATAAAGTATCCGACTATTATGGATACGAATAACCCCATTATCTATATAGAAATAGAAATAATAGACGATACTATGGATAAAAAAAAAAATCAAGTTTGTTGCAATTATGGAAAAAACTTACGTATATTATTATAATTGATAAAAACAAATAAAATACATTGCTATTATAGATAAAAAAAAATATAAGTATATTTTCTACATTGGTAAAAGGATAAAGCATGTTGTTATTATTATATAATAAGTACTAGGTGTAAATCTCGTGTATTACACGGGTTGATAAAAAAATAAAATATAAAAATGTAAATAATAAGTATTTTTAAAATAAAATTTTGAAATAAGGAATGAAGAAACATATTAATTGCAATTTATTATAATATTTATCACATTTAATACCTTACATATATAAGTATAAGATTATGTGGCTTTTTAATTTTAAAATTTGAAAAAGAAAAAACATAAATTGACATGTGGATATTATTTATTAAAAAAATATCATAAAATAACAAGTGTCAAAACTCATTAGAGACTGACATTTAGCAAAATTAGACAAAATTGCAAAAATGGTCCCTGTGGTTGACAAAAATTTGTACTTTTGGTCCAAAACGAAATGTTGGTGCACCACTGGTCCAAAATTGGATATTTCTATTGTTTTTGGTCTCTATCTACTTAAAAAGACCATTATGACCTTATAATTTGTTTTTCCATTTTTTTATTATCTGTTTTTTATTCAAAACAAAAAAAAACTCACTACCATCTCGTTCACTCTCTCTTACACACAGACACACATCTCTCTCTCTAACTAAATCTTCATCTGGGTTCTTTAACTTCGTCTTCTTAAACACGCACACAAATAAACGAGTCCCATCACTGTTCGCCATCAACACTTACAAGCACCTCCATCTCCACCAAGAAATCACCGGACGCAAATGAACGAGTGCAGATGAATGGAACACGAAGAGAAGAACAGAGGCAGAATTGATTGGGAGGAAAAGGACTTTGATCCTCGTCCGATGGAGAAAAAGGAATATGAATGGGAACAGCCCCAATTTCGATCGATGGTCCAGTGACCGAATTAGCAAGTAGGGGCGAGCAACACAAGAGGCCGTTGCCTCTTATCATTCAACGGGAAGAGAAATTGCCACCTCTCGGTGTGGCTAGGGGTTTCGAAGGGAAGGAGGCCAGAAAAGAATTCAAACGAGAATCATGACGTTGCACGTGGATTCAGTGGTGTTTGCTTTGACGGGAGAAGAAGAGATATGCGAGAGGTGAGGCTGCTGTCTCGATGGCTTACCGAAGCACCACTACGGTCGGTGTTCATGACATAGGACGAAGAAACATACCGAAAATCAAGGAAAAAAGGTAAGAATTTTTTTCCAGCTTAGTTTTAATTAACAACAATGGAAATGGGGAAAATGGTGCCCATTTCTTGATTTCATAGGTAATTAGCCACTCTAATGGTGTGTGTTCTTTACAGGTGATAAAAGATGAATGACGAACAACCTAAAAATTTTTAGGGTGTTTGGGTGTTTCATTTGATAGCTTTATTTGAGGAAGAAGAACAAGTTTCCTTTTGTTTAGAGAGAGAGAGAGAGAGAGAGAGAGAAAGAGAGAGAGAAAGAGAGAGAGAGAGAGAGAGAGTATGTGTGTATATGTGAGTGGTGAGTTTATTTTATTTTTGTTTTCATTTTATTATAAGAATAAAAAAATAAAAGAAATTAAAATATAATTATTTAAGGGGCATATTAGTCATTTTAGGTGGGATGTGGACCAAAAACACAAGAAAATACAACCATTGGGACCAAAACCACACAAGAGAAATTGCCTCTTATCATTCAACGGGAAGAGAAATTGCCGCCTCTCGGTGTGGCTAGGGGTTTCGAAGAGAAGGAGGCCAAAAAAGATTTCAAACGAGAAGCATGACGTTGCACGTGGATTCAGTGGCGTTTGCTTTGACGGGAGAAGAAGAGATATGCGAAAAGTGAGGCTGTTGTCTCGATGGCTTACCGAAGCACCACTACGGTCGGTGTTCATGACATAGGACGAAGAAACATACCGAAAATCAAGGAAAAAAGGTAAGAAATTTTTTCCAGCTTAGTTTTAATTAACAACAATGGAAATGGGGAAAAGGGTGCCCATTTCTTGATTTCAAAGGTAATTAGCCACTCTAATGGTGTGTGTTCTTTACAGGTGATCAAAGATGAATGACGAACAGCCTCAAAATTTTTAGGGTGTTTGAGTGTTTCATTTGATAGCTTTATTTGAGGAAGAAGAACAAGTTTCCTTTTGTTTATAGAGAGAGAGAGAGAGAGAGAGAGAGAGAAAGAGAGAGTATGTGTGTGTGTATGTGAGTGGTGAGTTTATTTTATTTTTGTTTTCATTTTATTATAAGAATAAAAAAATAAATAAAAGAAATTAAAATATAATTATTTAAGGGGCATATTAGTTATTTTAGGTGGGATGTGGACCAAAAACACAAGAAAATACAACCATTGGGACCAAAACCACACAAGATATCTAAAATTGGACCAGTGGTGCATCAACATTTCGTTTTGGACCAAAACCACATTATTTTGCCAACCACAGAACCATTTTTGCAATTTTGTCGCAAAATTATATTCGTTTATTATAGTAAAAAGTTGTTATAATAATGGATAAAAAATGCTAGTATTTACAGTTTCATTTACTGATTTTATATTTGTCGTTTACTATTTGTATATGTTTTCTTTAATATTTTTTTGGTAAGGCCGGGCGGTATGGAGTGCGGGGAGGGGTGCGGGACGCTTCCCGCACAGGGGCAACACCGCACCGTGGGTGCGGAAAGGCTAGCGCGGGAAGAGGATGGGGGTGGGGATCTCGCGTTCTCACTCCTCACATGATTGGTCCGTTTATTTTTTTTATTCCAACGGCTATATAGCCGTTAATATATATATATATATATATATATATATATATATATATATATATATATATATATATATATATATATATATATAAATTGTTTTCTTCCTTTTCTTAAACTATAAATACCACAATATCCAATTATTTTTTTAACTCATACCTTATATTTCTCTTCAAAATATATTATTCAAAATGTCATAATCTTCATCATCCGATTCGACGGCTGACGAAGAGGCTAAGTTTCTTGGTTCCGTCATGGCGAAAACGGTTGCATACTATCAAAACGGACTAGGCGAAACATCACGTGCACGATCTAAGCTAAGAATGCCACGGTTGCGTAGAAACCACGAAGCCTAACGCGATCGCCTTATAGAAGATTAATTTGCAAATGACGCTATCTACGCTGTAAAGTTTCGGCGTTGGTTCCAGATGAGGAATGAACTATTCTTACGTATTGTTTACGACTTGGAAGGCCGTTTTCCATATTTCCAATGGAAAATGGATGCAAGGCGGGTAAAAGGATTCTCTCCCGTTCAAAAATGCACGAATCCAATTCGTCAGCTAGCATACGACATGAGCGCAGATAAATGGGACGAAAATTTTAGGATGTCAGAGCGTACAGTACGGGAGTGTGTGTACAAGTTCTGCAAAACGATCTGTTTGGTTTATGGACAACGATATTTGCGCAAACCAACTATCAACGATATCCACCAATTGTACACGGTGCATGAAGGCAAGCATGGATTCCTTGGAATGCTAGGTAGTATCAAATTTCATGCATTAGAGTTAGTCATTATGCCCCAACGCATGGCGTGGACGTACATAAGAGATGACCATGTGACAATCGTCAATTTCTGGTAAAGTCAAAGTCAAATAAAGTCAACAAGTCAAACCGATCAACTCGGTTAACCCTTTTATATTAGGGTTTTCCTTATGTTTAAAGTTGTACAACCCGCTATTTTAATAAGAAGTTATCACTTGGAAAGTTCTTACGTTCGGAAATTCAAAACCTTAATCAGGGTAAGTGATGTAGCAAAACCATTAAAACACTATTGCATACCCTTCGGGGGTGTGTAAGATCCTTAAACATAGCTTAATGAGGTTCACAAACCTTTCATTTCAAAGTTAAACACTCACAAAGGTCACAAACTAAGTCCCTCTCGATCTCTCTCGCTCTATCTCTCTCTATCTTAAATCTCTCCCAAATTTCTCCAAGCATGTTAAATCTCTCTAAGTATGTGAAATCTCTCCTAAATCTCATTCAAATTTTTATAGTCATCCGGGTCATCCCGACCCTTAACTTGGTCAAAAATCACTCAAAATGGGAAGAAATCATGAAAAAACAGCCTCTTAGGAGCTGAACCCTCTTAGGAGCCGAACTCCCCTGAACCGAAGCTACCTCCTGAGCTGAAGTCGAACCAGTCATAGCCGAAGCCGAGCCTGTTAGCAGCCGAACCGTCAGAAGTGAACCTGTCAGAGGACCTAGCCTCACACCCTCTGGCCTGGACCTCTCACCTTCGGTCCCTTCTCCCTTAACTTCGGCAGACCTTCAGTTCTCATCCCTTAGGAGCCAAACCTCGCAGGTTCGCTCCTAAGTGTCCGGTTTTCGACTACTTTCGCCTGTTAAGACTGTTTTTGATGTAGAATTTTCACCAAAAATCATATTTTAACATATAAGACCCTAAATATTCATAATATAAACACATTTTTAAAGAAATCTTTATTTAGGAATAAAATCTAGTGGGTGAGATATTTGAGGTGGAGTGTTGACTTTATCTTAGTGTGCAACACAAGAAACCTCCCATACCTACTCCACAACCATCCCCACTCACTATTCAACCATATCTAGTCAATCATTGTCCTTTTCCCACCATTTTTCCAGCCATACTCTTGAACAAAAGGCTGAAAAAAAAACTCTTATCTCTCCTCACATTTCTCTCATTCTCCACCAAAGAACAAACACCATTCTCCCTCATTTCTCTCTCTAAATCTCAAAATCTCAAGGTTGATTTTCAAGTTCTTCATCTACTTTTGGTAAGTATTATTACCCTCCATAAGATTATTTCACTTCTTTCTACTCTAATCATAGATTTCTTACACAAACACCATCATATTTGTGTTAGATCTTTGAATCTTCATGCAATCTTCTAAGTGTTCTTGAGTTGAACACTTCATTTCTTCAACATCCATCCATTGAAATCACACAAGGTGAGTTCATACCCCTATATTTTCTTATTTTTCATAAGTTTTAAGGGGAGAATACAAGTTAAAACATCAATAACACAATTGAACTCATCCAACAACTTTCATCAAGAAAGTTTAACTCCATTCACGGACTATTTTGGACAACTTAAACATTTTTAATTTTCAAAACTGTACTAGGTACAAGTAGTTCAGGTTCATGCCTTTAAAAGGACTACTTTCACATCTTCATACGATTTTTCTATAATTTCTGGTGATTTTTACAAAACTGCCTATCATTTCAAGAACAAATCTGGACCAGTCTATGAATATGGACTTGTTCACACAAATTGGAGGTCACTACAAATCATGAGAAAATTTATGAACAAACTAGACACATTTTCTAAACTCTTAGAACTTACGGATTTTGAGTTGGACCTTTGATTATTTTTCTATAAATTTTCTAAGAACAGGAATAGGAATGTTAACACTAGAAAAATGTTATCAATTTCATTTACACCTTGTAACTTGTTGAGAAAGGTGGGTATCATTATGTGATTATATTTTATTAGATTATATGTCATTTTGTCTTCGTATATATAGACATACATCAGAAAACAAATGGATTTTTACTATTACAAGTATGGTAAATAATTAATTGTTATAAACAAAGTTTACACCCATTACATAAAAACATGTGGTAAACTATGACAAGTGTAGTTTATGTTCACTACCACTACCATTATTTTGATAAACTATAATAGGTATAGTTTATGATTCACTTACATAACAAATTCATTACTAGAGGTTTCACTTATGCAAAAAGGGTTTTCATTACGCTACACGTAAATCCGTTAATGACTAAATTGTGAGACATTCACTTCATGTTACTTTCAAATAATGCACTTAAGTCCTGTATTATAACCAGAATCTCTTGTAGGGAGAGCGTAATAGTTGTGTATAGATCTATATTGGGTTTGACAAACACACACCTTAGCTGCATGTAACAGCTAGACCGGCAGGTCTGGGGTGACAAATGTCATAACATTTCTGACGCCTGAAGAATGTTGTTTCAGGCCAACTAGGTCATAGCATGGTTATAATAACTCGCATTAAGTATTAAAAACTCATAGGATTTACGGGGATTTCACTGAAATCAAACGAGTTTATGCCAATTAAAATGTGCATTATTTTACCATAAGTATGGAAAATTACTTGTACATTTCGGTCTTTGGACATAAAGACTACAATTCACACTTTAAGGAAAATATTGGATTTTTCTGGAACAAACGTTACTTTTACAAGAAAAGGCTTTTATCAGTACATTCAAAAGCTTATGAACTCACCAACTTAATTGTTGACACTTTTTCAAAACTACTTGTATTATCATGAAATCAATAAACAGGTAATCAAGTGCTTTTGAGGATGGGACGTTAAGGCGTCAAACATTTCATTTTGTCAACATAATGTAATTGATTTGGAAACATATAAACTCACACAATGATGTAACTTTTTCAATTATATTTATGTTGGTTTTGCTTACTTTGATCACTATTGCAATTGTTGTTATGATATTATACATGAAGTCCTCCACCCCCGGACGTTTCTGCCATACTTGGTTTAGGGGTGTAACAGACCACAAAGAGCCGACGATCATTCTAGAGACTATCACATCACATGATCTTTAGATATGGCATGCATTCTTTGGTCCAGCTGGTGCAAACAATGACATCAATGTGCTAGACCAATCGTCGGTATTCAACGATATCTACCTTGGAAAGTCGCACGATGTACCTTTTCAAGCAAATGGGGTAGCATACAAGCGCAGATACTATCTTATTGACGGTATATATTGTGACAACTCGAAATGTCCATTCTATACAAACAGTATCACTTCAATAGAAGTTATAACAGTCATAGTTGATTTTCAGACTTTTCGTATAAGTTGGAGTAATTTAGGGTTTACACTTCAGTAAATATCAGGAGAGTGGATACACTACGGTTTTGTGCGACACTGTTATTCCAACACTCGAATATATTAGAAATCAATTCCGGAATAAAAATATTTTCTGCCAAAAATATTTCAGGACTATAAATAGATTTCTGAACTAAATTCATTCATTATTCACAATTCCAACTAGAGAAAAGCCATTTTCTCTCTCACGGATCTTCGGGTTTTCATCCTAAATCGTGAGTCTACTTTGCTTGATGTGTTTTAATGCTTGTTATATGCTTAATAACATTGTTTACATGTCAAATATGTAAGATCCGAGAGTTTACCGCCCAAGAACGTTCTTGGGGAGTAAACTCCAAAACAAAGCCTAAAAGCTACCTAGTCCCATTTCCTTGCTAGGTAACTAGTGAAGGACATTATGTATGATCATTTGAGGCTAGAACACAATCAAGAACACCTAGTTTTAGGATTTTACGGCCCAAGAGTTTCTTGGACCGTAAACACCAATTTCAAGGGCTTAAATGTGCCCTAATCACTCCTAAGGCTTTAAGACATTAACCCTCTATTACTTCTAGCTATTTTGGAGACTTAAACGCATCAAAAACACCCCTTAAAGGGAGTTTATGGCCAAGGAATAACTCTTGGGCCGTAAACTCCAAGTATAGGCACCAAAGTGTGCCTAAGGTCCCCTTTAGCCTTAAACAAAAGTCTAGAAATTATCCTTTGTGTGAAAGAGGCTTGAATGAATTAAAACAACCACCCCATAGGAGTTTACGGCCGTGAACTCTAGGGGATATGGTCTTTAGGCCGTAAACTCCTCAAAGGAGCATTCCAAGGCCCTAAACTACCTAAAGGATTAAACCACCCATGCTAGGCTTATTCTAGAAATCATTTAACACTTTAAAACACCCAAAACCACCAAGACAAGAGTTCACGGTCGTAAACTCAAGGGTTTACGACCGTAAACTCCTTGTGTGGAGTTTATTGGGTAGTAAACTCTTATTCAAGGTCTTTTGGTACATTAAACCCTTTAACCTTGTCCCATAATAACCAAGAAGCAACCCTTAGGACCTATAACACTTATACAAAGTGTTTACATGTTCCTCAGTGTCCCAACTTATTTTATTAAGTTATTATTGGGCTAATTAGTTATATATATGCTCATTATATGATAATTAGGCTCGTGCGTGTGAACAAGTCTCCGTTTGCCACCTAGCACGGTACCCGATACTTCAATCCAATCCACTCACCACATGTGAGTTCATACCCCTTTAATTAACCTTTGAAATGCTTTTAAATGTTTTAAATACTTTATGGGGGGATACAAGTTAAATACTTATAGTTATTACATCAATCACATGTGATTACATTAATCACATGCGATTAATAACTAGAAAACCAATGATTTTATCACTGTTCAAACTGTTTATCAAACTGTTTTACTTCAAAATGTTTTACAAACTCTTTTAGTTATCAAATGCTTTTATTAAACTTTGTGTTGCTTCTTATAAATTGCATGCCCATATAAGTATAGATATATAAGAAATGTTTAAAGGGCTTAGGAAGGCCATCCGCCCTATTTCCTTTTTCTCGATTTGGATGTGGTCTGGTGGGATTTCGGATAACAATCTGAAGGTCGTTTCAATATTAGTTATATATCAAATATACATGTATAGACATAAAAGTACTTCCATATTCATACTTATCAGTACATCATCAGTAAGTTACCATCGGGGTAACATAGGATCATACTACTACAATTTCTAGATAAATGAGTCAGTTCATTCATGAGTTAATACTTAGTACTATGAGAACATATACAACTATACTAGAAAGAGAACATATACAACTATATTAGACAGAGAACATATACAACTACACTAGAGGAAGAACATATACAACTATACTAGAACAGTTCATTACATTACATATACAAGAATACGTTAACAATTGTGATCCACTGTATCGGAGCATGCCTTAATTGTCATGGCCCGAGTTGTAGCCAGAATTCTCTTGGAGGGAGAGCGTGAGTTTGCGTATAGATCTATACTGGATTGACTATCCTACACCTTGCTGCTAGCTACAGCCGAACCTGCAGGTCTGCGGGTGCCAAACGTCATTCCGTTATTACGACCATTCGTATGTCGTTGTTACCAGTCGATAGTATGGTGCAATTTATCACATGATACCTTAATATAAATCCGGTTTAAGGTAGTTAGTACAGTAGTAGTTCCTATAATACAACACTACAGTACTACATTAATTTACTCTTTACACAAAATTAGTGATCTTTTCACTTAAACATTGATGTACACACTATATTTTTAAAATGATAGTTACACTTGAGTAAATTACACACTTTTACAGTAAACGAACATACAAAGCAGTTAAGCCTTGGTAGAAGGCTACTTTAGTAGAAAATATAGGTTTTTCTGAGAGATTCAAACATGTACAAACACTTACAAACATCTACTTACATTTTACAAACTTACACTTGCGACATGTTCAAACGTTTTGGATGACAAATACCAATACTAAAATACTTATGAACTCACCAGCTTAATGCTGATAAACTCTTTCAAAATAAGTTGTATTCTCAAGTCATCAGTAGACAGGTACCGAGGCCAGCTTTTGAGAAGATGGAGCGCATCCAAGACTCATCTTATTATTTTGATCTACAGTATTTTTGGTGTCTATAACTGTATAGAACACACTTGTATTAAAATTATATATTTAATGCAATGGATGATGTTGTTTGCTTATTTACATTTACTGTGTTGTGATACTTTACATGACGTCCTCCGCCCCAGAACGTTTCCGCCGTTCTTGGTTTTGGGGTGTGACATATATCCTCTCTTGTCTGTTTTTGTGAAATCGTTTACACGTCTTAACGACCAGAAAAGGAAAAAGTTTAAAGATGCGCAAGAGTCAGCTAGGAAGGATATGGAGCGAACATTTGGTGTACTTAAGAGACGAAGGTCATATGAGGTGAAAAGGTTACAACACGTAATGTATGCACGTATCATATTGCATAATATGATTCCTATAGACGAAGGAAGAGCGATATGCCGGTACAACGAAAATGAAGTTTTATCAAATGTCGAAGGAGTAGCCGTTGGTACACAAAAGTATAGGGTAAATAGAAGAGAAGTACAGAATCGCGATATTCATCACGTCCTTCATGCTGATTTGGTGGAGCACATTTATAGGGCTCATATTCAGCCCCCGTTAGAGTTTCCTCACGATGATTTGTTTGACGAATCAGACGAGGATTCTGATATGTTCGTCGAGAGTGAAGATTCCGACGACGAGAGTGACGTTGGGGAGAATGATGAAGACGATCAAGACGATGACGAGGACGATATGGGCGATGAAGAACACGATGATTCCGAGTGACGTATTTTGGTTTATATAAAATTAGGATATTAATTATTTTTCTCCTTATTTAAATATTAGGTTTAATGTAATTTTTATTTTAATTAATGAAATGCTTTTTATTTTTAATCAAAATTTTATGTTTAGTATTAATTTAAAAATATAAATCATAAAAAAAAATTAAATTTATTTAATAGAAAAAAAGTGAGGGAAGGGCTTCTCACCCATTCCTTGGGTTTTAGATGAGCAAAAGAAAAATAAGAAAAATGAAGATACGGCCGATAAAAAATGAGAGAAACTTCCCTCAAATGCAAGTCATGCAACAAATGCAAAGCAAATGGCGGAGTTCATTAGATGCATTTTTAACCCTTTGGTCAATTCACTAGGGCTGTTAAATATGTACCACAGAGAACTAACCAACATGTTACCAACCAAACCAAGAAAGTTGGTTACCAATATATTTGGTAGCCAACATGTTTGGTTGGTAGTACCGTACTAATTCAGTAAACTTGGTACGATAATGTCATTAAATTTTAAATACCACGGTATTACCGTACCAATCAATTCATATATATATATATATATATATATATATATATATATATATATATATATATATATATATATATATATATATAATCGAAATCGTATTTTTAAATGTCAGGTGTTCATTGGTTATGATTTTAAAAATATAATATTAGACATTAGACTTAGTCAATAGTTATTACCACATTAGATTAAAAAAAACTAAAAAGTTACTAATTAAAATTTCTTAGTAAATAGAATAGTTAAGTTACTAATTTATATTACTAGACGAGAAAAGTGTCTCATATCGTGACTGGTCTTTAAGTATTACAATTGAAAATTAGATCAAAGTGGGTAATATACCATTACGAATTTGTACCAACCAAACTTGTTGGTAGCCAAACAAGTTGGTACCAAGTATAGTTGGTACGGTACTGGTAGCAAAAAATTTATACCAACTATAGTTGATATTGTACACGGTTTGAGTAAAAATCAATTGATATCGTACCATGTTTTGCCCTACAATTCACCACCAAATTTTTCCTAGTTTATTGTGATTAATATTTTAACGTTTTTATTGTTAAAACTTGTGTTGTAACGAACAAATGCTATATTTATGTATTTTGTCTTAATGTTTGAATACATACATCGTTTGGATTTCATTTTTTTTCCCATAAAAATCTAGATTTTTTGTGTCTATTTTACTTCTAGTAACTGCTAATTTATTGTGAGGGTTGCATTGTAAAAGTCTAGATTTAATTTTGGTCGGAAATTTGTTGAAAAATCTGTTACTGAATAATGTCATTACAACATGTTACAAAAAGAGTTTTGTTAGAAATGTTTCGGAAAATTTGTGGTTGGACGTGCGGCCGAATATATTGGTAGGAAAAGCATGGGAACATTAAGAAATATCATGGGTAGCCGGATAGGAACTAGGAAATTTATCGGTATTTCAAGAGAATATTTTTGTTGGAAAGTTATCGAATTTGTCGAAAATATTTTCCAAGACATTTTCCAATGGAATTATTTTTGCTGGAAATGTAACAGTATTACTTGTTTCGTACACATTTCCACTAGAAATTCGTGTTGGAAAATCTCCAATTTTCAGCTAGTGTGTAATTCGGTTCAACATCACCAAACCAAACCAAACACATAAAATTTGACATACATTTTGTTTTTCATTAAAATGTTCAAATAAAAAGTCCTATTAACCATTCCCTAAACTAAATAGATAGGATTTATCTTTGTTTTTAATTTGTATTGATAGTGTTTTGTAATATCAACGACAGGCTAGTTATCTTGTAAGCTTTGTATATATACTCAATGAAATATACAAAATGGTTCGTGGAGAATATACTTTTAACGACCTAATTTGTGTCTCTTTTTCAGTTGATAGAGCAGCTTTCTAGTTTGCATTATTCTATTTGAATCTCTATTCGCTTATTTTGGTTCGACAACTTTTGCACATTACTAGCATTAACGTGAACATTGTTCCATTTGATATATTATATATAACTCATTTAATTCGATGGATCTTTCGTGTGAATGAATATATTGTAATACACAAGATGATGACTAAAATCACGTGACAAAAGTAAATAAGGGCAAGAAAGGGGTAGGGGTACCCTGGCCGACCCTTTCAGGCTTTCACTGGCACTGTAGGTGGTCAAAAAGATTGACTATTTGACTATTTGACCTGAAAGCATTTTACTGCTTGACTCCCTAACAGCCTTGACAGATACAATTTGCTTTGGATATACTCTAAGAGCTTTTATTTTTTCCTTTTCTTTTCCTATAGATATCATGGCATAAAATATCATTGCTTAAAAATACGAGGATTACATTGAAAGCTATATTTAAGTATTTTGGATAGTTTTAATTAAGCATGATTACTCTTATAATTATAAGAGGGAAAAAGCACAAATACGAGTATATGTTCCGATCAAATAAATAAATAAAATAAAACAGTTAGCTTATAAGTTGTATTATATAAAAGGGTTTAGATCATTTTTGTTCACCTAACTTTTGGTTTTGTGTTCATTTGGTCACTTAATTCTTTTTAAGTTTTAAAAAATCATCAAACTTTTGGCTTTGAGTTCATTTAATCACTTAACTTTTAGCTTTGTCATATTTAGTCACCTAGCATTTAAAATTTTTCAAAAGTTTAGTGACTAAATGAGTACAATTTTAAAAGTTAGGTGATTAAATGAACACAAATCAAAAAGATAAATGACCAAAACAAAAGTTAAGTGACTAAATGAACATAAAATCAAAAGTTTGATGACCTTTTAAAACTTAAAAAGAATTAAGTGATCAAATGAACACAAAACCAAAAATTAAGTGACCAAAAATGATATAAACCCTATATAAAAACCTAACTAAATGTAAATGTTGTCTTCAAAATTTATTTTTATATTTGATACATTAATTATAGTAACTATAAAAAATGACGTGGTTGAGATATCAACTCAACACATCACATTTCGACCACTCCTAAGTTTGACCTATATTCACTACACCTATCTTTTTCCACAACCATTCTCCTCTCTTTTTCTTCTAAATGTGGAATTAGATAAAATCCTCATACCAGTTTTTAAAATTATTTCTACATCACTATAATGTCACTTAACTTTATCTTATATTTTTAACATATATTTTAGATATTAAACATTAATATTTACCCAATAATAAATAAACATGAATTTAAATATTTATAATTTAAATAGCATTTTTTAAAATCAAATAATAAATAATAATAAGTATTAAATTTAGTTTACTTTATTTAATATTTAAATATCAAAATCCTACAAATCCATAAATCACAAAACAAATATTAAAATATAAATCATCATTTGCTTTGTTTCCAAACGAGGTTTTATGGCCGCGCGTTGCGGCGGTACTTTAAGCAATGAAGTTTAAGTTTCACATTGTTTACTAAAATTTATTTAAATTTGTTGATGAAAAGTGTATGAATTATGCATTTTGGTATGTTAAATTTGTTAAATGGTTAAGCAAAAAATATAACACTTATAATATAAATAAAAGCTCAATAAACATATTTACATAAACAACTTTACATAGTTGTAAACATATTTAGAAGGGACATTGATATTCAACATATTTGAAGTAATGGCGACAGCTGCAATTCTTCAAAAGGGGCAAAAGTAGCAGTTCTTCAAAAGGTTTCAACAAAATACACGGTAGTAACAACCCATGATGTAACAAAATATCGCGAAGACAACTGTCGCAAACATTTTTACATAGCACGCCAGCTCTCCGAAGTTTTTGTAGAAAATATGGCAGAGCCTCAAAAGTTAATCATATTTCCTGTGACATTGTTCAAAAAGCATAAATAAATATTGAATATAGGAAATACTAAATAATTTATAGACAATCCATGATATTACATATATACCTTACTGAAACTGCATGACATGGAGCACAACTACTTGTCTTTTCCTCGTGAACCAACACGGGGTTTGTTGTTCACGTTTGCTGCATCAACACATTTTTTTTGCTTCTTAACCGACTTACCATCTGTTTGGTGAAGAGAATCTGCAAAAACCTTCAATATTATTTTCCAAATAATAAAAAAATGATATATATATATATATATATATATATATATATATATATATATATATATATATATATATATATATATATATATATTCCTAAAATAGATTCTAGAAGAAACGATTAGTAAGATTTATGTACCTTCAGATGATGTTTGGAAAAGTTGTTTCTGGACAGATTTCATTTGGTGATGTTTAGTTTCAGCAGAAGCGGGTGTGATGGATGATGTTGTGAGATGCTCTTGAAGGGCTTTTGCTGGAGTAACAGAAGCCGTAGATGGAGGATCAGTTGATGCAGTGAGTGTTTTTTATTTTTTGATGATGCTGAGGTAGTTGGTTGGTTGATAATGGCTGTTTCTGTGTGACTTTCTTTTTCTGGAGAAACTATATCTTTAAAAACAGCATCTGCTACAAAGTCTTTAGCACCCAGCCTACAAAATCTTGTGAATCGGAATTGAATTATTTTTGGCTGGCCTATGAGAATGGTGAGGGGTGCAGGCAACGTGTAGGGATCAGTGTATCCATGATGATCAATGAGTGTGTTGCAATCTGTTTGGAACAACATTCTAGCTGCAACATCAAAAAAGACTATCTTTGCTTGAGCGGTCTCATCTGCGATGTATGCTGTGATAAAAAAACTTGTTGATACGATTATTAGACATATGTATGTTAAGATGATTATACTCAAGTAGTTGACATAAAAAAGATAGTACTTACAAATTGTTTGGTTTAGCAACTTGATCATGATCTTCGCATGCAAGTGTGTTTCCTCTTTTTTGAAGTTTTTTACGACATTCATGACATGCTTTATAAAACCAACCCTTGCTTGCATCTATGCTAACCAGAGATGCTTTGCAAGTGAACTGAGCTCCCTGTAATATTATCTATATTAAATTTAAAACTATAAAATTTGTATATATATTTTAAGATAAGAGAAGGTTGATGGCTTACTGCATAACGGTTTGGGTTTTGAGATAGCAAGTCTACCAATGGAAACCTATTTCTTTTCTTTTCGACATGTATATCTTTACTTTTTTGGTATTTTATCTTGAGTACGGGATTTTGCTTATGTCGTTCGACAAACCTAAAAGAGAAAATGAGCTGTAAGATATGTCACAAAGTTATATAAATATGAACAAAGAACTTACTCAGCAGCCATTGAAGCAGCCTCGAGAATAGTGGGGTTGATGTAAATATATGAGGCTGGAGTTGCTGTCAATTGCAAATTTCCTATTAAAGAAACCAACATAACAATGTTGTTAATTACAAAATAAAAGAAAAATAAGCAAAAATAATAAGGTTGGGGCAGTTTCTTTAAATGTTGCTTAATTCAAGAAATAGGAATGTACTTTAATCTGATTTTCTAATATAGCATAATACTTTAAACTTTATCTATCTATTTCTTTTTAAAAAAGTGTTTTTCTTTATTAAGCATTGTACTTTGAAAGCAAAATGCTTCAACACAATAAAATGAGAAAAATGTACCTAGATACTGTGTGACTTTCATTGAAGTAATAGCAACAATAACAGGAGAAGGTAATGATTCAATAGCTTCTTTATCAAATGAGTTAGCCGCCTTATCCCAAAAAGTTATCTCAATCATTGTTCCACTAAACATACATATTTTAGATATTAAATATGATATGCTGTGGTCTTTGTTAGATATATGAGATAGATAATACCTCAAATTTTCTAGTTTGAGTTTCAAAATTGCATTTCCTTGAGTTCTGACTACTTCATACACATTTTCAACTCTTTCGATATAATCTTAACACAAATAAAACAATTTGTGATTTTAAAAGAAATATATATATATATATATATATATATATATATATATATATATATATATATATATATATATATGTAAGTATTACATACCTGTGAGTGTCTTATGGTTATCAAGCCTTGCACCTAATTGACCATATGCAAGAAAATTGAAGTAGTACACAGGAAATCCCTCATCACGTATTTCTTCAAATTTTGCTGCCCTGCCTAGATTGATTTTGGTTTTGTGTGGGACAGTAACAAAGAAAGTATTTGCATTGTCACACACGTAGTTTCATACAGAGTAACAACCATCCATCCTAATTATCGAATCAAAGTAGCCTTTATCTCCCAAGCAACCACATGCTTCTATTGCATCTCTCTGCCAAAAATGAATGGTTTTATATGTATATGTATAAGTATCTAACATAGAATTGATTATAATTCACAATTGCATATAATATTATGGTGAATGCACTCACACTTTTATCAAGGAATATGTAGCAACATTCAACTTTTTTCCCATATGATAACCATTTCCTAATGACTTTTATTTCTATTGGCTTGTCTCCATCAGCAGGGTTTAAGTTTGCTACCATAGTTGTATCCATTTTTGTAGAATCTGTGAAGTTCAAATTAAAATGAAAAATCAACAATTAATTTTTTTCCCATAAAAGATTGGAATTTTTCCTAGTACAGGGAGCCTTCCTGTAAGTTTATTATTACAGGTACCCTTTTATACACAAATGATGTTGACTAATTAATGACTAAAAGTTCACTATTAGATGGAACCTTTCTGTAACTTTACTTGTACACATGAACTATTCATGTTAAGTTTGTTTCAGATTATTTGTATAACACAGTTAGAATGTAAATGCAGAAAAATGCAAGAAATTTTAAACTAAATTTTAAAAAATAAGCAACAATTGACAACATACTTTTAAACTTTGGGCTGTAAAATCATGTTACCTAGATAGTGTTTAAAAGTTGGTTTGAAATTTCTTGCAATTCTAGAAATAAACATTAAAAAATCGGTTTAAGCTTTTAAACGTTTTCTTTATAAGTACCTATAGGTATAAAAGGACAATGTTTATGTAGTTGTGTATATATATTTCATTATCACATTAGAATCAATAATTCAGAGACTAAAACCTTAAAAAAAATTAAAAAACTTGTAAGACTAATATATTGATATGATAATTAGGCATGAATATATTGCAAACATAGATTCAACAAAATTAATTAACGAAGAGAACTAACCTGGAAGACACGAAGCCGATATGTGGAAAAAGTGAACTCGTAGGAAGTGTTTTATCTGGTAATAAGGAGTGGCTGGTGGAAAAATCACAAAATCTCCAAATCGAGATCGAAGAGAACCGTACCTAGAAGATTGCGTGAGGAAAAGAGGGATAAGGCTGACTGGTTCTATCGTACTTGGAAGATTGCGTGAGGGAAAGAGGAAACAGTGAGTGAAGCATGGGCATTGCTATATGCAATAATCTTTTTTTTATAAATAGAATTTTTTTATTTTAGGAATAATAAATTGAATTGTTGATTTTAGGGATAAGGGTTGAATCGTTATTTTTTTTTCATCTAATTTATATTTTTAAATTTTCTGTTATCTAATTTAAGTTATAAGGTTTATCATTTAGTTATTAATTTTTGTATTAAGGTTTAAAACACAAGATAGAAAAATAAATCTAAGAAAAACGTGATTAAGTTTCTTTTATTTTTTGTATAGTTATCAAGCCTAAAGTCAATTTAATACTCATAATTAATCAGGTTGTAAAGCAATAAAGTCAATTTTAGGTTTTTGACAAAGAATTTGTATTTGGTTATTTTCTACTTGAATTGATACATGTAACGAATTAACAAATAGATTTTGTTTCATCTATGAACAACTCTAATTTATTTGTTAAAGCTCTAGAGTACGAATATTAGAATTAAATAACCATGGTTTCAAGTTTGAATTTCTGAATATTACTTTTCTGAATGTTACTTTTAGTAGGAATATTGTAAACAATGTTTCTTCATTTTAGGTGGAACGTATTGGAATTACGGAGAACGACTTAAAAACATAACAACGTTATAAAAATGTACAAAAAGATCATTATTCTTTTTTTAGTGTAAAAACACCATTTTACCGAGTATTATAGGTTCACCAATTTTTTTTATTTTAAAAACTAAAAAATATACGGGATAATACATGGCCTTCCACTTCAATATTTCACCGTACAAAGTAATAAAATGATCATTGGTTCTCCACGGAAGAGTGCAACATCATATATGAGTACCTGAAATCTTCATAGCCATAAATCTCTAATTAGAATAGAAGAAAACATAGATTCCTGCTCTATTAGCATAACAACTTTAAGAAACATGATTTATAGAATAAACCAATTTTTTTTTCCTTTTTTGGTCCCTATTTAAGTGTTTCATAATATTTTTTTTTGTCTATTTACCCCTTTCATGTGCCTTACACATGTAATTTTTATTATAAAGAAGGAAAAGACCAAAAAGCCCATGTGTGCAGGTGCAAGCCACGTCAATGAGGTTAATTACTTGAAACAATGAAAAGGGAAAGAGACCATTTTTTGGACCAAAACCAAAAAAGACTCAAAAGCATGAAGGGTAAAAAAGTAAATGACACATCGGTTACCTGTTTTTGATAATTCTGACCTGTATTCTTGTTGTACATTAAAAGTAGAACACCAAAGACTACCAAGAAAAAATAAAATAAAAGTTCTCTTGGTTATATAAACCTATGGAAGAGTGCAACATCATTAGCACTAAAAAAACCAAAAAAGCAATAGGAGGGGTTTATAAGTCTGTACATTCTTTTCCTATTACTTATATAATTTCAAAACATAACCAATAAAGATATTTTACTTACATTTTTTCTCTATTACTTATATATTATATAAAATTATGTCACATAATTACCTTGCAACTGTTTGATCTCTTCCACTTCTATCTTCAAACTTCAATATTACCAACATCATCGGTGCTACTGCTGCGGAAGGTGATTTTTTTAAGTCAATGAAGAAGAAGCTCCATATCTACAGCCTAAAATAGAAAGAACTTCAAATCAGGAATTTTGTTTTTCCCAAGAAATGAAAATTCAGTTAAATCTGATTTTTGAGTGAAGTAACTCTAATACTAAGTACCAAACAATGTTCATTACGTAATTGTTTTCATTAAGTTTTAACATTTTAAGCAATAAATCACAAAAGCGTTTAATTACCAACCTGTGAAGTTTCTAATTTTGCTAAAAAATTTGAGAAGACAATATTTTTTGTACAATTCGATGGTTGGCTCTCTTTTCTTTTAATCAGTATTTTGAGACCAGCTGCAAATGTAGCCCTAGATAGTGCAACGTACAATTGCCCATGGCTGAAAATTGGACGAGGAAGATAAATTCCTATCTTGTTTAAAGACTGGCCTTGGCTCTTGTTGATCGTCATGGCATAACAAACTCTGATCGGGAATTGCTTTCTTTTGAAAATGAATGGTAATTCTTTATCAGTATGATTCAAAGTGATTCGAGGTATATAAACTTTGTGGCCTATCTGAACTCCAGTGATGACTTCTGCCTGAATAAGTCTTGGTAGAAGCTGTGTGATGACCATCCTAGTTCCATTGCAGAGCCCTTCCATCTGATTCATGTTGCGGAGTAACATGATTAGAATACCAACTTTTAGTTGAAGACGGTGAGTAGGGAAACCACTAAAGTTAAGTAGGTTCAAATATTCAGACGGATAAAGAACCTCCATATCCCCTCTATCATTTGCATGTGGAATAATTGAGTCGAAACTTAGATAGACAATAGGTTTCCCTGGCAGATTACACAATATGAGGTTGTTAATTTCATCTGCAGTTTCGTTTTTAGGGCAAACAATGGCTTTGTCACAGAACATGGTTGCTGTTGGATTATGAAAAATGTCTTCGTCATATATAAAGAGAACTAAATCCTTAAGAGCATCTTCATGATCTGGTATGACATATTTTTCTGGTATCTCTACCCATTTGGTGTCAGTAGGATCATCTTCATCATCTACACCAACATGTCCATCTCCTGTCTGCAACAACCATGATGAAAAAGCAGCAATTTCTTCTTTTTCTTTGGTACTTAGATTAGGTTGAAGAAGCCTCATATTTTTTGATAATTTACATACTTTGAAATGGCTCCATATTGACGATTCAACTATAGATGACTCTATGATGTCTCTCTTGCTCCCTTTAGGTTTTACAGGTAAATTTTGTCTGAAATCCCCACCCAACAGCACTGATTTTCCACCAAAAGGTTGCGTTGGCTCGTTAAGTATATCTTTAAGTGTCTTATCTAATGCCTCAAAGCATCTTCGATCTGTCATTGGTGTCTCGTCCGAAATAACCAGTGCAGTTTCACTAAGCAAACGAGCAAGCTGTGTGTTTTTCCTTATGCTACAGATGGAGTTATTTGTATGGTCCGATGGAATCTTGAATCGAGAAGGTGTTGTTCTTCCTGAGGGCAGTAAAAGAGACGCAATACCAGAAGATGCAACTGCTAAAACAATTTTCTCAGCAGACCTGAGCGCAGAAATGATTGTTGTCCAAAGGAATGTTTTACCGGTACCACCATGTCCATAAACAAACATAACCAGTTGATGGTTTTGCAAAGAAGCTTTCATAACAGTCTCATAAATAATATGTTGCTCGGAATTAAGCGCAGACACCATAACTTCCTTTTTTTGGCTCAGAGAAACTCTATCATAATTTCTCTCTTCCATGAGCAATTTATTTTTTTAATTCTGCAAGCAAGTACGGTGGAGGCATAGGCAAACCATAATCACAAAGTGAGGAATAATTGTTATTAGAATTTAGCAAGATCTCTAACTCATATAAGACATATTGTTGCAAGTCAACTTCATTAACATGTAAGTTCACAACATGTGAATCTGCAACGGTTCTTTGGACTATTTCATCACTCATTCGCCGCCATTATTTTATCCATAGAGCAAGAGGATCTGCAACATCACAAAATATAAGCATGTGAGCAAACAGGGATCTGAGTTCTTCAGCAGTTGTCCAGCTAGAAGCATCATCGAATGCATATGTCCATTCTTTGTCATCACCAAGCAGGCCCAATTGTTCGCATGCAGCACGATAGGTTGGAAATATGACATCGCCTACTGTCTTGATATCATTAAATGTCTGACATCAACCTGGTGACTGAGAAGCATCCTTAGATAAAAGAGCTCACCACATGTCTGATGAATATAGATTAATCTACCAGTAGGAGGCGTCTTCTTTGACTTTCTACGACACCAGTCCTTCCCTCGAGCAATCAATTTATATTTTGATAAATAATCAAGATAAGTAAGATGATGACCGCTGTCATCAATCTGATTGTTTTTTAGCCATTGTGTAAGAGTTGTTTTCTTTATCGTTGGATCATCAACAACATCTTGTAACAGTTGTTTATCCTTAAACGTAACTGTTTGCATGTTTTCCAAATGAACTGCAAGCACTTGCATGGAAGGATTTCGATGATGGATGTGAAAGTCGAATATCCTCCAAGCTGCCTCATGAGGGAAAATGAATCTAGCATCTACAAAGTTTTGTATCTCATTGATGTTGCTCGTTTTTTTTATCAACTTTATCAGAAGGCTCGCCTAGAGATTTAGTAATTTTGGCTCTAATACGGTCAGCTCCTTTGGAAATGTATTTGAATAAGTATTTAATCATCATACTCCAACCACAATATTCAACATTGATATGAGCCTGAAAAACCAGAGAAAGATTTTTGTTGTATGGGACAACATATCCATTATCTAGGTTGATTCCATATTTCACTGCAAAGCACCCATCATTTCTTCTCTTATAATGAACATACCCATCCTTATCAAACCGTGTGACATCTTCATATTTTTTTGGAAAATGCTTTGAACAGACCCCATCAAACATGCATGGTGCTTTCATCTTTGCAAGACCGCATGGTCCATGCATCATAAGCTCGGTGACAATCTTGTAGAGTTGAGGATCATCGACTGGATCAGTGATTTCAGCATAAATAAACTGATCAAGCTGTTCTGGGGTATGAATTTTATATGGAGGTGACACCCACTGGAGAGAATGGCAATGAGGCAGGCCTTTTTTTTTTTTTGAAATTCTATAGTATACAACTCTGCATGCATAAGAAAGAAAAAAACATAAGATAAGGATATAATATTTTGAGACAATATATTGTAATGGATGAACAATATGCCAGTTAATAATGACATTACCTGCTACAACTTATCCGAAAGGTTTTTCATTTTTCAAATAGTGAATAAAATCCTTAACCTTCATCTCGAATATTCTAGCAATAATATCAGCCCTGTCCTCAGCCTTCATTCTAGGATATTGTGCTAGATATCTTGAAATCTCTGACCATTTAACATTGCAAGTGTATGTTATAAAATATTGAGGATTTCCATGTACTCTACATATAGCAAGGGCATCCTGATAATGCTTGTACATATATCTAGGACCGCTAGTAAAAGACCCGGGCAATATTGTCCTTTTCCCGACATCATGGCCATCAGAATCACCTTTCAATAACGCATCATGAACACCCTGAAGGTACTCAGTCCTAAAAACATCTTGCGTTGATTCAATGTAATCCAATCTATTTTGCTCAATAGATATATATACATTAACTAAAAACTGTTGGAACAACATGCCTCCTCTAGGTAATAATGCATATATGTTGAACCGATCATTTAGTTGAAAGCTGTAAAACATATTCATCGTCAGTTGCTTATCACCTATACATCCATCATTTACTTGCTTAAGCTCGATTGACCAACCATGCTCACCAAAAACAAACAGTAATGGGAACTGCAACGCCATATACAAAGGATGCAACTTATCTATTCTTCGAGGCCGCCCATCTCTCATGCGGATTATTATGTCAAAATCATTTTTACATGTAGGCCAGCTGTCATAAACAATTCCACCTAGCACACCCAGAGTCAGAGCATTATAGCGCATTTGGTTTCCCCTATTATATAACTTGACCATGAACTCTTGAGGTTGTTCGTGAAGACATATATCTTTAGCTGTTCTGAATAGCTTGACTAAATCATTGATTTTGTCTAAAATGTCAATCAAAGTCTTGACAATTTTTGGTTTTAGATAGCCAAATTCAGAGCCACTAAAATGACGAAGTCTATTGCAAACTTCATTGTTAGTATCATAGATATACATTTGCAAGAACCTTGGATTACCATCAGTTGGTGGACACAAAGATCCCATCCAATGAGAAATCTGCCCTTCTACCTTGAATACATAAGGCCCTGACCCATTATTAACTGAATCAACCACTTTTGCCCCGAACGAAGTCATGGCGAACATCATGTTATAAGCACGGATGTTTTCCATAAAGTGCTTATCTTTAAAGAGTTCTTTAATTATCTATGGAGGCTTCCTTGGTAGCGGCAACATTACCCAACCGCCTTTGCAACAATGACTATATTTAGGTCTTTGATTTTCGGGAAGACCTTTCCGTCGTTCAGCATATCAGAAGCATGCATAGCAATGCTCGCAGATTTGGTCACAATCACCCAAATCCAAATATGCAGTAGATGGACCTGGAAAACATGACAAACAACATAGTTAATAACATCTTATTCATGCTTAAGCAGGTGGCGAACATATCATGTATACACATGAGAAACCCCATCAAGAAGAATGACAGACGGATTTTTTTAGACATACCATTGATTCTGTTACTGTGACTATCACCTGAACCAAAAGATTGAGAATTATGAGGTTGTTGGACATGAGGTGTTGAAATATGAGAGTCCTTGAATACCGAAATTTTTGTACACATAAGCCTTTTTGACACATGATTTTTTGTAGATTTAGAACTCGATGGGCTATCAGAAAAAGCATGTGGGCTGGATTGTGGAGAAGAAACATAATTTTCAAGTGGATGTTCATCATTATGATTAAGCTTTTTCTTTTTTCGTTGCATATTGTTGTGAAATGAATCGGTGAAAGAAATAAGTTGGCTTTTAATATAATGGAAAATCATAACAATATAAGATAGTGGCATCAAGATATAGCAAAAACAAATCAGTTAGTAAAGAAAAAACGCCAAGCTAAATAAGCGATGAAAACAACACATTATACATAACACGGCTTAGAGGGTACCTTTATCCAAAGGTAGGAAATAGAACTAAAGCAACATATAACAATATAAGGAACCTGAAACAATCATTTAATGGCTAAGAATGTAGACATGGGCAATAAATCATTTACATGTAACATAATAAAAATAAAATTTAACAATTGTTCAAACTTTGATGCTAATATGTCTTTTTGTTTACCAAAGGAAAAATGCATTATGGCAGAAAGCAACGAAACAAAACTGGTATTTTTGTTTATTAAAGGAAAATTTGATTATATAAGTACACTTTCAATATGTTATTCAGGGAAAAAGAGAAATGAAGGCATTTAATTAATAATTGGGAACTAAGATTAATGAATATGTGAAGAATAAACTAAAATGAGGAATTTTTACCTTTGTCTTGTTGTCTTGGGAGCTCCATTCAGACCATTGTCATGCTTGCTTCTCTTATGACCCCTGAAGTTGAAAGTCGATTGCAAGAATGGAACTGTGAAGATGAACAGATTGTGGTGATTGAAGGCCACAATAGTTTTTTTACTAAATTTGTTTATTGCTGGTCTACTTTTACTTAAGCCCTAATTTATAGAATCAACATAATACCATGGGAACTATAGCCCTAATTTCTGCTCATGGTTTTCTATCATACGAATATAAAATTCTAAAACAGACTCAATAGAATAGCATGGAAACTTTAGCCCTAATTTATTCCCATGTTTTTTTTTCTATCATATGAGCACAGAATTGTGACATGGGAACATAAAAGGAAAGGAAAATGACCCAAAAAATATTTGAAGATGCTCAAAAGATGTCAAAGAAGAAAATACCTGATGATGGGTGAGGTGTGGCTGATAGCTATGAGGTCATAGAAATAGAGAGAAGAGATAGAGCAACCAGTGCAGAGAACAGTTCCAGCAAGTGGCGCACATGTGGAGGTAGATGTGACGATCGTGGTAATTGGCCTGAGATGTAGAAATTCAGAGAAGAGATTGAGATATTCATGCACAGAACGGATTGAGCAAGTGGTGTGCAGGTAGAGGTAGGAGTTGCGGTATGACAATGGTGGTAATTTGTTTTAGATCGTGAACTGTTTGAAGCACAGTGTAATAACACTGTAGGTTGATGTGCTCTTACCTACAGTGTAATAACATTTGGAAAATGTTAATGTTTACAATTGGATCCATATCATTTCAATAAAAAATAATTGATGATTTTACGATAAAATTATTAGAAATTGATTCATCAATATTGTCAAAAAAGCACAGAAAATTATATGAAATGCAATAATGTCAACTTTATGTATTTTATCGATTTTGTTTAAATAATTCTTATGTAACACCGAAATTTTTCAAAACAAAATTTTGATTCAAAAATAGTTTATCTCTTTACCACTTTTCATAAAAATCTCCTTTTTTGTTTTAACTACAATACATGACTCTTTTGTTCAATCACTTAATAACTAGGATCCTCAAAACAAACTTTTCCTCTGGTGTGTACAATCGAGCCGGTGCCGTCCCGTGATCTTGAGAAAACCTGAAACACATAACACAAAACATTGTAAGCACAAAGCTTAGTGAGTTCCCCAAAATACCACACATAACACATACTAGCCACTCGAGGCTATAACTGTGTGGGCCCTTGGGCCCTAACTATATGGACCCTCTGGTCCTAACTCTGTGAACCTTATGGTTCTTACTCTGATATACTCTGATATACACATGGCATAAATCACATAGAAATAATGCAGTGCAACACATCACATAAATAGCATACAATAACTCTATCACATGACTCTAATTACCACTCAAGGTAAAGTATAGTGAGAAGACTCACCTCGGATATCTCGGTAAATCTCTGACTTGGTAGAAATATGGTCTAGCCTCCACCTGATCACATAAGGTAAATACTCTCATAAATATAACTCTCGAGACTAGAGTCAACTCTCTCTTGGCATCCTCAGAAGGGTAAAAGACCATTTTACCCCTCTCTTGGCTCAACGGCCCCATTGTTGACCAAACCCTAAAAGTCAACAAAAGTCAACGGTCAAACTTTGACCCGACTCATCGAGTGTACTTGGGCGACTCGACGAGTCTACACGTGTCCACTATCTCTCTAGTCTCCCTTGGCAAGTCAAGTATCTCCTTTTGCTCGATGAGCTACACCTAGCATGAATCGCGGGGCCACCCTGACTCAACTCGCCGAGTCTCAAGAACAACTCGGCGAGTTCCGCCTTGAACTCCAGTCCTCTAATCCCCCTATGACTCACTGAGTTATTTCCCCAACTTGGCAAGTCTACTCACTGAGTGAATTATGGGAAACCCTAACACTACTCGCTAAGTCTGATCTTTGGACTCGGCGAGTTCATGCCATGCACAAACTCCATTGACCTCCTGAGGTCAGATCTGTTCCTTAAATCCATAGATCTGACCTTCCCAAGCATGATAATCACGTAAAGTTCAAACCTTGACACTCATATAGCATCTAGATGGTCTCACTTGGTGATTTAGCCCCAAAAATAACCTCCTAAGTTCATGGCTCCCAAAATAACCCATAAAGCTCCAAGGGTTAAGGTCTCTGGACCTCTTTGAGTCCAGATCCAAAGCATAAACTCGAAAAGGGAGCAATTGCTCCACATATTCATTCTCTAAAGGGGGTTAGAAAACCCTAACTCTAAGAATCAACACCAAATCTGAAGAAGGTCCGAATAAATACCTAAAGATGAAGTCTCTGAGCTCTGAAATCACTTGAACCACTCCTCCTTTAGCCTCCTCTTGCCTTGGTCACTTCTTTCTTGCAATCACACCAACGAAATGATAAAAAGTGGCATGTCCTTCCTCACAATCGCTCTAGATCTCTTAGGGTTTCTCTCTGGGGTTTGGTAGCCGCAAATGACGGCCCCAAGGGCCTTTAAATAGGTCCCAAACCCAGGAAATTAGGGTTTCATTAAACAGCGTGGACTCGCCGAGTCCAGTCATGAACCCGGATGAGAATCCGCGACCCTACTCGGCGAGTCTAAGCACCAACTCGCCGAGTCCCTCTACAAACTCCAAAATAAATGAATAAAATAATATACCTGGGAATCCGGATGTTACAATTCTCCCCCACTAGAATCAGACTTCGCCCTCGAAGTCTCACTCTGCAAACAACTCTGGATCCTGCTCACGCATCTCGCGCTGCGGCTCCCAAATTAGCTCTGACCCTTTCCTATGCTGCCACTGGACCTCTACCAGAGGCACTTCCTTCTTCCTCAGAACCTTGATCTTCTGATCTCTAATTGCCACCGGTCTCTCAACATAGTTCAGCCTCGCATCCACCAGAATATCCTCTAATGGTACCACTGCCGAATCATCGGCTATACACTTTCTCAGCTGCGACATGTGGAAGATGTCATGTATCTGACCCAACTCTGCAGGTAGCTCCAAACGGTAGGCTACCCTGCCTACTCTTGCGATCACCCAGAAAGGTCCAATATATCGGGGCCCCAGCTTACCCCTCTTCCTGAATCGGATCACTCCTTTCCAAGGAGAGACCTTCAGGAGCACGAAATCGCCAACCTGAAATTCGAGCTCGGTCCGGTGCCAGTCTGTATAACTCTTCTGCCGACTCTGAGCGGTCAAAAACCTCTGTCTGACCTGCTGAATCTGCTTGGTTGGCTGAATCACAATCTCTGTACTACCCATCACACGTTTCCCTACCTCTCCCCAGCAATTGGGGGTCCGACACCTCCTCCCATACAACACCACAAAGGGTGGCATACCGCTGCTCGAATGATGGCTGTTGCTATAGGAAAACTCATAGAACCTCAACCCTGTAGTTGAACTTCCATGGTTACCCATGACATGATTCATAATGTTTCACTAACTTCCTTCTCGTGTCAACTATCTCGGCCCAGTGACACACAAGTCACAAAATTCTCTTTACCTCATACGAAAACTACAACCCAACATAAGATCGACTCAACCCCAACCTCTGATGTCTGCTGCACATATCTCATGTGCATCTGGCGGTATCTTCCGTACCCAATTACTGACCTATACAGGTTTTAGACATCGGACGAAAACAATACCCTCATTCAAGAATTCACCTCAGAATTCCAGAATTTCATCTTGTTTACCCATGCACCATCAATGCCAAACTCAACTCGAGAGTTTGGTCCAACCCAAAGTTGGAACCTCGCCACCCAATAAGATACTCTTCTCATGACTTGGCCTGTGCCCTGTGCAATACCAATTTTCTAACTTCCTCATGTTGCGACAATCACAACTCAAAACAAAATATAATGATTCTCGACAGAGACGGAGACCCCAGTCTCACCCTTGGTTCAACCACCAGGCTCCAAAAAAACAATACTAGGGCTACTCAAGCCTAAAACTCTTCTACATCATACACTGATCAGAGAACACCCCATCATCACACTCTCTTGCCGTCTAGTGAGTCTTATGGCTCCCCGCAACATCACGACAACCTCTGACTAGTGAGTATCATGGCTCCCCATAGCACCACAACACTAACTGACTAGTGAGTACTACGGCTCCCCGCAGTACCACGACTCCCACTCTCTGACTTGTGAGTACTACGGCTCCCCGTAGCATCACAACACCCTCTGACTAGTGAATACTATGGCTCCCCATAGCTTCACCCCATACTCTCATTCTCATCACAACGCCACACTACGTCCACTAACCCATGCTCTGTAGACTATCATAGATAGCTACACACCCTTGTCCCACATGTGCATCACAGACTCTGGCGGTAACCGCTATAACAAAATACCTACCTCTGCGGAGATCCACTTTATTAACTAATCCCTCTTAATGCCAATACCCAAAGGGCTACCACTGGAACTGTAGATACATGATACACCACTAGTTGTTTCAAACTCAAGATTCCAAATAACTCCAAAATCAGAACATTATACCCAGGTTCTTACGGAACACCATTACAGAACATCACAATGTCCTGCCTCAACCACTGATCTCCTACTCCCAGCACCATACAGATACAACAATACATTTCCTCTGAACCCCGTAAATAATTCTTCATTTACCTAAGGCGCAACTTCAGTGTATCCGAACACTCAATTGGAATACAAAGAAAACGCTAACGTTTTAGAACATGCTGATGGTCCTCCGAAACCCTTTCCCCTACCGCTCAAAATCCAAGCAAAAATACACATACCGGTCAGGGAGTTGGCTGCTCGATATTCTTCTATCCATACTTCAACCCAGAAGTCCTCAACTGCCCATACCATTATTACGAGCGTACCACTCGAAACGGCCCTGACCACCACCAGATTCCTGACCATCGGCCACCTTCTGTGGAGATACTCATCCTTTCTCAGACACGCACCACATGCATTATCTCGCTCTGCACCTCTCCTTGATCACCAATGACCCTGGTCTCATGAATTTGAGCCGCAGGTCTCTGCATCCAACCCCTAACCTCTGTTGCACAAATCCCTGGTTTCCCCAATAAAATACACGGTTCTCCCCTACTTAGGGTACAAACGATCACCAATTGATGCATCAACAATCTACCCCACAGACGGTTTTCGTCAGAAACATCGCATCTACACTTGGAAGGTGCCACACAACGCCCAATGATCTCCCCACTAGGGATCAAGAAACCTCAAATACCCTAAATCTCCGATGAAATCCTCAGAAATTTCTCATCACAACTGCCCCTCGCTGTCCGAAGCCTCATACCATCCCAATACCGAACATCCCAACTATCCAGTACTATCACTGACTCTTAGACTGAACAACAAATCATCATACTCCTCACCCTCGACTTCTCAACCCCCGTTCCAACGCGTGAATCATCGCGAGAATAGGGACTCCACTACCATACTCAATACCCATCATAGACAGAATAGTCACCGCTCTGATATACTCGTCTGGATTACTCGCTGATGCCGCTACCACACACCCTATTATACCCAATTAGGGTGTAATGTGGTCCTTGATCGTCTATGTCCCCACTGACTACCTGCTCATGGTAGATCATTTCCTCGCGGCAGACCTGCTGCCTATTATGCTGGTGAAAAAATCAACATTAATGTCAACCCGGAGGGTTTACTCCTAAACCTAGAACTGAAATCTCACATTTCTCTTATTTCCCACAAGAAACATAAATAACACCCATCAGGTCACAGAAGGTGACATCTCCTCCATCATCTGATTACTCACTTAGACCGCAATCCCTCATAAATGTCTTCTCTAATAATCCCTGAGTCGTGCGACTACATCTGACATCTTACCAATAATACTCTTAAATGCTCTTGACCTCCCTCTCAAGGGATGCCTCTTCGGACTCAATCATGGCCCTTAGCCCTAAAACTCCATCGCATTCAAACTCCACCAATCAATCTTGACCGGACAACCGAAGAATCGAAAGCATCATTTGCTAAGAACCATGGTACTCATCCCCTAACATCTCTCCTAAATCGGCTACAATATATGGTACTCGAACTATAACATCACCTCCTCAATCCGCTAAGATTCATGGTACTCGAACCATGGCATCACTTCCTAATCTGCTCCGATGTATGGTACTCGAACCATAACATCACTCCTCAATCTGCTCCGATGTATGCTACTCGAACCATAACATCACTCCTCAATCTGCTCTGATGTATGGTACTCAAACCATAACACCACTCCTTAGTCTGCTACGATGTATGGTACTCGAACCATAACATCACTCCTCAATCTGCTCCAATGAATGGTACTCGAACCATAACATCACTCCTCAGTCTGCTCCGATGTATGGTACTCGAACCATAACATCACTCCTCAATCTGCTCCGATGTATGGTACTCGAAACATAATATCACTCCTCATTCTGCTCTGATGTATGGTACTCGAACCATAACATCACTCCTCAGTCTGCTCCGATGTATGGTACTCGAACCTTAATATTACTCATCAGTCTGCTCCTTAGAACCTTCAGAATACTCCCTTTATCGAGTATGGGTCCTCTTCTTTCGATAGTACGGTCCCATACTACCTGCCACATCTACCCATACTTTCCACACGGACCATCCCAGAGCTCCTAAGTAGCTGCTCAACCTTCTCGTTTACCAATTCCGCCATACGTGCTCGCTCCTCAACGAAATGCTCTACTCCGCCAGCGTACTCATCTGGATAAGGTTACTCCCTAGGCTATTCCTTGGTCCTCCCACTTCTCCGCCATCAGCTGCTGAAGAGCTCCTAATGATGCCAGCCATCTACCTCTTGAATATCGTCATATTCACTCGGTAGCTGACTCCTATCATCAAGAGTTCCACAAAGCATGAAGCAAGCAGCATTCAGGCATCGAAGAATACATAGAACGCACTTCGGGTGATAGCTCTACTTGCTCTACTCATTCTCCAAAGTACCACCGAACTCTGCAACTCTACCCCTTGCGGGTTCTAACTATTCTCTCGATAAGCACCACAATACTCATCCAAGCGTCTCTCCTAGATTACTCCTCTACTCAAATCCCCTAGAAGGATTCCAACTGAATACTCTCATTCATACTCAAAAGTGCATCACATATAATAGGAAGTCCTAGGCTAAGGCATCACAAATCAGGCCACTCTAGTCCTAAGATATGAAATACCTATCCTATCTCTAGCATGCATAATATCTCATAAAATGTATCATAAATATCTCAATCACAAAAGGTATTTTGGGAAATCATCGTTCGGGCTCTGGCTGATTGTACACACTGCTCTTTCTTGCTTTCTCTTTGAACTCTTATTCATCTTTATAAAATCATTTCTTTGAAAACTTTTGTTACTTCCTCAGTTTGAGTCCAGATTTACCCGAAGGTGCATCCGAATCCCTCAAACCAAGGCTCTGTTACCAACTTGTAACACCGAAATTTTTCAAAACAAAATTTTGATTTAAAAATAGTTTATCTCTTTAACAATTTTCATAAAAATCTCCTTTTTTGTTTTAATTACTATACATGTCTCTTTTGTTCAATCACTTAATAACCAGGATCCTCAAAACAAACTTTTCCTGTGGTGTGTACAATCAAGCCGGTGTCGTCCCGTGATCTTGAGAAAACCTGAAACACATAACACAAAACATTGTAAGCACGAAGCTTAGTGAGTTCCCCAAAATACCACACATAACACATACTATCCACTCGAGGCTATAATTGTGTGGACCCTTGGGCCCTAACTCTATGGACCCTCTAGTCCTAACTCTGTGAACCTTCGGGTTCTTACTCTGATATACTCTGATATACACATGGCATAAATCACATAGAAATAATGCAGTGCAACACATCACAAAAATAGAATACAATAACTCTGTCACATGACTCTAATTAGCACTCAAGGTAAAGTAGAATGAGAAGACTCACCTCAGATATCTCGGTAAATCTCTAACTTGGTAGAAATATGGTCTAGCCTCGCCTGATTACATAAGGTAAATACTCTCATAAATATAACTCTAGAGACTAGAGTCAACTCTCTCTTGGCATCCTCAGAAGGGTAAAAGACCATTTTACCCCTCTATTGGCTCAATGGCCCTATTGTTGACCAATCCCTAAAAGTCAACAAAAGTCAATGGTCAAACTTTGACCCGACTCGTCGAGTGCACTTGGGCGACTCGACGAGTCTACACGTGTCCAGTATCTCTCTAGTCTTGTTTGGAACGTCGAGTCTTTCCCTTTGCTCGATGAGCTACACCTGGCATGAATCGCAGGGCCACCCCGACTCAACTCGCCGAGTCTCAAGAACAACTCGGTGGGTTCCGTCGTGAACTCCAGTCCTCTAATCCCCCTCTGACTCACTGATTTATTTCCCCAACTCGGCAAGTCTACTCACCGAGTGAATTATGGGAAACCCTAACCCTACTCGCCGAGTTTGATCTTTGGACTCGGTGAGTTCATGCCATGCACAAACTCCATTGACCTCCTGAGGTCAGATCTATTCCTTAAATCCATAGATCTGACCTTCCCAAGCATGATAATCACGTAAAGTTCAAATCTTAACACTCATATAGCATCTAGATGGTCTCACTTGGTGATTTAGCCCCAAAAATAACCTCCTAAGTTCATGGCTCCCAAAATAACCCATAAAGCTCCAAGGGTTAAGGTCTCTGGACCTCTTTGAGTCCAGATCCAAAGCATAAACTCGAGAAGGAACCAATTGCTCCACATATTCATTCTCTAAAGGGGGTTAGAAAACCCTATCTATAAGAATCAACACCAAATCTGAAGAAGGTCCGAATAAATACCTCAAGATGAACTCTTTGAACTCTGAAATCACCAAAATCAGTCCTCCTTCAGCCTCCTCTTGCCTTGGTCACCTCCTTCTTGAAATCATACCAACAAAATGATCAAAAGTGGCCTCTCCATCCTCAGAATCTCTCTAGATCTCTTAGGGTTTCTCTCTGGGGTTTGGTAGCCGCAAATGACGGCCCTAAGGGCCTTTAAATAGGTCACAAACCCGGGAAATTAGGGTTTCATTAAACAGCATGGACTCGCCGAGTCCACTCATGAACCCAGCTGAGAATCCGCGACCCTACTCGGCGAGTCTAAGCACTAACTCGCCGAGTCCCTCTACAAACTCCAAAATAAATGAATAAAATAATATACCTGGGAATCCGAATGTTACAATTCTCCCCCACTAGAATCAGACTTCGCCCTCGAAGTGTCACTCTGCAAACAACTCTGGATCCTGCTCACGCATCTCGCGCTGCGGCTCCCAAATCAGCTCTGACCCTTTCCTATGCTGCCACTGGACCTATACCAGAGGCACTTCCTTGTTCCTCAGAACCTTGATCTTCCAATCTTTAATTGCCACCGGTCTCTCAACATAGTTCAGGCTCACATCCACCAAAATATCCTCTAATGGTACCACTGTCGACTCATCGGCTATACACTTTCTCAGCTGCGACATGTGGAAGATGTCATGTATCTGACCAAAATCTGCAGGTAGCTCTAAACAATAGGCTACCTTGCCTACTCTTGCGATCACCACGAAAGGTCTAATATATCGGGGCCCCAGCTTGCCCCTCTTTCTGAATCGGATCACTCCTTTCCAAGGAGAGACCTTCAGGAACACGAAATCGCCGACCTGAAATTCGAGCTCGGACCGGCGCTAGTCTGTATAGGACTTGATGTGCTAGGACTTGATAGAAAATTATCATCAAAGAGCGCATCAAGAAAGGTATGAAATAGTCATCCAATTAATCACGACCAAGATAAAGGATGAAGACTTCATCACGACCCACCTGCAACGTATGCAAAGATATATGGATTATCTGCTGAAGCTGAACATGAACTTTGATGAAGAGTTGGCTATTGACATAGTCCTACACCTTTTTCCTTCCTGCTATGATCAGTTCAAGATGACTTATCATTTGAGCAAGGATGAAGTCACCTTGAGCAAACTTCAAGGTCTACTAAGAGCTGCTGAAAGTGGTTTAAAGGGGAAAAGTGTTGTTCCCACTCCTACTATTGCCACTCATGTCTTGGCCATTGGACAAAGAAAAGAGAAGAAGAGGAAAGCCTCCTCTAAATCGATCTGGAAGGAAAATTCCTAGGAAGGGTCCTCTAATGGATCCAAAGAAAAATCTGGATCTTCTCCTCCCTCTTCCGATTCGAAGGAAGCAACGTGCTTCTATTGCCAAGATAAGGGGCATTTGAATAGAAGCTGCTCAAAGTACTTGCAAGACATCAAGGATGGGAAGATAAAGCCCACCTTCTCATGTATTTATACTATTCTATCTAAAAACTCATCACATGCTAGTTCTTGGGTCCTTGATACAGGATGTGGTTTTCACATTGGTTCTTGTAACATACACGTTTTGAAATCGTGTTTTGTAATGAATAAAATTGTGAAATACTATGTGAAATTGAGTGTTGAGTTCTAACAGATGGTTTTTACTAGAAACGAAGTAAAACTATGTTTAGAATCACTCAGAAAATATTGAAAGTCTTATGAGATTCCAATTAAAAGCCGAATAGTGAAATTTAGCGAAAATATAAAATTTTAAATAAGTAAAATTTTCTTATTTGATGTTGTAGAGAATCTTGTTAGAAACTTGTAGGCAAAAACCTCGTCGAAATCCGAGTTATAACGAAGAAGTTATGACCAACCGAAGATCCGCGAAAAAACCGGCACGGTGCCGAATGACGTAAAAAGTGAGTTTTTGATAAACTAATTGTTAGCCTTAGTAATCTAAATGAAATTCTTAGTATTCATTAAGCCGAGAAATTCGATAAAAAGAACGCTAAAATCTGACTTCATATGAGGAAGTTATGTTTTTTCGAAGTTTCAACTTGGCAGTAGACAGCTAAAAACTCGAACTTTAGATCGAGTGATATTTGACTGATACATCCTAAATGAGAATCAAAGGTCTCCTTATGTGTAGTACAACGGTAAAAAGTCTGATGAAAACGGATGTCGGATGAAGAAGTTATGAATTTTTAACGGATTTTAGAACGTCAAAAACGGAGCTCGTATGCAAAAGTTATGGATTTTAGAAATTCAGGGCCCGAAAACCGAGGAATTGCGCATGAACAGTACCGGCCACGTCACCTCGCACGAAGCAGGTGCGTCACCGGAGTCGTGGCCTCACCTCGCAGCGCCACGTGTACGAGCCGGATACATGTCCCCTTTGCGTATCCCTCCTTGCTGATGCCACCGAGCTGCTTCGTCGCTTCCACATCCGAGCCTCGCAGCGGCCTCGTGGCCTTCGCTTCTCCGGTCGCGTGCCCTTCGCAGCTGCTGCCACCGAGCTGCTTCGCATCTGCTTCGTCACCCCCCTCCGGACCGAACCTCGCAGGTGCAACGTGTACACTTCTTAGCCACTACGTCCGAACCTTCTCACCCTATATAAAGGGTGGCTGCGAGCCTTCCCGGGTAACTTTGAAAAATTGACACTTTTTCACCCTAATTTCATATATTCACTATTTTAACTTTCCCCGAAGCGCCGATATCAATTTTAGCACCCGAAACACTCCCCGAGACCCCCGAGAAGCCTGAAAATTTTATCTTTTCGGTTTTGATGTCCTACCTTCGCAGAGTCTGGTTTTCAATTAAGCTCCCGGTTTTCAACATAGAAAGTCATATTTAAAGCCGAAATGTTGTCCAAATTACTATTTTAACCCCAGTTAACTTAAGGTGAGTTCAATATATAGGAACAATTGTATGTTATGTGTTATATGTGCTATGTGCTTTTCAACGTTATTATTCTGAGTTATTTTCCTGTGTTATTTTATTCGCTATGTTTATAGAAAATATAATACCTTTGACCATGTGATCAGTGAAAGGACTTAGATTCACATTGGTACTGGTACGTAGCCTCTATCCATGTAGAGCATGTCTCCATAATAGAATAACTTCTATTCTATGGCATTGGGAGAAAGTTAGATAGGAATGATATGTAGACTCCGACCATGTAGAGCATGACTCCGTAAGGGAATGAACTCTATTCTATGGTATTGGCAAATGGTTAAACAGGGCGTGAAAACCTAAAATCTATCATATTGATAATCAAAAATTATATGTCTTCTGTGCCATTTGGGCCAAAACTTTATTGATGCATATCAAGTATTGAAATCGTTATGTCTCATTGATCGTAAATCTTTGAATCAAATCTTGAGTTGATATTGAAAGCTTGACATATGATACACATATGCTATTGTTGTTCTTGTTCCCTTTTTCTTCTGTCATATTGGTATATATAAGGCATAAGATTATATTGTATCTATTTATTGTATTCATTAAGCGTCACCGCTACCCTATTAATGTTTAACAATTGCAGGTGATGAGTATCCAATATAATTTTATACTACAGAAAGATTTAGAATAGTTTACCATTTCTCTGTATTTTTATGTTCATGTATGTATATGAATAGTAGAATCTCGGGTTGACATGAAATGTAATAGAACTTAGTCGATTTGTATCCAATCTTTTGTAATCACTTTATCAATATAAAATATTGTTTTATAAATATGCATGTAGCATGTTTTGAGGAAGTAACTTAAGAATAATATTAGAATAGTATGAAAGTTTGGGTCTTTCATAAATACGAAAGTTGGGGTCTTTCAGTTCTAATTTGCAAGGACTAAGAAGAAGAAGTAGGGATGTGGAGCATGGGAAGATGAACCTGATAATAGGAAATAGGAAATCGTCACTTGTTACCAAGTTTGGTGTTTATTCTTTAGTGCCTAGTAGTGGGTTAGCTTTAGATTTTAATGATTGTTGCTACTCATCAGAAATGACAAAGAATATTATTTCCTTTCATGGTTTGTACAAACAAGTTTTTAGATTTTCGTTTAATAAAGATATTGGTTCTATTAATACTTATTATAATGGTTTATTTTATTTTGAAGTGTGGCCTTGTAATGGTGTATATGAAACTGCGATGGTTGTAGCTAACTTAGGAAATAATTTGTTGCATATTCATTCGTCTAATGGTTTAGACAAGGCATGCTTGTAGCATTGTCATCTTGGACATCTCAACAAGAAGTGCATAACCCAACTCCAAAAGGATGGAGTGTTGGAGTCATTTGACCTTAGGTCGAATGATACGTGAGACTGTTTTTTTACTTGGGAAGATGACTAAATCACCTTTCACTGGTACTTGTGAAAGAGGTAAGGGACTATTGGATCCCATACATACAGATGTGTGTGGGCCCTTCAGATCCACCACAAGGGATGCAAACCATTTCAATGTGACTTTACCGATGATTATATCAGATATGGATATATCTACTTAATCAAGCATAAGTCAGAAACCTTTGAAAATTTCAAAGAGTTTAAGCAAAAAGTAGAGAATCAATTAGGCAGAAAGATAAAGATGCTCAGATCTGATAGGGGTGGTGAGTATTTAGTATCGAGTTCCACAACTATCTTAAGGAATGTAGAATTGTTTCACAATTGAGACCTCCTAGGACACCGCAGTTGAATGGTGTAACTATGAGGCGTAATCAAACCTTGTTGGACATGGTTCGTTCCATGATGAGTCGAGCCTCACTTTCGATATCGTTATGGGGATATGCCTTAGAGACTACCGCCCATATCCTTAATCTAGTCCCGACAAAAAAGGTTCCAAAAAAACCTCATGAGATGTGTACAGGGAAGGTATGAGATGTGGACAGGGAAGGTTCCCTCATTGGCAGATATCAAGGTTTGGGGTTATGAAGCTTTCGTAAGACGAGAGCCTCACGACAAGCTTGAACCTTGAAGTGAGCGGTGTATTTTCATCGGCTACCCACAAGAATCCTTTGGATATCTTTTCCAAAGACCTAGTGATAACGTGGTCTTCGTAGCAAGGAAAGGGGTTTTCTGCAAGAGAGAAGTCATATGCCAAGAGGACAGTAGGAGGACAATTGATCTTGAAGAGATTCAAGAATCAAGCGATGAAGGAACCTCTAACACTAGCGTTTAACCTGAGGGAGAGATTCTCATTGAACCAATTGACGAGTCATTACCTCTTCGACGTTCCACTCGAGTTAGAATGGCACTGGAGTTTTATGGTCTCCATATTACTACGGAAGGTGATATGTTTATTAGTGATAGTACACTGGTAAATTTGGATGAGCCTAATAACTACAAGGAAGCCATGGCAGACCCTGAGTCTGCAAAATGGAAAGAGGCAATAGACAGCGAGATCAAGTCCATGTATGACAATCAAGTTTGGAACTTGTTTTTCAATGTACCAAGTTTGAAGACATTTGGGTGCAAATGGATCTTCAATAAGAATACCAACATGGTTGGAAAGGTGCATATATTCAAGGCATGGCTGGTTGCGAAGGGCTTTACTCAAACCTCAGGGGTTGACTATGATGAGACATTCTCACCAGTGACCAATATCAAGTCTATTAGGGTTATGTTGGTTATTGTTGCATTTCATGATTATGAAATTTGGCATATAGATGTCAAAGCCACTTTTCTTAATTAGAAACTGGTTGAAGATGTTTAAATTTGTCAGCCATAAGGTTTTATGGATGCTAAATACCCCAATAGAGTGTGCCAGCTTGAGAAATCCATCTATAGGTTAAAGCAAGCATCTCACAGATGGAATCTTTGCTTTCGATCATAAAGTCGAAGAGTCTGATTTCCCTATGAGTGAGGATTAGTCTTGTGTGTATGTCAAAGCTAGTGAATGTATAGTAAGCTTTTTAGTTTTGTATGTCGACGAGATATTGCTCATAGAAAACAATGTTCCAACCTTGCAGGAAGTTAAGTGCTTGATTGGAAAGTGTTTCGGTATGAAGGACCTAAGGGAAGCTTCTTATATTCTAGGGATAAGGAGTTTGAGAAATGGGAGTAAAAGACTAATAGGACATAGTCAAAGTACTTATTTGGACAAGGTGTTAAAACGTTATAGCATGTAGAATTCAAAGAAAGGGGAGTTACCAATACAGAGAAATATCAAGCTGAGTAAAACTTAGAGTCCGAGAAACGATGTCAAGATAGTGGAAATTAGTTGAGTTCCATATACTTCCGTCATTGGCTCAATTATGTACGCTATGACATGTACTCTCCCTAATGTGGCTTTTGCTTTGAGCATGGTAAGTCGATATCAAGGGAATCCGAGTAAAGCTCACTTGAATGTAGTTAAGAACAAAATCTTAAGTATCTATGAAGAATTAGGAATGGGTGCTTGTACTTGGTGGAAGTGATGACTTGAGAGTGATAGGGTATAGTGACGCCAATTTTTAGACTGGCCAAGACAACTTCCGTTCTCAGTCAAGCTGGGTGTTTACCCTTAATGAGGAGCAGTTACTTGGAAAAGTTCCAAGCAGGAGACTGTGGCTATTCAACGTGTGAATCAGAGTATATAGTTGTGAGCGAAGCGTCAAAGGAGGATATATGTTTAAAGAACTTCATTAGAGACCTTGAAGTTGTGCTAGCCATAAAGTAGCCTATAGAAATTTTCTATGTTAATGGAGGAGCGGTTGGCTTAACCAATGAACCGAGGGATCATGACAAATCCAGACATATCAACCAAAAATATCATTTCATCAGACATCATGTAAAAGAAGGACTTATCAAGGTCAAGAGGGTATCGTCATAAGAGAAGCCCTTAGATCCCCTCACAAAGGGTCTGAGTAGGACTAAGAACGTTCAACATGAAAGCAGTATTGGTCTGAAAGACGATATTAGTTTTAGTGATTAGATAGATAGTTAGAAACTTGTAACAATTTAAATGTAATTGACTTTTGATGATTAAAAAATAGAAGATTTACTTATGAGTAAAGTTTACTATCATTTTTCAATTGTTTATTTTGTGTTACACTTTTGCATGTTTTACTTCTTGAATAATGGGATTGCTCAAAATTATCCACAGTCGATCATACTTTGGAAGTAAGTAATGAAGTAAGGCTATCCTGAATTGGCTTGTGGATTGTCTAAGTGCTTAGACATAGCAAAGGTTTGCTGCAACGTTCATGATTACTCTTGAAATAGGATTTCAGTATTGGATTAAACCCATACTCATTTGAATCACTTCATGAAATTTATCTCGAGTGATTGTGAGATGATAATATAATATAATCTTTAAATCGAGATATATGAGTTGTTTTCATGAGTTGGTTTTGCATTGATAACGCGCAAATGCATTAGTAACTTGATGTTATAAAACGTATTGTTGTGTATGATTTGATGAGTAAATAGTACCAGAATATAAGTTAAAGTTTATCTGTTCCGTTTATCGTAAGGGGTGAAAGCGATATCTTTGGCCCCTCGATGATTATGTGTTGACTTATGTGTCGGGCCCGATCATGACTGAATTGATGTGTTTAATTAAGTTCTATGTCATACAAATTAGAAATCAGGAAACAAACTATTGGACATTCAGAATGATTCTGTTCCATGTCTTTGTCCACATGATATCTTGTAGAATAGAGGATTATATGATCCTTTATCTAAAGGTAGCGTTATTGACTAGGTCAGAGTTCGACAGTGGCTTTTGAAAGCTACAATTGCTAATCACATTCTGAATTCATACATACAGTTATAGTTGTCACAACTTGCAATTTTGCTAGGAAATTCTACGCGCATGCAATCGTTCACCTAGGGTAATAACTTGTACTCTAAGTGAATACTATACTCTATTCTCATCCAAATATATTTCATATGCTCAAATAAGAGTTGAAAACCCTAGTCATCCCGGTTCAAGTTCACTATGGACTAGGATTCTCTTATTGGGCCTAATGGACCAATAAACCTTCAACTTGAATATCTTGGGCCTAGAAACCCTAACTGGGCTCTAAATAGACCACATTCATAAAACTTTAGCATTTTGGGCCATGTGGGCCTAAAATAATCCATCTTATCTCTAATGAGCCTTGTTGGGCCATAAAAGATTTCATTTGCCCCAATGGGCCGAAAATTTATTTTTGGGGCTTCATAATTTCGAGTAAGGACCAAGATAAGGCCCAAACTCCTCCATGATTAGTCCATTTCGGCCCAAGTGTGTAAAAATAAATAAATATCTTAACAAGGAGGACCAAACAAATCTAAACATGACACCTCATTATTGTATGGAGGATAACCAAGTCTAATACACATCATGTATCTATGTATTTCCCATGTTTCCATGCAAAAAGAAAAAAAAATATCTCCTTTCTCTCTCCCTTCTTAATCTCGGCCTAAGGCCATTCTCCCTCACCAAAAATCATTCATGTTTCCTTTCACTCCCAAAAACCTCAAGTACTCCTCCATTTTTTTTTCTATAAACCCGTGAGTGGGTGTGTGTGCACAAGAAAGTTCATCAAACTCACATGCTAGGTAAGTTACTTCACCCTCAAGTTGTATAAATTCATATATGATCAAATCCTCCTAGAAACATCACAAATCTCTTGATTATCCTACTAGAAACATCATAGTTTTGAGGATCCTCTCAAGAAGCAAGCTAGGCCGAAATCTCTCACTTTCTTCATCCAAAAACCGAACCATCAACTCCAAGGTGAGCTTCATACCCCCTATTTTCGGTTTTTATGAGTTTTTTTTTTGGGTGGGGGGGGGGGGGGGGGAATACAAGTGAAAGTGTAGATCTATATGTGATTTGTATGCTTTGTTTGATTTTCATGCTTATATGTGTGCTTTTGTGTGTTATCATGTTGGATCTAGCCATAAAACCCCTCAAAACCGAGATATATCTTATGTTAAATGTTTCTAGCATCAAATATGTTTCTACATACAAAGTATTTCTAGAAAAATGGCTAAATGGTTTAGTAACAATTTCTTTGGACTAAAAACACCATTTTTGGACCAAAAATGTGAAAAAAAAAATACAAAATTTAAGGGCCCAAATTGACAAATCACGAAATCTGATGGATGAACTATGTCAAAACAGTTTCAATAAAACAATTTCTGGAAATATACTCAATTAGAGGATTAAAAACATAAGTTCCAAGCTTAATGGGCTAAAAATGACATTTTCGGCCCAATGAGGCCCATTATGCGAAATTTTCTGTTTTGGAGGGCCAAAACTGTATTTTTCTGAAAAACAGTGGACTATAGGTGTTCCAAATCCTTTTCAAAGGTTTAAAATGCTTTTAAATTTAAAAGGGACTAAAGTTGCAAAAATTTTACAATTTGGGCCAAAATTGTCAAACTTTCGAAAAAGAAGGGTTATAACCGAGAAAAACTGAAATTCAGGGACTTAAGCTGTTTTCTATGAAAAATATGCTGGAAAATACTTATTTCAATAATTTTTGGCGTTAAAATGTCAAGAAAAACGATTCTTGGATCAAACCGGAAAATTTTTAAATAAATGGGTTGAAAAAGTAAATTTTACAAACAATGAGGGGCTGAAAACAGACAACTTTCAAGGCTAATTCAATACACGCTATGCTAATTCAATACACGCTATTTGATCAAATGATGACACCGCAACTATCGGCGCAATACAATACACAACAATACCAAAAATCGTTGTTAAACGAATTAGTTCGGTCTCGAACCAATAAAAATCCAAAACTACTAACACGACGACACTACGATTCACACAAGTAACATTTGGGTATTCACTATACATGCGAGTGTGCACAGACGTCTACGCACCATCTTTGGGCCCCAAAGTGTAAAATCTTGTTCGTCGGGCCTAGCTAGCCCGATAACTTGATCTTAAGGCCCGAAGACATCTATCTTACGAAGTGTGGGTTTTACCGACCTAACACAACGTAAAAGGACTTTCAATGGCTTGTATACTATTGGTCCCCAAGGGTCCTTTGGTATTGCTAGTAAAGTCAACATTTCATGCGAGGCGGGTCTAGGACCCCTCGTACATTTTTATCCCCAACCGGTTAATGGAGTCACCGGGTCTTCGTGCCCTCTTTCTCTTCGGATGTGGGATTACATATAGTCAGGGCGGTTGGATAACGTGATTAGTACGGACGACGCCTACGGGGTCATTAGTATAGCTATGAACTGGTCGTTTGTGTAACGCGTGTTTGTAGTAATTAATCATGCTCAAAAATAATCCGACGTCGCCTGGGACTGACACTACATTTTATGCAATGGTTTCAATGTGATTTCATGGAGTTCAAGGAATTAGGAAAACATCGGGTTTTCCTAGGGTTTTTCAATACATACGGATGCGAAATGTACACAAGTTAAATGAACAATTTTTTTTAAGTATAGAAATAAACAAGCATACCTATGGATCTTCACAAACGTTTTCAAAAGCTTTTCTTTTCAGAAAATATCGGATTTTCTGGTGGTTTTCAAATGACACGAAACATTGTTTTTCAAATACCGCTTATGAACTCACCAACATTCATATGTTGACGTTTTTCAAAATACTTGTATTCTCAGGTAACAGATAAAGTGAAGGAAGAATTATACTCAATGATGTTTTGCTGTGTGTTAATTAGTATCGAACAATCTACTTTTGAGAATGTAATGTTTTGAGACAATGTAATGGATGTAAACACTATCAGTTGTAATATTCAAATGTTGGTGACGAATGATGTTATGTTTCATGTATATTCATTGTGATGGTATTCAATTGAGTCACAACAACTCCCGGACGTTTCCGTCGTCTGGTTCGGGGGTGTGACAATAATTATTAGACTTATCCAAGTGAGAGATTGTTGGATTAGGTGTCTAAGCCCATAACTATAATTGGTATGTACTTGATTGGATAGTAGCATGGTCGTTTTGGGTTGCCTTCACCATAGCAAGTTGACATGATGACTTTTGGAGAGAGAGAGGTTATATGATGATTTATTAATGTATTATAAGAATAATATATTAATTAGAAATCATATTATTTAAGTATTAATTAATCTGAAATTAATTTGGTATTAATTTTGGGATTAAAGGAACTGACTAAAAGTATGGGGAGTAGTTTTATAAATCATTAATAGTTGCAAACTGGGCTGATGGACTCCCTTTAAAAGGGTTGGACAAAATCTATAGTATTGTACATGCAAATAATCCAAAGCTTGTTAACCCTAATCTAGCATACCATAAAATTCAAATCTACAACTAAAAAAAGTTTAGATGATTACCTTTTGATATTAGCAAGAATCTTCAACTTCAAGAGCTTAGTATCACAAGTGTAATACCTCTAATTGCTTATAAACACCAAGGAAAGAAGATGAACTTTAAAGAGAGGGAATGGAGGTACAAAATTGGCTCTGAGGAGTCTTAGGGTTTCCAGTCGCCGATCTCTGATGCCCTAGTTGTTCCTTATATCGTGGTGCTACTAGGGTTTTAGTCAAGACCCTAATTGGATGACTTAGGCCTTAAGTAGTCTAAATAACCTTCTGGAATAAGGCCATGGACGAAATCTAAGTGGTCTTCCACTCTAAATTCCCCCCCCCCCCCCCCCCCCTCATTTCTAAAATGATCTACAGCCCAAATCCAATTATTTTATAAATGGAAATAGTAGTCCCCTTTGTTCAATTAATATCTTTTGATCACATAATTAATTTCTTAATTAATTCTTGATCAATATTAACTAACTAATATGATTTCCCTTTTAATATATTATTCATATAATATATTAATATACCATAATATCCTCTCTCTCCATAAATCACTCTGTCAAGTTGCTTTGGTGAAGGCAAGCCAAAAGGACCATGCCAGAATTTGGTCAAGTATATACTAAATATAGTTATGGACTTAGACACTAGTCCAATAGTCTCCCACTTGGATAAGTGTAATAACTAAATTTTCATGTACAACTTCAGTATCCGACTAGCAATCGTAGCTCTCAAAAGCCGCTGTCGAACTCTGATCTTATTAGTAATTTATCCTTTAGATAAGGGATCGTATAGTCCTCCGTTCTTAAGACATCGTGTAGAAAATTACATGGAACATAGTCATACTCATTGTCCAGCAGTTTGTTTCTCGATCTCTTATTTTTCTGACATAGAACTTAATTTGAAGACATCAATTCAACCCTGACCGGGCCTAGCATATGAGTTAAACCAAAACATCGAGGGGCCCAGATATCGCTTTTATCCTCTTAGGATAAAAGGAACAGATAAACTTCGACTTATATGTATTTACTAGTCACTCATCAAATCATGCACAACAATGCTTTTTATAACATCAAGTTATTGATGCGTTTACGCATTATCAATGCATAATCAACATGCAAACAATAAACCATATATCTAGGTTTAAAGACTATATGATTATCATCTTACGATCACTCATGATAAATTCCATGAAGTGATGCCAGTAAGCGTGGGTTTAATCCAATTCTCAAATCTTATTTCATAAGCACTCATGAACATTGCATCAAACTTTTGCTATGTCTAACATATTTTAGATAGTATACAACCCAATTCATGATAGTCTTCTTTCATACCTACTTCCAAAGTATGAGCGACTCTAGACTGTTAGAATAATCTTATTATTCAGGAAGTCAAAACATGCAAAGTGAAACAATACGTAATTAATTAATGCAAGACAGTAACTTTACTTATAAATAATACTCTTTTATTTAATCATCAAATGTTAATAAATATCTATTACACGTTTCGAAACTATCTAATCTAAACTAATATCATCCTTTAGCCCAACGCTCCTAGTATGCTACAAGTGCTTAACCGTACTTAGTCCCTTCGTAAGGGGATCTGCTGGGTTTTCCTCTAACGATACCCTCTTCAGTACAAGGAGTCTCTCTTCTACCGGATGTCTAATGAAGTGATATTTTCTGTCGATATGTCTGGATCTACCATGATCCCTCGGTTCCTTGGTTAAGGCAACCACACCTTCATTATCAAAGAAAATCTCCGTAGGCTCCTTTATGGCTGACACAACTCCAAGGTCTCTGATGAAGTTCTTCAACCATATTGCCTCCTTTGACGCTTTGCTCTCCGTAATGTACTCTGATTCACACGTTGAATCAACTACGGTCTCTTGCTTGGAACATTTCCAAGTCACTGCTCCTCCAGTCAGGGTAAATACCCAGCCAGACTGAGAGCGGTAGTTGTCCCGGTCGGTCTGCAAACTGGCTTCACTATACCCTCGCACCCTTAAGTCATCACTCCTAGTGAGGACTAGAAACCATTCCTTGGTCCTTCGAAGGTAATTAAGAATATTCTTAAATGTAGTCCAATGCGTTCTACCAGGGCTCCCTTGATATCTGCCGAGCATGCTCAAAGCGATGGTCACAGCAGGGCGAGTACAAGTCATAGCATACATGATCGAGCCAACTGCGAAAGCATAAGGTACTCAGCTCATCCCTGTTATCTCGACTTTGGTACTCGGACTTTGAGTCTTACTCAGCTTGGTATTGTTTTGGATTGGTAACTCCCCATTCTTGGAATTCTACATATTAAAACGTTTTAGTACCTTATACAAGTAAGTATTCTGACTAAGTCCTATTAGTCTCTTACTCTTGTTTCTAACTATCCTTATTCCCATAATATAGGCAGCCTCTCCGAGGTCTTTCATAGTGAAACACTTCCCAAGATAGGACTTCATCTCCTGCAGGGTCGGGACGTCATTTCCTATGAGTAGTATGTCATCGACATACAAAATGAGAAAGCTAACTATACTCCCACTGGCTTTGACATATACACAAGACTCATCTTTGCTTCGCAGGAAGCCAAACTCTTTGACTTTCTCGCCGAAACAAAGATTCCATCTGCGAGATGCTTGTTTCAATCCATAAATGGATTTCTCAAGCTTACACACTCTATTAGGATGCTTTGCATCAACAAAACCCTCTAGCTGACTCATGTAAACACCCTTAGCCAACTTCTCATTAAGGAAAGCGGTTTTGACATCCACCTGCCATATTTGATAATCATGAAACGCAACTATGGCTAGAATCACCCTAATAAACTTTATCTTTGTAACCGGTGAGGAGGTCTCTTCATAGTCAACTCCGGGAGTTTGATTAAAGCCCTTTGTAACCAATCGCGCCTTATAAGTGTGTAATTTCCCATCCATGTCTGTCTTCTTATTGAAGATCCACTTTCACCCGACCGTCTTACGACCTAGCACATTGTCAACAAAATTCCAAACTTGGTTGTCGTACATGGACTGCATCTCGCTGTCCATGGCCTTTTTCCATTTTGCAGACTCCGAGCCTGCCATGGCTTCCTTGTAGCTGTTAGGTTCATCCAAATTTACTAGTGTACTATCACTAATAAATGTATCACCCTCACTTGTTATATGAAAACCATATAACACAGGTGGAACACTAACTCTACTGGAACGTCTAAGAGGTAAGGATTCGTCAATCAGTTCAACAAGAGTTTCCTCCTCAAGTTGAGCGCCAGTGTTTGAGGTTTCTTCATCGTTCAATTCTTGAAGCTCTTCAAGATCCATTTTCCTCCCACTGTCTCCTTGGCTTATGATTTCTCGCTCTCGAAAAACCCCTCTCCTCGCAACAAAGACAGCATTGTCACTCGGTCTATAGAAGAGATATCCAAAGGATTTCTGTGGATAGCCAATGAAAATACATCGCTCCCTACAACGTTCAAGCTTGTCGTGAGCCTCGCGTCTTACGAAAGCCTCGCAACCCCAAACCTTGATATGTGCCAACGAGGGAGCTTTCCCTGTCCTCATCTCGTGAGGTATTTTGGCAACCTTCTTTTTAGGGACTAAGTTAAGGATATAGGTAGCAGTCTCTAAGGCATACCCCCAGAATGAGATGGGTAACAAAGCATGATTCATCATGGAACGAACCATGTCTAGCAAGGTACAATGATGCCTCTCAGCCACACCATTCAACTGCGGTGTTCTACGTAGAGTCAATTGCAAAAACAATTCCACATTCCTTGAGGTAGTCGTGGAACTCAAGAATAAGGTACTCTTTACCTCAATCAGATCGAAGCATCTTGATTTTCCTACCCAACTAATTCTCCACTTCGTGCTTAAACTCTTTGAACTTTTCAAAGGTTTCTGACTTGTGCTTGATTAAGTAGATATATCCATATCTGCTATAATCATCGTTGAAAGTCACATATAAGATGCTCGCATCCTTTATGGTGGATCTAAAGGGCCCACACAGATCGGTGTGTATGAGATCCAATAAACCCTCACCCCTTTCACAAGTACCAATGTAGGGAAATTTGGTCATCTTTCCAAGTAAAGAAGACTCGCACACGTCATCGTCCCTAAGGTCGAATGACTCAAATACTCCATCCTTTAAGAGTTGAGCTATGCGCTTCTTGTTAACATGTCCAAGACGGCAATGCCACAAGCATGATTTATCCAAACCATTGGAAGAATCGATACACAACACATCATTTCCTAAATTATCTACAACCATCACGGTTTCATAGATTCCATTACAATATAATGCTTCAAAATAGAAAACACCATTAAAGAAAGCATTAATAGAACCTTTTTCATTATCAAACGAAAATCAAAAACCTTGTCTATGTAAACCATGAAAAGAAATGATGTTTCTTGCCATTCCAAGTGAATTGAAACAGTTATTCAAATCTAGTCCTAATCCATTACTAAACACTAAAGAGTAAACTCTAATCTTGGTGATAGACGACACTCTTCTATTCCCCATGATCAAGTTTATCTTCCCATACTCCAGATCCCTATTTCTTCTTAGGCCTTGCAAATCAGAACAAATGTGAAATCCACACCCTGTATCGAGAACCCAAGAAAAAGCATGCGATATATCATTAGATTGAATAGAATAAATACCTGCAAAGGCAGGCTTGATCTTCCCATCCTTGATATCTTGTAGATATTTTGAGCAGCTTAGTTTCCAATGCCCTTTAGCGTGGCAATGATAGCACTCTGCATCCTTCGGGTTTGAATAGGGTGCAACAGGAGCAACCTTGGTTCCACTAGAAGAGGTGTCATCATGGTACTTTCCCTTATAGTGTCTCTTTGAAGGAGCCTTCATCTTCTTACCCTTTGCTTACCCAATAGCCAAGACGGGGGCAGTAGTAGCAGTAGGAGTTTGTGCAATGGATTTGTCCTTAAGGTTTCTCTCAGTAGTCCTCAACAGTCTTTGAAGCTTGCTCAACGTGACCTCCTCTTTGTTCATGTGGTAGGTCATGCTGAACTGGTTATAGCAAAGTGGAAAGGAGTGAGGAATAATATTAATCGCCAACTCCTCATTGAAGTTCACATTTAACTTCTGCAGGAGGTCGGCTTATCTCTGCATTTTTTGAAGATGAGTAGTAACAGAATCTCCGTCCCTCATCTTGGTCATGATCATTAAAGTGATGATCTCATACCTCTCCTACCTGGCACTTTGGTGGTATCTGTCTAGTAAATCTTGGTGCATCTCATAGGGATAGAAGTCCTCCTATGACTTTTGGAGTTCAGCAGTCATGGTCGCGAGCATGATGCAATGGACTTTCATGGCATCATGCTCAGGAGCCTCAAAGGCACGATCTCCTCGGGAGTAGCAATGTTGACATCTATTTCTTTCAGCTCCTTGTCGATGACATACTCCCTGTCCTCGTAGCGGGTAACCATTTTTATGTTTCCGATCTAATTATTAAATACGTTTCCATAAAATATCACCATCCCACACAAATTCATGAGTGAGAATTAGCCAGAAGAGTTTGATCCGAAAGTGTTGTTGTTCAGGGTAGACATATGAAAAGAAAAGAAACAAAGTTTGATTAGAAAGGAATCCCCAATTAAACACCCAAATGAGAAATTAGGGCTAGGATATAACAAAATTATTCACAGTCTATAAAAGGGATGTCATAATCAAAACATCAAATAATTTGAAGGTAAGTGAATGACGATTCACTAATTTCCACCATGAAAAACAAAAGCAAGTAAGTCTTAAATGTTTTGAAACTCGTAGATCTTTTGAGATTCATTGAACTTTTCAATGGAATGTTTAAATCGCGATATGTCCTTCAAGTTTATGACTAGGATACCAAGGATCACAAACAAGGTATGAATAACCATGCATAATTTACTTGGTGTCCTTGATGTTCGGTCACCTGATCAATGTGCTGGTTAGCCACACACGCTCCATTAATCTATGACAAACATCGAGTCACCCTTTGCTACCTTTGCTAGACCCAAATTAGTGTGCCGGTTAACCACACACGCTCCACTAACGTCTTGGCAAGGGAACAAAGTGTAATTTCATGGAATAACATCATTTTCACATTTTGCCTAACGTAAATAAGATTGGAAATTTTATAAAAAAAACATTTAGTTATTTTATTAATCATTAAACTTTTAATGATGAATTAGTTGCCCTACCCTACCCGTTCGGTTAACAACCCTCCACCAATCAAGGAAGCGGTGGGTGAGAGTGGACACCCATTAAACTACCATTTTATAGGCAGAAATCTTATACCCCCTTATAGATCAACAATCTTATACCCCCCATATAGGGTTGAATTTTAAACTTGTAAAATTCTAGGGTTTAGGATTTAATTATTTGAAAATTAAACTTTTAATCAAAAATTTAAATTCCAAAACTCGATGGCAAGTTTTGAAAGATTTCAAAACTATCTAGATCAAAATTCAAATAATATAATTAAACAATTAATTGGTGATTATCTAATTTGGAGCTAATCCAGTTTCATGCAAGATAAATGATCAAATAATTAAGGTTTATCATATAAGGCACTAATTATCTAATTAATTGATAAATATCTTTTATTTTGACAAATCTAATCACATGGAATCAATAAAAATCAGATTTTATTAATTAAAATCATTTTTGGTAATTATCTCATGTCAAAATAAGCCAAAATCCCGAAAAACCATCTGTCTGACACCCCGACTCGCCGAGTCCCTTGCAGAACTCGTTGAGTTCATTTGACTCGTCGAGTTCATCTTGGGACTCGAAGGGTCTGTCAGGAAGAAGGCAGAAAAAATGATTTCAATCAATGAAATAAGACACAATGTATCAAATACTATAGAAACCAAGCAAGGCTCTGATACCACTAATGGGTTTTGAGCAAAAGAACATTCATATGTGCACATGCAAAACCATAAAGCGTTGTATCTAGATTTCTCTATTGTATATGAAAATAATACAAATCTTGTAAACCCTAATCTTGCATACCATAAAAATGAGATCTACAACTAAAACAAGTTTAGACGATTACCTTTTGATTGTAGCAAGAATCTTCAACTTCAAGAGCTTAGTATCACAAGTGTAATACCTCTAATGGATTACAAACACCAAGGAAAGAATATGATCTTTAAAGAGATGGAATGGAGGCACAAAATCGGCTCTGAGGAGTCTTAAGGTTTCCAGTCACCGATTTCTGATGCCCTAGGGGTTCCTTATATAGTGGTGTTGCTATGGTTTTAGTCAAAAACCTAATTGGATTACTTAGGCCTTATGCACTCTGAATAACCTACTGGAATAAGGCCATGGACGAACTCTAAGTGGGCTTCCACTCTAAATTTCCACCCCCCCCCTCCTCATATCCATAAGGATCTATAGCCTAAATCCAATTATCTTATAATTGGCAATACTAGTCCCCTTTGTTCAATTCATCTCTTTTGATCACAAAATTAATTTCTTAATTAATTCTTGATCAATATTAATTAACTAATATGATTTCCCTTTTAATATCTTATTCATATAATATATTAATAAACCATAATATCCTCTCTCTCCATAAATCATCCTGTCAAGTTGCTTTGGTGAACGCGACCCAAAAGGACCATGCCAGAACCGGGTCAAGTACATACCACATATAGTTATGGACTTAGAATCATCTATCATTCACTCATTCAATCCTAAAGTTCTTATGTTTCATCGTTAAACAATTAACCCAATTACTCATCCTCATTATGTTCTTTATTTCTTAAGTATCTTCCCTAAGAATCATCATCATTCACTCATTCACTCCTAAGGATTGTCCTAAGGAACAAGCACGAAGTCCATCGTTGCCAAGGTTTGTATAATAGGCAATAAGTCCATAGCTGGTGATGTTATTTGCTAGGAACTAAGTCCACAGCTGCCAATCTTTATCTATGGGGCACTATATCCATAACTGCCAACGTTTATTTCTAAGGCACTAAGTCCATAGCTGCAAACGTTCATTTGTGAGGCACTAAGTCCATAGCTTCCACAGTTTATCTCTTTTTCTGATAGTATTATTTTAGGGAGTCCACCGACAATACATTTCAATGAGTTTTTAGAGTACATCTGGTGAACACATCGTTCATAACACCTGCAGGTTGCGAGCCTGCTAGTTTTCCACTGGACTATCTAGAATAGTCTGTAGTTGTCATCTATACTCTGCTAGATGACTGGGTCATCGGTTGTGTCATCACTTCTCATCATCTTTCACCTCTCATTATCCATATAGTCTTTCATCTCATCTTTCATCTCTCACCTCATATCATCTTTAATCTACCCATCTTTACCCATCATAATTATAGGTATAAAATACCTATACAATTTAAATCGAATAAAACATGTATATTTGATTCATCCAACATAGATATCAAGAACAAAGATACTATGCACACATAGCATGTAATTTATATTAAATACTGCATATCTATGTGTAAGCTGAAAGTAACTATACACTCATTTGTTAAAGTGATGATTCCAAATTCAGGCAGCACTTCGCTTCTATTAATTCCATTTTCCTTCGACGAAACCTAGTATGATTACCACTAGATTTTATAAGTGTTAAATAATACATTTCAACCGCTATGTATGGCCAAGGGCCAGGCATGAAACATCAGAGGACAAGACCATTTTGGCATTATAGCACTTTTGAAATCTAGCAACCCTATGCGACCCTTCAAACTAGATTTCCCGTACTGCGAGTAGTTAAAAGATATTATAATAACACTTTATATATTATATTTTATAATATATATTGTTTATAAGTTCATAATAATGATATTGAACTTAAACATAAGCTATACTTAAAGTAGGATAAACATAACTCACTTACTAGGAGGTTTGGCTAGGAACCGGACTCTACGGGGGCGGAACTTCTGAGCTGAAAGCTCTTCTTCTCAGAGCCTTCTGACACTCGGGGAATCGCTTCTACCACCTAGGAGGTGTTAGAGAAATGCTTAGAATGTTTGGGAGTAATTAGGAGAAGAGAAATGGAGATATATGAATAAAATAGGCGATTTGCGCCTCTATTTATAGGCTAAGTTCAATGAAAACGCGAGGCGTTCATGAGCCAAACGCAGGGCATTCGTGGCCAAGTGTCACCATCTGGTGGCAAGCCGTGGTGAGGAAGTAGTAGCTCAGATCACTTCACGTGTCATCTCCTAGGTTATTCCAAAAACTAATTATCTTCTAACATTCGTAACTTTTGCATACGACACTCTGTTTTTTACATTCTTTATATCCACGCGTAGGTAGCGACAGGATCTACAACTTTCCTTTTAACTCCATCAGCTAATTCTCTATTCATTTTAAATTTAATAGTGTGAGAAGATTATAATGTTAACGAACGTGTAAAATTCATAACTTCTACATACAGATTTCGTTTTCTACTATCTTTTTATCGTTAAACTCCTATTAATGAGATATTCAATTCTCATTTAGGTTGTGTCGGCTAAACATTGATCGATGTAAAATTCGATTTCCGGGTTGTGCACTGCAAGGCTAAATCTTAGAAAAATCACAACTTCTTCATACGAAGTCAGATTTAGACGTTCTTTTTATGTATGTTCTCGATTTAACATATACTATGACTTTCATTTGGATCCTTAAGGCTAAAAAGTAATTTATCAAAAATTCTCTTTTTACGTTATGTGGTGCCATGCTAGTTTAGCCGTAAAACTTCGACATGTCATAACTTCTTCGTTATAACATGGATTTCATTGTTCTTTATATGTACGGAACCCTTGTGACATATACTATAACTTAGTTAAGATTATTTATTGTAAATAGTCTTCTATCAAAAAGTGATTTTTAACGCTTAATATCTCTAAATTGACTATCCTGAATCTGCAGGTGTTATAATTTTCTCCGTCCTTAGGATGATTACATCCCGGAATCATTAATGAAACAAGGTTGCATACTGACAAAATACATTATCTTTTCATCCTAGGTAATAACCGTAACTCCTTTGTCCTTTAAAATGCTATTGGACCTCTTGACTACTGGTGGTGCTCAATCTTGCACCCACTCTTCATACTATGTTGGACTTTCAATTATGACCTTCAAGTCAAAATCTCGATCCTTATAGGAGACTCCTTCTTCTTCTTAACAAACTTAAGATAAGTTCTTTCCTTCTATTACCATAATAGACTCATGGGTGATGTTCTAATGACTTCTCATCATATGATGCAACGATTAGAATCAAGTCTTTTAGAGTCAAATTCCAGAATCGAAGACAACTTCCTTCATGTTCTAATGTGATATAATCACATTCTAGCATGTAGCACTTCTAGCTACAAGCTCTTACAATGATCGCGATACTTCTATTAATCGTCTAAACTAATTTTCACTTCAGATGTATAGCATAAGTCAGATGATGCATTGATCTTGGTTCTCTGAATGACACAACATACTCATCTTAGTTGGACTCGTTTTGATATGACCACTAGGTTCAGAATAAAAATCATTTTCTTAGTCATTACCGAAACAATGGTAATGACATACTTGAACAAAACGGGATCAATTACTAGTGCCTTCGTAACCTTGTGACTTTCCTTGATACAAGTGTGAGTCTTATGCTTCCGGTAGTATACGCATCTACTATCTTTCACACCTACTCATACTCATCCCAAGTATTGTCTTGCAGTTCTGCATGTCACCATATACAAGTATTTCACATAGTCAATTAACACATATGAATATGTCCAAATGATTATAAAAATTTCCCTAGTCTCTACTAGGACTTCTTCCATGTGTATCTTCAACAAAAATTCTACTTCAACTTGGTTGGTGGTCGAAACATCATACGATGGGATAACTTTAGGGATTATACCAAAAGTTATTTATTTTTGCCAATCGAAAGTGTATTTCTCTCGTACCAAATGTATTATCTATTTAGACATATTCTAATGGCAAGATACCGCTCTTATGATATCTTCTGAGAGGTATCATTTACTATCTTAAGCCTTATAATTTCCTCCATTTGCTCAGTCTAACATGGTTCAAATTGTTGGTTGAACTTATGCCTTTGTGATAGGTTTGGGTGCAAGTGCAACGACCGATGCTTGACCCATCACATGATTAGGCTCATGTTATCGAATTACGTTCCCTAATTCGCTTTGAGTTCCCGCCATATTGATCTATTCATCAAATAAGACATTTGGTGTGTAGTAACGAGAATTTAGATATGGAAACTTATTTATGATAGACGTATAAATCTCCTTATCTTTTCGAAAAGTTACACGCCTGTTCTAATACCGTAATTAAGCGTTTAGAAATCCGATAAAATGATAACATCACAAAGCTGTTGGGTTTTGAGCATTCTAACACCCCTATGGTGTGCATGTAACCCTAGAAACCTTGGATCTATGTTTTCTCTATTATACATGCAAACTTACAATTTTCTAAGGTTTCATCCTAACTAACATATCTTAAGGTATACAAAATTCTAGTAGATTGAATGACATACCTTTCTTGTAACGATGATTCCTTAAGACTTTGTGAGCCTAGCACCACAAATGTGATGCCTCAAATTCTTCACACAACACCACCATGAAATGGAATGACTTGAGAGAAGAATACTTGCTTCACACATCGGCTAGCCCTCTGTCACACCCCCAAACAAGAACAGTGGAATCGTTCGAGGGTGGATGACTTCATGTAGTATCGCAAAAATTGAATACATAGTAAAGAAGGTAATACAACCATCATATATATATTTTAAAAGTTTACATTGTTGATAGGTACTTGTTTCAAAAATAAATTACAATATGATGTCAAAATGAAACTAAACTGACGCTACAGCGTCCCTTCTTCAAAAGCTGTTTGTTTACATGTTTTACTGAATTCCTGAGAAATACAAGTAGTTTTGAAAGAGTAGAGCAGCATTTAAGTTGGTGAGTTCATAAGTATTTAGTAACGATGTTTGTAAGAAATAGAATGAAATGGTTTCTACATGTTTGAATGTTCCTAGAAAATCCCATATTTTCTACTAAAGTAGATGGTAGTTTAAGTGTTCCGAAACTTGTAATGCAATAGTGGTTTTCATGCCTAAAATAGTCAGTTTATGTATAAATTGCTATGGCATTTGAAAAACCCCGTAAATCAATGTGTTTTTAATACTCCATGTGAGTCCTATAACCATGCTATTTGACCAGGAGTGCCTATAACAACGTTCTTCAGGCGTTTGAAAGTTATGACGTTTGTCACCCCATGTCTGTCGGCCTAACTGTAGCTAACAACTTAGGTGTGGGACTGTCAATCCCGTATAGATCTATACACAAGTATCACGCTCCCCCTACAAGGGATTTTGGTATATAATACAGGACTTAAAATCCATACTTGAAAGTACATGAAATGTCTCACAAACTTAGTATAAAACAAATTTACGTATGAAAATGTCCATTTGTTATTCTGTATGAAAATATCTCCTTGATATAGTGTTTCTAGTGTGTAAATGTTCATGATTTTCTCGTAAACTATACCTATTATAGTTTTTCAAAGTGTGTGTTTTGTTCGTATAGTAAACCCTAATGTAATGCCCACTTGTTATGTAAAGTATAATAGTTATAGTGACATAAGTGATCACATATACTTAAGGTATAAATAAAGTGTTTGATTCGTGTGTATATATATATATATATATATATAGAGAGAGAGAGAGAGAGAGAGAAAGAAAGAAAGATATATATATATATATATATATATATATATATATATATATATATATACAAACATGTTTTATTTCCAAGAGACAAGATGTTATCGAGAATATATATATATATATATATATATATATATATATATCGCATACGAAGTTCTCAAGTAGTAGTTATGAATCACATATGATTTACTTGATAAAAAGTGTATGTAGTGAAACTTTAGGTTACACACGATAATAACCCTGTGTTTACTTGTATCCCCCCCCCCCCTAAAAGTGTATAAAAAGCATTGATAAAACATTTGAAAGTATAGTTTATAGGGGTATGAAGTCACTGGATAGCTTGGAGAAGGTGAGACGAAAACCAAGCAGAACTTTGACTCGAGAAAACGGATTTTCTCAGGATTCTTGGGAATCTCGGGAGCGTAAACTTCCTTCGGGACTCGAGTAAGAAAAACCGGGGCTTCAGGAAGGCTTATCGAGGTAATCACGCAGAGTAACAACACTTAGAAGGAAAGAAATGAGCACCAAACCCGGCACCCTTAAGCTTCTATTTATAGGGACTAATTTGGAGTCTCACGTCATGAGTTTTGGATCCTCATGTCGTGAGGCTTAGTCAGCATGATCCTCTTCGACGATTTGACGTGGCTGACACTCTAGCACCCATCAATCACCAACTCATGTTGTGATCATGATCCCCTCATGTCGTGAGGCTGAGTCAGCCTCAGATTTTGTGTCTCGAACTTGTAAAATCATTAACTTTTGTGTACGAGCTCCGATTTCGAGATTCTTTATATGCACGCGTACGTGTGAAAAGATTCTACAGCTCTCATTTAGACTCCGTCAGCTAATTTTGAATTTATTTTTTTTAATATTATTTTTACCAAGACGGACCTGGAAAAAATCCACTTAAATCCCATAACTCCTTCATATGTTGTCTTTTTTCGTCAGACTTTTTACTGTTGTACTACTATTATCGAGGTCTTCAACTTTCATTTAGGTAGTGTTGGCTAAATACCACTCGATCTTTATTTCGAGTTTTTAGCTGTCTACTGCTACGTTAATTTCATTATTTTCAAAAGTGGTTACAATACTTGACTTTTTAGGTCATTACATAGAGTCGAAATATCGGGTTGTCACATCCTCCCCCCATTAGAGGGAATTTTGTCCTGAAATTTAATGTAAGAAAACACTTGTGGATTACGAAAAAAGATGTGGGTACTTATGTTTCATCTGATCTTCGCGTTCCCAGGTGTATTCCGGTCCTTGCTTTGAATCCCATCGAACCTTCACGATGGGTATGCGACTTTGTTTTGTTCTTTTAATTTCCCTATCCATGATTTCAATTGGTTCTTCTATAAAGTGGAGACTCTCGTTGATTTCGATTTCGTCTACAGGGACGACGAGGGTCTCATCGGACAAACATTTCTTCAAGTTTGACACATGAAAGGTAGGATGTACGTTATTGAGTTCCTATAGTAGTCGAAGTTTGTATGCTACTAGACCGATCCTTGCAAGGATCGATCTCGAATGGTCCGATATACCTTGGGTGTAGTTTCCCACGTTTTCTGAAATGTATTAACCCCTTCCTGGGTGAGACCATTAATAGCACTCAGTCCCCAACCTGAAACTCCAAGGGTTTCCGTCTTTTGTCTACATAAATCTTTTGTCTGCCTCTTGAAGCATTTAGTCATTCCCGAATTTGTACAATCTTCTCGGTTGTCTCTCTTATGATCCCCGGGCCAGTGAGAGTGCTGTCAGGTACTTGTCCCTTGGCTAGTTGTGTGTCACCTACTTCAGCCCAGCACAGTGGTGATCTGCACTTCCAGCCGTATAGGGCTTCAAATGGAGCAACTTTAATGCTGGAGTGATAGCTAGTGTTGTATGAAAATTCGACTAGCGGTAAATGGGTATCCCACGCTTTACCAAAATCGATTACACAAGCTCTTAGCATATCTTCCAAGGTTTGTATGGTCCTCTCACTTTGACCGTCAGTTTGTGGATGGTAAGCAGTACTCATGTCTAGTTTTGTTCCAAGAGATTTTTGTAGCGACTGCCAAAATCATGAGGTGAACCTACTATCCCTGTCGGAGATAATGGATATTGGTACACCGTGTAGTCGTACAATCTCTCGGATGTATGTTCGAGCTAGCTTCTCCATCTTGTCAGTTTCCTTTATGGGTAGGAAGTGTGTGGATTTTGTTAATCTATCTACAATTACCTAGATGGTGTCTAGCCCACCTGCTGTCTTGGGTAATTTGGTTATGAAGTCCATGGTTTTCCTTTCCCTCATCCACTCGGGTATTTTGGGTTGTTGTAATAATCCCGATGGCTTTTGGTACTCTACCTTGACTTTAGCGCAAGTTAGACACTTGCCCACATAGGTAGCGATCTCTGCTTTCATGTTCGGCCACCAATACAGTTTCTTGAGGTCCAGATACATCTTGTCCGAACTTGGGTGTACGGAGTATCGAGACTTATGAGCCTCATTCATGACCACGTCTCTGAATCCTCCAAACTTTGGTGTACAGATACGATCTACGAAGTAATGAACTCCGTCACTCTTGACTTCAAGATTCTTATCCATTCCCCTTAAGGCTTCACTTGCCAGTTGCCACGTTCTCTGTTCTCAAGGCTTCCTTCTGTGCTTCCTTGATTTGTGTGGACAGGTGTGAATGGATCGTCATGGTTAAGGATTTCACTCGACGGACCTTGTATTCCTTTCGGCTAAGATCATCAGCTACTACATTCCCTTTTCCTGGGTGATAGCGAATCTCGCATTCGTAGTCATTCAGCAGTTCAACCCATCGTCTTTGCCTCATGTTGAGTTCTTTTTGATTGAGAATGTACTGAAGGCTCTTGTGATTGGTGAAAATCATGCATTTCGTGCCATAGAGGTAGTGTCTCTAGATCCTTAGCGCGAAAACGACTGCTCCTAGTTCAAGATCGTGTGTAGTGTAGTTGACATCGTGCTTCTTGAGGTGTCTTGAGGCGTAGGCGATGACCTTTCCTTGTTGCATTAGAACACATCCAAGACCTTGATTAGATGCATCATAGTAGACCACGAAGTCTTCTGTTCCCTCTGGTAAGGACATTATAGGTGCGCTGCATAGAGCTTGCTTTAGTGTTTGGAATGCAACGTCTTGTCTTTCTTCCCAACTGAAAGTAACACCCTTTTGGGTCAGGGTGGTAAGTGGTTTCACAATATTCGAGAAGTTCTGTATAAACCTTAGATAGTAGCCAGCAAGGCCCATGAATTGTCGGATTTCTGTTGGGGTTTTGGGAGCTGACCAGTTCTCGATTGCCTTGATTTTGGTGGGGTCCACATGTATCCCGTCTTTGCTAACCACGTGACCTAGGAAATCTACTTTCCGAATCCAAAATTCTCACTTTGAGAATTTTGCGTATAGCTTTTCGTTTCTTAGAGTTTCCAAGATTTGCCGGAGGTGTTGACCATGTTCCTCTTTACTCTTTGAATAGATAAGTATATCGTCTATGAACACGATCAAAAATTTTTCCAGGAATGAATGACACACTCGATTCATTAAGTCCATGAACACTGCCGGTGCATTCTTTAATCCAAAGGGCATCACTACAAACTCATAGTGACCATAACGAGTTCGAAAGGCTGTTTTGGGAACATCTCCTTCCAAGACTTGCAACTGGTGATACCCGGATCTTAAATCGATATTCGAGAAATAACTCGCTCCTTGGAGTTGGTCGAACAAGTCACTAATGCGTGGTAAGGGATATCGGTTCATAATAGTGAGCTTGTTGAGTTCCCAGTAATCGATGCACATACGGAAAGATCCATCCTTCTTCTTAACGAACAAGACTGGTGCTCCCCAAGGTGAGAAGCTTGGCTTGATGAATCCTTTGTTGATCAGTTCGTTTAATTGGTTGGATAGTTCTTGCATCTCAGCTGGTGACAGACGATACGATGACTTAGCTACTGGGGTAGCTCCGGGAATTAAATCGATTATGAACTCGACTTGTTGTTCTGGTGGGACTCCTGGGAGATCTTCAGGGAAGATATCGGGAAAATCACAGACTTATGGAATGTCATTGATGCCTTTTGTTTCTTTTTCCTTATCTACCATGTGGGCTAAGAAGGGATGGTACACCTTACGTAGGTATTTCTGGGCTTTGACGCAAGAGATGATTTGTACATTGGAACCAAGTTTGTCACCATAAATGACAAGAGTTTCGCCGTTTGGCAGGTTTAGGTGAACGACCCTTTCGTGACAAAGTATATTGGCATGGTCTAGGCTTAATCAATCCATACCGATGATGACATCAAATCTGTTTATAGTGATTGGCATTAGATCATTTGAAATGAATGTTCGTTTAGAGTTAGGGTGCAACCTATGTACATATGATTTGTGCTTTCTGTTCTACTGTTTGCCATTTCTACTTTGAATATCTTATTGAGTGATTTAGGGTTCTATTTTAGTATGTGCTTGAATTTAGGGCTCACGAAACTCCTCTCTGCACCACAATCAAAAAGTATGCATGCATAAGCGTTATTGAGGAGAAACGTACCTGTAACCATCGTGGGATCAACTATTGCTTCGTTCTGCCCTATTGTCGGCACTCTTCCTATGCCGATAGCATTCCTTGCCTTATGGTAGTCACTCTTGTAATGTCCAGCGTCACCGCATCCATAACATGCCTGGCCCACACCGACTCTAGATACTTGGGTGATTGGTCGTGCCGGTGCCTTATAGAAACGGGCAGTGTGCCCTTTCTTGTTGCAATTGTTGCAATGCATCCCCATGCAATTTTTGTTGTGATGGAAATTGCATTTGCTGTCGATAGGTTCCTAGCGTATTGCTTCGCTGGCGCAGAGGTAACTGGGGCAGCAATGGGGGTAGTAGCAGCATGGATTTCCACTAGTTGTTGTTTCTTGGAAGCTTCCTGTGAAGACTGATGCTTCCTCGTGTTCCAGAACTTCTTCTTGCTGTTGTTGTTGGTATTGATGTTGTTGTTTTTATTTCCTATGGTTTGCTCCAGGACAGCAGTTGCGAAGCCTTGACAGATTCCATGGTCAACGAGAGCTTGTGCCAACTGTTTGGCGCTATTGAAAGTGACTAGTTTGGAAGCTAGTACACTTCCTCGAATCTGGGGTGACAGTCCCCAAAGTACTACGGCTTCCCGTAGCATCACAACAACCTCTAACTACTGAGTAGTACGACTTCCCGTAGCATCACAACAACCTCTAACTAGTGAGTACTACAACTTCCCATAGCATCACAACAACCTTTGACTAGTGAGTACTACGGCTTCCTATAGCATCACATCAACCTTTGATTAGTGAGTACTACGGCTTCCGGTAGCATCACAACAACCTCTGACTAGTAAGTACCACAACTTCACATAACATCACAACAACCTCTGACTAGTGAGTACTATGGCTTCCCGTAACATCACCACAACCTCTGACCAGTGAGTACTACGACTTCCTGTAGCATCACAACAACCTCTGACCAGTAAGCAATACGGCTTCCCGTAACATCACAACAACCTCTGACTAGTGAGTACTACGGCTTCCCATAGCATCACAACAATCTCTGACTAGTGAGTATTACGGCTTCCCGTAGCATCATAACAACCTCTTACTGACTCACATTCTGCGGATCAATCATAGATTGGTGCATACACTTACCCAATTATGCATCACTATATATGACGAAAATCATCATAAAGAAACACCCTTCCCTTCTGCAATCCATATTCTTGGACAATCTCACTTGTTGTCATTAAACGAAAGGTATCCCACTAGAATCATCGATGCTTGACCCACCACTTGCCGTCTCCACTCAAGACTCAAAATTATCCGAAATCCAATGCATTAAATTTGGATAGCTCGATACAACAGATAGAACCTCATGACGTCTTGTCTCATCCACTGATCTTCCTATTCCACAACCTGAAATTGGTTGTCTAATCAACTTCTGCCCTTCCCAAGCTGACTAACAGCCCCATCATTGAACCAGAATTTCTCAACCGCCGAACTCACCTTACGAGCCAAACATCTCGAATTCACCATTATGACCTCGAAGAATTCCCATTCACCCCAAGGTCTCCGACAAACGGCCACTTTCCGTGGAGGCACTCATCCTCTTCAAACATAACACATGCATTATCTCGCTCTACACCTCGTCACTAAACCTATTGGTATAGGTCGTGATGTCCGAACCTACCATAGTAATGCCCCAAAGTTCCTACTCTAGCTTTTGTACTTCGCCCCTTGGACAGTAGTCTTGCATTAATAGTTGTTTTAGGTTCTCCCAGCCCATAGAATTTGCCACTACCAGGGTTAGTGACTTGACGTGTCTATTCCACCACGTTAGGGCTCTCTCGTAGAATGTTCAAGCGGCAAATTTTACCTTGCTCACTTCTAGACATGCACAGATCTCGAAAATCGTTTTTGTTTTCTCTATCCATTGTGATAGAGCCATTATCCCTCCGGATCGGTTAAAAGTCATGGGCTTACTATTGGTGAAGTCCTTGAAGGTACAATCCCCTGAACGACCTAGGCGTTGGCCAGTCATAGAGCTATTCACTCCTCCTCCCGACCCCTTATTACTCATCTGTACTATTGCTGTCGTTACTGCAGCTGTTACAGCAACAATCAATGCGGCATTTTCCGTCGATGGAGGTGGTGGTGGTGGAGGTATCATGCCCGGTCTGGGTCTTAGGTTTGGACGAGGAGGCATCGTGCTGCCAAGAAATAAAAATAAAAGATTATAAGTTTTGGTGGTTGAGAGTTGAATGATAATGAGCTAACTATCTTTAATAGTTCGAGAATTTGGTGTGACCAACACAGGTCTTTGAGTCTGATTCACAAATGGAGATTGAATAACAATAAATAAACTCATAAACTCGAATGAAATGTACATGATTAACACACGAAAGAGGTATGCCCTATATATATTAAACATATGGTTGTGTTACATCCGAAGTTAGAAAATTTTGACCTTTCTAAAGGTCTCTGATTACAGAAAGTTAAAGAAGGTAAGACTTTTAGCCGATGGTCCTATTCTATATCAAAATTTGGGAGTTAGGCGAGCACTACTTGTTGCGCGAATTACGCTTGGAGCTTGACTCCGCATTCGAGTGCTTGGCTCCCATTAGATGCCTATCAAAGGCAACTTGTTGCTCCCTCAAATCTCTCATTTCGGAGAGAGCTACATTCATTTGATCTTGGAGGGAGTTTGTATGGAGTTGATCATTCCCTTGTCGCATGTCTTGGCGACGAATGTCAATTGTGTTCTCTTCAATCCTTATGTCAACCTCGCGAATCCGGTTTGCTTGGACTCCGGATTGATATGCCTGATTGGCAAGTTTACCTACCATAACTGGGAGTGCTCGATCAGCTGAACTTCCTATGCTAACATCGTAGAAATCTCGACACATACCGTAAGGAGGGCGCAGTCCTTGTTGCTGACTCCAATGATGGATGTGGCTTCCCCAGACGGTGGTTGGTCCTTGAAATCCCATCCTGAAAGGAGGTCGAACCGATGGGGGTCGGACGGCTTATGGATTGATTACCTCGGGCTCTGAAGCTGAGCTATCTGAATCTTCCTCTTCCTCGTCTTCCATGGGTTCCTCCTCGGGGTTGTCTACCATCCATCCTTCATTACCTTGGTTGGGGTAGTAGGGGTCGCCAGGGTGATGAAATCCAGCCATTAAGTCTATATGTGAATAGGGTTAAGAATTGACTATAAGCTAAAGTACGTAAAATTTACCCCTAAGTTTGACGGTTGAAGATACCCAAATACTCCTATAGTATTCGTAATGATATGCTCTTGGTAAGATTTAAATTTGTTGTCCACTGCAGACACTCCCTAGCATATGTTAGTCGGCTCTCGGACAAATATAGTTGATCAGTCTATATTCATCCCAGTTCTGATTACATATCCCAAGGCACACCTGCACTCCACAATTTATTTATAATACTTCTATATTGCTCTAAGTATGAACATAAATCGTTGTATGCATGTATTTGCACTTTTACGAATCAAATAGTTTAAGTTAAAATGAAACGCGATTCAAGTCTAAAAACGTTTTGTCAGAGACCTTGAGTCCCTATGCATTTATAGTTTGTATATCTTATGTGGTTCGATATACTTAGTTCACTATAAACAATGCTCTGATACCAATCTGTCACAACCCCAAACCAGAATGGCAGAATCGTTCGAGGGTGGATGACTTCATATAGTATCGCAACAATTGAATACATAGTAAAGAAAGTAATACAACCATCATATATATAATTTCACAATTTACATTGTTGAAAGGTACTTGTTTTAAAAACAAATTACAATATGATGTCAAAATCAAACTAAACTGATGCCACATCGTCCCTTCTTCAAAAGCTGTTTGTTTACCTGTTTTACTGAATTCCTGAGAAATACAAGCAGTTTTGAAAGAGTAGATCAACATTTAAGCTGGTGAGTTCATAAGTATTTAGTAACAATGTTTGTAAGAAATAGAATGAAAATGGTTTGTACATGTTTGAATGTTCCTAGAAAATCCCATATTTTCTACTATTATAGATAGTAGTTTAAGTGTTCCAAAACTTGTAATGCAATAGTGGTTTTCATGCCTAAAATAGTAAGTTTATGTATAAATTGCTAAGGCATTTGAAAAACCCCGTAAATCAATATGTTTTTAATACTCCATGTAAGTATTATAACCATGCTATTTGACCAGGATGCCTATAACAACGTTCTTCAGGCGTTGGAAAGTTATGGCATTTGTCACCCCAGGCCTGCCGGCCTAGCTGTAGATAACAGCTTAGGTGATGGATTGTCAATCCCGTATAAATCTATACACAAGTATCACACTCCCCCTACAAGGGATTTTGGTATATAATATAGGACTTAAAATGCATACTCGAAAGTACATGAAATGTCTCACAAAACATAGTATAAAACAGATTTATGTATGAAAATGTCCATTTGTTATTGTGTATGAAAATATCTTGTTGATATAGTGTTTCTAGTGTGTCAATGTTCATGATTTTCTCGTAAATTATACCTATTATAGTTTTTCAAAGTGTGTGTTTTGTTCGTATAGTAAACCCTAATGTAATGCTCACTTGTTATGTAAAGTATAATAGTTACAGTGACATAAGTGATCACATATACTTAAGGTATAAATAAATTGTTTGATTCGTGTGTGTGTGTGTATATATATATATATATATATATATATATATATATATATATATATATACTTGTTTTATTTCCAAGAGAAAAGATGTTATCGAGAATATATATATATATATATATATATATATATATATATATATCGCATACGAAGTTCTCATGTAGTAGTTATGAATCACATATGATTTACTTGATAAAAAGTGTATGTAGTGAAACTTTAGGTTACACACGATAATAACCCTGTGTTTAATTGTATTCCCCCCCCCCCCCAAAAAAAAAGTGTATACAAAGCATTGATAAAACATTTGAAAGTATAGTTTATAGGGGTATGAAGTCACCGGATAGCTTGGAGAAGGTGAGACGAAAACCGAGCAGAACTTTGACTCGAGAAAACAGATTTTCTCAGGATTCTCAGGAATCTCAGGAGCGTAAACTTCCTTCAGGACTCGAGTAAGAAAAATTGGGGCTTCGGGAAGGCTTATCGAGGTAATCACACAGAGTAATAGCACTTAGAAGGAAAGAAATGAGCACCAAACCCGACAACCTTAAGCTTCTATTTATAGGGACTGATTTGGAGTCTCATGTCGTGAGTTTTGGATCCTCACGTCGTGAGGCTTAGTCAGCATGATCCTCTTCGACGATTTGACGTGGATGACACTCTAGAACCCATCAATCACCAGCTCACGTTGTGAGCATGATCCCCTCACGTCGTGAGGCTGAGTCAGCCTCAGATTTTGTGTCCCGAACTTGTAAAATTAGTAACTTTTGTGTACGAGATCCGATTTCGACATTCTTTATATGCACGCGTAGGTGTGCAAAGACTCTACAACTCTCATTTAGACTCTGTCGGCTAATTTTGATTTATTTTTTATTATATTATTTTTAACAGGTCGGGCCTGGAAAATTTCTTTTAAATCCCGTAACTCCTTCATCTGTTGTCTATTTTTGTCAGACTTTTTACTGTTTTACTCGTATTGTCGGGGTCTACAACTTTTGTTTAGGTTGTGTTGGCTAAAGACCACTCGGTCTCTATTTCGAGTTTTTAGCTGTCTACTGCTAGGTTAGAAACTTCGAAAATTCATAACTTCTTCATACAAAGTCAGATTTGGGCGTTCTTTTTATGTATGCTCACAGTTTAATGATATCTAACATAGTAGGTAACCAAATAGACACTTTTGTACATTTTACTTTCAAGGTTAATTTCATTATTTTCAAAAGTGGTTACAATACTTGAATTTTTAGGTCATTACATAGAGTCGAAATATTGGGTTGTCACACCCTCACTTCTTATCACTTAAAGGTGCCATTTCATGAATTGTGAAGCTTCTTACATAGTGTGCACATTAGGGTTACACCTTGTAACTCATGACTTTACACATTCCTCATGATCTATGAGTTTTAGCCTCCCTTAAGTATCCATGGGTCACCACATGGGTTTAGCCCGACATGAAGAACTATGGATCATAAGCCCACTTTATAGGAACTAATGATTTACCAAATTAATCCCCATTTATTTAGTTAGTCACATTTGATCACGAAATTAATTCCAAACTAATTCTTGATTAATACTAATTAAATACTATAATTTCATATTAATATGTTAGAACTTATAATATATTAATAAATCATAAATATCCTCTTCTCACAAAAGTCTATCCAAATTGTTCTGATGCCATGCAACCCAAATGGACCATGCTAAATCGAGTCAAGTATATACCAAACATAGTTATGGACTTGGACACCTTATCCAACTAAAGCATCACAAATCATTTATCTCATAAAATCAATTTAGGTATCTTTTCTAAAATAAGCTAGTGCTCGTGTCTGAAATATAGCAGACACTCATCTCACAATCACCGCTTAGCATTCTAAGTGTAAGTTTAGAAATTTCCTACAAATTCTTTGTTTGCTTAAACTATTGCTCTTATACCAACTGTGACATCCCCATTATATTCTTTATTTGTTAAGTATCTTCCCTAAGAATCATCTATCATTCACTCATTCACTCCTAAGGATTGTCCTAAGGAATAGGCACAAAGTCCATTGTTGTCGAGGTTTGTATAACAGGCACTAAGTCCATAGCTGCCAATGTTTTTTGTTATGAACTAAGTTCATAGCTTCCAATGTTTATCTATGGGGCACTAAATCATAGTTGCCAACATTTATTTGGAAGGCACTAAGTCCATAGCTACCAATGTTCATTTGTGAGGCACTATGTAACAACGTAAATTTTCCAACAAAATTTTCATTTTTAAAACACATAAAAACTCATAATATATTTATCAAAAACATAACTATTTCAAGTGTCAACATAAATCCACATAAAAATGTCATTATCCCATAATCGTCCATATAGTCCTGAATCAGTGTGTACAATCAAGTCGGCGCCTTCCCTCGATCTTGAGAAGTACCTGAAACACATATCACACAACACGGTAAGCACAAAGCTTAGTGAGTTCCCAAAAATACCACATACACAATGATAATAAGCCTCTCATGGCTATAACTCGGCATGAACCCTCTGATCTTATGCGTCTCGGTGAAGACCCTCCAGTCTCACGGCTTGGTGTAGAGCCTCCGGTCATGTGTCTCAGTGAGGACCCTCCGGTCTCACAGCTCGGGTTGGACCCTCCAGTCCTATATCTTAGTGAAGAACCTTTAGTCTCACAACTCGGTTTGGAACCTCCGTTCCGATCTCAATAAAACACAGAATAACATAGTCACATAGACAAGATGCATAATATCCCATAACTCAATAAAATCACGTAGGACCCTCTGGTCAATAACTCAAATAAGACCCTGTGGTTACTTAGTATTACCAATCAGGTAATTATAGTGAGAAGACTCACCTCATAAGCAAGGAAGGAAACTGGATACCCCTCGAACAGCCTAATCTCCGCCTACACGCAATAAGAATCTCTAATTAACACTTAAAGATCACAACTTCATATAAATTCATGCTAGTCCCTCTTTAACTCTTGGGATCGGTAAAAGACCATTTTACCCCTCCATGGTCCCCATAATCCCTACCTTGACCATACCCTAAAGTCAACAGAAGTCAACACTTGAGTTAACTATCGATGTTGACCTGACTCGTTGAGTGCATCTATGTGACTACCAGAGTCGCCATTGTTCCTCGGAACATCGCGAAAACCCAACTTAAATCTTCGAGTTGTCTCATCAACTCGTTGAGTTACCCTTATCCAGAATCATCGGGGAAAACACTAGCCAACTCATCGAGTTAGCTAATTGACTCGGCGAGTCCATTTAGTATGTATTCTCATTCTGACATTTTAAGGCAGATCCACCACTCCAAACTCTAGATCTAGTCTCTGAAGGCTCGAATGTCATGTACAACTTCGATCTTTACGTTCATGCATGGCATATTTGCTCCATAATGCCAATACAAGCTCCAAACAGGGCTAGATGCAAAAGATCTTGTCTCTAGCTCAATAAAGTTTGGGTCTTTGGACTCACAAGACCTCCAACAATCTAGATCTGAGGTTTGAACCTCAAATCATGCTCAAAGGACTCAATGATACAAAAAGGATGGGAGAAAACCCTAGAAACTCCCTAAACCAATATCTCATAAAGAAATTATTAAGTTAGCATCTTTTTACCTCCAACTGAAGCGAAACCCTGATGAACCTCTAGATCCAATGCCTCCTATTGATCCAGGCTTTGATGCTCTCACTTCTCCTTCAAAATTTCACTAATAATCACAAGATTAACTTCTCTCTCACTCTCTAACTCAGGTAGACTATTAGGGTTTCTCTGAAGGATATAAGGTGGCTGGTGAGACGGAACTGAGGGCTTAAGGCCCTTTAAATAGGACACAAACCCAGGGATATAGGGTTTCCTCACACAGCGCCAACTTGGTGAATCGACTCTCTAACTCATCGAGTTGGTCATTAAACCCACGTGCTCAATCCAACTCTAATCGACGAGTCGGGCACAAAACTTGTCGAGTCACTCATTAAATCCCAAAAATAAATAAATAAATAAATAAATATATATATATATATATATATATATATATATAATACATGAGAGTCGGTATATTACAAATAAGTCCATAGCTGCCAGTGTTTATCTCTTTTATTGACGATATTATTTTAGGGAGTCCATCCACAATACATATCAATGGGTTTTTAGAGTACATCTAGTGAATACATTGTTCAAAACATCTACAAGTTGCGAGCCTGCTAGTGTTCCAATGGACTATCTAGAATAATCTGTGGTTGTCATCTATACTCTTCTAGATGACTGGGCCATTGCTTGTGTCATTGACTCTCATTATCTTTCACCTCTCATCATCTATCTAGTCTTTCATCTGATCTTTCATCTCTCACCTCATCTCATCTTTAGTCTACCCATCTTTACCCATCATAATTATAGGTATAAAATATGTATACAATTTAAATTGAATAAAAAATGTATATTTTGTTCATCCAACATAGATACCAGGAGCATAGATAATATGCACACATAGAACGTAATTTATATTAAATACTTCATATTTATGTGTAAGCTAAAAGTGACTATGCACTCACTTGTTGAAGTGATGATTCCAAATTTGGGCAACGCTTCACTTTTATCAAATCTATTTTCCTTCTACGAAACTCTAGATCTAGTCTCTGAAGGCTCGAATGTCATGTACAACTTCGATCTTTACGTTCATGCATGGCATATTTGCTCCATAATGCCAATACAAGCTCCAAACAGGGCTAGATGCAAAAGATCTTGTCTCTAGCTCAATAAAGTTTGGGTCTTTGGACTCACAAGACCTCCAACAATCTAGATCTGAGGTTTGAACCTCAAATCATGCTCAAAGGACTCAATGATACAAAAAGGATGGGAGAAAACCCTAGAAACTCCCTAAACCAATATCTCATAAAGAAATTATTAAGTTAGCATCTTTTTACCTCCAACTGAAGCGAAACCCTGATGAACCTCTAGATCCAATGCCTCCTATTGATCCAGGCTTTGATGCTCTCACTTCTCCTTCAAAATTTCACTAATAATCACAAGATTAACTTCTCTCTCACTCTCTAACTCAAGTAGACTATTAGGGTTTCTCTGAAGGATATAAGGTGGCTGGTGAGACGGAACTGAGGGCTTAAGGCCCTTTAAATAGGACACAAACCCAAGGATATAGGGTTTCCTCACACAGCGCCAACTTGGTGAATCGACTCTCTAACTCATCGAGTTGGTCATTAAACCCACGTGATCAATCCAACTCTAATCGACGAGTCGGGCACAAAACTTGTCGAATCACTCATTAAATCCCAAAAATAAATATATATATATATATATATATATATATATATATATATATATATATATACATGAGAGTCGGTATATTACAAATAAGTCCATAGCTGCCAGTGTTTATCTCTTTTATTGACGGTATTATTTTAGGGAGTCCATCCACAATACATATCAATGGGTTTTTAGAGTACATCTGGTGAATACATTGTTCACAACATCTACAAGTTGCGAGCCTGCTAGTGTTCCAATGGACTATCTAGAATAATCCATGGTTGTCATCTATACTCTTCTAGATGACTGGGCCATTGCTTGTGTCATTGACTCTCATTATCTTTCACCTCTCATCATCTATCTAGTCTTTCATCTGATCTTTCATCTCTCACCTCATCTCATCTTTAGTCTACCCATCTTTACCCATCATAATTATAGGTATAAAATATGCATACAATTTAAATTGAATAAAAAATGTATATTTTGTTCATCCAACATAGATACCAGGAGCATAGATAATATGCACACATAGCACGTAATTTATATTAAATACTTCATATCTATGTGTAAGCTAAAAGTGACTATGCACTCACTTGTTGAAGTGATGATTCCAAATTTGGGCAACGCTTCACTTTTATCAAATCTATTTTCCTTCGACGAAACAAAGTATCATTACTACTAGATTTTAGTCTAATATTTATCTTCACTATTTACGAGCGATATTGTTTTATAAGTGTTAAACAATAAATTTCAACCATTATGTACAGACAGGGGCCAGACATGAAACACGGGAGGGCAGGACCATTTTGGCATTATAGCACTTCTGAAATCCATCAACCCTATGCGGTCCTTCAAACTAGATTCCCCGTACCGTGAATAGTTAAAAGATATTATAATAACACTTTGTATATTATATATATATATATATATATATATATATATATATATATATATATATATATATATATATATATATATATATAACTTCATAATAATGATATTAAACTTAAACATAAGCTAGACTTTAAAGTCGGGTAAGCATAACTCACTTACTAAGAGGTTTGGCTAGGAACCAGACTCTGTGGGGACAGAACTTCCGAGCCGAAAGCTATTTCTCTAGGAGCCTTCTGGAGCTCCGGGACTCGCTTCTAATACCTAGGAGGTGTTAGAGAAAATATTAGAAGGTTTGGGAGTACTTAGGAGAAGAGAAGTGGTGAAGTGTGAAGAAAATGGGGGATTTGTGCCTCTATTTAGGCTTAGTTTAGTGCGAACGCGGGGTGTTCAAGAGCCGTACAAAGGGAGTTCATGAATTCTGGGCATTCCAAGATCGGATATAGCTGGTTTTCCGTAGCAGTGACTCAGATCGCGCCACATGTCATCTCCTGGTTATTCCCAAAAATAATTATCTTCTAACATCTGTAACTTTTGCATACGAGCTTAGTTTTTGACATTCTTTATATCCACACATATGTAGCGATGGGGTCTACAACTTTCCTTTTGACCCCATCGGTTAATTCTCGACTGACTTTAAATTTAACAATATGAGAAGATTATAATGTTAACGACCGTGTAAAATTCATAACTTCTACATACGGAATCCGTTTTCTAGTGTCCTTTTGTCATTGAACTCCTACTAATGACATCTTCAATTCTCATTTAGGTTGTGTCTGCTAAAAATCGATCAATCAAAAATTCCATTTCTGGGTTGTGCACTGCTAGGCTAAATCTTAGAAAACTCATAACTTCCTCATACGAACTCAGATTTGGACGTTCTTTTTATGTACGTTCTTGGTTTAAAATATATATACTATGACTTTCGTTTAGAATCTTAAGGCTAAATAGTAATTTATCAAAAATTCACTTTTTACGTTACGCGGTGTCGTGCCGATTTAGCCGTAAAACTTCGACATCTCATAACTTTTTCGTTATAACCCAGATTTCAGCGTTTTTTATATGTATGGAACCCTTGTGAAATATACTATAAGTTAGTTAAGATTATTTATTCTAAATAATATTCTATCAAAAAGTCATTTTTGATACTTATTATCTCTAAATTGACTAGCCTGAATCTAGGGATGTCAAAAAGTCTCGTGGGACCCCATTCCCGTGGGGGCCCATCCCGTTTGGGGGATTTTTTTTCAAAAAATCAGGGGCGGGGATGGGGATGGGGGCAAGGTTAACCCCCATTTTAATTTTGGGGGTAGGGGCAGGGGCGGGGGTAAGCAGACTCGTCTTTAAACCCCCGTAGGGACCCCGTTAATAGATTACACATATATTTACATCTATTAATTATATAAATATAATAATGAATAACATGATTTTTTAGCTTCCAAAATTCATCAAAAAAATTGTTTTGAAGTTGTTAGTATAATGTTTTAAGATGCCATAACTTTTTTATTTTAACATTTAAATTCTGCTATAAATTATTATTTGTTACTTAAAAAATAGCTTCTTTTAGCCAAAAAAAGACAGCCGAAAATCAATCGGGGGTGGGGGTGGGGGACGGGGGAACGGGGAAATTTTGGAAGCGAGGGCAGGGAATGCACTCCCCATCTTGTTTTCCCCCGTCGACATCCCTACCTGAATCTGCGAGAGTTACAAAGACGCACCACTTTCTTGAAGCATAAGATTTTGGCGCGATGACGGGATAACCAATCCATACATATTATGACATTGAAGCTTCCGATAACCATATGCATGAGGTTAATGAGGAATATGTGATTATTTAATTCTATAATGCAATTCTCTAATACTTTCTAGGTGTTATCGATTTGACTGTTGGACATTTCTCCTATATAAGTTTCCCTATGTTTACTCGAAGGATGATTTAATAATTACCTAAACTCAGGGGTAATATAACTCCTATCAGCACCAGAATCAAAAAGTATGTTTACATATAGATTATTAATTAGGTATGTACCAGTGACCACAATTGGATCGTGGACGGCGTCCTTTGATCCATTTAGAAATTCCCTTCCTTTAGCATTTCCTTCTAGTCCCTTTAACTTCGAGCAGTTTCTCCAATAATTCCTACATCCCATATTCATTATAAGCTTTGTTTCATGTTGTTGTGTCTCCTTGATTTCTCTCAGGCGTTGGTGTAGGAGCTGGATATCTAAAACTTTGAGCAAAGTGGCCCTTCCTGCCATAATTACTACATACCCAACAAGAATAGTTGTGATGATACCCACATTGATTACACTTTGGACTATCGCTTGCAAATTGCTTTAGAGCGGTAGTCTCGGTGTTTGTTGTTCATGTGGCCGTATATACTTGAAAATTTTCACACTTCTTCTCTGATGATTGCCTATCCTTTCATCGGGAATCTTTTCCAGCCTTCCTTTTGTTGCTCCTTTTTCTTTTGGAAAATTAGCCTTCTAGATCATGGTACCACGATGTATCTCTTGGTTCTTCAGGGCGAAGGCCATCCTTTTGGCACTATCATAGGTGGTCGGCTTAGAGGCAATAACTAATCCTTGAATAGGATGTGTTACACCCCAAATATATCTTTTCTACCTTCTTGTAATCCAGAGTGAGCATTCTGGGACACAGGCTAGCTAGATCATTAAAATGATTCATGTAGGTACTCAAATCAGCTTCTTTCATCTCCAGGTTCCATAGCTCTTTCTCTAGTTGTTGCATCTCCTTGAGTGGACAATATTCTTCTATCATGGGCTTCTTTAGTTCAATCCAACACAGGATATTAGCGTTGCTAACGATTCGACAACTTTTGGGTCCATAAGTATAGGGTTGGGGATATTCTGGGAACATGGTTCGTTTCAGTTAGCTCTTTTATGCGGCATGATTCTATATTAACGTTAAGGTAATTGTTAGATGTTAAAATCCCTCAACCGTTTAGTTATTGATTCACAAGGGTTAGAAAAATTCGAACGTCGCTAAAATAAAATATCAATCAAGTAAGTATGTTATATCGCACAAAATCATTTCACAATGCACGAAATAATTCATGAAACCCATATTTTCATATATTTACTTATGTTTGATAGAACATGATTTTTTTTTTCCAAATCATACAAAAAGTTTGGTTTGAACAGGAAAAACTTATATTTTACATACAAAACATGTGACAGTATACTACTAATCTACCTATTGATTTTCCATCATTCAAACCCAAAAATATGGATCCTAGCTTCCCTAGTTAGAGCTACCACCAAATCCCAAGATGTATAATAACCAACGCTACTAACCGAGCCATATTATTATGGAGATAGTTCATCATCACCTCTAATGTAACCATCCTAATTTCAGATACTATCACCCTCAACTCCAACGCCTCCATATGCTGCTCCAAAACGCCTATCTCAAGTTATTGTGACTGAATCTAGTCATGAGCCTCCTCGATATGACTGTATGCGTGAAGGACTCTCATCTTGTCAATACCGCATCCCTACTCAATCTCACAGACTCTATGAGTCAACATCCTAACATCCCTCCTCAATGACTAAAGATTCTCCTCCATGCGATGAATACTATCTACATGTCGAGCTACCCATGGGACCAACACGGATATTGCCCGATCAGTCAGGGACTCTGGATGGGATCTCGTAAGGGTGCCTGAGATTACTCACCTACCTCATAAAACCTGATGCTATCCTCCTTAATCAACTTTTTAGGCGTGGACCTAGGATGCGGAGTCTAAACAACTGGTGAGAAGGTGATGGTGTGGATGATAGAACATCTACTGGCTATAAGGGTTATGGGTCACTCTCTCGGGTTTCATCCTCAACCTGAATCTATATATCATTGGTATTTTCAGGGTCATCACTCAATGATAAATCATAATATGGAGAACTATCTGTTATACCCCGTCATTTGCTCCTTCAAGTGACTCCTACTCCTCAAGGGGTTCCTCCTCCTCCTTAAGTGGCTCCTCCTCCTCAAAGACTCCTCTAGCGATATAGGTGATGATGGTACTGGAATCCATGGATCATAATGGTCATTTGGATCTAGTGTGCACGACACTACATGATTTTCCTCGGATAGGGGAACTACCATCTAAATACATTTCTCGGTCATTTATTTCTCGCAAACCTCCATAAGACATCACATGGGTTAGATATTTATGAGAGGTAGCATTGGAATATGTATAATCTTTAATTATAGTATATAATAGATAGTATCGTGTCTCTCTTGAAAGTCTCTCTACATAGGTATGTCGGATGAAGCACTCTAGACCATCAATCCATGCCTCCTCAAACTAGACCTCAAATCCTTGAGCAGTAGGTCTCGATCTAATCCTTAATCCAACTAATCGAACTAGACTATTGATCCATAAATCCTCAAGCGTTCATATTGTCAACTACGACATCCATGTTTAGGCATGTGTTGTTCAGACCATAATAAAACTTAGTTGCACATTCTAGGTCAAGTTGTAGTACGACCGCAGTACTATACTAACCCTAGGGTATGTTTTGACCTAAAATATTAAGTTGTAAGTTAAATGGATGATCTTTATGATATTTAGGTATATTAATAAGAGTTTGTATGACTCTATGTCTAATTATTGTTTGGTTAAGGGTATTTTATATATTCTATGTTTTGTACTTCAAGAATATCAAGTAAGGATTAGCTATATGAGAAGTATTGAAGGGCAGGACCATTTTGTCGTATAGCCGTTCTGAAATCCAGCAACCCAAGCGACATTTCAAACTGCTCACCTCTCTTGTAAGTAGTCTAGAAGTACTGTAATTAATAATAATATTTTTACTTATTAGGCCTAAGGGATCAGCCTAATTAGAGTATTTGCCCTAAGTTATAGTCATAGATCCTAAGGAAGTACTAGTTCACTATAACTTGTAGCTCTGATACTAACTGTTACACCCTCCACCGGCGGTGGAATCGTGGAACTGTGTGACGTTTAAGAATGTTGGATTTGAAGACAAGTATATCAAACAGTACGCGAAAATATAGCATAACTACTTCTTTTATTTGGTAATTTTATAAAAAGGGGTTACATCATTGGACCTTCCAACACTCCCTAAACATAAACTAAACGACAAGAAATCGAAATAAAGTTTTTATCGGCCAGGTGACGACTTCCTTCGACACTCTACCTCCACTTCTAATCATTTCCTGAGAATACATGAGTTTTGATAACGTCAACGTAATTTTGGTGGGTTCACAAGTTTTTAGGGTTCTATACTTTTGAGAATAGTTTTATAACTCATTTAAAAAGGTTAATATTCTTAGTTTTTTTTTAGGATAAGCTACTATTCTAGTACTTTTATCCTATAACTTTTCCTGTATAGTTTTTTTTCTATCTTTTCATACTTTAATTATTTCGTAGTCATTCTCCTCTAGGCAGTTTGGCTTATTAAGGTTGGTGGATAATGTTAAAACGAGTCACTAGAACCAAGCTATATGACTTAAAATTTCTCCGCCATAATGCTTCATCAAACATCATGAAAAAGACTATATAGTTATACCTTTAACACTCAATTAATATTAACGAATTATAGTTTCGGAGTAGCCAAATATTAATCAACTACGGATGAATGACACGCGTGATTTAACACTTACTATGTTAACCTTTAATAAGTATTTTTATTTATCTTTGTAATTCTTTCTTTAGTTTTTCCTTTCCTTATATATATATATATATATATATATATATATATATATATACTTAATTCTATATATTATAATTATCTTCTTATAGTTTATGTTCTCCTTTTGATATAGTTTTTTGCATAATTATTCTGATACGTATATATATTATACCATATCTATATAATAATTATTTGATTCTTGATATTCTTAGGATTCTAGGGCAACATAACAACTACGTATAATGATTGTCCTAAAATTTAGCCAAGATAACGATTAGAAACTAGGTTATGTAGGGAATATGTCAACATAACAACTAGGTATAATCCTCAAGTATAATCTTAGACATTATAATGATTATGCATAATATTATTTTTAAATTTGAAGTAGGGTAACTACCAGATATAATATTATTCTAACATTTGCTTGAAGTTTCAAAAGTATTGATATATAACAAGTAATAATTTTTTTGTAAAATCATTGAAATAGTTTTATAACATGTATTCCCTCCATAAAACATTTGAAAATGGTAAAATGAGATCTTGAAACTCACCCTAGAGATTGCCTCGAGATGGAGTGACTTCGAACAATGAGAGAGAAACGACTTAAGATTTGGTTTGAAGAATGGGCTCTGCAGACATCTCAATTTATAGTTGAATTTTGAGGTACGTGCGACACAAATATTTGTGCGCGTCACGCGTGAGCCTCGTGACACCATCCAAGAGTCGCGATGTGCCACTCTCTCGTTGCGCCACATCATCTGCAATCTTCACGAATCTGGGTTCAGAATGCGTGTCGAGCAACGTGTGCACCTCTCGCATACAAAAATGATTTCGTAAAAGTCATATCTTCTGTATACAAGTTCCAATATTTAGCATTTGTATATCTATGGGATGGTTTCAACTAGTATTAACTAGTATTATAACTTTCCATCAAATTGTTTTGGCTAGTTTTGACTTTCACATTTTAGCCTAACGGGGTTAAAATTGAATGATTTTATAAAAAGCATATCTTCTTTATACGACCTACTTTTGCGGCGTTCTTTGTCCTATTATTTTCACCTCCAGAAATATTTTGACTTTTCTTTTGGTGACACTAGTCAAAACTCGACCAATCTCTTAATCTTGTTTCACCGTTAATAACTTTAATTCCAACGTTGATTTTACTTTTTATTAAAATCATAACTCCTCCATTCGAAGTAAGATTTTTATAAAGCTTATATTGTTGGAATCGCCTCGCCGTTTATTTTCCGAATACATTAATCAGCATAGAAAACGACACGATTTTTTGGACACTCGTTTTTTAGCGTATGAGTCGATTTATCCTTATACGTACGAGTATACTCAATCATATTTATATAAAAATAAAATATTACATTGATACTCTATTACATTTATGTATCTATGCTAATTTTTAATGCCGGTCAGCGACAGGGTTTTCCCAATTGTCACGAAGAGCACCCACATTTCCCTTATAATGCACCTATATCAAATCGTCAACAGACCTCCATCGCGAACTCATTCAACCAGACGCAACCTTTAATATGATTAGAATAAACCTTTCCCCCACCCTTATCACCAAGAAGAAGAGGGCGTGATAAACCAATTAAGATTTGTCGATTATGCATTAGTATGGTTTTTTTAGCTCTGGCATTGATTTTTGAACTTAAATCAAGAAAAGATTAAAATGTGGTTTTAAAATATGGGCTAATAATATAAAACCATTGTATTTTATCTTTTTTTTTTTTTTTTTTTTTCATTTTAACCACCCAATTTGAATTTATACTAAAAATCCAACCAATATTTAGATAAAAGTTTTATCGTGATCATTATGACCTACAAATATCGGTAAAACATGTAACGTCCAATTTTTCTGTTCTAAAAAAAACATATATATTTTTAGAAATTCCATCAGGACCATATTAATTTTTTTCATTAATTTGACTTAATTTCAACAAAAAATGTAATTAATAAAATTTATAATTTTTTATTCTACAAACATGCATTTATATTGCTATATGTCGATGCCAAACATTAAAGTTCGTTTTTTGTTTTGTTGAAAAATCATTGGCTTTTGGTTTCTAGGACTTAGTTTTAGTATATTTAGATTAAAAATTATTTAATATTGGTCTCTATGATTTAGTTCTTTTGGAGGTTAAAGCCATTCAATTTCGGTTATTTGTGTTGAAAAACCAAACCTCAAAATTTGGTTTCTATAATTTAGCCTGTGAGTGCAAGTTTCATACCAACACATGGATTAATTCTGGAATATTTTCTAAAGCTTATTAAATATTTTAGTGAAACTAAATCAAAGAAAAAAAATTAATGGTTTTTCAACCCTTACAAAAATTGAAACCAAATCATAGAAACCATTACCAAATGTTTTTTCAACCAAAAAATTGAATTTCGTAGTTTCCTATTGACATATTTAATTTGATATAGACATCACTATAAATCTTTTTTTCCATAAAAATAAAACCTAGTAACTTTTAAAAAAAACATATAGTTGTAAAAGTGTTTTAAAATATAAGTGGCCATTACTAGAGCAAAAAAAAAAGACGTTACTTGTTTGATCGAATTTGTAGATCATAATGCTCGTGATAAAACTTTTATCTAAAAATATAGATTTTTTAGTATAAATTAAAACTAAGTGGTTCAATCAGAAAAATTAACAAAATTTAATGGTTTTCGTATTATTATTACTTAAATAAATATATAAAGAATCCAAGCCATAAATTTTATGATCAAATAATGTAACACCCTGAATCCTGGATGAGAAATTTAAGAGTTATAATGCATTTTGGAGGACCTACTTGACGAGTTGGTTGGTCTTGACTCGTCGTGTAGGGGCTAAGATGGCCACACGAGTTATGAAGCCTACTCGTCGAATCGAAGGGTTGGACTCAACGAGTTGAATATGTATTGAGAAAACCCTAATTTTAGGGCTTGCACCCTATTTAAAGGCCCATAAGCCCTCATTTCCGCCTCCCTAATCATTTAGATACATTGAGAGAAACCCTAAACGAGCTAGAGAGAAAGAGATAGATAGATAGATAGATAGATAGATATATATATATATATATATATATATATATATATATATATATATATAGAGAGAGAGAGAGAGAGAGAGAGAAAGAAAGAAAGAAAGAAAGAAAGAAAGAAAGAGAGAGAGAGAGAGAGAGAGAGAGAGAGAGAGAGAGAGAGAGTGATAGATAGATAGAGTGGCATAGAGAGTGTATCTTGGAGGAATCTATGAAGAAGCTTGAGGACCAAGAGGCTTGGAACAAGAAGAAGACCTTGGATCCAACACCTACACTGTTGTAGCATCCATCTAGAGGTACAAAGTCACCACCTTGCTCACTATTTTTGTTAGATCTCTTTCTATAGAGGTTCAGGGCTTTATCCCATCCATCTTTTGGTTTGTAGTTGTTGAACTGGTCATGGAAGTTGAGACTGTAGATCTAAGTTATATGAGTCCTTATGAGCCCGAAGATTCGAGCTTTATCAAGCTTTGGGCAAGTCGGAGCTTGTTTTGGAATTTTGAGCCCTATATGCCATGCATGAACGTAAAGCTTGCAGCTTTATGTGATGATTCAACCTTAGGAGGCTAGATCCAGAGTATGAGACCTTATTTCTATCCAAAATCATCTGAATAAGGAAATGGATTGAAGAGAGTCGACGAGTTGGTGAGCCGACTCGACGAGTCAGTTAGGGTTTACCCGATGGTTTGGACGCATGATAGAATCGGCGAGTTGTGAGACAACTCAACCAGTTGAGAGGGTTTTACACGTCTTTGGATTCAGAGTGGGCTTAACGCGTTGATGAGACAACTCGATGAGTTGGTAGGGTTTTCCTGATCTTTTGGACGCGGCATGGACCATACGAGTTGGCTAGCAACTCGACAAGTAGACTCGGTTTTTCACGATTTACTGAATTCTGAGGGACTCGACGAGTTCATGAGTTGTACTCGGTGAGTTGAGTCAACATGGACTGTTGACTTGAGTGTTAACCTCTGTTGACTTTAGAGTTGGGTCAGTTTTGACTGTTGACCTCTACAAGGTGAGTCTTCTCACTATACATACCTGAGTGGTACTACTGAGTGACCAGAGGGTCTTATTTGAGTTAAGTGATATTATGCATTTTGTCTTTGTGATATATGCTATATTGTTCTATGCTTTACTGAGTAGGACTGGAGGGTTCAAACTGAGTTGTGAGACTGGAGGGTCTTCACTGAGATGCATGACCGGAGGGTCCATACCGAGCCGTGAGACCGAAGGTTCCTCACCGAGACGCAAGACCAGAGGGTCCATGTCGAGCTATACCCATTAGAGGCTTATTATTTCTGTATGTGGTATTTTGGGGAACTCACGAAGCTTCGTGCTTACCGTGTTATGTGATATGTGTTTAAGGTACTTTCAAGATTGCGGGAAGGCACCGACTTGATTATATACACCAGTTAGAGATTATGATTTCGAGGATTATGGGATTTTATAAAATATTGTTGACTTGTGTTTTGACAACTTATACCTTTTGTGGTTTTTGAGAAATGTGATTATGAGTTTATGTGATCTTAACAATGAAAATTTTATTTGAAAATTTATGGTATTACAAGTTGGTATCAGAGCCTTGGTTTGAGGGATTCAAATGTACTCTCAGGTATGTCTGGACTCAAACTAAGGATTTGAGAAAAAATTTCAAAAATAATTGATTTTTCTAAAACGAGTAAGAGTTTAAAGAGAAAACGAGACGGAGCAATGGGTACAATCAGCTAGAGCCCAAGCGGTGATTTCCCAACATACCATTATTTGTTTTCATTATGAGATATTTATGAAATATTAGAGTCGCATGCTAGAGGATAGACTAGGTATTTTAGAAATTAGGGCTAGTGTTGCCTGATTCATGATGCCTTATCCTAGGGAATGCTATTGATTGATATGATCTGCTATTTGGTTTGTGTATGTGCTGAGTAAGAGTGCCTAGCAATAATCTTTTAGAGAGATCTTTGAGTAGAGGAGTAATCTAGGAGAGATACCTATATATGCATTTGAGGAATCTACTGAGAGAGTAATGAGATACCCACGAGAGGTAGGGTTGCTTGAGTCCAGTAATGCCTTTTAGAGTTGCAAATAGAGTAAGTGGAGTTGTATGCCGGAGTGGTGTTATGGGTTGGTGGAGGTGATTTGATGCCCGAATGCTGCTTTCTTTGTGCTTTGTGTAACTCTTAATGATGAGAGACAACTAATAAGTGAATATGACAATATTCAGGAGGTGGATGGCTAACATCATGAGGAGTTCTTCAGAAGCTGATGTCAGAGATGTGTGAGAACCTAGGAAGAGCCTAGGGAGCGACTTTAGTCAGATGAGTACGCTGACAGAGGAGAGTATTCGGTGGAGAGCGAACATGTATATCGGGATTAGTGATCGAGAAGGTTGAGCAGCTACTTAGGAAATCTGGGACGATCCGTGTGGAAAGTATGGGTAAATGTGGCAGGTAGTATGGGCCCATACTACTGAAAGCAGAGGACCTATACGCGAAACACGGAGGATTCCAAAGGTTCTATATAGCAGGTAGTAGGGAGATAACACGGTTCGGGTACCATGATTCGTAGCAGAATGTGTTTCCATCTTTACCAGTTATCCGACGATGGGTGTTTAGACTGAGAATAGATATGGTAAACTGTGGGACCAGAGGGCCATGATGGTTGAGCTTCAATAGAGTGTAACTTGTGAGGGAATTGAGTTTAGATCCTGAGGAATTGATTGGTGGGCTGCTAGTTGGAGTCGCAGGATTTGAGGAAAAGTGGGGGTGATACACTGAGGATGATTGCGGTTTGGGTTGAGTGATCGACCGATGGTTGAGATGTCACATCCTATGACTAAAATTACACTATTTCCACTTTTCGTGTGAAGCAAATGAGATAACGAGCTTCCAATTCCAGAGTTTGGAGGTAACCCTGAGGGGTAGCATATAATTGCAATATTTTCACTAGAATAATTGTGGTATGTTTGCTGCGAGGTATTTCTTATATAGTGGGGGAGTTATCAGTGAGGATTGAGATGGATGAGGACAAGGAGATGCCTTAGTCGACTACGACATACTTTTTAATAGTAGTTTCAGGTAACCAAGAGAGTATACCAGGGGGCGTCCCTCGTTGCCTACATTGTGTAACGACTGCGAGTGTGAGGCCTCTTGCTACAATAATAGCTTTCGCAATGGAATGTTGGTTGAAGAATTGGAGACAAGGTGTGTGACAGTGCATTATTTCCAGATTGAGAGTCGTGATTAGTTCAGGATAATTGGGATATCTGGCGGGATATCTGTATGAGATTTCGGGAGGACTATAGTGTAACAACCCAATTCTCAAAGTAATTTTTTTCATTTTAGAATAAGAAAACATATTCCCATACATTAACAAACCCAGTTATATATGTTTTCAAAACATAAGTCAAATACAACTTTTATTCCCAACATCAAAGTGTCCCATAAAACACCTGTGAGAGAGTGCACGTCGTGCCATCATGCCTTGCCCTTGCCCTTGGGATCTAAAGTACCTGAAACCATAAGCACACTTGTAATCATGAAGCTTAGCGAGTTCCCCAGAGCATACCCTACACACAATCCACATAACATGTTATCTATAAAAGCTACCTCTACCACATAACACATATCAATTAGCTAATAAGCTACCTCTACCACATAATGCATATTAATTAGCTATACAAGCTATCTCTACCACATAATGCATATCAATTAGCTATACAAGCTATCTCTACCACGTAATGCATATTAATTAGCTATACAAGCTATCTATACCATTAGCCTCAAAGGCTATCTCTACCCTTAGCCATAAAGGTTATCTCTACCATTAGCCTTGAAGGCTATCTCTACCGTTAGCCCTGAAGGCTATCTCTACAAGTAGATGTAAAAGCTATCTCTACAACATAAATGCATAACAATGCCACACACCTCTACACAGCAAGTATACCAACTATCATAAAATGGGTCGGCCTTGGTGCCTTAGACCCATTGGTATGGTAAGAAGACTCACCTCGAATGCAGAAGCTTCCTAAAGAAATCCTTAGCTGCTGCCCTGTCCACTTCCTGAACCATCAATACCGATCAATATACCCAACTAGCAACTGGGTCACATACCATAATCCTTATTTCATGCATGAGGGTAAAATAACCATTTTACCCTTGTCCCAGTATGATCCAGAACTAAGGCCCAAAATCCAAAGAAAAACCCAACACTAAGTAGGCTTTCCAAGCCCACTAGTGGTCCACTAATGGCTAAATTTGCTCAATTGGGCCTAATCCCTCTAATAGGCCTTACCAAAAGCCCAAACATATTCCTAGCCCAAGGCATCTGACTCCTGATGGCTCACTGAAGCCCAAAGACCCAAAGTCCACTACTTGGCCCAACCCAAGGCCCAAAACTGATGAGTAATCAGGGCATACTCCTATGTACGCTGCACATACCTGTATTTTTGCCCAGCGTACTCTGTTAAACTACTTTTCCATCAAGTGCTTAATACTCGGGGTTTCAACATCAAACTTTAGATCTAAGTCCATTAAGATGTCTTAAGGCATAAATTTGGCAACTTTATGCCTTTGCATGCTCCATATGATCCCAACAACCCATTAATACCTTTCCAAGGGTCTTGATCCATGCATGAGATTATAATACTCATCAAGATTGCATTTTTATGAAGTAGATGGACCAAAGGACCTCAAATCTACTCTTCCTAAGCTCTGGAGTTGCTAAACTCCCAAGAGATAGTCCAAAAGCTCATAAGAAACACCAAACAAGCTCTAATCTAGATCTCAAGCTATAAGATAACAAGGTAGAAACTTTATACCTTCTGACACTTGCAAATGACCTGGAAAACCTAGATCAAAAAGCTCTTCACTGATCAATGAGACTCCAAGAAGATCACTCCTCTTCAAGAACACCAAGATGCACTCCAAGATGGCCTTACAAGCTCACACTCTCACAATTAGTGTTAGGGTTTTGAAGAGGGGTTTAAGGATGAGAAGTAGGATAACCCTAGAGCATGTAATGTTCTGTATATAGTGTTACAACCTAAACATTAGGGTTTAGTGACTCTGGGCATACGCTAAGCGTACTCCTCGTATGATGGGTGTATGTCTCCAATCACCCGTGACCATTTACTCCATCTAAAATAGGCGTACCCCAACTTACGCTGGGCATACTCTTGTTCTAGCCACCTTGCATGCATGGGATCTTCTTGTTACTAATTTCGATTAGGGGGTAAAATTGACAATAACTTCAAAGTGTCATAACTCCTTCATTTTAAGTCTGTTTCTGACACACTTTATATCCACGAAAAGGTGGCGGGAAGCCCTACGCTCCCATCCACACCTCCAAATCTAAAACCTTCCGGATAAAACCTAGGATCCATAAAAGACCGAATTGCCCCTACCATTTGGTTTCCGAGACCCTAACCGAGTACTTTCAAAACAGGGTGTTACTACTCTCCCCCACTTAAGCTAGACTTCGTCCTCGAAGTCATGCATCACCATCCTTGACATACTGGACTACCTGAGCAACACTGCCACAAACTCTAGAATCCAAAGATGAATGATTTCCTTGCAACCTGATCACATCTGCTCCATCTGAAACCTAAAATCTCGAGATGGAATGTCTCCCTGATAGACCTCCCTCATTGAATCATCCTTGAACCAATTCCACAAGAGACTTGCCTAGATAAAATACTTCCCACTCGTAATACCTTAAGGCTTCTTAAAGAATAAAAGTCACCGACCGACTGCAAATACCGAATAACCCACAATTCCATACATAGGCTCCAAATCCCTGAAGTCGCTCCTACTCCTCTTGCTGCCACATGGATGCCTTCCTGGAGAATGGCCAGGACCTTCCTGGTCCCAACTTGCCTGCCAACTATCTGAAACACCAGACACCTTCCTGATTGTTGAGCCAAAGACACATGCTTAGCAGTACCACATGACCTCTGAAGGACACCTCGTCTGATAATAATTGCCCTAACAATACCTCGTCTCCCGACTCCTTCAATCCTTGATCCATCCAATCATGAAAGGATGACAACTTGTCGCCACTAAATCCGACGCAACGATGAATGCTACTAGAATAACTATAGTCTTACATCATACCCGACCTTCTTTGACCTGTCTTTTCCTGGTTCCAACAAGTCGTGGTCACATTACTGATAGAACCAACTCAAGACACATTATGATGGCTTGAGCTACCATCGAACCAAACCCAATCAATACCCTGGTATACTACTTTTGATGTCCTTGGCATCCTTATGCTATTGAATCCCATCTTACAGAATCAAAATCTTGCAACTCAAGGTCCAAACCATTGCCTCAACAGTCTCTATCAATTCCATTCCGAGATCCCATAACTATCTGGGCTCGCCCACAGATATCTGATCAAATAATCATCTCTAACCCCGATTCCACCTAAGCTGTGGATTCCCCATGACCTTGCGAACTGGTCTAAGTCATCTGAACGAATCTGTGAATGCTACAGCTACACTTGTAGACTTACAACACTCCCCACAATATATGGCCACTTGTGAATGCTACGGAACCCTCGTAGTCTTAGATTACTTCTGGTACAAACATGATCACTGCCCATAGCCCTATCGCTCATCTATCAATTCGAACACATCTCAACGTTGAGCGCCCACAGGGTTTATTATCCTCCCAGCTGAAATCAAATACTGAATGGAACTCTACCTAGTTCCCTCCTCTAAATCCTTCTATACGGTGTCAAGAAGACGAGATTCCAACGTTAGGGAGTTTCTCGAACTCCCATCCCTCAATATCCTATATTTAGTAGGCCCCTAAGGTCTCCTTTCCTTCCCTAATGGGGATGTGAAATGCATCATCATCTCACACTCGCTTCCATCCTGGATATTTAAATGATTCTCCCCCATTTAGATTCAACTAAGTCCACTCGACACACAAGAATTGAAGGATTCCCCAAACCCTCTCCAGTTCCAATTGACAATCTGCTAACATCCGGTGCCTAATAGAGCTAGAGCACCACGAATAACTCCTCCAAACAACATGACTCCTAAAGACTAGCTAGCACCTCTCAAATCCCAAAAATTCCAATTATTGTAGTTGGTCAAACTAATATCACTCTCACAGCACTCACCGTACGACCATCTGTAATCTCTACCTGAGCGGGAAACCAAAGTTTCTGGCACATCCCAGAACTTCTTGCTAAGTGCATGTGACACGAACGATCGGGTAGCACCCGAATCAAACAAGAAATGTACCGACATACCATTGACCAAAAAGGTCCTTAAACAAACATAATGCACACATAATTCATATGAATAATAGAGAGTAGAGAGTAATGGACATGTACCAGCCACAACGTCTGGCGCTGCCTGAGCCTCCTCAGTGGTCAACTGAAATGCATGGCTCTTCACCGCTGGAGCAGCCACCTTGGCAGGGTGGCCATCAATAATCCTCATTGTGGCGGGTGAAGGCACCGCCACCGCTCCTCCTCCCCCCTCCAACCTTGGACAGTTGACCCGTTTATGGTCTATCTAGTTGCAGTGAATACAAATCAAGCCCTTCGTGGGCCAGTCCCTGCTCAAATGGCCCTGCTAGACATATGAATAACATCTCGTGCCTATGAAACGACAAGCTCTACCGTGCACCCTAGTGCACTTGGAACACCAGCCCTGACCGTACTGACCCCTGCTGGAAGTGTCTGAGGTCTTAGACTTTTTAGCCTGACCCCCCACTACCCGCGTCTGCTCGACTTCCGCTTGGTGCGGAAGTCCAACTCCATTTCCCGTTTTCGGGCCTTCTCTACCATCTCATTCACGGTTTTTCACCTTGTAAAGGTCACAAACTCCTGGATATCATCCCTCAGCATGGAATGATACCTCGTCCTTCGCATCTCCTCATTGGTAGCATACTACAGGATCAAAAAAGCTTGTTCCTAAAACTTGGTGATGATCTCTACCACGGTCTTGGTGGTCTGCTGAAGGTCATGAAACTCCCTCACAAGTCATTGCACCTTAATGGCCGGTGCAAACTCCGAGTCGAATCGCCGAACAAACTCAGTCTAAGGCATCTTAGCCACACTGGCTGCTCCCACCTGACTCGTAATCTCGCCCCACCAATCTCGGGCCCCGTCTCTCAACATACAAGAAGTAAATCCACCTTTGCCTCATCCAAACAAGAACTCTTGTGCTGGGTGTTTTCGATATCCGCCACCCAGTGTCAGCTAACAATGGGGTCCCTGGTCCCGAAAAACTCTGGTGCCCTACACGCCCTGAACTCCCGGAATGAGGGAGTTCGGGCCCCAACCTGACCCACAACAATCTCAGCATTGAATGCCCTGAGTCTCCCCTCTATGATCTCCATCATGCCCTCCTTGACCGTCCAAAAAATGACTGGGGTAGCGTCAAGGATCCCCTTGGTAAACTCGACTACAATAAGCTCGCGCAGCCTCTCATCAATTGTATCGGTAGTGTCGCCTGATCCTACCCAAGATCCAGATCCCAATCCTTATCCCTTTGCTTCAAATCGTGTCATCACAATGCTGAACAGAAATGTCATAAATCATAACGCTCAGGATTTCCATAAAAGGGATCTTTCCAAACCTTTCCTCCTTGAAGTTGTCAGATCTAACATTGGTTCGGGTATAAGTCTTCTGCTTTCATTAGTACGGGCCCAATACTACCTTCCAAATCTACTTGTACCTTTCCCCAATGCTCTACCTGATAACCCCAATTCGTCCCATAACCAAACCATATTCCACAAACTACCGTATACATCAATCTCAGGTTGTCCTAAGATTTGCTCTACTTATATCGATCAGACCAATCATAACAGGTTGCCTTTATGCATGCAAATTATACACATAAAATTATCAAATAGACTTTCGAATAAAAGATGCTACCCTAGGACCACAACTAGACATGAAACAGGAAATAAGGCCAAATCAATCATTCTGAGGCTATAAGCTCCTAACCGTATATAATTTTAAAAGCATACACATAGCAAGTTCCATATACTAAACAAAACTAACATATTAGGGAACTACTTACTTGGCTCGACTGATCACACGCGCTACAGCCTCATATTTTCATTTCTTTTAAAACCCTTTAAGTAATTTTTTTGAAAACAATTTTACTATTCCTTAGTTTGAGTCCTGACCCGCCCGAGGGTGTGCCCGAATCCCTCAAACCAAGGCTTTGATACCAACTTGTAACAACCCAATTCTCAAAGTAATATTTTTCATTTTAGAATAAGCAAACATATTCCCATACATTAAGAAATCCAGTTATAATTGTTTTCAAAACATAAGTTAAATACAACTTTTATTCCCAACTTCATAGTGTCCCATAAAACGCATGTGAGAGAGTGCACGCCACGCCATCACGCCTTACCCTTGACCTTGGGATATGAAGTACCTGAAACCATAAACAAACATGTAAGCACGAAGCTTAGTGACTTCCCCAGAGCATACCCCACGCACAATCCACATAACATGTTAGCTATAAAAGCTACCTCTACCACATAACACATATCAATTAGCTAATAAGCTACCTCTACCACATAATGCATATCAATTAGCTATACAAGCTATCTCTACAACATAATGCATATCAATTAGCTATACAAGCTATCTATACCATTAGCCTCAAAGGCTATCTCTACCCTTAGCTATAAAGGTTATCTCTACCATTAGCCATGAAGGCTATCTCTACCGTTAGCCCTGAAGGCTATATCTACCACTAGCTGTAAAAGCTATCTCTACTAAATAAATGCATAACAATATTGCACACTTCTACATAGAAAGTATACCAACTATCTAAAAATGGGTCGACCTTGGTGCCTTAGACACATTGGTATGGTGAGAAGGCTCACCACGAATGCAGAGGCTTCCTAAAGAAATACTTAGATGCTACCCTATCTACTTCCTGAACCATCAATACCGATCAATATACCCAAATAGCAACTGCATCCCATACGATAATCCTTAATTCATGTATGGGGGTAAAATGACCATTTTACCCTTGGCCCAGTATGATCCAAAACTAAGGCCCAAAGCCCAAAACCAAACCCACGCTAAGTAGGCTTTCCAAGCCCACTAGTGGTCCACTAATGGCCTAATTTGCTCAATTAGGCACAATCCCTCTAATAGGATTTACCATAAGCCCAAACATATTCCTGACCCAAAACTTCTAACTCCTGATGGCCCACTAAAGCCCAAAGACCTAAAGACCACTGCTTGGCTCAACCCGAGGCCCAAAACACTACAAGCACACAACTGATGAGTACACGGGGAGTACTCCTATGTATGTTAAGCGTACTGATTGAAGGTGGTGTACGTTGCACGAACCTGCATGTACGCCCAACGTACTCCTTTGCTAAGCTACTTTTCCATCAAGTGGTTAATACTCGGGGTTTTAACATCAAACTTTAGATCTAAGTCAATTAAAACGTCTTAAGGCATAAAGTTGGCAACTTTATGCCTTTGCATGCTCCATATGCTCCCAACAACCCATTAAGACCTTTCCAAGGGTCTTGGTTCATGCATGAGGTTAGAATACTCATCAAGATTGCATTTTAATGAAGTAGATGGACCAAAGGACCTCAAATCTACTCTTACTAAGCTCTGGAGTTGCTCAACTCCCAAGAGATAGTCCAAAAGCTCATAAGAAACACCAAATAATCGCTAATCTAGATCTCAAGCTATAAGATAACAAGGTAGAAACTTTATACCTTCTGAGACTTGCAAATGAGTTGGAGAACCTGGATCCAAAACCTCTTCCCTGATCAATGAGACTACAAGATGATCAGTCCTCTTCAAGAACACACAGATGCACTCCAAGATGGCCTTACAAGCTCACACTCTCACAATTAGGGTCAGGGTTTCGAAGAGGGGTTTAAGGATTGGCCGCTGACCCTTAGGGTGTAATGTTCTTTATATAGTGTCAAACCCAAAAAATTCGGGTTTAGTAACTCTAGGTGTACGTCTCCTATCACCCACGACCATTTATTCCATCTACGCATGGTGTACTCTTGTTCTAGCCACCTTGCATGCATGGGATCTTCTTGTTACTAATTTCCATTAGGGGCTAAAATTGACAATAACTTCAAAGTGTCATAACTCCTTCATTCTAAGTCTATTCCCGACGAACATTATATCAACGAAAATGTGGCGGGAAGCCCTACACTCTAATCAACACCTCCAAGTCTAAAACCTTCCGGATGAAACCTGGGAGCCATAAAAGACCGAATCGTCCCTACCCTTTGGTTTCCGAGACCCCAACCGTGAGCTTTCAAAACAAGATGTTACATAGAGGCAGTCACGTTGGGAGGATTCCCAGGTTTTCCTCTGAGATACGGGATATCTGGAGTTATTTGGTCATTATCCGGAAGATCATCGAGTGCTTCATAGTACATTGCATGAGTCAGAAATGGTACATTTGGTGAGCCAGTCTTTAGTGTGGCCTGTTTGGTATGTCAATGGATGATGGTTCGAACCCTAAATAGGGGAGAACTGGGGATTCTGTGGCGAAGTATCCTCAATCTGATGTGGAACAGAAGTTGGGTTATGAGAATATACGGTGCGAGTGTATGAGAAGGGAGTCATGTGGCAGTCGAGACAATATACAACGCGAGATGATGCATGTCGCATATTCTCAGGAGAAAATGAGTGACTTCACGGCAGGTGGTCGGTAGATAGGAATTTGATTGTGGTTTGTGTTTCTTCGGGTGTGCCAATGTTTGAGTTTTGAGATGGTTGGGTCACCAAGGTCAAGATTCTATTTTAGAGAGACTAATAGTTCGACATAGGGATGGTTATTTGTACTTTGGGTGGGGTAGGAGTTGATTTGTCAATCGACAACAGGTCAATATGAGAATTTCGCATGGGCTTGATCATTGGATAATGGGGCTTTGGATTGTTATCAACATGTTCTCAGTCGTGCCAATTCCTTATGCTTCCAATTGTGAGTTGGAATATTTCAAGACTTCGAGTTGTGTGAGTGGAAGATTAGTGGTCGTGGTAATACATTGTGAGATTTGATAGTGGTGTATCGAGGTATTCGAGTATGATGCCCTAGATTGTCGGATTATTATGATCTTTGGGTATGCTAGACGACAAGTGTAACATCAAGTGAATATATTTCTGATGTTAGATCATCAGCTAATTGTCGCCAAACAGGAATTGTTCAAGAGCGTGATTGTACTGAGGAAAGTTCCCTATTTATGAGAACCTAAGTCAAGAGTAGTGATGCATAATCTGGATAGGTGTGTGCACCTAACTATGTTAGACCGTGAAGCATTAGATAGTGAAATTAGTATGGTGATGACTTGAGGATGAGATTGTGGGGTGATAAAAGAGCGAACAGATCCGGGTTGGAGTAATCACTTAGGACTGTCAAAGGAGACTGTGGAGTGAGTCAGCAAGAGAGAGAGAGAGAGAGAAAAAAAAAAAAGAGGATCTTATTATTACAGGGAGCCATAGTATACATGAGTCGGAGAGAGGGTATCCTATGACTGTGGGGAGTCGTAGCATACATGAGTCAGAGAGAGGGTATCATATAACTACGGGGATCCATAACATACATGAGTCAGAGAGAGGGTATCGTGTGACTGCGGGGAGCCGTAGCATATATGAGTCAGAGAGAGAGTATCGTATGACTGCGGGGAGTTGTAGCATACATGAGTAGGAAAGAGGTTATTGTATGATTGCGGGGAACCATAGCAAACATGAGTCAGAGAGAGGGTATCGTATGACCGCGTGGATCTGTAGCATACATGAGTCAGAGAGAGGGTATCGTATGACTGCGGAGAGCCGTAGTATACGTGAGTAAGAGAGAGAGAGAGAGAGAGAGAGAGATAGAGAGAGTATCGAAAGACTGTGGGGAGCTGTAGCATTCGTGAGTCAATGAAAGAGAGGGAGTATAGTAAGGCTGCGGGGATTCGTAGCATTCACGAGGTAGTGAGAGAGTGTCATAGGACTACGGGGAGCCGTAACACTTGTTATCCAGTGAGAGAGTGTTGAATAACTGTAGTGAGCCGTAGTATTCACTAGTCAGAACATCACACATGGGAGTTCTTAGGCTTGGGTAGCCTTACCAATTGAGTCTTTGAGAAACTAGAGGCCAGACCAGGGGCGAGACTGGGGTCTCAGAGATGGTCGGGAATTGTTACATTCCGATTGGATAAGTAGTGTACGCATAGATTTGTGGATCACAGGGAATTAGTTGAGTATCAAATTGGAGATGAGTGGTTGCAATTCTTTTGTTGAATCAGACTCCTGAGCTTGAGTCTGACTCTATTGTGAAATGAACAGATAGGATGAGATTCTAGATTTTTGGATGGGTTTCATTTTGAAAGGTAATGGGTTCTATCTGTTTTCTAAGACCTGAGTGGTTCAGTTCGTTGGTTTGGGAAGGACCACAAGACGCATGGAACTAGTGAGTAGTAGACAACAGAGTTGAGAGGTGAAGCGACTTCATATGCGGTTTTAATATTCACTCGAAGTAAAGCGAACTTCGTGACTGGTGTGTCATATTATGGGCAGAGATAGTTATTGTGAGAAGGAAGTTTGTAAAGTTGATTTACTGGGTGCAATGGGTAGCCGTTGGAGGTTCCACTGTTGGGTCGGAAGTTGACCTTGTGTACATTGTTGGAGGGGGGTATTTGAGAGGAAGCTAGGGCTTATGAGTATAGAAGTCAGATGATACATCCGAGCGGGCATGATCATTTTATTGTGTTTGAGGATAGAGTATTGAGGTTCATTTTTTTATATGGGTTCTGATAGCAGTACAGGTGGTGGGTTCGTGGGGAGATGTGACCCTTCCGTTCCTTTTGAGCTATGATCTGGATCAACTACATCTGACATGAGTGATTGGTAGCCAATAATTAGTTAACGACTTGTTTCCATCAGTCGCAACAAGAAAATCAGAGTTGACATTGTGTTATCCGTGTGTGTTATTCGATGAGCAACTAACATGATGATATCTTGCATGGGCAGTATAGCAGGGAGACAAATCACTAGAGTTTCCAGATTATGGAGAGTCAAAACTGGTACCATAGCGGCTGAGGGGTCCGTCCTTTTTCAGGATTGGAGATCCTGATTAGGTTCGAGTGTCTTGGAAGGGAGATTGTTGTATGATATGAGGTTTTTGGTGGTGCTTCTTAGGTTATTGGGCTTGATCTATGTGTTGTCAAGGAGCAATTTCGAGGGCAAAATCTAATTCAAGTGGGGGAGAATTATAACACCCCAAATCCTAGATGAGAAATTTAAGAGTTATAATGCACTTTGGAGGACCTACTTGACAAGTTGGTTGGTCCTAACTCGTCGTGTAGGGCTTGAGATGGCCACGTGAGTTCTAAAGCTTACTCGTCGAGTCGAAGGGTTGGACTCGATGAGTTGTGTCTATATTCAGAAAACCCTAATTTTAGGGCTTGCACCCTATTTGAAGGCCATTAAGCCCTCATTTCCGCCTCCCTGATCATTTAGACACATTAAGGGAAACCCTAAACGAGCTAGAGTCACTTGTGTGTGTGTGTGTATGTCTGTGTGTGTGAGAGAAAGAGAGAGAGAGAGAGATACAGAGAGAGAGAAAGTGAGATAGAGGCTAAGAGAGTGTATCTCGGTGGAATCTTTGAAGAAGCTTGAGTAGCAAGAGGCTTGGAAAAATAAGGAGACCTTGGATCCAACACCTACACTGTTGTAGTAACCATCTAGAGGTACAAAGTCACCACCTTGCTCACTATTTTTTTTAGATCTCTTTCTAGAGAGTTTTAGGGCTTTATCTCATCCATCTTTTGGTTTGGAGTTGTTAAACTGGTCATGGAAGTTGAGACTATAGATCTGAACTATATGAGTCCCTATGAGCCCAAAGATTCGAGCTTTATCAGGCTTTGGGAAAGTCTTCAAGCATAAAGACCTTAATGGAGCTTGTTTTGGCATTTTGAGCCTTATATATGCATGAAGGTAAAGCTTGCAACTTTACATGATGATCCAACCTTAGGAGGCTAGATCTAGAGTATGATAGCTTATTTCTGTCCAAAATCGTCTGAATGAGGAAATCAACTGAAGAGACTCGACGAGTTGGTGAGCCGACTCGACGAGTCGGTTATGGTTTAACCGATGGTTTGGACACGTGACAGACTCGACGAGTTGATGAGACAACTCAACGAGTTGAGAGGGTTTTACCCGTCTTTGGATTCAGAGGGGACTCGACGAGTTGATGAGACAACTCGACGAGTAGTAGGGTTTTCCTGATCTTTTGGAAGTTGCATGGACCCGACGAGCTGGCTAGCAACTCGGCGAGTAGACTCGGGTTTTCATAGTTTACTGAGTTCTGAGGGACTCAACGAGTTCATGATTTGTACTCGGCGAGTTGAGTCAACATGGACTGTTGACTTGAGTGTTGACCTCTGTTGACTTTTAGAGTTGGGTCAGTATTGACTGTTGACCTCGGTTGACTTTAGGATTTTGGTCAACTGTAGATTTTGGAGGCCATGGAGGGACGGAGATTAAACCAGCAGCTCGAGTGTGTGATACATTGCTTACTCTGCAATGTGAGTCTTCTCACTCTACATACCTAAGTGGTACTACTGAGTGGCCGGAGGGTCTTATTTGAGTTATGTGATATTATGCATTTTGTATTTGTGATATATGCTATATTGTTTTGTGCTTTACTGAGTAGGAATGGAGGGTCCAAACCGAGTTGTGAGACCGGAGGGTTTTCATTGAGACACATAACCGGAGGGTCCATACCGAGCCGTGAGACCGGAGGGTCCACGCCTAGCTATAGCCATGAGAGGCTTATTATTTATGTATGTGGTATTTTGGGGAACTCACTAATCTTCGTGCTTACCATGTTGTGTGATATGTGTTTTAGGTACATTTCAAGATCGCGGGAAGGCGTCGGTTTGATTGTACACACCGGTTAGAGATTATGATTTCGAGGATTCTAGGATTTTATCAAATATTGTTGACTTGTGTTTTGACAACTTATACCTTTTGTGGTTTTTGAGAAATGTGATTATGAGTTTATGTGATCTTAAAAATTAAAATTTTATTTGAAAATTTACGGTGTTACAAATAAGTAAGAACAGGAACCAAAAAGTCAATTTTAAACATATATCATTGGTTTTTTTATTTACATATACTAATAAAAAAAATAGTTATTAGTTTCATTTGTAATTTTCTTATAATTTATATTTTTTTCCAATGCTCTATAAAAATGACACTTGTCATTTTCTCATCGTTTTTATTTTTTTTAAAATATATTGATATTAATAATAAGTTAGACAATTATTTGTTTGATCCCTGATTTTTAAAATAAATTTAAATTCGTCTTGAATAAGTTTCGATTATAATTTTCGATAGTTATTGTATTTCTATATTGAAAATCCTACAAAATGATGTTTAATTAATAATTTATTGAAAATAATTTATTAAATAATTATGAATTTTTACTATAAAATTTTAGTTATTTTGATAGTTGTGGTTCTATAAGCTATAACCTTAATATAATTATAAACTTCATGGGATTCACTTAACATCAATGCTTGTGTATTTTAAAATTACACCTTTTACATATACTTCTCTATTATTGTTTAGATTATCGTTAAATTTTTATATGAAGCATACCCCAAATGAGATTGCACCCTTATATCAAATCTTGTGTAGCTCTTGGATCCCAGTCAAAAAGAAACAAAAGATCTCTTGGGATGACCCGAGCCACGATCCCCGGTTAACACATAAAAGGTCCCACCTCTCATGGAGATCTGAGAAACAAAGACATACATATTATGGTACGCTTCATTCCTTAAACTTTAAAGAACCCGCATCTTGATTTCAACAGCTTATATTACAAGTTTATATTGATCGGGGTTGGACTCACCATCATATTATTTTGATTGTTTTAGATTGATATATAATTATTTATATATTTTTTAACAAGTTCATGTTATAAAAAAGGTCTCTAAGAAAACACTAGATGACATTTTTTTTAACTAATCAACTGAATTAAAATTTAGAAGCACCATTCGGGTTCATATGATCAAACGAATTAAATGAAACTAACTAAAACCAGAATCGAGCTTTGACAAAGAAACCGAACCTACTCTCTCATAGGATTCTCGAACCACATTGAAGTCCCTTGAGAAGAATATAAAGTATTTCATTCCAAAATAAAGTAACGTCTTTCCCTACACATCTTGAGGAGCATATACGTTTATAATAAAAACTAAATCTTAAAAAAACTTCATTCTTCTTCCATAATTAGAAAAATGATCATTACATCTAATATTACACTTGGCAAACACATAAGGATCACATATAGAAATGATACCACATGATCTTTCCCTCACACTACAACATGCATAATCAAAATGATAATTCCAGATCACGTAGGCCTTTGAGTTTGATCAAGTCTAATCTGGATACTCACGACTCCAGAATGAAAAAAATTAATCCCACGCTAAACACAAAGTTTCATAATCAACCGCCTCTCAATAGCTTCTCCAATATCACATGCATTTAGTGACATAATATCTTTTATCCACCCATTTCTCACCTATGCTATTGATTAAAGTTGTCAAAGATAGGAAATAACCACTCATATCATGTCTCAAAGATGTACTAACTCAATATTACGTAATAATTCATTTATTAAATACATACCACATTTTTTCCCAAATTTGGTTTTCTTCCTTTTTACACCTGATTGGTATGGCTAAAGTCATGAAAAAAAAAGAGTTGCATGCCTATCGGCAACCCTACTAACCACTAAGTGAATCTCCTCCTCTAGATACAGATCGGGCAGTATTGGTTTAACAAATTGGACCCCCCAAATCTAAGAGGTATCGGGCAGCATTGGTTCAACAAATCAGACCCACCAAAGCCAAGGGGTATCAATGGTGATAGAGGGTTGTGTGTCTCGTACTCAATAGCCTAAAGCTCTTTATACGGTTGAACATGTTACAACATGCATCCTTCCAATTTACTATCTTTTTCTAGTCCTTTATTTTTTTTGTTCTCCTTATTATGTAAATTAACTACAACAAAAATCATATTAAAGGGTTGTATCGATCAGATACACTCAAATATAATAAACAAAAACAAACAAGTAAAGAACACGGAAAATTCACTAAATTGTCTTTCACCAAGAAAGAGTTTGTTTTCACTAAGAAAACGGGTTGTCACAAAGACGTTTAAAAACACCAAGTTGTTCTACATTAGGCTTTCACCCTAATGTTGTATATATACCAATCTAATCTAGTGAATCATTCATTAAATTGATTGTATCTAATCTACATATAAACAAATCCTTATCACCAAGATATTGAATTTGTTATCTATTGTATATTTACATAGTATAACTACATAATATACAAAGATATTTTCTTAATATATATAAATGATATCTTCCTAATATACAAATATTACATTAAATTATGGACTTCATGCCAACAATGAACACTCTTTAGCTGACGCTGGCGCTGGTGCTGACGTTGGCACTGGCAATGGTGCTGGTGGTCAACGTGTAATTGTGTCTGACTCATCAGATCATAAATTGTGACTTTAAAATCTCCTCATATCTGATGATGTCAAAACTAATCTTCAAAAAATTCTTCAGCTTTAACGAATGATCCCCCTTGAGAAGGTGTATGACACGTCTCGTTTTTGGTTATCAGCGGTAAAGATAGTAAGAGCAGCGAAAACAATCAGCGTATCATGAGTTACAGCGAACTAATAGACGTTAAAGAGATGATAGAATGTTGATATTAGCTCCCCCTTAGATTCCCCCCCCCCCCCCCCCCTCTCAGATAAACAACATTTGAGTTTTGCTCCCCCTTAGATGTGTAAACTTCTTTCAAGAGTGTCAACTATGAATGATTAAGTAACAATGAGTGTCTACTATGAATGATCAAGTAACAATGTAGCAGAACTAGACATTTATCCTCCTTTTTTACGGCACAATAAACCTTGCCTCTTTTTTTAAGAGACAAAAAAAACCTAAAATAAAAATATAAACGTTAAATAAAGTTAGAGGATAAGATAGGTGTTTCACACTATTGTGTTGTTACAATAGTAGATCATTTACACGTGATTGCAAAGTCTTATCATCATATGGTTTTATACGTTGAATCATTAATATATTTTATTAGAAGAATAAATGGTGAGAGTGGGTAGGTGCGTGTAATACATCATGGTACGTGATATACTTGTTGACATAGATTTTTCGAATTCTCATCAACGTCTGGCTTCATACACTTAACATAAAATTCTAAAGAAAAATATTTGGTGAGAATGGATTGGTGCTTGTAATAAGATGTTGTGTTTTAGCTTAACCCTCGGCATATAGTTTCGAACTTTTATCAGTTATTGCTTTTACACAGTGAATTATCAAGTTCTTATAAAGAGGACTTTGTGGGAAATAAGTAGGCTGTCTCAATCACACTGAGGTGAATCGACATGAATCATTGGTAGGGAATCACTCATCAGCAAGAAGTGGTTTAATCCTTACATCATTGAGGTAGTTGCAGTCTAAAACCAAAGATTAACCATCAATTTGTAATGGCACCATGTCATACCTCAGTCTAGGAGGTTAAGGACATGAATAACCCTTTGTTATTTAAGGACCATACAAGTATATTTTACGCTAATGACTGTGCAATCAGGGTAAGCCATTGAGTTATGCTCAACGTTTCACCAGAACATGAGACTTGATACATACGGTAAGCATGCTTCCAGGGACGGAGTCAGGTAAGATTCATTCATGGTTTTTGTTATTTTCAATATTTCCCAGTAGGTCCCTAAGCTTTATTTTCACTTCATGTGAGTCCATAATAGCGAAAGTACCCTAACTGAATTCTTTTTTCCATTGAACTTATTCTTATGACTTTCTTATTGCATGTTTACGACATGATTGTTTCAAGAATGGACATAACAAGTTAATTGCTTGCCTCAATGATCTTTCATAATCTAGGGTACTATTTTTTTGATTTATATGACTTTCTTATGGTGTGATTATTTGTTTTCCTGAAGGTTGTAGAAAACACTCGACGATAGCTAGTCGGTGGACTGATGTTAAGAGATTAATGGGCTAGACGGTGATTAATACGGGGATTAAGCGGGGACCCACCACCACCCATAACCACAACCACCCACTACCGCCACCAACCAACCACCACCACCATAATTAGACTCACACCACACACTACAAACAACCACCCTTCACCCACAACCACCACCCACCACCAAACACCCACTACCCACCACCACCACCCACTATTGCCGCCTTCCACCCACCACCTACCACCACTATAAAGAGCCCCCACCATCTATCACTACCTACCACCACCCCTACACCTTGATGCATTTTCTAGGTTACACATCAAATTTTACACATAAACATTTATGGGTACATGCAACCTAGAACTTCTATGGCATGTTACTTTTATAGAAACATACTTTATGAAATATTTATAAACCCTAGGTAAAATCGAAAATAAGTATGATAAACATACATGTAGCAATAAACAATTTGATGTTATAATCCTTATTGTAACTCTCCTTAGAAAGCCTAGATCTAATAGTGCGGTAGCCGCTAATGTGTCACACCCGAACCATAGGTAAACCCTAGGATCAAAAATTATAGAGAGTGAAGAAGGATAATATTGAAAATTCTCTTAGAATTGCTAGCTTTTTGCAAGCCATCTAATGATCCTTATTTATAGTTGTAGGAAATCCTAATTTGAATATTAAAATAATAATATTTTAACTTGTTTCAAATCAGTTTCCATATCAACAAATAGAGGCTTCCAGAAAACCTAAAGAGGGCTCCTAAAATCGTCCCTTATTGGAGGTTTTATAATGCCTCCCTTGTTCAGCTATTAAACAATTACATTATAACCGTTACACCCTTAATTAATTCAAACTAATAATTAAATTATTTTTTATTAATTATTAACTATTTCCAATTATTATATTAATCATATAATATATTAATAAACTTTTTATCTCTCTCTCTCTCTCTCTCTCTCTCTCTCTAAATATTCGTCATAACTATTTCTGGTTATGATGGTAACCCAAAAAGGAATTTGCTTTTATTAACTAAAAATATACCGATTTAGTTAAGACCTTATAAACTTAATCCAATAGTCTCGCATTTAAATAAGTCGCCAAATATAACTGTAGGTATAAATCTTTGAATAACCAGTAAAGAGTGTTTACCAAAGACATTGCCAAACTCTGATAAAATCAGACGTTAGCCCTAAGATAAGTGATCAACTATTCCTTTGTTCTACAAGATATCATATGGATACAAGACATGGATACAAATCAATCTCATAATCCAAGATTATATTTCTTGAATTCCGATTTATGACGACTGAATTCAAACTACTAATTGAACACATCAACTTAATTCGGGCTCTTCCCATTGTTGGATAAGTTTTCTAAGTCCATAGCTATACTTGGTATGTACTTGACCCGACTTGGCATGGTCCATTTGGGTTTCACTTCACCGAAACAATTTGTATGGATAGCCTTTTGAGAATAGTATATTTATGATTTATCAATATGTTATAATACATCAATATGAAATCATATTATTTAATTAGTATTGATCAAGAATTAATTTAGTGATAAAAAACTAATTAAATATGGACTCTTATATATATATATATATATATATATATATATATATATATATATATATACTAGGTTACAACCCGTGGAATCCACGGGTAAAAAATTTGTAAAAAAATTATATTATTAATAAGAAATAAATTTGTTTCACATTTTTATATTTATTATTTAAAATTAATATTAATATATATTTGTACAAAAATATACAAATTTGAATAGATGTTAAAGAGAAAGACAAGCAAACATTAGAAAAGTTAAATACAAAGATAACTAAAGTGAAAGTTTGTCCGGTTAAGGTTTTGGTAAATGTAAAAAACCTTGGAGTTGAAGAAATTTCCTTTTGTTACACTTTTAAGTAGAGCATTCAACAACCACAGTTGCATCACCACTATCTGGACCGCTAAAAACATATCTTCAATCAACTTTCTTTTCACAGTTTGAACACGCATCATAATACCAATCAATATCTTGTCGTATACCGTAAATTGTACCAACAATGATAAATTTCCCGACCTAAAAAAATATAAAATACAAAAAGATTCATAAAAAAACAATGCAACTACAATAAATGAATAATATAAAACAAAACCACATTAAATAAACCAAATTATTCACATACCTCTTGTGGTTCTAGCAAATCGACAATATTTTTTACTTTGTGATTATTCAAAAAGTCTTCATATTCATTGTATGATTGAGAGCTATCAAAAGTCAAAGAAGAAGAAGGGTTTTGAATTCTTCGTAATCCAACCAAGCTGTTTTTTTATTTAGGAAAATAATTATGAAATTAGTAAAATTATTAAAAAGAAACAAAATAAGAATGAATAATTAAAATAGTTTGTTACCTATCTGTGAAGGCCACAATTTCGGGAAGATCAGCATTTATGAACATACGTGTGTGATCAAAATAATTGTTAACAGAAGGAATTCCTGTTGAAAGAAAATAAATTAGTCAAAATAATGAGTAATAAAAAAGCGTAAAATAACGAAAGTTGCCTTTTATAAGAACTATACCGTTATAGACATTAAGTCTTGCAAACTGCAAAATAATAACCACACGACCAACTTGCTTATGAGCTTCAAGATAAGAAATCATTTGGCATGCGAAATCTGCAAACAATGTGACGTTAACCTGCAAACCTCTGCAGAAACAGCAAAGGTTAAATGTTTATATAATAATAATAATAATAATAATAATAATAATAATAATAATAATAATAATAATAATAATTTAATATATAATATAATAAAAGTTATAATTACTCTAAGTTTCTAATTTGTAAAGTTAGCCTATGTTTCGATATGCTAACATCATGGGAATCCAGTTTGCCTAACGAAACAACTTCACCTATAACATCTACAAAATGATAATACAATATGTCAAATTTATGTAAAATTAAAAAATTAAATATAAAATGCAATAAAATAGGGGAAAAGTACCAATTGAGATATTAGATGTAGTTGTCGCAGAGATAATGGTTTCAAACGATACAAAACAAAACTCATATTTTTTTTTGGATTGAAAACCAAGACACTCATGAACAGTTGTTTGTCCATGCAAGTTTAACTTAGAGGTTACATCACTTATTTTAAAAGTGTATTTGTTTGGAGCTATAATGGGGGATCGGATGTAAATAGCGTCATCTTCTTTCAACTTGGAGTCAAACCTTTGGAAATCTTTTCAGTAGACATTGGTTCTGATTTTTGTACCCTATTAATATATTGTAAGAATATTATATATATTGCTGACCAATTGTATATTAATTTATTTAATTTGGTCAAAGTTGAATCAATTATTCGACCATGAATGAATTTGAATAATATTATTGGAATGAGCAAATACAAAAAATGATTTTGAATAATGTTATTGTAATAGGATATTTTACCATTTCATCCATTAATATCATTTCAATTGATTTCACAATAGGGGGGTCAGATTCGGAAAATGATCTCCACAACCGGATGATACACACTTTTAGTGTGTAATCATCCCTCATATTGTCTAAGTCGCTGATCAAAGTGATATTTCTAGCTGCCATTGTCACTACAACAGAAAGACATACAATATTAAGGATAAATAATGGAAGAAAATTACACATAGAAAATGTAAACACAAACATAATTACAATTATGTCCGTAGAGTAGTAAACATATAAAAACAGATTTGGCCATTACAATTAAAAAAAAAAGGCAGGATGAACGGGCAGGAGAGATTTGTCCTTTAGAATTAACAAAAAGAGAAAATGAAAGTATGTTGCTATTGATTGTAACGTTTGTTAAAGAATGCATGCAGGGGTAGGGGTATATTCGTCCAATTTGATCTACTTCATAGTTAAAGAAGGCATAAAATCGATATTGGAGTATATTTCATATTGATCAAATATAAATAAAGGGTAAAAAGGGTATTTTACCAATAAAAAAATAAGTAGCAACAGCAGACATATTTGGCCTTTAAACTTAGCAATCACAGAAAATGAAAGCATGCTGAGAAGTACAATTTTTTTTATGGTTTCTAAATAAAAGCAACGCCAAATTGAAAAGTACAATTTTCCTATTGTTTGATATTGTTTGGTTCCTGTTTTTGGGTTTTTTTATTTCTGCTGGGTAGTTGCCATTGTAATTACAACAGAAAGACATACAATATTAAGGATAAAGAAAGGAAGAAAATTACACATAGAAAATGTAAACACAAACATAATTACAATTATATCCCTAGAGTAGTAAACATACAAAAACAAATAAACACTAAGTCGGATATACGATCAAAAATTTTAATTTTTTATTTATGTAAAGTCAATTAATGTATTTGAAAGATTCATCGGAACAGTAAAAAACACTAACTCGGATAGAAAAATATAAAAGAGTGTTCCAATGTCTAAAATACACATGAATAAAATAATTATGTTCAACTGTTTTTTGTCATTGCTGAAGGGTATAATGGTAAATTTTTTGGTTGAAACTGTATGCATGCACCTATTTCATGTGCATTTGATATACCACTTTTTTTAATTTAATCATATTTGATACATGTTTTTTCATATAGCTAATATACTCATAACACGAAAAAGAAAAGTACACTACTTTATTTGCACATGAAAGGTAATTCTGTCGAATTATTTTTGATATATCTATGCATAATTAGAATCTTTATAATCATAATTGTTAAGTATTCAAACTTTCATCAGTAGACACAATTATGACACACATATAAAGGAAGGCTTAAAGTACAAAACACATATCGAACAAAAAGAAAAGTTTTTGCTTAAAAGTACAATACACATGAATAAAATAATTATGTCCAACTGTTTTTTGTCATTGTTGAAGGGTATAATGGTAAATTTTGGGTTGAAACTGTAGTAGAAAGGAAAATGTTACAATCAAAATCAATACGAATAGAAATAAAATTTTATATTTATGTTTTATGAGTACGGGGGCATTTCTGTCACGTTTTATAGAAATGAATTCTTCATTCAGTTTTTAATTAATATGTTTTTTCTTTTTTATTATTAGTTGATTGTATCTTGTATTACTTGACTGGTAGGTTCTATTTTGAATTAAGGGGCAGTTCTGTCATGTTTCATAGAATTACATATTTGTCATTGATTTGAACCGGTTTACACCAAAAACATGTTAATCAAAGGGAAATAGGATATGATGTAGGCTTAAACAGAACCATTTTTAGTTTTTAACATTACTGAATACGGAATTTTCGTTTTTGCATTACCCTACTACTATTTACTTAGCATTAAACTTTAATTCAATGTCACTTAATATGTTCATCCATGTTTTATTCATGTAGGTTTTTTATACAATCTTTACACGAAAAACGTCTATCTAAACATCAAGCATATGAAAGTGGACCAGGTGTAAAAAGTATTTCATATTTCCTAATGACCGATGTTTAGCAGTTCGTAGTAACAACCAGATGTTTAGAGTAAAAAAAACAATGATAAGCAGAATTTAAGTAAACATATAAAAAAAGAATTTGTCCTTTACAATCAACAAAAAAAAAAGGCAGGATGAACGGGCAGGACAAATTTGTCCTTTAGAATTAACAAAAAGAGAAAATGAAAGTATGTTGTTATTGATTGTAACGTTTGTTAAAGGATGCATGCAGGGGTAGGGGTATATTAGTCCAATTTGATCTACTTCATAGTTAAAGAATGCAAAAAATCGATATTTGAGTATATTTCATATTGATCAAATATAAATAAAGGGTAAAAATGGTATTTTACCAATAAAAAAATAAGTAGCAACAGCAGGACAGATTTGGCATTTAAAGTTAGCAAGCACAGAAAATGAAAGCATGCTGAGAAGTACAAGTTTTTTTTGGTTTCTAAATAAAAGTAACACCAAATTGAAAAGTACAATTTTTCTATTGTTTGATATTGTTTGGTTCCTGTTTTTGGGTTTTTTTTTCTGCTGGGACATTTATTTTTTGTGGTTTTTTTGTGTTTTTGTTTTTTTGGAAGCTCTTTGATGTGTTTTTTTTTTAATTTTAATGTTACCCGAAGATGTAAGATTGGTCAACTTAATTAAGTTATAAAAATATCAAATTAAGAGTATATAATAATAGGATCCAAAAGTGGATAAGATTGACAGATATAAATAAAAGGTAAAAAGGGTTTTTAAGGGGTAGATAGGTTGTTAATATCATCTTCTTGGGCGTACATGTATATACACTACAAAGAGAAAACAAAAGATGAAAATGCCCTCCAGCATTTGATCCAGTGGATAGAATGGATAAGCATGAAAAATCAAAATTAACAACGATTGATGAAGGACGAAAATGCCCTAGCCATCATTATTGTTTGATTAGCAATCTGAAAGTAGGTTCATACACTCGATGAGTAGGAGGCCCAGAGTGCAGAATTCCGAGTTTTAATGCTAGAATTTGACTAGAATCGTTACCGTAAACTATTTTGGACTTATAAAAATTGTTTTTGATGTGGTAATGATTATGCTAATCAATTTTCAAAGGTTATTATCAAAGTTTCAAGTTTTATATATCTTTATATGATTCTTGAAAACTGTTGATATGAATGTTCATGCTTATGAGTTTTGGTAGATCATAGGAATTATTTGCAAATTGTTTGTTAGTTTAATTCTTGATCTGAATGCCAATTAATGGACTCCATAAGTATTCCTCAAGTTATGGAATTTCAAAAAAAATTTCTTTAAAACCATTAAAACTCATAATTCATAGAAATGAAAAGTTTTGAATAGTTTCAAAACTTGCCCTCAAGTTTTGGAATTTGTAAAGTCACACACACATTAATACTTTAATTCCAGACCCTAGAGTTTTAAAAGTTAAAATTCAATCCATATACTTTATAGTATTATAAATTTATATATATATATATATATATATATATATATATATATATATATATATATATATAAGATCAAGTCAGTCTTACTGTTAGTAGGCCTCATTCACGAAGTCGGTCTATAAGGTGGGTATAAGGTTATTGCCTATAAAATGACAGCTTAATGGGTGTCCACTCTCACCCACCGCTTCTTTGACTGGTGGAGGGTCGTTAGCCAAATGGGTAGGACAAAAATAATAGTATTCTCATTAAAAGTATAATGATGATGATAAACTAACTAAATCTTTTATAAATTCTCAATCTTAGTTACTTTAGGAAAATGTGAATTTGGTGCTAACCCATGAAATTACACTTTGTACCTTACTATGTCGATGGTGGAGCATGTGTGGTTAACTGGCACATTAACTTGGACTAGTAAGAGTGGAAAAATGTAACTTAATGTTTATCAAAGATCTGTGGAGCGCGTGTGGTTAACCGGCACATCTATTAGGTGATAAAGTTAACGGTACCAAGTTAATTTGCATAGTTATTCACACTTTGTTTGTGATCCTCGGCATCCCAGTCATAAACTTGAAATGGTACAATAGAGATTCAAACATGGCATTGAAAAGTTCAAGGAATCTCAAAAGATCTAGGAGTTTCAATCCAATTAAAACCTAATATTTATTTCATTTTTCATGATGGAAATTGATGAATCGTCATTCGCCTACATTCAAATATTTTATAGCTTGGACTACGGCATCCCTCTTCCAAGTTATAAAGTATTGTGTTGGGTCCTAGCCTTAATATTACATTTGGGTGTCTTATTAAGGAATCTTTATCTAATCTAAACTTGTCTTTCTTCTTTTCAGATGTCTTCCAACAATGTTTCTGGCTCAAACCCTACTGATTCCTTCTCTCTCATGAATCTTTGTGGGAGAGTGATCTTTGATGGTTCCAACTTTAATGATTGGATCAGGAACATCAGGATGGTCACACATTATGAGGACAAGGAATATGTCCTCGACAAAGAGCTAAAGGAAATCGATGATCCTGCTGCTACTCCACAAGAGATCGTTGACTTTAGGACTCGTGGGAGAGATGCCACCAAGGTGACATGTATCATGTTGACCACAATGACAGATGAACTCCAAAAGTCCTATGAGGACTTTTAACCTTATGAGATGCACATGGACCTGGTGGATAAATACCATCAGAGTGCTCGTCAAGATAGGTATGAAATCATCTCTTCAATGATAACAACCCGAATGAAGGATGATGTATCCATCACGAGCCAGATGTAGAAAATGCAAAGGTTTGTGGACCGGTTGCTAAAGTTAAATGTGAACTTCCTTGAGGAGTTGGCTATTGATATCATACTGCAATCCTTACCTACTTGTTATGATCAATTCCGGATGACCTATCATATGAACAAGGAGGAGGTCATACTCAGCAAGCTTCAAGGACTTTTGAAGACCACCGAAAGTGGTCTCAAAGGTAAATCGGTTGTTACCACTCCTACTCCTAACACGGCCCCTGTTCTGGAAATCAGGCAAGGTAAAGGGAAAAAGAGGAAGACCCCTTAGAAGGGTACCAAGGCAAAGTCTCTTGATGGCTCCTCTTCGAGTGGAACCAAAGGTGGTTCTGCCACTCCCTCTTCCAACCCAAAAGAAGCTGAATGCTTCTATTGTCATGATAAGGGGCACTGGAAACACAACTGCCCCAACTACCTGCAAGATGTTAAGGATGGGAAGGTTAAACTTACCCATGCAGGTATTTACACTATATTGTCTAATAACTCACCACATACTAATTCTTGGGTCATTGATACAGGTTGTGGTATTCACATATGTTCTGATTTGCAGGGCCTAAGAAGAATTGAGGATGTGGAGAACGGGAAGATAAACTTGATCATGGGAAATATGAAAGTTTCACCTGTCACCAAAATTGAAGTTTATTCTTTATTGCTGAATAGTGAGTTAATATTATATTTGAATAAATGTTGTTACTCATCTGAAATAGCAAAAAAAATATTATTTATTTTCATGGTTTATACAAAAAAGGATTTACTTTTTTATTTGATAACAAATGTGGTGGTATGAGTTAAGCTTCGTTACCAATCTCATTTTGGGGGTATGCCTTAGAGACTGCTGCTCATATCCTTAATCTAATCCCAACTGAAATGGTTACCAAAACACCTCACGAGATGTGGACTGGGAAAACACCCACTTTAGACCACATCAAGATTTGGGGTTGCAAGTCTTTCATGGGGCGTGAGACTCACGATAAGCTCAAACCTCGTAGTGAGCGGTGTATTTTAATCGGCTACCCACATAAATCCTTTGGTTACCTCTTTTACATCCCCATTGAAAACGTGGTCTTTATGGTAAGGAGAGGAGTCTTTCGTGAGAGAGAATTTATAAGTCAAGGAAACAGTGGGAGGCAAATTGACCTTGAAGAGATTCAGGAGTCAAGAAGTGAAGGAACCTCAGATACTAGCAATCAACCTGAGGAGGAAACTCCTGTTGAGCCAATTGACGAGTCTATACCTCTGAGGTGTTCGACTAGAGTTAGAAATCCGCCTCAGCATTATTATGGTTTCCATATTACTGTGGAAGGTGATACATTTATCATTAATAGTACACTTGTAAATTTGGATGAACCTAACAGCTATAGGGAAGCCATGGCAGCCTGAGTCTACTAAATGGAAAGAGGCTATGGACAGCGAGATTCAGTCCATGTACGACAATCAAATTTTGAACTTGTTTGATAATGTACCGGGTCGGAAGACAGTCGGGTGCAAATGGATATTCAAGAAGAAGACCGACATGGATGGGAAAGTGCACACTTATAAGGCACAATTGGTTGCGAAGGGCTTCACTCAAACTCAGGGAGTTAACTATGATGAAACCTTCTCACTAGTAGAGAAGATTAATTCTATTAGGTTATGCTAGCCATTGTTGCATTTCATGATTATGAAATATGGCAAATAGATGTCAAAACCGCTTTCCTGAATGGAAATTTGGCTGAAGATGTTTACATGATTCAGCCAGAGGGTTTTGCTAATGCAAAGTACCCTGATAGAGTGTGCAAGCTTGAGTAATCCATTTATGGATTGAAACAAGCATCTTGCAGCTGGAATATTTATTTTGATGAGAAAGTCAAAGAGTTTGGTTTTTCGAGAAGCGAGGATGAATTTTGTGTATATGTCAGAGCTAATGGTAGTATAGTTAGCTTTTTGGTACTGTATGTGGATGACATACTACTCATTGGAAATGACATCCCAACTTTTCAAGAGATTAAGTCCTCGCTTGGGAAGTGTTTCGCCATGAAGGACCTTGGAGAAGCTGCCTATATCTTAGGAATAAGGATATTGAGAGATATGAGTAAATACTAATTGGACTTAGTCAGAGCACCTACTTGGACAAGGTGTTGAAGAGGTTCAACATGCAGAATTCCAAGAAATGTGACTTACTGATCCACAGCAATGTCAAACTGAGTAAGGCTCACAGTCCGAGTACAGAGGCTGAGATAGTTGTACAGAGGCTAAGATAGCTGAGATGAGTTGATTATGTCAAACCCCAAAACCAAGAACGGTGGAAACGTTCCGGGGTGGAGGACGTCATGTACAGTATCACAACAGTGTAAAGTAGTAAAACAAGCAACAACATCCTCCATTACATTAAAAGTAAAGTTTTAATACATATGTGTTCTTTCATTGTAATAAGACACCAAAATATACAATCAAAATAAAAGACGAGTCTTATCTGTACTCCATCTTTTCAAAACCTGGCCATCGTACCTGTCTACTGGTGACCTGAGAATACAAGTTATTTTGAAAGCGAGTATCAGCCTAAAGCTGGTGAATTCATAAGTATTTAAATGTCATTTTCTTGTTTTGGAAATCTGTTATGTATGCTATGTAAATCTTTGAATGAAACAGTTGATATAAGTATGAAAACCCTAGAAAATCCCTTATTTCCTACTAGTATGAAATGTAGTCTTCTACCAAGACCCGAATGTTTTGTAAGTAAAATGATAGTTTTCCTTTCTATTGACTAGTACTAAAAGTACTTAGTCTAACTTCTCGTTTATGTGAATGTATCACAAAATAAAGTAAATAGGAAGATGTACTAATATAAGTGTTATCCTTTGGTACTAGGACTAACACGACATCGCGGTAAGCGAAATGTATAACCTAATGAACATCCGAAGATTGTCCAATTGTCCTCTGTAGCAGCAGCAGGGGGTAGGAAGGGTTAGTCCCGTAATCGATTTCCTAATATAAGTATTAACCGTAGGCATCCGTAGATGTTCATCAACCTCTGTAGTGAACAGTAGGCCCAAGGAATGGTTAGTCCCGTAAAGGTACTCCTAGTATAAGTAATCACCGTAGGCATCCGTAGATGTTCATCAACCACTGGTGCTAATCATCTGGGATTCGAAATGGTTAGTCCCATCTAGATATCTCGTTGAACTGGGATAAGCAGGACAATTTACACAGAAGGTACTAATAAATTATCCTCGTGAATCGAGATACAAGTATTCATGTAAAGTATTCATGTAAGGTATTCATGTATCATGTAATCATATGTAAACGTACTCATGTATCATGTAAGCATATGTAAACATACTCATGTATCATGTAAGCATATGTAAATGTACTCATGTATCATGTAATGTACTAGTATAGACTCATGAATGAACTGACTATTGTGTGATTCCTTGTAATAGGAATAATGTTTTGTAGCTTCTAACTATCCCTATGATAATTAATTGGAAGGTAATTGGTTGTTCAAGTTGGTTAATACACCCTTGCTACACAAGAGTGTGGAAAACTAAATGAAGGATGAAAACTAGAACCTCAGTACATATATAAGAACATATGTGTATAAGTATAGTTTTATTCAAGAAGGTAAAAATGGTTTTGTAAGACATCTAAGAGTTTTGAACAATAATAAAGAGTGACTTGATGTCATTTTAAATAAACATTTCAAAAGTAATACATTTGATAACAAAGTATTTTTAAGATAGAAAACCATTTCATGCATCACATTTTGTAGTATGTGATATCTATTGGATGGAAACACGGTTATAAAATACATAGGAGTGATTTAATAACATGTTGTTTTCTACTTGAATCCCCCCCCCCCATTAAAGCATTTAAAATCATTTAAAACATTGATTAAGGGGTATGAACTCACCTGTAGATGGTGGTTTGGATGTACTGAACGGTGTCGGATTGTTAGGTGTCAAGTGAGGACTTGTACACACACTATGATCCTAATGAACATATAATCACACATATATGCACCCAATTAGTCTTAAACTACTAATTGTAAATGTTAAGACATCCTAGAACACAATAACAACTTTATATAAGTGTTATAAGCCTTAAGGATTGCATCTAAGTTGTTGTGGGACAAGGCAATTGGGTTTAGGGTTCCAAAGGACCCTATACATGAGTTTACTCTTCCATAAACATCACACAAGGAGTTTACGGTCGTAAACCCTTGTGTTTACATCCGTGAACTCCCAAACTTGGTGTTATTTTGTGTTTTGAGGTTCTAAATGATCCCTAGAAGCATTCCAACTTGGTGGATTAATTCTTGGAAGGGTTTAGGGCACTAATAACCTCCTTTGAGGAGTTTACGGCCCCAAGGCCAATTCCTTTGGAGTTTACTGCCGTAAACTCACATGGAAGGGGTGTTTTTATGCTTTCAAGTCCTAAGCTCATGTAGGATAGGTTCTACACAATTACATAAGGCTAATGAAGGCCTTAGGCACACTTTGGTGCCCTTATTTGATGTTCACGGCCCAAGAACCATATTAGGGTCGTAATCTCACTTTGGGAGGGGTTTTTGATGTTTTAAAGAGCTTAAATTAACTAGGAGTAAATATAGGTAATTGTCCAAGGCTTTAGGAGTGTTAAAAGCACTCTTTGGTCCTTGTTTTTGGAGTTCACGGTCCAAGAACTTCTTGGGTCGTGAACACCTAAACTTTGGTGTTCTTGGGGTGATTTCAATTCATATAGACACTAGTATACAAGCCTAAGGTAGCTGCAAATCACAGGGGAAGGACTAGGCATCTTTTTAGGAGTTTACTCCCCAAGGTGTTCTTGGGCGGTAAACTCCCAAATCTAGTTGTTTTGTTATGAAATTGATGTTATTAAGCACATTATAAGCCATATAATACAACTAGAGAAAGGTACTCACGATTTGGGATGAAAACCCGAAGATCCGTGAGAGAGAAATGGATTTTCTCTAGTTGGAAATGCAACAAATGAATGATTATGGCTCAAAATCCTATATATAGTCTTGAGATTTTTGGAAGAAAATAATTCATTCCCGTAATGAACTCTAATGTAATAGAGTTTTAGAATAACAGAGTTGCATAAAACCCTAGTGCATCTACTCTCCTGATATCCCCTTAAGTGTAAACCCTGAAATACTCAAACTTATACGGGAAAGTCTGAAAATTTACTGTGACTGTTATAACTTCTATTGATTTGATAATGTTCGTACATAATGGAAATTTCGGATTGTCATAGATTACCATATGCTTCTGCTGTTGGCTCGATCATGTATGCTATGAATTGTTCCAGCCCTGACGTGGCCTTTTCTTTGAGCACGGTCAGCAGATATCATGGGAACCCTGGCAAGGCTTACTAGACTAGGGTAAAGAACATTCTTAAGTACCTACGAAGGACTAAGGATTTAATCCTTACTCTTGGTGGGATCGGTGACTAGAGAGTAGTAGGGTATAGTGATTCCAACTTTCAAATCGACAAAGATAAATTCCACTCTCAGTCGGGCTGGGTCTTAACCCTAAATGGAGGAGCGATTACTTGGAAAAGTTCCAAGCACGAGATAGTAGCTGATTTGACATGTGAATGATTGTAGCAGCGAGTGAAGCGGCGAAGGAGGCGATATGACTGAAGAACTTCATCGGATACCTTGGAGTTGTACCAGCTATAAAGGAGACTATGGAGATTTTTGTGATAGTAATAGTGCGGTTACCTTAGCCAAGGAATCGAGAGATCATGGCAGATCCAGACACATTGACAGAAAATATCACTTTATAAGACACATGATAGAAGAAGGCCTCATCATGGCAAAGAAGGTATCATCAGAAGAGAACCCAGTAGATCCCTTCACGAAGGGACTGACTAGGGTTAGGCATTTGCAGCATGCGAGGCGCATCGGGCTGAAGGACGATATTAGTTTTACTGATTAGATAGCTATTTCTGAAACTTGTAAAATGTAATTGACATTGAATGATTAAATAAAAGTTGTTATTTGTTTATGAGTAAGGTTTTACTATCTTGTGTCCATCGTTTTCTATTGTTTCAACTTTGAATGTTTTGACTTCTAAAATAAGTACTTTATTCAAACTCTCCACAGTCAATCATACTTTGGAAGTAGGTATGAATCAAGATTATCATGAATTGGGCTTGTAGATGTCTAAGGTGTTAGACATAGTAAAAGTTACTACAACATTCATTAGTGCTCATAAGTCCTGGGTATTGGATTAAACCCAAGCTCACTTGTATCACTTCATGGAATTTATATCGAATGATGATGAGATGGTAATATCATATAAGTCTTCAAACCTAGAGATATGAGTTGTTGACTATGAGTTGGTTGTACATTGATTGCACGAAAACACATCAATAACTTGATGTTATAAAACGTGCCTTTGTGTATGATTCAACAAGTAGTTAGTACAAGCATATGAGTCGAAGTTTATCTGTTCCTTTTAGTCCTTGGAGTATTAGAAGCGATATCTAGGCCCATTGATGATTTTGTTTTGACCTGTGTGCCGAGCCCGGTCAGAACCAAATTGATGTGTCCGGTTTAGCTCTATGTCAAACAAATCGGAAATCGGGAAACAAACTGTTGCACAATAAGTACGACGTTGTTCCATGTATTTGTCTGTCTGATGTCTTGAGAACAAAGGATTATATGATCACTTATCTTAAATGGTGCTTCATAGTTCAATAGAGTTTTAAGAGCTACGATTGTTGGTCGGTTCCTGAAGTCACACTTGCAATTATAGTTATCAAACTTATCCAAGTGGGAGACAGTTGGATAAGGTGTATATGTCCATAACTATATTTGGTATGTACTTGACCCGACCCGGCATGATCCATTTGGATTGCACTTCACCGAAATAATTTGTATGGATAGTCTTTTGAGAATAGTATATTTATGATTTATTAATATATTATAAGTTATAATATATTAATATGAAATCATATTATTTAATTAGTATTGATCAAGAATTAATTTGGAATTAATTTAGTGATCAGAAGAAACTAATTAAATATGGACTCTTATGTGTATATATATATATATATATATATATATATATATATATATATATATATATAATAGGTCAATGTTCATTTAGAATGGGCTAAGCTTGCAGGGATAGTCCATGGGGCTTTTAACCCATGGATCCTATTGAAATGAATTTTCATGGGTGTTAGGGTTTACATGGATGTAATCCTAATCCACCATACTATATAAAGAGGTCTTTGGCACATGAAATGGCACTAGTGTGTGTGATAGAGAAGGTGGGCCAATTTCTAGTATGCATTACTATTCTCTCAAGTTTTTCAAGTTGTGTGGTGATTTGTGATTCCACTTGAGGCATTCACATTATTGGTGTTAGGCTCTCAAAACTCAAAGCAATCAACCACAAGAAAAAGGTATTTCATTCTATTAGATTTTATGTTACAAGTACCCCATGATATGCTAGTTAGGATAAGAACCTTGGAAAAATGAAATTTGAATGTTTAATAGAGAAAACATAGATCCAAGGTTTCTAGGGTTGCATGTACACCATAGGAGTGTTAGAATGCTCAAAAACCATCACCCATCACTTTAGATGCCAGCAATAAATTATCAAGGGTCCCAAAGATATCACTTTTCCAGTTAAGGCAAATGGAATGAATAAGAACTATATAATCATACCTTTTACTTATCATGTCGTACATGGAATTACACTTTATGACATCTAATTACGGATGCATTGATGCAAACCAATGTACATCAAATTTGCAAACGATGAATTATATATCTCCGTTTGAATAAAATAATATTTTATGATCTTACAATTACGTGTAATTGAATTCTTGAAGTAATTTCTAAGTGTGGGTTTAACCAATACTTAAAATTCCTATTTTCCAAGTACTCATGAATATTGTAGCAATCCCTATGCAATGTCCAATCACCATGGATAATTTACGAATATTCCGTGATAGTCTTAAATTGAATACCTACTCCCATAAGCATGACTAAATTTGGTATTTAAAATAAATTAATATTCAGAAAGTTACACGCAAAATGAAACACAGTAATAAACTAATTGTTCTATGGCATCATACTATTTAAATATAAATAATTCCATATTATTTAATCACCATAACAGTTACAGATTTATTGATTGTATAAATGTTTCAGGGTAATCAACTAAACAACTAAACTTGTCAATATTTCTCATGCCAATGCTCTTAGCATGCATATCATGTTTTACTTTGTCATCACAATTGTGAACGAATCACCAAAAAGAATATCCATTTGAAAACTAGATATCCATCATCAACCCTTTTCTTGGATGTAGTGGATTTTCCTCCTTCTATGCATTGAACTTCTTTGACATCAAGAATCATTAGTGAATGTGAATACACTTTCACATAATATTTATAATGGAAAATTGTTACTCAAAACAACTCCAAGGTCAACTATGAAGCTTTCTAGTCTAGGTATACTCCTTGGATACTTCACATGCACTATTGTACTCCAACTCATATAGTTAACTCTAACACAATCTCCTACATGAAATCTTTCATGTTACTACATTATAACTCAAAATTTATGTCCATTTAGTCATTTCTAAAATTCATGTCACTATAACTCTTCTAAATCATGTTCTCTACTATCTACATGTAACCATTCCTTGGTATATTTCAATATCTCAAAATGTTCTTGACAATTGTCTAGTAATTCAATCGAGCAATCTTCTGTTACAATCTCACAATGTTTAGGGACATCAAAATAAGCACAAGTCATAGCTTGTATGATTGATCCTATATCCAAATCATATGAGACTCGACTCATCCTATCATATTCATGACTAGAACAAAATAATTTGAGATTCACTCAACCCCTTGCTATAATGAATATGAACAATCCATTTCTTGGAATTTTCCATGTTGAAACCCTTCAACATATTGTGCTTTGACTTAATCATATTAAATACTTTTAATGTATACTTTTAGATCATAAAACCAAGTATCAATATCTCTTCACCATGTAACATCCGGAAACTCAGAGCCAAAAAATTTTGTTTTTATATTAAATAAACCATCAACCAAATGTGTTTGATAAAACCATAAAGTATTCAGAGAGTATCAATAAACATCCCAAAAGTGCATCATAGTCAATTAAACATAAAATCATAGTGTGTGCAATGCAATCATCCTGACCCCTTCCCCTTCGAACCGAAAGTACCTCAAACATAAACTGAAAACTATAAGCACAAATCTTAGTGAGTTCCCCAAAATTCTGCATACCATACATATACGTTAGCTCAATGTGTACCAGGTCTATTTCACCCCTGAGTCTATTTCAATTCATATGTCAGCCCAAGGCTATACTGGGTCTATTTCACCCCCGAGTCTATTTCAACTCATATGTCAACATCAGGTTGTACCGTGTCTACTTCACTCGCGGGTCTATTTCAACCCACATAAATATAGCAGACAAGTGCACAATCGTACAACACATTCAACAGGAGTCACAAACACTATAAGCGCATACAATCCCTAGTGTCCTACACTATAGTGAGCAAACTTACCTCAGTCCGCTGACAATCAAATAGATGCTCGAACTACTAAATAGGAGAATCCCCGCACTAACAAATAATTTAAAGCCCTAATTAATAATTGGTTCATGACCATAATCGGGAATTAATCAACGAATCCTGACTCCTAGGGTAAAATACAATTTTACACTTCTCTCAATCGACACAATAGCTATGGCCCAAACTTAATGCCCTAAAGGCTAAATAGTAGCCCAAATCCCAAAAGACACTCAAGTCCCAATATGGGCCTAAATCCATGAAGTCCCAAGGCCTAACAATACCCCAACTAAAAAAAAAACTGGTGACCCAACAAAAGTCAAAAGCCAAATTCCAAGTCGAGTACGCTAAGCGTACCACTAGTACGTCTTGCGTACTAGGTTGCTACACCAGATCGGGAATCCAAACTCATACGTATAGTGTACATCTTCATACGCCAGGCGTACGCCCCCTTCAGCCAATTCATCCATTAAGCCCTTAATGCTTAAGACCAAATGTCCATATTTTAGATCCATATCTTGGGGAACGTCTTAATCCATAAAGTTACTAACTTGATGCATTTTTATGGCTCAAATATACTCAAACCATAGATTTAGCATCCTACTTTCACCAAATGGACACTTAATCATGCTTGGTTGATCTTCAACCATCAAGATGCAAACTTTATGGACTAGGGATCTCAGAAACATCAAGAGGAGAAAATCATAACTTCTGGAGTGGTAAATTCCTACTAGATATCATTCATGGGACCAAAATGTGACCAAAACTTCACTAGATCTAGATCTAAGCATTAAATGAGCAAGGTTAAAGCTTTATACCCTTATGAAGCTGAAAGTGATGAATAGAATCTGGATCTAGAAGCTCCTTCTTGATCAATGCTCCTTAGCAAAGCTTTTTATTCTTAAAGATACACCAAACAAACACAACTATCAATTCTCTCTAGAAAATGGTTAGGGTTTCGAAATGGGACTTAAAAGGGGCTATGGGAGTGGTAAGGAGGAAACCTTAGGGATAAGGTTGTTTAAATAGGATCCAAACCCTAAACATAAGTTTATCCCCTTATCACGTACGCCATGTATACTAGAAGTATGCCCAACGTACATGCATCTTTCCTAAAAGTACAATAATGCCCCATTGGGAAAAAAATTTGCAAACTATATTTACACCAATGGTCAAAATGAAAGATACCTTCAATCGGATGTTATAATTCTCCCCTACTTGAATTAGACTTCGTCCTTGAAGTCTACCGCCATGAATAACTCTGGATAATGCTCCCCCATCACGTCCTCGGGCTCCCATGTTCATTCAGACCCCTTCGATGTTACCACTGCGTCTTCACGAGATCTACCGCTTTGTTTCATAGAGTCTTTGTCCTCCTGTCAAGGATCACCATTGGTCTCTCTATATAATTCAGATGATCGTCCACCAAAATTTCCTCCAATGGAACCACTACGGAAATATCAACCAAACATTTTTGCAGTTAAGATACATGAATAGTGCTATGGATCCGACTGAGCTCCTCTGATAGATCCACACGATATGTAACCTGTTGACCCAGGATAACACCCTGAAATGACTAATATACTTGGGGCCTATATTACCCAGCTTCCTGAGCATCGACAAACCTCAGTGTTATGGATCTGATTGAGCTCCTCTGGCAGATCCACCCCAAATCTTCCAAGTTACTTCCTTATCAATACAAACAACCTCTAGAAAATTAAAGCTCTCGGTACCAAATCACCTCCTAGGTTTTCCTAAGGCTACCACCACACCACTCTCCACCACCAGCTACAAAAGAAACTCCCTCTAATACCCTCTAACTAGCTTATGAACACAACTACATATCACTGAGACCAGATAATTATTTGAATGAAAAGTTTCACACTACCACGGTTGGACTCATGAAAGAGTTGCGCAATAAGGTTAAACCTAACCTTCTAAAACTATCTAATCTTAGTAATATGTAACTTAGCATATTTACTTACTGGTTAGCTGATGTTAATGGGTCCTAAAAGCACAAAGCAAGCAACATTCGAGCATTGAGTAATCAGAATCAAAGCATAACCTAAACAGACCATCCTATCATTAACGAATCCATTACTAGCACGCATGTCTGCAAAGTTATACAATAGGAATTTAAAGTTATCTCTCCTAGAATTCTATCATACAAATCCTAAGTAGACCTTAGCCCTAGTCTAGCATGCAATTCATAGATTCACAATTTAAAGCATATTACAAGTACATGTATGGGTATTTTGGTAAAACTCACTTGAACTCGGTCGATTGGATGCACCACACCCCCTTCTTTTAGTAGAAAATTCTTTTATTCACATTTATACTTATAAAAAATCTACCAAATCCCCAGTTTAAGTTCAGGCACACTCGAGAGTATGACCATATCCCTCAAACCAATGCTCTTATACCAACTTGTAACGTCCCGAAACTCAAAACGAATTTTTTTTAATTTTATATTAAATAAATCATCAACCAAATGTGTTTAACAAAACCATAAAGTATTCAGAGAGTATATATAAACATCTCAAAAGTACATCAGAGTCAATAAAGCGGAAAATCATATTATGTGTAATGCGATCATCCCGACCCTTCCCTTTCGAACCGGAAGTACCTCAAACATAAACTAAAAATCGTAAGCACAAAGCTAAATGAGTTCCCCAAAATACTGCATACCATACATATACGTCAGCTCAAGGATCTATCCGGTTTATTTCTCCCCTAAGTCTATTTCAACTCATATGTCAGCCCAAGGCTGTATCGGGTCTATTTCACTCCCACGTCTATTTCTCCCCCGAGTCTATTTCAACTCATATGTCAGCACCAGGCTATATCGGGTCTATTTCACCCCCACATACATATAGAAAATAGGCATCTAGAAATACAATAAATACAATATGAGTTACAAAGACTACAAGCACATACAATCCCTAATGTCATATAGTATACTGAGCAAACTCACCTCAATCCCCTGATAGTCAACTCAGGCTACTGAACCAGAGAATCCCTACACTAACCAAGCATATAAAAACCTAATTAATAGTTGGTCATGACCATAATCGGGACTTGAATCAAATAATCCCAACTCTGAGGGTAAAGACCACTTTACCCTTCCCTTAATCGGCCTAATAGCTATAGCCCAAACATAATGGCACTAAAAGCCCTATAGTGACCCAAATCCCAAAAGACACTCAAGGCAAAATATGGGCCCAAATAAATGAAGTCCCAAGGCCTAACAATCACCCAACTCAGAAAAAATGGTGGCCCAAAAAGAGCCCAAAACCCTAAAGTCCAATGGCAGGCCCAAGCATCAAAAGCCCAAGTCAAGGTCAAGCATGCTAAGTCTACTACTATTACGCTCGACATAATAGGTTGCTACGCCAGATCAGGGATCCAGACATGTAAGCGCAACGTACGTCTTCGTACGCCCGGTGTACGCCCCATTCATCCAATTCATCCATTAAGCTTGCAATGCTTAAGACCAAATGTCTATATTTTAGATACAGGCCTTGGGAAAGTCTTAATCCATAAAATTACTAACTTGATGCCTTTACATGACTCAAATGGACTAACACCTTAGATTTAGCATCCTACTTTCACTAAATGGAAATTTACTCACGCATGGTTGATCTTCAACCATCAAGATGATAACTTTATGGCCTAAGGATCACAAAAACATCAAGAGGAGCAACTCATAACTTCTGGAGTGGTAAATTCCTAATAAATCTCATTTATGGGACCAAAAAGTGACCAAACTCCACTAGATATAGATCTAAGCATTGAATGAGGAAGGTCAAAGCTTTATACCTTAATGAAGCTAAAAATGATGGATAAAACATGGATCTAGAAGCTCCTTCTTGATCAGTTCTCCTGAACCAAGCTTCTTTTTCTTGAAGATACACCAAAACACACACAAATGTCAACTCTCACTAGAAAATGGTTAGGATTTCGAAATGGGACTCAAAAGGGGCTATGGGGGATGGTAAGGAGGAAACCTTGGGTATAAGGTTGTTTAAATAGGGTCCAAACCCTAAAATTATGGTTCGTCCCTCATCATGTACGCCATGCGTACTAGAAGTACGCCTAGTGTACATGCGTCTTTCCTAAATCTACAATAATGCCCCCTTGGGACCAAATTTGAAAATTATATTCACAGCAAGGGTAAAATGAAGGATACCTTGAATCAAATGTTACACACCATGTCCATCATAGAGAAATGATTCCCAACCTTTTTCACATTGCAACTTAGGGACAATGTTTCCTATAAGCAGTATTATCATCAGCATGTAATACCAGGAAGACAACGACACTCCCACTAGCTTTAACAAGTACTCAAGACCCATTTGTACCTATAGTAAGACAACAATCTTTGACTTTCTCTTGTAAGAACAGATTCCTTGCTATATGATGCATTCTTAAATCTACAAATAAACTTCTCAAGCTTACACACCTTGTTTAGATAACTTGTATGTTTAAATACTTTCAGGATGTGTCACACATCCCTTGGAAGTTTATCGTTAATGAAAGTCATTTAAACATCCACTTTAGCATATCTTCTAATAAAGGAAGGCAAAAATGGTAACAAATAATCAAATAGACATTTTCTCAGCTACTGGTGAGAAAGTTTATGTGATGGTCTGATAGCCTATGTGGTGGTGTAGCTTCAAATGGATTTGATTAAGTATTTGTAGAATCCGGAGGGGTATGTGGTAGATGAGATTATTTTATGAGTTTAAATAAAAGAAATAAGTGATATAAATTTATTCTTAAGTTCTCAAATCCGATAATTGTTTTCATTTGAATATATATATATATATATATATATATATATATATATATATATATATATATATATATATATATATATATAAGGATCAATGTACAACCAAGAGAAATGTATAAAATCATAGAACCAATTATATATATATATATATATATATATATATATATATATATATATATATATATAATTTAATAAAATTAATTTAATTAAAAAAAATTCAACTCATTTAAATAATTATCTCTTTTTTTCTACAACCATTCCAAAAAAAGGGTTTGACATAAAGCCTTATAGTGAGATCGAGATCACGTCTTCTTCTAGTCATCATTATCCTCACCAAATTCTTCCCTTTCACCAAAATCAATAAGTCTCAAATTGAACTAGTTCTACATCATCTCCCCTTATATCGATCTCTTCTTCCCTATGGTGTTCATTGATACCATCAAAGCCCTAAAAACAAGACTTTTGTCGCCATTACTCCTTATATCTATCATCATTACAACCACCTGAACCATTATTATCGACGATAACTCAGATGTGATCTTTGGAATCATGATTTGGGGGGATCTGAGTGAAACATTTATAGAGTACACAATTCTGTGTGGCATTGACAGAGTTCTCCACCTTCGTTTTGGTCTTCTGATGGGTTGATTGATTAGTGCGAATTTATGGTGGCTTAGGTACGTTTATCCATTTTTCCTCTCTTGTTCATTATGTCTAACATATCATTGGTCTTGGGCTATGTGTGTGCTTAAGAGGATATGAGGTATCTTGGAACATATTTGATAATGCTCCAAGATTATGCTTGATAAAAGGTTCCAAAGTAATGATGGTCCAATATACTTGAAGCCGAAGACATTGAACCATGTATTAAACCAAAATTTACCTGTGACTATTCGATATTCATGTATGAACATGAATAAATTTTGATTTTCGTAACGATAACATAAGCATGTTGCATAGATTTTAGTTGTTGGTTTAGTGTAACAGCCCGGATTTTCAGGTATCTTTTATTCGCATATTTTTGGTGTTTTATGAGGGGACTCGGCGAGTTGGAGCTCGAACTCGCCGAGTAGGGTCACGGTTCTGGACGCGGGTTAGCGCCTGGAGTCGGCGAGTCCAAGGGATGGACTCGGCGAGTCCGCGTTGTTTGATGAAACCCTAATTTTCCGGTCCTAAGCTCTATTTAAAGGACCTTATGGCCCTTCATTGCGACCACCTTGATCCTTGAGAGCACCAAAGCAGCTAAGGGTTCCTGTGAGTGAGATAAGAGGCTATTATTCACTAAATTTGTGTGTTTTTGCAAGAAAGGAAGGGGGAAAGTCAAGCTAGAAGAGTTGGGAGCTTGGATCTACTTCCATTTCACTAAGGGAAGCTTCTTGAGGTATCTTTTAGAGCTTATTTCCGTGTTTATGTTGATATGGTCAAATCTAGGGTTTCTTCTTGCCTTATTTGCTTTGTAATTGAAGTGTGAGAGGTCCCATGGAGATATGGTACCTAGATCTGGACCTTAGCAGGTCCAGGAAGTCCCAAATGTTATGCTTTATGTCCTTCCTTTTGGGTTGGAGGCTAGGGTTGCCATATTAGTGGTCATTTCTCCAAAAAGAACCTTGTAAGTGTTGCATGGTGGCCAAGACTGTGACTTTACGTGATAAATGAGCTTAGGAGGGCCAGATCTATGAGTTTATGGAGCGGATCTGACCTCAGAAGCAAGTTTGAGTCGATGCATGGCATGGACACGCCGAGTCTGAAGAACAGACTCGATGAGTAGCATGAAGATTGTCCTTAACCACTTAGTAAGTGGTCCTGCCGAGTTATGGTTGACTCAGTGAGTCACTGGGTGTTAGAGAGGGATTGACAGGTGGACTGAGTCGAGCTGGAACTCGCCGAGTTGTCCTTGCAACTCGGTGAGTTGAGTCGCGGTGGCCCTGCGATTCATGACCAGGTGGAACTCGTCGAGTCTGGGGAGTACTCGACGTGTCAAAGGGAAATCCTTGCGAGTTTGTGAAAACGCTTAGACTCGCCGAGTCGCTCTAGTACACTCGTCGAGTCCGGTCAAATTGACCATTGACTGTTGACCAGACTTGACCAGTGTTGACTTGATAGGGATAGTCAACCTTAGTGGTAAACGTATTAATTAGAGATATATGATGTTATAGGAGGATTATAGCTCAGGGGTTCGAGCACGAGTGATTTCCAGGGTTCGCGAGTTATCGAGATATACGAGGTGAGTCTTCTCACTATACTGTACCCGGAAGGGTTTGACTGTGTGACCGGAAGGTCGAATATGGTATGAGATATATGCATTATGTGTGATAAGTTAATCGTTATATGTGCCATGTATGATATGCTTGATAAGGGCCGGAAGGCATTATGTTATGGGCCGGAAGGCGTTATAATGTGGACCGTAAGGTTGACGTGGGTAGGACCGGAAGGTTTACCCAGTCGGGACGGAAGTCCCCTGAGACACATGGACCGGAAGGTTAGGGCCTGGAAAGGCGTATGTGCGTAGGTAGTATTTTGGGGAACTCACTAAGCATTTATGCTTACAGTTGTTGTGTTATGTGTTTCAGGTGCTAGCGAGGACCGTGGGAAGGCGCCAACGTGATCGTACACACACTCGGGGAAAACTATTTTTGTGATCTTTGTTATGTAATCGGTCGTGACAATATTGTTTACATTGGAATCTAATTATTACTCGATATTTTGATGTTTGTAAAAATGAAAATTTGGTTTTAAAATTTACGTCGTTACATTTAGTTTGAATTATGGAATTATTGCATTTGGTATTCACGTATGAACACGGCTAGTTTTTTGGTTTTTGTGAAAATGTTCAATTCAAAATAAATGTTTTGTGATGTAACACATTCATATATTTTTAATTCTAAATAGTTGTTCATATGTCACAACTATAACATTACTACATGTTCACCTATGAACATGTATGAACATGATTAATTTTTGGGTTATAATTGGATATTGTTCATACATATTTAATTATGAACATTAATGAATGTTTATATATTTTCCAATTTTCAATTATAAACAATAGTCAACAATATTCGTGTATGAAATGGTAATCGACAATGTTCAAATATGAGCATGATTAATTATTAGGTTATAAATGGATATTGTTCATACATGTTCAATTATAAACATTTATGAATGTTTATATATTTTCCAATGTTCAATTATGAGTAATAGTCAGTAATGTTCATCTATGAAATAATAATCGACAATGTTTACTTATGAATATTAACCATAATAAATTTTTTTGATTTTCAATGCTTGATGTTTTGTTGGTTCATGGAGTTTGGTTATTTTTTATAACTGATGCTTGAATTTTTCATAACTATTTTGTTGGGATGGATTTTAAATAAATTCTATAGTTTAAAAGACATCATTAATGGTCAACAAATGGTTCTATGGATCTATGAACAAAAATGGTTCTGTGTTGAAGCCACCCACCCATATATATATATATATATATATATATATATATATATATATATATATATATATATATATATATTAAAAAGTTGACCGTTTGGCACCTACGGTTATATGAGCATTACATTTTATTCATTTAGAGAGTAACGAGCCTTAACATAACATGATCATTTGGCACCAGCGGTCATATGACCATTTTATTTTATCTTGTTGAGCTACATTTAAAGAGTAACAAGCCTTAACACAACATGAACATGAGATCATGTTCCTATAACGTCCACGACATTGAGGCTGGTCAATTCAACTTCTTTAATGTCGTTTTTGGCCCATACCGATTAGCCTAAATCCTAAAAGTTAACAAAATATTGTAACACTCCAATTCAGGTGGCCTATTGTATTTTGGACTTTGATATTAGGCTCATTAATGTAGGATAGACATTTGGGCTTTAATGGAGTGCCTTAGACTGAGATGTTGGATCTTTGTTTGAGTTGTGTCTTAATTCTAATTAGGGTTGTTCGTATATTTGTTCAGTGTGAAAATTTGGGCTAGTAATCGATCAGCTTTTGTGTTTAGTAGACTGGGGGAGCCCATGGCACTTGTAAGATCATGAGGGGTAACCCATGGCCCTTGGGTATAAGTGTCGGATAAGGTGTCCAAGTCCATAACTATATTTGGTATGTACTTGACCCGACCTGGCATGGTCCATTTGGGTTGCATGGCATCATGCATTTGGATAGATTAAATGAGAGAAATAACACTTGTAGTCTATTAATATATTATAAGTTCTAATATATTAATAGTATTTTTTTATTAGTCTTGATCAAGAATTAATTTGGAATTAATTAAGTGATCAAAAGATGACTAATTAAATATATGGGTTGATTTTGTAAATCACTCATACTTGTATAGTGGGCTTAAGGCTCCATGGATTGTCAAGTTGGGTTAGACCCATAGGATGCTCCATGGGAGTTACAAACCCATGGGTCATGGAAATGAAGAGTCATGTCATATTAGGGTTTACATGGTATAACCCTAGATGTGACACACTATATAAGCTACATGTACTCACAAAAAATCGGACACACTAAGAGACAAGAGGGCTAGGCCGATTTTTAGAGTGTTACATATTCTCTCAAAGTCATTCCAAAGCATTTGGTGTTGTGTGAAGCATTTGAGGCATCACACTTGGGGTGTAAGGGTCTCAAGGTTTTCAAGGAATCAAATCAACTACAAAGTATGTAATTCTAGCCATCTTTTTAGTTAAAAGTTCCCCATGTATGCTAGATAGGATTATGGACCTCGGAAATCATACTTTGCATGTATTTTAGACAAACATAGATCCAAGGTTTTCTAGGATTGCATGTACACTTAGAAGTGTTAGAATGCTCAAAACCCTTTAGTGGTATCAGAGCCTAGGCTTGTTTGTGAATACTTGATGCAAAATAGTGTAAAAATCGAAGTTTTTGCTGACTGCACGAAGGGACTCGACGAGTCCAAGCGAATCTGCAAGCCAACTCGGCGATTCAGTTCATGCACTCGACGAGTTGGCATGCAGAGTGCAGTTTTTTGATTTTTGCTGCTGGAAATGGACTAGAAACATTACCCTAAACTGTTTTTGTGTTATAAAAATTCTTTTAGATTGTGTAATGGTTGTTCTAATCCATTTACAATGGCCAATATCAAAATTTCATGATTTTATGTGTTCTTTAAGTTTTGATCTTCATATTCATGTTCTTATAAGATTAGATGATCATAGGAATTGTTTGTAACTTCTTGCTTGTTTTTAATTCTTGATCATTATGTGTTTTAATGGAATCCATTACTTGTCCTCAAGTTATGGATTACCAAAAGTCTCTTTCTTTTAAAGTTCATTAAAACACATAGGTTATAGAAAATGAAAAGTCATTCATTTTAATAAACTCATTAATCTCATAAGTTATAAATTGAAGAATCTTTTTTGTAAAAGTTAAAAAACTTGCCTCAAGTTTTGAAACATGTAAAGACTTCTAAAATATTTAGTTTCAACCCCTAGATTTTTAAAAGTTAAAGATCAACCCTTATACTTTATAATATTATTATATTTTACAAAATGAATATATGTTTATCAAAATCATAATTTTATCTAATATTTTCTAACAAAAAAACTTGGATTCTAGTAATTTTATGATTTGTAAAATAATATGTTAATAGTAGCTCTTTAAATATCCCTAAAAAGGGCAAGCAGATTCTTAAAAGAGATAGTGACAAATGCTTTATAACCGTGGTTAAAGTTAATCGCACATTCGCACCTCCTCTCCCAAGACCTGCTCTGGCGCTCTCATTATTCAATTTTTCTAGAGAGAGAAAGAGAAACTGCTACCAATATAAATAAACCACTGACCACTGGAGAAAGTCAGTGTGTGTGTGTTTGTTATTTTTTGAGAGTTTTTGCTGCGCCGGAGATGATGATGTTCGGTCACTCTGGCACCGGAGGAGGTTTCCTCCCCGCAAAACTGCAGGTTTTTCCGGTGGACTACGAGGCCGACGTTTCGCAACGCCTCCTTGAAGCTTCGTCCTGCAGCGATCTCAAATCGGCTTTTGACTGCATTGACGATCCCTACCTTGACGTCAACTTCGTCGGTGCTGTTTCCTTGAAGGTTCGTATGGCGGAGGTTCATTGTCGCGATGAATCGGAGAATGTGGTGCGATTTGAGTACCAGGAAGTCAAAACCGACGTTACTGCTTTGTTCGTCGCTGTTCATACCGGAAATGCGACACTCGTCAGAAAATTACTGGTATGAAAATTTGAATCTCTGTTTTATCTAGTGTGTTTGAATTGAGCTCCGGTATTTCAGGTTAAAAATCAGATCATTTCATTCAAACATTTCAAACTCCGCAATAAATGCTCTTGTATATTTTATTACGCTACCTGACTTTCTATTCGTTAAATTACATCTCACGACTTGCTTAATTCAGTACAATGCTATCGGATTAAACGATTTAGTGCTGGAATTTAAGTTCGAAACACATCAACTGTTTGCAGTTTGCATAACGTTTGGGGCACAATGTCTGCAAAACGTTTCTACTATAGTTGATTTTCTGTGAAGTTCAAGCTAACATAGCGATAATAGCCTTGTATCAGTTCAAAATTTGCAAATAATAAGTAGAGTTGAACTGATTTTTTACTTTTGACTCTCGTATAATCCATATAATTAGATCCTTCTTACTTGATTTGAGCTTTATGCTTTGTTTTCTTACCAAATGTTCTTCTCATTTTTGCGATTTATAACTTCCAGTCATGAATTCTTAACCAGATGTTTATCTTAATGCCAACCAAAACAGTTAAACAGCCAGTTTAGAAATTGTATCCGCATGGCTTAACATTCACAGTTTAAGCTTTGAAATAATGGTATAAAAATGATGAAGGTATATAATATAGGTATATCCTTGAAGATGAATCCAGTAATCCACAGATTATTAGCTAAACACAAAGTCAAAAACCTATTCATCCTTTCTTTAATCTTCTCCTTATACCCTTAATCACCAAAAACATATGTATTTATGGAATAAACTAGCTAGATTAAGAGCCTCGTAAAATAAGATAAAAAGACGTAAATACCCTCGTAAAATATGATGGCAATGTTGTCTATGGTTATTGAGTACCCAAAGAAAGAAAGTCTTAGATCTTGATGTAGTTCAAAGGTTAATGTTATAAGTGGTCATTTGACTTCCTATATATTACATTAAATTATTATTTAAATTATCAATTAAGCAATACATCATAATATCATATAACACAGATCTCGCATCAAGTTTCCTTAAATAATTTCCATAACTCATACTTGATCCACCGCCCCCAATATTATATCCAATTCACACGTGTACGGAAAAGATCTATCTTCTACATGTAAATTTTCACCCCTGAATTAATAAATGCATCCACATCAAACATTTGGACGTGCATGTATCTGATCACAAATAATCAGACCCATTCCATGTCAACAAACCAACACCTTCCATATCCTCCCTGAATCTCCCATACTATTGTGTCCATCTGTCATCTGCCACGTGTACCTATCATAAACCATTTAAAGAATGAAAGAATGAAAGAAAGAATAGTTATACTATGCTTCGGCTTCCCAAGTGGGGTTTGTTTATTTATTTATTTATTATTTGTGGGTTATGGGAAATGACAAGGGTGTTTTGGTAAAATGACAGAGTCGTGGGGCTGATGTGAATCAGAAACTGTTTAGGGGGTTTTCAATGACAGCAGCAGTGAGGGAGGGCCATGTTGAGATATTTGAGATGTTACTGAAAGCCGGTGCTTCTCAGGCTTGTTGTGAGGAAGCTTTGTTAGATGCCAGCTGTCATGGAAGAGGTGGAAAGTTTATTGAGTTGCTTATGGCGTCTGATTTTATTAGACCACATATTGCTGTTCATGCTCTTGTCAATGCATGCTGCAGGGGATTTGTAGATGTTGTTGATGATCTCTTGAAGGTAAAAAAAAAAAAAAAAAAAAAAAAAAAAAAAACATCAGTAATTTCTTTAAAAAATTAATTTGCAGGATTTCTTGGTACTTTTTTCAAGGCCAAATTCCATAAAAATAACTATATTTATTTATTTATTTGGTTTATCCACACAAAGATTTTTTTTTTTTTTTCTTTTCAGCATAAAACTTTGAATTCTATAAAAACCACTATAGTTTTAAATTTGTTCAGTTTAACTACTCGATAGAAAAAAAAAATTATGATTTAACCATCAAAGCATTGATTTTTTTTTATAAAACTATCTTTAACCAGAAAAATAATCTTCGGATTTTTTTTGCAATTCGTGTTTTCTTTTTTTGAAAAAAAAAAGAGTAAATTACACGAATGGTCCCTATGGTTTGGGGTAATTTGCATTTTGGTTCCTAACTTATGTTTTTAACTCGGAAGATCCCTACAGTTTGTTTTTGTAGCGCTTGGTTCTTGTCTTACCTACAAAGACTATTTCGCCCTTAATTTTTTAGTTTATTTAAACAAGGTGGGATACGTAAGGTAAGGTAAGGTAAGGTGAGGTGGAAGTAGGGTTGGGGTGTGTTTATTTAAATAAATTAAAAAAATCAAGGGATAAATAGTCTATTTAGGTAAGACACGGACCAAACGTACAACAAAAACAAACCGTAGGGACCTTCAGAGTTAAAAAAATAAGTTAGGGACCAAATGTGCAAATTACCCTAAATATAGGGACCATTAGTGTAATTTACTCAAAAAAAAAAAACAAACTTTCCTTCGTTAAACCTAGAAAAAATCGGTAGTTAAACCAAATAAAAGCAAACTAGTTTGATTTTTCATGGACTTTGGCTGTTTTTAAGAGTAAACTGCAAAGTTTTCTTTGGTTTAAATTTTATATTTTCAATTTTTGGCCACTATTTCAAGATTTCTTTGCGGATTTGGTCCTAAACCATAAATTTTAACCATCTTGGTGTTAAATTTGTGAGATGACCATTTTGGCTCCGTTTTTATTATTAAAATAATAATTATTGGTAAAAATACAAATAAGAGCAAAATGGTCATTTTCAGAAATTCAACAGCTATATGGTTAAAGTAGACAGTTTAGGACCAAAACTGAAATAAAACTTTGTAATAGGGACCAAAATGATAAAAATTCCCTCTTTTGACCCTAGTGAAAGAAAATCAGTAACGGAAAGTCCACGTTAACCGAGCTTGTAGGTGACTTTTCTTCAAGAGTAAATTACAATTTTGGTCCATGTGCTTTTCCCAAAATCACAAGTTCAGTCCAAAATTTGAAACTCTCATTGTCATCCTTAACATTTTGTTGTGGATATGGTCCATGTGTTTTACTCAAAATCCCAAGTCCAATCCAAACTTTGAATTCATTTTATATGATCAGGGACAATTTCAAAATTTGAACTGAATTTGTGATTTGCGTAAAGCACAGGGACCATTATTGTAATTTACCCTTTCTTCAACTATTATAAGTTGGACTTAATCATTAACATGATTGTAATTTGTAATAACGACAGTGTGGAGTAGATGTAAATGCGTCTGCTAGAGTACTTCTTTGCTCCTCTAAACCTTCTCTCCATACAAATATCAACTGTACAGCCCTTGTCGCAGCTGTTGTTAGTAGACAGGTTGCTGTCGTTCGTCTCTTATTACAGGTAAATCTTTTAAATCACTTCATGATCTACGCTTTTAATTCATTATATGATTAAAATTTAAAAACATCTATTATTGAATTTCATTTTATTCCTATCAGCTAAACACGTAACGAATTAGATTTTATTACTTTAAAACCGATTTCAATCCTTAAAAAAAACATGAATCAAACAATGTTATCCAAATCTTGCATTAACTTCTATTTGGATTATTAGGAAAACGGTGTGGAATAGTTGTATAGTACTCCAATTTCTGATACAAACCCCTTTGACACCATCTTTGAAAGATTTTGGGGCCCATTAGTATCTTTGTTACAACAACTGTCCAACAGCTGGATTTTTGTAACCATTGATGAATATACGACGCTTTCATCATAATGGTGCACCAAATATCATCAGAAAATTCAGAAACTAAATTTGTCCACTACTTAATATATTATTTACGAAACAAAATATTGATTTAATTTATTTTTGACTTTTTCTGCCAAACACATCCACCTAACATATCACGTTTTTTTTTTCATAGGCTGGGGCCAATACCAATACCACGGTCCAACTAGGAGCATGGTCATGGGACATAACTTCAGGTGACGAATTTAAGGTCGGCGCCGGCTTAGCAGAGCCGTATGATATCACATGGTGTGCTGTCGAGTACTTCGAATCTAGTGGTACCATATTACAAATGTTACTCCAACACATATCTCTTGACACGTGTCACAATTCTAGAACCCTCCTCCACCACGCCATACTTTGTGGTAACACAGGAGCCGTCAAAACGTTAATAAACCTCGGATCTGACGTGGAATCCCCTATCATAACCGCCAAACAAAACGAAACCCGACCCATTCACATGGCTACACGCCTCGGGTTTCCGTCAATCCTTCTAGAACTTATATCCTCTGGGTGCGATATCAATTCTAGAACCAAACACGACAATGAAACCGCTCAAATGATAGCCGCCAAATTCAAACAAGAAGAGTGTCTCCGAGTTTTGACAAATGCCGGCGCTGATCTTGGTTTACTCAACTCAGCGGGTCAATCGGCTGAGTTGATCGCCGAGTCAACTCGGTGGTCGTTTACCTTTCAAAAAATGGTTTTAGACATTATAAGATCCGGAACATTACCTACATCAAGTAATCCAACCGTCTTTTCGCCTCTTATGTTTGTCGCACATTCCGGAGACATACACGCATTAAAAGCGTTACTTGCACGACAAGAAACGAACCTCGACGAACAAGACAAGAACGGTTTTTCGGCGGTTATGGTAACCGCAAAACGAGGTTACCTCGAAGCCTTCCGGATCCTTGTATACGCCGGATGCGATGTGAAACTCACGAATAAATCCGGTGACACTGCTATTTCTTTATCGAAAAATCACAAAAATTACGATATGTTTGAAAAGGTAATGGTCGAATTTACCCTCGAGAAAGGGAACGAAAACGCAAGAGGGTTTTACCCTCTGCATTACGCTGCACGTCACGGTGACGTGCATGCGGTCAAACTGTTGGTCAACAGAGGGTACGATGTAAACATCCCTGATGGGGATGGTTACACCCCCCTCATGTTGTCTGCACGAGAAGGGAATGGACAGATGTGTCGATTCCTCATCTCGTGTGGGTCCCTTTGTGATTTCAAAAACTTGAAAGGAGAAACCGCGCTTTCTCTTGCGAGAAAGAATAAGAATGATGACGTGGAATGTGTGGTACTAGATGAGCTGGCGAGGGTTTTAGTTGTTGGAGGTGGTGACGTGTTGAAATATACAAAAGGGGGTAGAGGGGTGGTGCATAGGAAGACGTTGAGAATGGTAGTTGGTGAAGGGGTTTTGAGGTGGGGGAGTTCGAGGTGTAGGAATGTGATTTGTAGGGAGGTTGAGGTGGGGCCTAGTGGTAGTTTTGAGAAGTGTAGGAAGAAGAAGGGGGATGCTGACATGGCAGGGGTTTTTAGGGTGGTGACTATGAAGGGGAAAGAGGTGCATTTTGTTTGTGAGGGTGGGGTTGAAAGGGCGGAGTTGTGGGTGAGGGGGATAAGGCTTGTTAGAGGGAGGATTTAGGATTTTAAAGCTTTTGTACGTGTAGATATGGTAAAGTATGGAATACTTCGTCTTGAAGTATTATTTTTCATCAAATAAACATGATTTTCCTATCTTGCATATATAACTACATTTCTATTTATAATTAAAGAAACAACTGCAAAACTAAGAATAACAGCCGACTATTTTGCTTAAATCAAACTTTTTGACAAAAATATTCAATATTGACGTTATTTTGATGAGAAATTAAATTGTCTCCTACCTTTTATTCCTACAATTATTCCTACCCACTAAAATTATGACAAATCACCATTTAATTTATTTGATATATTCCTAATATAGTTTTAATGATTTAGTTTAAAAAATATGGAAAGATGACACTTATCATAATTTTATTGGGTAGGAACATTTATAGGTATAAAAAGTAGGAATCAATTTAATTTCTCTATTTTGATACTCCTCCTTCTAATGATATAATATACAAAAAGTAATATTTAAGTTTTATGTATTTCTAATAAACCAAGAAAACAAAGGATATTAAATGAAATGTGAAAAAATAATGTGAATGGAGAACAAATTAAATTAAATATATGTTAATGGTGGATCCCTTTGGAAGTTTTGAAAGAGGTAAAAAAGCTTGGACGGATTCCAAATCTGGTGGACAAGTACTACCTTTGCAATCTACTATTGCATAAAATAACTGGATCACTTTAAAAATGTTTTTTTTTTGACCCGTGATTTTCAGCATAATGGATGCTCTAATAAACAAATGTGAACTTTACTAACAACATTTAGCCAAAAAAGAACGGATTGTAGCCAATTAAATAGACACAAAAATTGTCTTTTAGCTTGCATTTAGGGATGTCAAAAACCCTCGTGGAACCCCGCTCCCGTGGGACCCCGATCCCGTATGGGACTAAATTTTTAAAAAAACCGGGAGCGGGGGCAAAATTAAACCCCGCTTATTTTCGGGACCGGGAGCGGGGAGTTGGTATTCCCGTCCCGTACTCCCGCGGGGCCCCGGTTGTACATTTATGTAAAAAATATATATTTAATATAAAATACATATACAAAATAGATTTTCTAATTTAAATGTAGGTTAGGTTTCACTTTCCCGTTTTCAATTATAATAGATATTGAAGAGGTAGTGAATTGATCATATATTTTTGGATATGTAAGTATTTTATATTTGTAATATTGGATTTGTCATATTTTATATTTTTAAAATTGATGGAATTGTCGTTTTGTAATATTGAATTCGTAATGTTGAATTTTTAATTGTTTAGTTTCTAAAAGATTATGTTTTAAACTTTTAAAGTTATTAAAAACAAGCTTTTTAGCTTAACACAAAGTAGTCGTTTAGCAAAAAAAACGAATTTTAAGTCGGGGAACCGGGGGAACGGGGGCGGGACCGGGGGTGATGGAGGTAACCGGGAGCGGGACCGGGGGCTATGTAAACGGGGGAGCCGGGGGCGGGACCGGGAGCGGGGGCAACAATTGATTTCGGGGGCGGGAGCGGGGGCAGCTATTCCCGCTCCCGTTTGATCCCGTTGACATCCCTACTTGCATTATTCCTCAAATGACTTTTTTAACCTTTTTGTCAAAGTTCAATATGCAAAAACCGACAATTAAGGATGTTTGTCTCCATTTAAAAAAAAAAATACCGAAAGGGCAAGCTAATGTAAAGCATATGATACAAAAAAAGATATGCATTATGAATGTTGGAGTTGATACTCTTATGTATATACAAAGAAGATATGCAATCAAACCGAAGGACATGAATGCCAAATGACCATATATATATATATATATATATATATATATATATATATATATATATATATATATATATATATATATATATATATATATATATATATATATATATATATATATATATATATATATATATATATATATATATATATATATAAGCAAACAAATTAAATTGTTAATACATTTAAAAAAGAACTTACAGAAAACATACAAAATTTTTCGGATGGGAATTTTTAATGTTTTAAGTTGCACGGATCAAAAGAAAATAGAAGAAACACCAAAACTGTCTTAAAAGGTTGTACCAACAAAATACCTATGATTTAACATAACGACAACAACAATGCTAATCACTCGATGACCCATCATCATCATTTTCATGTTGAGTCACCACTTTCTCTATAAACCTCCTCCTCACCCCTTCAAGAACAGCATCTCTAGAAGCTTCACCTTCACTCTGCCCATCGTTAAGAACAGGATCCGATTGACACAAAATCATAGCAACACCCAACACATAACCCAAATCCATTAACAACAAAAGGAAATAGAACATAATGGCTTCTCAAAACGAATCTGAGATCACAGTTATTGGTTCTGACGTGACGTTCTTACTGTTAGGACAAACATGTAGGGACCACTAGTTTTCAAAATATAAGTGGATCTAAGACCTCGGTTAAGTCATCAATTCCGATATTTTTACTTCTAGAACAAACATGTGGGGATCACTAGTTTCAAAATATAAGTGTATAAACTTAATAGTTATGGATTCTAATATTCTTACTCTTAAGACAAACATGTACCTACCACTGGTTTTCAAAATAAAAGTGTATGAATCTGACACTTACTGTTAAGACAAACATGTGGTGACCACTAGTTTTCAAAATGCGAGTGTATGAATCAGAACAAAGATAAGTTATGGATTTTGATACTTTGACTTTTAGGATAAATATTTACGGAGCACTAGTTTTCAAAATATAATTATATGAAGCTAATTCTTATTGTTAACACAAACATGTAGGGCCCATTAATTTTCAAAATATAAGTGTATAAAGTTGAGAGCTCGTTTAAGTTTGATCATTCTAACATTCTTTCTACTTTCTTACTTTTACGAAAAACATGTGGGGATCACTAGTTTTCAAAAGTGTGAATTTGAGACCTCATTACAACATACTTACCGTATGTTAATGCTTTATAATATTCTTACTGTTAGGACAAACATGTGTGGACCACTAATTTTCAAAAGTGTATGAATTTCAGTCCTCCTTCTAACATAATTACTCCACGTTAATGCTTTATGATATTCTTACCGTTAGTGATAAACATGTGGGGATAGGCCTGGCAATCGTGTCGTGTTCGGGTTGGCGTGTCGCGGGTTGGCGGGTTGGCGGGTCAAAATATACCAACCCAAACACGACCCATTTAAATATACAGGTCACGGGTTGGCGGGTTTGAAACATAAACCCATATATGACCCGCCAACCCATTTATTTATACGGGTTCACGGGTTGGCGGGTTCGTGGGTCCAAATTTTAGACATTTAAGTCTTAAACATCCAAATGAAAATTAAAAACATTTATAGAAACATCTTACAGACTTAGCTTTAGAGGTTACGACTTACGATCTTAAACCATCCACCACGAGTCAAAATGTCAAAATAGTCAAATAGTCTATGAATAAATGGTATATATTATATAATACTTATTAAATATTAATACTTGATATATAAATACATTTAAAAATAAAATTATTTTTTTATTGAGAATATAAACGGGTTGGCGGGTCAACCCGTTTATTTTTGAGAAACCCATATATGACCCGTTTAATAAACGGGTTGGCAGGTTGGAGGGTTGAAAAACTCAACCCAAACCCATTTATTTCGTGTCGTGTTGCGGGTCGTATCGCGGGTCGTGTCGATAATTGTCAGCCCTATGTGGGGACCACTAGTTTTCAAAAGTGTATCAATTTGAAACCTCATTCCAACATTCTTACTTTAAGTTGATGATTATGATATTCTTGCTGGTAGGACAACATGTAGGGACCACTAGTTTTCAAAATATAAATATATGAATTTGAGACTTTATTCACATTCTTACTTTTACGATGAGCATGTGGGGACTACTAGTTTGCAAAAGTGAATGAATTTGAGACCTCCTTCTGACATTCTTACTGTTAGGACAAACGTGTGGGGACCACTAGTTTTCAAAAAGTTATATACCTTCCGGAGTGCATCTGCGACCAAAAGTATGTAAACCCACGTAATTCGCCTTCACTGCGCTGTTATTATAGACCAACAAAGTGGGAAGATTGCGATCGGGGTAATTAGGAATACAGTCAGTTGATATAATTTTAACAAACTTTGTGGCCGAATACATTGTTGCAAGTTCTTCAAGACATTGCATTAGTACTCCACATTCAGGGTACCTATTTAAAAATAAATAAATAAATAAGAATCATGTAATGCAAAAATTCATTTCTAATAATGAAAGATAAAAACATGTAACAAATTGAATAGTAAATTAGTAATTAGTAATTAGTAATTACCCGTCTTTATATAAAAGAACCACTACCCATACGTCAGATGGAGCTTGTAATACCTCGCGTATAAAATCTGATCCAGAAATCGGTATGATTGATCCGAATTTTGCAACTTTCACGATTTGCTTCATCTCTGCTAATCTCTTTCTCCTTCAAGAACACCAATGAAACTATATGAACAAAGATTGTTCTTTTGGACTTTGGACTGAATGAACTGTCTGAATAAGAATAAATGACCATTTTACCCTTCTGTTTGGAAGGTCTAGAGAAAAAGCGCTATATGAATATAGGCTATTTTTGGAGTTAATGAGAGTAAATGACCATTTTATCGTTATGTCTAAAGGAAGTGTTACAAGTATATAGGCTAACTTTTGACTAAATGTAAGTAAAAGACAATTTTACCCCTCCATTTAGAATGTCTAAAGGAAGTGTTATGTGAATATAGGCTAATTTTTTTACTGAATGAGAGTAAATGACTATAACGCTACATGAACATAGGCTATTTGAGGAATTGAATGGCCGGTTTGAATGAGAGCAAATGACCATTTTACCCTTCTTTTTTAGAGGTAATGTAAATAATAAATTCTAAATCACCCTCAGCGTAAGAAATGAACAAAAGCCACAATAGAAACCCCCTTTATAGTAATATTTTTACAAAGCACAAGAATCTCACTTGGAAGTTTTATTAGAAAATCTAATGGTCATAAATAAAATAAGAATTGTATTGAGTTTTAGTATTAATTACCTGTATTCTTCAAGGAATCGATCATCATCAAGATCATCCTCTAGATCTTCAAGTTCTTCTTCTGTCTTGTTATCGATCCAATTTTTGTCTTTAGGTTTTGAATCTTCATCTTCTGCAGGAGTAAAAGGATCGGGTTTGAAGGCAGGGGGTTTTGGAGGTAAATTTCCAAGCTTTCTTTGAATATCATCCCATTGTGTTGATGCTCCTTCAACATCTTTGTACACAAAGTGATAATCCGCCATTGTTGTTAACTATCAATCTTTCTCTTCTAATAACAACCTATTTTTGGTTATCATCGATGCAAAAAATTAACATTTATCACCTAAAACTAAACAAATCTATAAACAAGTTGTTATTTTGCATTGAAAAAGGCAAACAGGTTGCTACATAACAGCAATTTTTTGGACATAAAAGAAGTTACAAAGATCTAAGCGTAGTTTGAATTCCGGAACCATTATATTAGAATCTACAAAAATCGAGAACGGAATTCCATCAAAACATGAAAACAATCAGAGGGGTAAAAACTAAAAACACATACATGTGGTTGGGTTAAGATTCATGAATTATGATCAAATCGGATATGGGTTTTGTTGCTCGAAACCTACGCTTGTTGAATGATAACGTTAACAAACCCTAACAACTGAATCCAGCCCAAAAGGAAAACTTTATTTCACATCGATTGCTAAAACCATCGAATCGAAAGAAAGAAAAAGAACAACTTTATTTCTCATTATGATGATCAGAAACTAAAAGCTGAAAATAAGGATGCAGGTACACTGTTCGATATAAAGCCTCAAAGAAAGAAATCGATATACGAAGCTCAATACATGAAAAAGGAAAACATCCCATAGAGTCATAGAGAGTAAGAGAGAGATTGTACCAGAGACAGAAGCCAAAAAAGAAGACTAATTAGAACGATTGATCAGTACTTCCTCTAGCCACGAGCCGGATAGACGACGACTTTGTAGTATATTTGCTTCGATCCACGTTAGAGAGAATGTCAGCGAGAGTCTATAAACGAAGTTTTCCGGTTGAGTCACATTGCTGCAAAACATTTGCTATTAAGATGTCATGATTATGCTATTTTTTTTAAAATTAATTTATATTAAAAATAATTAATTTAACCAAATTATTTTAAAACTAAAATTTCATTAGATTTTAAAAAAAAATTACAACAAACAAAGCCATAAAAACATAAAATTTAAAACAAACATTAACAGACAGTATAGATATATAATCCGACACATATGTTTATTAGATAATCTATCCATAGTTGCCCAACCCAATTGATTCTTATAAATTATAATCAACAATCATCTGGAAGAATTAGCTTACGTGATGAATCATTTTGAGCAACGGTTTAAATACACAACTAATGGATTTCTTGGCCAATGTTAAGTCATAAAGACAATTCAAACATTAGCATATTTGATAAATATGGTATCTCATTTGATCTATATTTGTAGGTTATAAATCCATACTAACAACATAATTTGAAAGACCATTTAAAATAATTAAGTATTGTCATCTTACTATGGTAGATGATTCAGACATACTCACTTGTTGTCTAATCCAAACACACCCAAATGGATGTCTTGAAGGATGGGGAATTCTACACTCCATTTCGTACTTATGCATTACCATATAATGAGACTACTTACTATTAAACTTAATTTGAACAAAACATCCTTTATAAGTCTTAGATTATAACTAGAAAAGATTACAATATATGTAATTAACTTCCAATATAAATTTCTTGTTTATGAAATACTATTGCAATACTAGGTAAACATTTAGCACATAACACAATAAGTAAGCACTTAGTATACATTAATCTCTTAAGTACTATATACTTCTATTAAAATCATGTTCAAACAATGAAAGTAAACACATACTCACTGTACAAGATATAAATTTAATCTTTTAAGTCATACATACTTTTATTAGTCTTATGTGTCGTGAAAATAACTACGCACTCACTATACAAGGTATACATTTAACAAAAATACAGATAATAACCACTCAATATACCTTCAGTCTTTTCAGTAATAAATACTTTTATTAAGATTATACTCATGAAAGTGACTACAGACTCACCTGATTAAAGGCGAAAGATTTACAATTAAGTTAGTTCTTCATCTAACACTTCCTCTTTTCCTTTTAAATGACCTAAATACAAATATTACTAAGTTTTAGTATTTGTTTGTATTTATAAAGTCATATTAACTATTTCTCAGATTCTTCATTAATCCCAATGAATACCAAGTTCTATCAAATACGGAATGACCAATTAAGATCCTATAAGAGGTATGATCCATTTGGTAAATAAATATATTGTTTGGAAACTTACTAAGATCTTGCCAGGACAATACATCCACAAGTAGATCATGATGAAGAATAGTATCCATAGCCACAACAATCACGATAATATTATTATAAATAGCAGTATCCTTTTGGGTAACATTCAAGAACAAAGTAAAGAACTGAAAAAATATTTTTTAAGGACTATGTTTTGTTAATTAATTAATAGATTAATCAATTAATTAGAAAACATGGAGAATATGGAATATTCTAATGGTTTGATTTTTGGATAATTACCAAAAGCCTAGATAATTACTAATAGATTTGGTAATTATCTTTAGGATTTCAAACCACCTCCCTATAAATAAAGGGGTCAAATCCCGGTCTTGGATAGATGAAAATTAGCCTTCTTACACCAAAAGTTGGAACCCTTGAGAAAACCCTAGAAAAAAATGAAGGCTTGATGCTACAATGTGACACCTCTTCTGTCACGTTGTGACGATGAAAACTATCATCGATTTCAGCTTGTTTTGTATTGCTTCGTGGTTGTTTGTTTAAATCCGATGTCATTTTGCATCTTGAATGCGATTACAATAGAGAAACTCTATGTTTGGTTCTCCAGACCAATCAACTAGCTCGTCAAAAGAAGGATTCTATGATGAAATCAAACATATGCTTTTTGTTCAGTTGAGTTCTAAATAAGTTGCATAAATTAGTTGAGTTTAGATCCCATAAGTTTCGAGTGTTACGTCATATTTGTTTATTTAGCTGCCCTATGTTTGATCTAGTGAGGCTCAAAACCCAGCAGTGGTATTAAAGCGCATGGCTAACTCAAGTCTATTGTACTTAGACTTTGTCCTTTGAGTATGTTAGGGTTTGTATGTGTAAGGTTTATGTTTTAAATCGTTTTTAAATACATAAATTTGCCTTGATTGAAATTAAATCGGTTTATGCTTGAAAAACATCGTTGTAAGTCTATCTGCCTCTTCCCAACGACGTGGCTGGTTCTCTACCACATCCTTGTATCTACTTGTATATGCTTGAATCACGATTGACTTTGTCGCTACGTTGTGTTCTCTTCTAGGCCACGTCATGGCTAGCTGCTGAAAACTAAAAATAATAATTTAGTAAAATCGCTTTTTTCTATGTATCACAATGTGGCATATCTTTCCCCATGTCATGAAACCTAAAGTTCCACACTCTTCTAAATTTGTTTTTATTTTTGGTTGCTCATCTTTTTCAATCTTAATCACATACAAACTAGCCTTTATACTAAATGATAAAGTTATATTTGATTTAATTATAAGATTAACTAAAAGACAAAAGATTAGAACTCATATCATTTAATTATTGACTTTTTAGTCAATATAACTAAAAGACATATAACCCACAAATATGTATATATAGTAAAATAGTATTTATATGTATAACACTAAAATAAACATTGCGTTCTTGCATGTTTCTTAATTTGCATTGTTAGTCTTACCAAGACTAGACTCATCTATTTTATTTGTTATAAGGGAGGTTTAAGGTATATCTCTTTGATTCCTAATGAGGTTGGATTTTAAGAGGCATTTATTGCTCATCACCCTCACTGCCTTTTTGCATTATGAAGTAGGGTTACCGAAAGGGTTTAATAGGACAATTGTGCAAAGTTAAAAGTATTAACTTAATAAGTAATAAAACAAAATCCCACTTTACAATAATAACGTGAATCCTATGTTTCCTATGGAAACAACGTCTTGTCATATATTCTTCTTAGCGTTAGGCATAGGTGGTCTATCGGCATGTCAAATAAGAATTTATCGAAGTATGGTATATGGTAATCATGATTCTCAAGTGTTACTTGAGCCGAATATCATGTAGCTTCGCATGGTGAATTTACCATTTGGATTCATGATCTTCGGCTAATCTAGTCGTGAATGCTAAATCAACATAAGAAGAGATTAACATGTTATTGAAACGGTGTTAATAAATCTCGAAAGATCTAGGGATCTCATAAAGATGGAGATTGATAATTTTTTTGTCTACCTAAATAGCTTCTTGGTGTGATTTTTTAGTTAATCCACTTCGCATCTTAGAGTGAAATATGGATCGTAGCCTTGTTTTAAATAACTTTGTAATTGGGTAATTACTCATTAAGGATCAATAAAACAAACTAAGTCTAATCCTTAATTGAGTGATGTCTTAAAAGTATCCACTAAAATTTAATTGCTATAAAAACCTTTAAAAAGGACAAGATAGAAAGATTGATCAATATTGTTTGTGTTTAAGAGTAGTTCTCTTAAATAAAAAGAAAGATCGTACCTTTAGCTATATGAAAGAGCAAGTATTAAATACATATAGCACATTGATAACATTAATGTTATATGGAATTCCATTAACATTAGGATTTGACTATGGAAACATAATCGACTAGCTAACATGTGCATATAATTAGGTAATTTAGGCCCATAAACTGTGAGGGCCCACATTAAGGCCCATTATGTGAAAATTAACACTTTTGGCCATTTTAAAACCATGAATACCATAATGACCCACTTTTATATAAAAATGACCCTTTTAGTCGTTGATAAACCGTAGGTGCAATAAAAGTCCCATCTTTTGTTTATTTATCAAAAATGGTCCCTTTAGAAGATTTTATTTAGTTTTTCAACAATCTTCACATGTTTAACACTTTAATCTTCATGGTATGTTGTATAAAGTGTTTAAGTTTACAAATGTCACCAAGATTTGTTAGAGTTTTCGAGATTTATAAAGTTTCATCACATATTCACAACTTATACCAAGAAAACACACATAAACATGCACAAATACATAGATCTATCACATAAGCAACTTGTATTCTCCCATAAAACATAGTAAAACAGAAAACAAGGGAGGTATGAACTCACCTTGCTTTGAAGTTTTCGGTTTTTGGTGAGAAGATGAGAAGATCTCGGCCCTAGCAAGCTTTTTGAGAAGGTTTTCGAACTCAGATGGTTCTAAGAAGCATGATTCACGAAAACATGGGTGTAAGAGGAGTGATTGGGTTTAAGGATGAAGTATATATTAACTTGGGTTTGTAAAATCTTACCACAATGTGAAGCTTGAAGTGATCCTTTTGATGATCTTCCTTATGCCAACGACTTTCCTTGAGAAATGAAGGGTGGAAGAGAGTTGAGAGAATAAGGGTTGAGTTTGAAATGAGAGAGATGTTGGAGAGTGAGGGAGTGGCGGAGAGACAAAGTAAGAAATAAGAGAGAAGTAGGTAGTTGACTTTGGTGGAGAGTGAGTTGATATTTTCCTTATTACATGCAAATCTTGCATGGATATCCAACAAATAGTTATGAGGTGTCACCCTATTTCCTCCTATTTTTTTTGTTGGGTCGAGAGAGAGGAAATAGGGAAGGAAAAGAGAAGGTTTGGGCCCTTTATTGCCTTAGTTCAAAATCATGAGGCCCAAGATAAATATTTTTCGGCCTTTTGGGCCCTTATGTGGGTTCACGACCCTTAGAAGCTAAATTATGTAGTTTCCAGCCCATTAGGGCTAATGAAATTAGTTATGGCCCAACACGGCCCATGAAAATGATATGTGACATTCTAAGCTCATTATGGCCTAAATGATATAGTTTAAAGAATGTGGGTCCAATTAAGGCCCAAACAAGGGTTCTTAGCCCCAAATAATCAAGTTAAAGTTTTTATTGGCCCATTAGGTCCAATAAGAGGGTTCTGGTCCAATAAGAGTTTGAACCAGACGAATTAGGGTTACAAACCCAAAGTCGAGTGTATGAAATGTATTGAATTAGGTCATAGGCTTCTTGAGTGAGTTTTGATTTAATGCTTTGTTTTTGGAATGAACCTTGGTACATAACATCAACTTAGAACTTTAGTTGTGCAAGAGTTGATCACAAGAATACAGAACTTCCTAGCTTAAAATTGCTAGTTGTGACAAACTTGAGTTGTGAGACCGGAGGGTCTTCACTGAGACACATGACCGGAGGTTCTACGCCGAGTCGTTAAACCGGAGGGTCCTCACCGAGACGCATGACATGAGGGTCCATGCCGAGCTATAGACATGAGAGGCTTATTATTACTGTGTATGTGGTATCTTGGGGAACTCAGTAAGCTTCGTGCTTACGGTGTTGTATGATATGTGTTTCAGGTACTTCACATGATCGTGAAAAGGCGCCGACTTGATTGTACACACCAGTGAAAGATCATGATTTTGAGGATTTTGGGATTTTATTAAACATTGTTGACTTATGTCTTGACAACTTATTCATTTTGTGATTTTTGAGAATGCGATATTGAGTTTATGTGATTTTAAAAATGAAAATTTTACTTAGAAATTTACAGTGTTACAATATATTGTACCAAACATTTAATAAGATTCAAGAGAAAAAATATGAAGTTCTTGAGGTCTTCTTGGCCTTAAAAATGCTCCAAAATCTCTAGAAAATGCTCCCAAGTTCGGATGTGCAAGTCTATGAAAAGAGTCTAACCAAACTTCCTAAAATAGAAGCCAAAAGTGAAATCACGAATTTTCCCTACAGGAATCCGCACGGATATCTTACGCGGGCCGCATGAGACGACGGAGAATAGGCTTTCTTCAATTGTTGGGCTGCACTGCTTAATCCACTAGCCCAGTTTGAGTCCGGTCAGATTCTAGCCTATTTTTCTTCAAGTTCTCTTCAATTTGAGCTCAATTTGTCTTTTCCAAATCCTCCAAAGCTCTCGTAACACGCTTGAAAATTTCTTCCATCTTCGTTAAATTAAGAGACCATTTTCTTCCATGCTCCATCTATCTAAAGCCCATTTTATGCATCACCTCCACTATGAAATTTTTAAGTATTAGATATATTAAAGTTTTAAATTTCTAAATTTCCAATTCTATATCTAAATCTAGCACAAGCGAAGAATGTGAATGTGAATGTGCGTGGCAAAGGGAGAAACTTAAATTTTTACGATGAGTATGAAAATAACAATCGTAGGCCTTTGGATTTGAGAATTGATATCTCCGGGCGGACTTATCGATTTGTGGGAGATAACGGGCAAATGTTTGTCAAACTGATCTCAAATCTGGTGGAATCACAGGTACCGTTGCATTATCATACTTGACGTCGTGTTCCTACCAATTACAAAGATGATTTATATCCAGAGCTAGAAGTAAATATACAATATATTTTATATGTATTGAATTTTATACTTATTAAATATTTTTTTTACTAATCAAATATGTTCTTCCTTTGGTAGACTTATTTTGATCTTAACAAGTATCGGGGCACAGACTTGTGGGAACCCCTTCGCACGGTTATCCAAGCAGATATGCAAAGAGCTTATCGAGAATGCAAGTATCAAATAAAAAAATATTTTGATAGAGTTGGTGAATATCATACTGTGGAAAGGGCAGGAAGATATCTACTGACCGATTGGATCGCCGAAACTTGGAACAATATGATTGATTTATTGTTTTTTACTAATTAATACAAACGATTGTCGGTCAAAATAAAGTTAGTAGGTCGAAACTTCTGCACAAAAGTGCTCACGGATGTAGATCCTATGTTCAACGACTTTATTTAGATGTAATGAAATACATTAGTATTATTTAAAAAATTTATTAACATTTGTATAAATATATTTATTGTTTTTTCACTTATTATAGGATAAAATGGGAATCAAGCCTCAACATATTGAGGGTTGGAGACATATGCACTACAAAGAAGGTTCGAGTTGGTGTACAATTCGAGCATAAGAAAATTGGGTAAGTGATAAATGAAATGAATGTATTTTTAAATATATTATTATTATTATTATTATTATTATTATTATTATTATTATTATTATTATAGTTTTTTTGTTTAAGAAATATTATTATTATTTTAATGTTTAAGTTTAGTTTTTTGTTTTAATTAACATATGTTCATTGTTTTCTTTATTTTAGGAGAAAATTCAAAATGAATATGAGAAAATGCAAAACGAGGTTGAAGAAGACGTAGAATTAAACGAGGAAGAATGTTTAGAACGTGCCATTGAAACGAGACGCGTGCATACTCACGGGGTGAGTAGGAGATTAATAGACCAATCGATGTCTACGGAATCATTCATAGTGTGAAATCGATGTCTACGGAATCATTCATAGATCACACTGGTGTTTCCTAATGACAAGTCGTCGCAATATGTTTGTATGACCTATACCGACGACATGTAGTCGGGATAGGATCAGAATTTATCGTCTTGATAGGTTGTTCATGTTGTAGTGAACACTTCATCGGTACAATAGTTATAACTTTCGAATTCATTTAATAACGTTAAAAAAAAAACATGGTGTTAGTTATTGTTAAACAAAGCAATATGTTTGTTATAAGATATGAGTTGTAAGCTTATACGCAAATAAAGACTCATAACTTTTTTGTAAAACACCAAAGACCACTATGTTGTATGAGAAAATGGTTCAAACCCTCTCTAATTCGTTTCTCATCTATATACATATGAACCGATTGATGTAAGCATGGAAGACATATGAGCTGATGTCAGAAGTTGAGGAAGATAATTTCTTAACGTTTAGAAAAATAATAGTTAATTATAGATCATATGATCAAATACCATTTGCTAAAAAAAATGAAACTTTAACTAAAACTAGATGAAATCTCCAATGATCATTATTTTATGTTTCCATTGCATACCAAACAATGTAATTGTTATGAGTGTTGTTTTCGTTACATACCTATCATTGTAATCGTTAGGAATGCTAACAAAACCATTAAAATATATGCAACAATTTTTGTCTTATAGTTATTATTTTATAAAAAATTAATATATGAAATCATTTATTTCATAAATACTTCAGTGTATTTTTTTTTTTTGCACAAAAACAAAAACAATTACTAGAATAATTTTTATTTTTATACTTTAACAAATATATTCTAAAAATATCAATCTCGTGTTACCTAAACCTATTAAATACCTCATTTGGATGCAATTTAAATTAATCGAGACAACTTCTGCTATTTTTGGAGCTACACGAAGAATAATTTATGAAATTGTGATAAATAAAACTGTCAGTTCTCGATATTTTTTTCCATATGTTGACGAATTAATAAAATATTAAATATTAAATAAAATAAACCGAATAATGACCGCCCAGTGTGTTCTATGAATGATTCCGTAGACATCGATTGGTCTATTTCGTGCTCATCGACCCCACAACACTCCAACACACGCGCCCAGTTAGCGCGTGAAAAACCAAAAGGTATTCAAATTTTCACCTAAGGGACACGCGTCTCATTTGCTGACAAAGAACCACTTACCTACTTTATTTTTTTAAAAAAAGAGCTCATACGTGGCCTCTTTATCGGAAGTGCTTCAAGAAATGATACGCTACTTTTAGGTGGGACCCATCTAATCTTAATCAACCAATCACCTTTCTTTGATGTTCTTAATCTTATTGCATTGCCCTAGACACGTGTCCCATTCTCCGGCGACCAGTTTTCTATCTCACATTCTCACTAAACCATGATGATTTTCATCGCCTCCGTTTATTTCCGGTTAGGTTTAGAGAGAGAGAGAGAGAGAGAGAGAAAGAGAGAGAGAATAAGGAGAGAGGTAGGTATGGGAGGTGGAAATAGGCGTGGTGAGACTGGAAGCGCCGGCGGAGATCCGAAGAGCAAGATGATAATTAATCAGATCATGTTGAGATACCGGCCGATTGCGCCGAGGCCGGTAACGGTGGAGAGGTCAGTCGGAGTGTTTCCGTTGAAGGAAAAGAGAGCAAAGCGGAAGTACGTTCGAGTGAAGAAGAAGATGGCGAGAGAGTGTAAACTGACGGTGGTAGATGACGGTAAACGATGGCGGAGTTTGGATGAGACGGTGGCGATGCTGGAGGTTTCAAACGGAGGTGAGTTTGTTGTAACAGATCCGGTGGGGAAAGTGCCGGAGTTTATTAGTTTCGATGTGTCTGGACATAACAGGAGTGATAATAATATTATCGGTAGTTTGATAACGCCGGCTCCGCCGTCGGTCGTTCTGCATGACATAGATCTGGCGATGACGGTGAAGCGAGGAGCGGTGATTGAGTCGTGGATCACGATGGAATCTGTTACAGGAATGTGTGAAGATAGGAGATGGTTACGTTGTACGGACGATGAGATAATGAAAGATCTGGAGATTGATAGCTGTCCAAGTTTCATATCCAACACTTACAATGAGGTCCAGTGGGTGAATCTAGCGTACCGGAGGATGGTGGCTTCAAATCCTGACGGTGGAGCACCGCCGTGTCAGGTGTTGGTACGGCTATGTGAAACAGCGGCGGTAGTAAAATACTGGCCAGCTTTTTCATGCAGAGTGAGATTGGTGTATAAGTTATCGGAGAAAAAGAAGCAGATGACGGTGCCTTGCGACGTCTGGAAGATGGATTCCGGTGGCTATGCATGGAGGCTGGATGTCGAAGCTGCTTTGAGCTTGGGGAGGTTGAATTAATTGATGAAGATCGATTTTTTCAAACAGGTAATTAATTAATTAAGTTGATTATGTTGAAGAAATTTCACATATGATTATGTATATAAGTGTGTTGATAACTTCATATATCATATATGAATATTTACCTAAAGCATATAAGTAATTAAGTACTTAATTAGGATACATATCACTACTACTACTATTTTATGTTTAATCATAGGATTGTGGCTAGCTGCTTATATCAAGTCTATATATAGCAAGCCAAAGATGACATGTAAGATTTACATATAATAATAGTGTTAATGATCTTCAAAGAGGAGATTTAATTTGGTACTGTTAATTATTGTAAAGATTTGATGTGTTTCCAATGATATAAAAATCATACCCTTTGATGCACAAGAAGTAACTTGTTTGTGGTGTCTTGATTTTCTGGTTGAATTAACTTTTGAAAATTTATGATCAAATGTCAAGAATATAAGTAGTAGTTTGCAAGACGCATATGACTATTCACATACCAAATTATTGGACTTTATTCTATTCCATTATGTAATGATTTGTCACTGACAATGAGTTTTGATCATCAAGTACATATATGGAGTTTAGCAATTACGTACTACACTGAAATTACATAAATATATATTTATATATATTTTGGTGTGAGATAGAAGAATTGTATTACATTTAACAAATATGATTGGTTGTCGTATCAAACAAATTTATGTTATAATGATTCTAACCAATTTACTCGTTCAACCCGTTTGAAAGTTTTATTTTGCAGGTCGTCATCATGAACCAAAAACGGATAAATTAAATGGTATTAAATTTGATTTCATTGGTTTATTATGAACCTTACTCTTTGACAAAAATGAACCATTTAATGCTTGGTATGACTAAAAGAATGTACGGTTTCTCACCCTTTTGGAGACTTTTTGAGTCGTTCAAAGTTGTATCAAATACATCGAATGTTGAATAAGTGACATCTAAATGTTTCCATTCGGAGATTATCAAATAAAATCTTAAAAAGGGTGTTTGTAATCTCATTTGTCCACTATCCATCCCTCATGTTACAATATCTAGTAAGGTGATGCAACTTTTTTTATAATAAAAGAAACCAAGGACAAACCAATGTTGTTAACCTAGAAAAAATAATAATTTTGGGCATACACAATACCTACAAATCATGTAGATCGAGTTAACCATCCTTATCGTCGGAGTACTGGGTGCCAATTAATTTAGCCGAGCTCCACTCAGGTTTTCCCTTTCTGGGCTCTGCGAATGACATGTAGCTGTTGTAAGAGAGAAGCAGTATTATTGGCGGTTTTATATAGTGTCACATAATGACACCGATAAATCCCTAACTTTCATATACACAGTGTAAAAAATTTTCAATTTTTTTTTTCTACTTAAATTTCTTGTGACATTTATACAATGAAATTTCATGTCTGCTCCTCATCGATGATGTGTGCCAATTGTCTTCTTCTATAGCACCACCTTAGCTTCTTATAACCCTTGGAATGTTTTTGGACTCCCAATTCCATATACAGCCTAAAGTGAGTTGGGTTTGAATATAGTGATTTTATAAGCTCATACCTCTTTACAATGAATAAAGGTAAGTAGATTATAAATTAGGCCATAAATAGAAAATAAAACATGGGAGTGGGAATAAACAAAAGCTGGTGTACAAAAGGAATCTATTTTAATTACTAAAAGTGGATATAGTACAGTCTTATTTGAATAACCAATAGTAGAAATGATACATAGCTTTCTACATCAATAACCAATCTTTATTCCTGTTTTATATTATATTTTTTTTTCTTATTATAGAACTGGATACTAATATCTACTTTGTGCAGGGTCTCTATTGGGCAACTTAATTTTTAATTGTAAGCGTAATTTGGGGTGGCACGTTTCCACATAGAAATAGACAAAGATGAATGAATGGGACCATTACCTACTTACATTTTAGTCGTAAAATAAATGCTTTGTTTTCACAGGTAAGAATAATGATATTTAATGGGTGTGCTCCAATCTACAGTGGTTATGCAAACCAAAAACCAGCTACTGTATATGTAAACCCAAAACCAGCTAACATTCTAATCTTTCTATTATCAAGAGATAAGGGTTAGTTATACGATACACGACTTCTAAACTATGCGTATTAAGTATTTTAAGATTTTAGTGTTGTATCACATAGAACAAAGCACTATTTTTTAATATTTAATTGAGATGATACACACTATGAAAGTTAAAATATTTGTTTAATGAGATAAGTTGATTAGGGTAGTTCTCTAGAAACATCTTCTTCTTTACCACGCATAAAATAACAGAGACTAACACTTTAAGGTGTTCTCGTACAAGTGAAAGGGCAACGCATATCCTCGAGAAGAACGAAAGTTTGTGCCGTTCATATGGAGAATATTTGTAACCTAATTACTAAAGATGTTTGATAACATGCGTGGTTTATACAAGAAGAGGGTTCTAACACATTCTTGTGTGAGAAATACATGTTTGATTAATTTCGATCTATAACATATCTAACCTAATAAATTAAAGTTTTTTTTTTTTTTTTTTTTTTTTTTTTTTTCTTCATACGTTACACTCTCATTTAATTTGTTAAATGTAATTTTTTAGTTATTTTGAATTAATTTTTTTTTCACATGTTATTTTATGGGGTTTTCTATTTTAATAAATTCCATATAATATTTTAGTATAATAATTACAATAATTATACTAATAAATGAAATATCAATTTCATTAATAAACTTAACTTCTTATTTCAAAATAATCAAATTAAAACTCATTAGTTTATTTGGTTTATTTATTTAAATTTAAAAGATAATAAATTAATATTAATAATTCATTATTTTTTCTATTATCTTATAAATCCAAAAATTTTAAATATTTAGATCTTTATATTTAATTTTTTTTAATTAACCTATATAATAAACATCTAGTTTGTAAAAGATCAATCATCTCATTTTCCAAAAAAAATAAAACTTATTCAATTTATAAAAAGAGAAAATCCATAATTTGTAATAATGGTTACGTATCACAAGCATCTTTTAAGTCCTCCTCTTAAAAGTTCACTTCTCTTTTAATCTTTATTCGAGAAATTAAATATGAAACTCATATATTACATTTTATTAAAATAAAAATTTAATATCATGGTTTAAACATTAAAAATGTTTTAAAATAATATTTTCATATAAAAATAAGCGAATGAATAACTGAATACTTCAATCTATAATAAAAAAATGTTTATATAAAAAAAACTAATTAAGGTAGACATGACTAAAAAAAGCAAATGAATAACTGAATAATTCAATCTATGATAATTCACTTCTTATTTTTTTTCAATATTTAAGTTTTTTTTTTATATAAAAAAAACTAGTTACACCAAAAATATTAATTTTTTGCACTCTATTAATAAACATTAACACCGATTAAAAAAAAAAAACCTCGAACAGTGTAGATTCACACTGAGAATCTAAACTGTAAATATTTTAATTTTTTAACATTTACAATATGAAAAATCTCGAACAGTTGAGATTCACAACAAAAAATCTCGATCAGTGTAGATTCACATTATGAATCTAAACTGTAAATATTTCAAATTTTAATATTCACAATGTAAAAAAGCTCCGATCAGTTCAGATTCACACTGTGAATCTGATTTATTATTATACACACTGTGAATCTGAGGAGGTTCACAATGTAAATCTAAACAGATTTACAATATGAATATGAACAAATTCACAATGTGAATCTGAACTGAAATATCTTTTTTTTTTTTTTTTTTTTTTTTTTTTTTTTTTTAACATGAATATGAATCTACGTTTAAAAAGTAAAAAAAAAAAATATGAATTTTGATATATTTATTAATTTTTTTTTCTATAAAAAATAGATCTTAATTTTTTTCATTAAAGAAAATGAAGTGGGTTTTATCGAAAAAAAATTCGTTTTTTATATATCATCATAGATCTCTATGGAAAGAGGATGAAAAATCGTGAACAACGGTATATTCGTTGTTGTTGTTTTTTTTTATAAAAAACATGGCCTAAAAAAATTTTAAACGAAAAAAAGTGGTGGATTTTTTTTTTTTTTTTGTAAAAGGTGGTTTTTTGGTATAATATGGTATGTGTGCATTCAATGTAAAAGTATACATGTATTTCCTTGGCTGTTGATCGTTATGATTTCCGATGCTCACGATTTGTTATTTGGTTAATTATGGTTCTCTATTCAACATCACCCATTATATCTATATAATTTTTTATTTAATTTGATTTAAAAATATATAAATAAAAGCATAATTAACATAAAACAAAAAATCAATGTAAAAATAACACCAATTAAGATTTAATGGTGGTAAGAAAGCAAAATCAAGAACTAATTTCAAATAAAATGTTATATAAATGAAATTAAAATTAACGAAAAACAAAATCAAGATAATGGGAGAGTATGGTGGCTAATTAATGTCTTCAAAGAAAAATATAATCATATTAAATGGAAGGATAAAAATTTAAATTGGAACTATACCCCTATATATAAATTTTTACTAAAACGAGGAATTTTAATTTAAAAAAGAGAAAATATAAGAAAATACCGAATAGGAAAAAAATAAAATTTCTAAAATTTCTAAAAACTATATGTTCAAATTCAATGAGAGTATAATATTTATAAAAAATAATCATTATTTATTAAGGTAGACATGACTAAAAATATGATTGTCTAAACTTTTGAGTCAAAATTGACAACGGAGCAAGAAATCAAACTTCTTTTATACGTTTATATTATTATCTCAAGTTCTCTATCAGATATACATGTCCTTGATATATCATTAGATTTATGGCCTATGCATACATATTATACCAATGAAAATTGCAAAAATTGATGGGGTATGGATGGAGGTCCGACGAGATAAGCATACAAACAAACAGGGTAGTAACGTCAACATGATTACTTTCTATGTAGCAGGATTTCATGATGGAACAAGTAAAGTTGATTTAAACAAGTATTTGGGAAGATATGACCATGTATCAGACATCTCTATTGGTGGGAAGAAGAATCAAAGAAAGCAGAATTTTGCATTTATTAAATATGCATGAGTAAAAGATGCAAAAGCTCTTGAAGCAGCATTGCAAGGTGTTAAAATTAGAGGAATGTTACTCTCTATAATAAGTCGACAAGCAAGACCTCAGACAACCTTCATCGCCATGATAGGTTTCAGAGACTCTAGAACCTTTGCATAGGTGGCATCAGGTACTAAAGAAACTCGCTACAACAATATTTCCCTTATCTCGCTTAATCTTGACACCATTATGATCAAGTGGATACGTAAAAATCTGTTGATCGGGGAGGCATAGTCTTGACCATATTGCCAATTTATCAACACTTACCCTCATGAATAAGGAAACTAAGTATCTTGGTGGTCTGAGAATTGCCATTAAATTTGAATTGTCGATGGAAGTCCGTGAATTTTTAGAAGATAAAGGTAGATGGCAAGAATGGTTTAAGTGGATGATACTGGAAGAACAACTGGATATGAGTTATGAAAGAATGGCATGTTTAAAAATCAATGGTGTTCCTCTAAAATTATGGGATGAAGACAAATTATCTCGTATTGCTAGTAGATTTGGGAAAGTCATAAACCCATTCCATAATATACATAATAGAAGAGATCTATCCATGGGCAAAGTTGGAGTGATTACATCAGCAATGAAATGGATTAATGAAGAGGTCGAAATCAATGTAAATGATGAAATATACATAGTTGGGGTCATTGAGCATACACATGAATGGCCCCCATTCAAGCCCTACCCATTTAACAAAGTGGAAAGGATTCAAATTTGAAGGATAGTGAAGGTGAGGATGATGATGAAGGAGTCTTTGAGTCTCCGGAGACCCAGAGACCAAGTAGAAAATTGAACTGGTAAAACCAAGTAGACATGAGGGAACTGGAAAGTCTCCGGAGAATCTTGAGAATGTAAACGTGGTGATTATAGAGTCTTCGGAGGTGGATTCCCAAGGTGTAAAATCAGATAATGAAGTCAATAATGATGGAAGGGACATACCTACATCTAATGTAAACGCGACGATTGGAATTCCTCATGGTTTAAAGAATGATTCTGTAACATCCATAAAATTTAAATTTAAACTTTTCAGAAACAACCCAAATCCATTAATTATTACAAAAAGGTTTTCAGTTTGTTTATTATCAGAGTATCATAGAAACATCAATGTAAAAATGAGGAGCGGTACGCTTATGCCTTCGCCTTGCCACGATCTCCTGAAGTACCTGAAACCAAAACACTAACACTATAAGCCCGAAAGCTTAGTGAGTTACCCCCAAAATACCAACCACATATAACCATACTCATATCATATCTCAATACAAAACAACCATGCATATCGAGTCTACAATGTGACTGGTCCGCCCGCACCTGGCCTTCAATCCACCTGGTTCACCCTCTGAGTCTACTGTATGACTGGTCTGCCCGCATCGGGCCTTCAGTCCACCTGGTCCTCTCCTTGAGTCTATAGTATGATTGGTCCACCCGCATTGGGCCTTCAGTCGGTCTGGTCCACTCTCTGAGCCTCAACACATCTGGACCGCCCTTTTGGGGACTTCAGCCTATCCAGACCGCTCGCTGAGCCTACGGTCTATCTGGTCCGCCCTGGGTATGTTGGCCTACAGCACAAAGCAGGACCCGCCTCAACCCAACCTCATTCAAACAACCATGTGCACATAAAACAGTTAATCACATAACAATCCTCAACCAAACAAACGATTCAAATAGATCATGCAGCATAACAACATGCTAACCAGGATACCGACCTATCCGGTCACTAATATAACATTACCCTATATACGAGGATACCGACCTTAACCATGTCTCTAACATAATACCATCCTAATACCAGGATGCAGATCTAGCAACTCAATAACATATCAAGCAAATACCCGGATTCCGATCCGATAAAGGGTCGGCCTTGGTGCAGTAGACCCTGTTGATATAGTGAGGATAACTCACCTTGCACTTACCGAGCTAGAGAGATAGAATCAAAACTCCCGATCACCGCCACGAACACCACCACCTGATTCTCCTAGGAAACGATAATCATCATAACCAAAATTACCAACATACCCTCGAAAGTCAACTGGTCAATTCATGGTCAAAGTCAACCTTCCTGGTTGACCCTACTTGCCGAGTCAACCTAGTGACTCTCTGAGTTCACTTAACTTTGAAACCCACCATAAACAACTCGACTCGCTAAGTCATCTCCCAAACTCGCCGAGTCACTACGTGACTCAGTGCCTGAAACCCTAGACCAACTCGCCGAGTCATCTCCCAGACTCGCCGAGTTTACTTGGAACTTAATCAAACCAAACCCCAACCCTACTCACCGAGTCATCTCCTAGACTCGCTGAGTTCATACGGGTATTCCCATAATCGAAAGATACAAACCTACTCCTTTGCTCCAAACAGTAGATCTGGGTCCCTAGAGTGCATTAACAACATAAAGTTGGTACCTTTATGTGCTTTCATGTCCCAATATTCAAAAACCAAGCTAGAAAGGAACTTAACTAATGGGGGATGGCTTTTGCATATCAATTCAAAGGACTTTCTACATATTGGATCCAAATCGAACTCAGATCTGGAGTTTCAACTCCAAATCTAACTCATACACCAAAATCTCATCATATTATCCCCAAACAAACCCTAAAAATCCATGAAAGATGGATCTAGAAAGGAGAAGGTCAAGATAACGATTCATTACCTCTAAAACGAACTCCCACTGAAGAATAATCTGAATCTCCACAAATCTCCTTGATCCAAGCTTCTTGATCTTCAAGATCTCTTCACAAAATCACTTATCTAGGCTCCAAATTGCTTCCAAGGACTCTCACTCATGATTTAGGGTTTCTGGATCTCAAAAGGGTAGTAAGGGGCTGAGGGGTGGACAATAGATCCTTTAAATAGGATACAAACCCTAAATCTTAGTGTTTTCTCTTCCCAACACCAACTCGTGAAGTCCAGCTGCCGACTCAGCGAGTTGGTCACTTAACTTGCAACCAAATCCCATTCCAACTCGACGAGTAACCGCACCTACTCACCGAGTCCACTCTCCTAATAACAATTTACACCCCTGAACTCTTGCTTCTAAACTTGGGATGTTACAATTCGCTAAATAGGGACATAGTAAACAAAATTGCAACATATACATATAATCTTGGTGTGTGCCCTACTCTAAATGATTTTGGTCCTAACAATAATCTGGTGCCACATGGTTGTTTTAAGCTATTCCCTGATAATTCTCCAACAACCCAAAACATATTTAGAGCCCTAAGGCATGATGTCTAGTATAGAGCATAATAGTAGTGGCCCAAAAAATAAAAAGAGGAAACGAGTTAGAGGGGGCGATAGTTCCTCCCCCATTACTGCTACTCCAACGAATAATATTTCTGCACCGAATCGAGGAAATGACTTTTACTCCACCATCAATATTGTGTCGTTAGATCTTAATAAGAACCCTATTAACACTTCATCGACACATGACTACACAGAGGCATCCGATGAAACCACTTCATATGAAATTAGGCAAACAGTGGGCATTGGGGCAGAAACTGGTTTCCTAGTGGAGGCCGATAACCAAATTCTTGCTGAGGTCGTGGCTTGTAAGGGTGGAAAAACGTGTCACAAGTAGAAATTTTTGTGCCTTGTAACTACAACACTTAAGTCAAATTGTGAATCAAAGACATAAGAGCATGTATGATGCATACTCTATGACAACATAATTACAAACAAACACCCCATGCAAACATTTCAAGTAGTCAACAAGCAATTGGAAACCCTAGGAGTTCTTGTTTAAGTCCATTTTGGACTAGAACTTCCTTATTGGGCCCAATGGACCAATAATCTTCCAATTTGACTATCTTGGGTTTAGAAGTCTTAAATGGGATCTAATTGGACCCACTTCCATGTATTTCAATATTTTGGGCCATATTGGGCCTAAAATGAAATGAATTAATTACATGAACCATTTTGGGGCATAATTTACCTAATTTAGCCCTAATTGGTCATAAAAAAAACACTTTGATTTATTTGAGTAAAGCATCATCTAGCTTAACTATAATATGGGCTTAAGGGCAAAAAGCCCAAAAATCTCCTCTTTCCTTCCCATTCTCGGCCCAAGCCCAAGGGAAGGAAGAGTTGACTTTGTGTGTTCCACCTCACAATTATTCAAGGGATTTCCATGCAAGAGGACTCATACTTCCATGCACCATCCTTTCATACTTCTGTCTTCTCTCCTTTCTTCTTGGTTCTCAGCCGAACCCAAAAGACACACACACACACTTCACTCAACTTTCTCAAAAGAAACTATCTCCACTCCTCTCCAAGTGTTCGAAAATTAGGAAGCTTCAAGGAGATTTTTCCCACAAACACATCATCTAAGGTAAGTTGATGTTAGATCCATAAGCTAGTTATTTCATTCCATTCAAGAATCACCTCTTAATCCATTCAAACTTATGATTTAGCACCTTAGAAGCATCCATGTTCGAAATCTTCCAAGGGAGGTAGCTAAGGCCGAATTTCTTCTCATTTTTCCTTCCAAAACCGAAACCACACCCAAGGTGAGCTTTATACCCCCTATTTTTCTGTTTTTATAAGTTTTTGTGGGGGAGAATACAAGAAAATGTGTAGATCTATTAGTTCATGTATGCCGTGTGTGATTTTTATGCTTGTATGTATGATTTTATGTGTTATGTGATGAATATGTTAGCCAAAAATACCTAAAAACTGAGATCTACCACATGAGGAGTGAAAAAAACATAACTTATACCATTTTACACTAATCAAGTCAATAAAAATAATTTATTTGGTTAGGATGAACATTTTTGGACATAAAACCCATTTTTGGGCTCAAATTGTCAGAAATACAAAAGCTCAGGGCCCAAAACGACAAATGATAATTTCTAGAGGTTGGAAAGAGTCCAAACAGTTTCTAATAAAAATTTTCTGAAAATCAACACTTTTCAGGGGCTTAAAATGTAAATTTTGAACTTAATGGGCTAAAAATAGGCTTGTCGGCCCAATAAGCCCCAAATTGCGAAAATTCTGAAATAGAGGGGCCGAAACTGCAAATTTCTTTCAAACAGGGGACTACTAGTGTAATAAAACTAAATCAAGGGCCAAAAATGTTTTCAAAGTCAAAAGGGATAAAAAATGCAAAAATTTTCCATTTTGTGCCAAAACTGTAAAGTTGCAAAAATAAGGGTTCCAACCGAGAGAAAATCATTTTTGAAGGACTTAAGCTGTTTATCAAGTAAATCTAGGCTGAAAATGTCTTTTTAATAAGTTTTGATACTAAAGTGTCAAGACAAATGGTTTAAGGACTAAAATGGAAATTCTTTTATATAAAGAGTTAAAAGTGTAAATTTTATCCAGGAATGGTCATAAAAAGGTAAACTCTTATTTAAAAAAAAAAACAATAAATCCTTTAAGATAAAATACGAGTACCACGACTAGCGGTGAAACGTAATAACAAATACGCTTTCAACACCAATATCGTTATCAAACGAATTGATTCGGTCTCGAATCAATAACGAATCAAAAATCAATAAACAATAAGTACTTCAATAAACATGCGAAATTCACGAGAAGTCAATATTCAATCTTTGGGCTTGAAAGTTTCAAATCGTGCTTGTTGGGCCTAGCTAGCCCAATAACATGATCTTTGGACCCGAAGGGAACGCGCTTACATGTTATTGGGCCTTCTATGACCTAATTCCATGTAAAAGGACTTTCAATAGCTTTATTGTGCTGTTGGGCCCCAAGGGCCCATTGGTACTGCTAGCAAATTCAAGAAGTCAAATGCGAGTCGGGCCTAGTGTCTTCCGCATTCACGATAGCCTTGAACGACTTATGGAAGTAACAAGGGCTTCGTACCCTATTTTCTCCACAGTTGTGGGGCCATGAGAAGTGAGGGTGATTGGATTAATTGAGCCTTACAGACGAAGCCAAAAGGATCGTTTGTAATTGGTAGTTATAAACTAGTCATTTTCGTTAATGCGTGATTATAACAACTCACAACCCATAAATAATCCAATGTCACCTGGAATTATCGGAAACAATCGTCGAATCGGTATAACAATAAACAAGACACGAAATTTTATGTATGAGGAAAACATCGGGTTTTCCCGGGAAGTTCAACACTTTTATCTATGTGATGTATACAAGGTTTAACAATTATACACGTTTACAAAAATCGACAAGCATACTACGGATCTCCACACTTTTTATAAACAATACTCTTTTCACGAAATATCGGATTTTCTGGGTTTTCAAACTACACAAAAATCATTATTTTTCAAACATGACTTATGAACTCACCAACATTTCATATGTTGACGTTTTTCCAAAATACTTGTATTCTCAGGTAACAGCTAAATTGAAGAATATGTATCCAGTGATGTCACGGTGTTTTGTTTAAATTAGTATCGAACGGTTTAGGTTATGGAAATGTAATGTTTAAAACAATGTACTGAATGTAAACAATATCAGTTGTAATGTTTCAATGCTTGGTGATGAATGATGTTATGATTGATGTATAATCATTGTGATGGTATTCAATTGAGTCACAACAGCCCTTGGACGTTTCCGCCGTCTGGTTCGGGGGTGTGACAGGTTGGTATCAGAGCTCTATTTATAGTGATCTAGCATATCTAACCACACATTGATATGCAACTATAAACCAAAAGAGGGACTAACACAACTCTAAACAAAACAAGTAAAACATAACAATAAAACACCCTTTCTTGTATTAGGAACAAGAACAAAATACCGAACCAAACAATATAATGCTAGTATCTCGGTTAAGCCAGAGCTGTTCTAGTCAAATCAAGGAGTGGGTGTAGCCTAATTAACTACATTCCCTCCAAGGTATAACAATCACACGTTCTGAGGAGATCGTGATAGCTAGGGAACCTAAAAACATACCCCTTTATCACCAAAAAGAGAACATCCGTTTAGTCTATACAATAGTTGTAGAGTCATAGGATAATGATAGTTTATTGATACACCTTCTCCCAGTCTTCATGGAAGGAGAGCAACAGGGCATTCAGTTTCATCAAGTCCTAGTGGCTCACTGGATGCTTGAAGATGAACCTGAAGGGAATCAAGAGGAAGCACACGATGTCGAACCTGACGAGTACACGAACACTGACTATAAGTTTGAGGAGACCGATGATGACATGGAGGAAGGACAAGACTTGGGCAAGGATAACACCACGTCATTTGTCAGTGAGGCGCAACCGGACCACCCCGCCCCACCAGTGAACCCCGAAAGGGAGAATCGCTCTCCCAAAGCTGAGATTGCCACCCTGCAGCAACAATTGTTCGCCATGGAAGCACGTGCAGTGCAAGCTGAGCATGAGAGGGAAGAGGTCATCGGTGACATGACAGAGATGGTTGTTGGCTCAACACTTCGGCATATGATCTCGCCACTATCTTAGGACACACCATGGAGTGCTAGAGATAGACTTATCTTACTAGGTCATTAGGAACTATGCTATGTACCCCGACTCTATGTTTAAGTGACTACACTACTCATAGAGCCGTTATGCTGTCAAACTAATATCACTTATGTATGCTCTTTCGAGCAAAAAATTTCATGTATCAAATGCGGATAATATTAGTAAACTTTTATGTGTTTTACTTTGATGTTGTAACCTGTTATGTGTACGAATCCATGATTGTGTGCCAAATTGTGAAAGTACCTAAGTTAGTGCCATGCACCTAGCTCATAGGATCACGCTCACACAAAAAGCACAGATACTCAACATCTTTTTGTTCCTTGGCAGAAAGATGCTTCCACGAACCACTCGCGAAAACTTGGGACCAACCCCACCCTAAGTTGACTCAGCCGCATTCCAGGCAGCTGTATCTGCCACGGTTACCGCAGCAATGGCACAAATTCACCAAGGGAACAACGGAGGAGTCAACGGACAAGGGGCTGGGAGTTCGAACAATGGAATGAATCAAGGACCCACCAAAACATGCTCTTACAAAGACTTTACCAACGCCAAACCACGAACCTTTAACGATACTGGAGGAGTGATCACCCTGAAACGATGGATCGAGAAGGTGGAATCGGTGTTCGAGATATGCGATTGCCCTGAAGAGATGAAGGTGAACTTTGCTGCATGCACTTTTGTTGACCAAGCGCTCACTTAGTGGAACGGACACGTGGAAGCCATGACACTCCCCGTAGCCAATTCCATGCCATGAGCAGAAATGAAAGAAATGCTGATGGTTGAATACTGTCCTCGTGGTGAAATTCAGAAAATGGAACAAGAGCTGTGGAATCTCACTGTCCGGAACGCTGACATAGATGCCTACATATCCAAGTTTAGCGAACTGTCTCTGTTATGCCCTGGCATGATTACCTCAGAGGGTAAGAAGATCGATCGATTCATCTGGCGACTAACCTCCCCGATCCAAGGAAATGTGATAGCTGCAAAACCTGAAACTTTCAACAGTGCCAAGAGATTGGCCAAGAAGCTATATGACCACAACAACAAGAAGGGTGAGAAGCCAGTGGAGACTGAAGTTAAGAAGGAAAATGATAGCAAGAAGGGGAAGAACAACAATAGAAAGGGGTGTCAAGGCTCCGAATCGTCCAAGAAGCAACAAACAGTGACAGTTAATGCTACGACCACTCAAGTTCCATCCACACCACATGCTCCAAGTGCTCCTAGAACTTATTTCGGTAATCTTCCCAAGTGCAACAAGTGCGGTTTCCATCACAATGGAGAATGCAAGGAGATGTAGTGCACCAGTTGCAATCGGAAGGGGCACATGACAAGGTACTGCAGGACTTACCCTCCTCAAAATCAACAACAAGGAAACAACAACAACAACCGCAACAACAACAACACTAACATCGGCGGCAACAATGCAGGACCTAGCCACACCTGTTATGGATGTGGAAGGACTGGGCATTTCCGTCGAAATTGCCCCAACAACTACAATCCCGAAAATGGAGGAACCGAAAGAGTGCTGACCATGGGTCAGGGGGAGGCAATTCAGGATCCCGCTGTTGTTACCGGTACGTTTCCCCTAAACCACACTTATGCATGCATCCTATTTGACACCGGAGCAGAGCGATGCTTTGTGAGCAATAAGTTTAAACATTATTTAAAACAACAACCCTAGAAGCTCAATGAAACCTTTATGGTGGAAATGGCCAATGGGAAAACCGAATCCACATGGGAAATCTACATCGGATGTACCCTAACCCTGAACCAACATGTCTTTCGAATAGACTTAATGTCTGTTTCCATTAGGAGTTTCGATGTGATTATTGGCATGGACTGGTTAAGCCCATACCATGCTGAAATTATGTGTCACGAGAAGTTCGTTCGCCTTTGCCTTCCTAATCATGAAACCCTAGTCATTTACGTAGACAAACCTAGCACGAACCTTCGCATCATCTCGTGCGTCCAGGCACAGAAGCATCTACGAAAGAAGATTTTGACATTCTTGGCGCACATAGTGGATAAAACCAAGGAAGAGGTTAACATTCAAGACATTCCAGTAGCACGTGAATTCCCAGACGTATTTCCTGAGGATCTCCCTGGAGTACCCCCAGAGAGACAAGTGGAGTTCCGAATTGACCTCGTTCCAGGAGCAACTCCACTTGCTAAATCGCCCTACTGGCTAGCTCCTGCTAAAATGCAGGAATTATCTAGCCAACTCACCGAACTCCTGGGCAAGGGATTCATCCGACCCAGGTACTCACCATGGGGAGCTCCGGTCCTTTTTGTCAAAAAGAAGGACGAATCTTTTAGGATGTGTATCGATTACAGGGAGCTAAACAAACTCACTGTCAAAAATCGCTATCCACTCCCACGAATCGACGATCTATTTGACCAGCTCCAAGGGGCTAGTTACTTTTCTAAAATAGATCTACGGTCCGGGTACCATCAGCTTAAGGTCCGGGAAGAGGATATTCCCAAAACCGCTTTCCGAACTCATTACGAACATTAGGAATTTGTCGTAATGCCCTTCGGTCTAACAAATGCCCCCGCCGCATTTATGGATCTGATGAACCGAATCTGTCGACCATTCCTCAACAACTTTGTTGTCGTCTTCATTGATGACATTATCATCTATTCCCGAAGCGAAGAAGAGCATGGCCAACATCTTCGACAAATCCTAGAAACCCTGCGAACGGAAAATCTATACGCAAAACTCTCTAAGTGTGAGTTCTGGCTTCGTAACTTGAACTTCTTAGGTCTTGTTGTTAGTCGTGAAGGGATTCATGTGGAACCTTCTAAGGTCAAAGCCGTCGAAAGATGGGTAGTCCCGACAACACCCACAAAAATTCGCCAATTCTTAGGCCTAGCAGACTACTATAGGAGGTTCATTCAAAACTTCTCTAAGATCGCCAAGCCACTTACATCGCTTACACAAAAGGGCGTACCATTCAAATGGACGGACAAACAAGAAATTGCATTCCGAACCCTGAAGCAAGCCCTGTACAGTGCCCCGGTACTATCTCTACCAAAGGGAACTGAAGATTTCGTGGTCTACTGTGATGCATCAAATCAAGGTTTAGGGTGCGTTCTCATGCAGCGTGGAAGGGTGATAGCTTACGCATCCCACCAACTAAAGACACACGAAGTGAATTATACAACTCACGATTTAGAATTGGGAGCGGTGGTCTTTGCTCTGAAGATTTGGAGGCATTACCTTTATGGTACGAAGTGAACCATCTTCACGGACCACAAAAGTCTCCAGCACATCTTGAACTAGAAAGAGCTGAATATGATGCAACGAAGATGGGTTGAATTATTAAACGATTATGAGTGTGAAATAAAGTACACCCGGGCAAGGCCAACATGGTAGCTGATGTATTGAGCCGGAAGGAGTACTCCAATCGTCGTGTGAAAACCCTCTCGATAACCATCAGATCTCACCTAACCACTCAGATCGGGGTAGCCCAGTCAGATGCCACGAAAACGAAAAATAGAGCAAGCGAAGCATTACGCGGAATGGAGAAGAATCTAGAGGTAAAGGAGAACGGAGTATACTACTTCATGAACCGTATTTGGGTCTCTAAACTTGGAGGATTTAGGGAGGTAGTCATGAATGAAGCTCACAAGACGCGATACTCCATCCATCCAGGTTCGGACAAGATGTACTTGGATATTAAACAACATTATTGGTGGCCTAACATGAAGGTAGAAATTGCCACCTATGTCAGCAAATGTCTCACTTGCGCCAAAGTAAAGGTGGAGTACCAGAAGCCCTCGGGGTTATTACAGCAACCGGTGATCCCCGAGTGGATATGGGAAGGGATTTCCATAGACTTTGTGACCAAGCTACCCAAGATGTCGGACGGATTAGACACTATATGGGTAATAGTTGACCGATTGACGAAATCTGCCCATTTCCTGCCAATAAAAGAATCCTACAAGATGGAGAGACTGACACGATTATACATTCGAGAAATCGTGAGACTTCACGGAGTACCAGTGTCTATCATCTCAGATAGAGACAGTAGATTCACTTCACGTTTTTGGCAATCACTTCAGAAAGCACTTGGAACCCATCTCGACATGAGCACCGCTTATCACCCACAAACAGATGGTCAAAGCGAGCGAACCATCCAGACACTCGAAGACATGCTTCGAGCATGTGTGATAGACTTTGGGAAGTCTTGGGATACCCACTTACCCTTAGTTGAATTCTCGTATAACAACAGTTATCATTCGAGCATCAAAGTCGCTCCTTTCGAAGCACTATATGGACGTAAGTGTAGATCACCATTGTGTTGGGGCTAAGGTGGGTGACACCCAGCTAGCAAAGAAACTGGCATCGGACAACATGTTAATGGGACCGGAGATCATTCGTGAAACCACAGAAAAGATAGTTCAAATCAGAGCTCGACTACAAGCATCGTGCGACCGACAAAAGAGCTACGCTGATAAACGGCGAAATCCCTTAGAGTTTCAGGTTGGGGATCGAGTACTGTTAAAAGTTTCACCCTGGAAAGTGGTCATTCATTTCGGAAAACGGGGAAAACTGAACCCACGATACATTGGACCTTTCGAGATCGTTGCCCAATAGGTCCAGTGGCGTACAAACTGCAACTACCCGCTGAGCTTAGCAGTGTACACCCCGTGTTCCATGTTTCCAATCTAAAGAAGTGCCTGTCAGATGAAACTCTCGTCATTCCCCTTGATGAGATTGAAATCAATGAGAATCTCGTGTTCGTTAAGGAACCAGTCGAAATCATGCTCAGGGAGGTGAAGCGTACTAAACAAAGTCGCATCCCGATCGTGAAAGTACGGTGGAATGCGAAGCGTGGACAAGAATTCACGTGGGAATGCAAAGACCAAATGAAGCAAAAGTACCCTCACCTATTCTAGCATTCTCAAATCTAGTTTTCAAAAGAATTTCAGGACGAAATTCCCTCTAACGGGGGGATGATGTCACAACTAGAAATTTTTGTGCCTTGTAACTACAACACTTAAGTCAAATTGTGAATCAAATACATAAGAGCATATATGATGCATACTCTATGACAACAAAATTACAAACAAACACACCATGCAAACATTTCAAGTAGTCAACAAGCAATTGGAAACCCTAGGAGTTCTTGTTTAAGTCCATTTTGGACTAGGACTTCCTTATTGGGCCCAATGGACCAATAATCTTCCAATTTGACTATCTTGGGTTTAGAAGTCTTAAATGGGATCTAATTGGACCCACTTCCATGTATTTCAATATTTTAGGCCATATTGGGCCTAAAATGAAATGAATTAATTACATGAACCATTTTGGGGCATAATTTACCTAATTTAGCCCTAATTGGTCATAAAAAAAACACTTTGATTTATTTGAGTAAAGCATCATCTAGCTTAACTATAATATGGGCTTAAGGGCAAAAAGCCCAAAAATCTCCTCTTTCCTTCCCATTCTCGGCCCAAGCCCAAGGGAAGGAAGAGTTGACTTTGTGTGTTCCACCTCACAATTATTCAAGGGATTTCCATGCAAGAGGACTCATACTTCCATGCACCATCCTTTCATACTTCTGTCTTCTCTCCTTTCTTCTTGGTTCTCAGCCGAACCCAAAAGACACACACACACACTTCACTCAACTTTCTCAAAAGAAACTATCTCCACTCCTCTCCAAGTGTTCGAAAATTAGGAAGCTTCAAGGAGATTTTTCCCACAAACACATCATCTAAGGTAAGTTGATGTTAGATCCATAAGCTAGTTATTTCATTCCATTCAAGAATCACCTCTTAATCCATTCAAACTTATGATTTAGCACCTTAGAAGCATCCATGTTCGAAATCTTCCAAGGGAGGTAGCTAAGGCCGAATTTCTTCTCATTTTTCCTTCCAAAACCGAAACCACACCCAAGGTGAGCTTTATACCCCCTATTTTTCTGTTTTTATAAGTTTTTGTGGGGGAGAATACAAGAAAATGTGTAGATCTATTAGTTCATGTATGCCGTGTGTGATTTTTATGCTTGTATGTATGATTTTATGTGTTATGTGATGAATATGTTAGCCAAAAATACCTAAAAACTGAGATCTACCACATGAGGAGTGAAAAAAACATAACTTATACCATTTTACACTAATCAAGTCAATAAAAATAATTTATTTGGTTAGGATGAACATTTTTGGACATAAAACCCATTTTTGGGCTCAAATTGTCAGAAATACAAAAGCTCAGGGCCCAAAATGACAAATGATAATTTCTAGAGGTTGGAAAGAGTCCAAACAGTTTCTAATAAAAATTTTCTGAAAATCAACACTTTTCAGGGGCTTAAAATGTAAATTTTGAACTTAATGGGCTAAAAATAGGCTTGTCGGCCCAATAAGCCCCAAATTGCGAAAATTCTGAAATAGAGGGGCCGAAACTGCAAATTTCTTTCAAACAGGGGACTACTAGTGTAATAAAACTAAATCAAGGGCCAAAAATGTTTTCAAAGTCAAAAGGGATAAAAAATGCAAAAATTTTCCATTTTGTGCCAAAACTGTAAAGTTGCAAAAATAAGGGTTCCAACCGAGAGAAAATCATTTTTGAAGGACTTAAGCTGTTTATCAAGTAAATCTAGGCTGAAAATGTCTTTTTAATAAGTTTTGATACTAAAGTGTCAAGACAAATGGTTTAAGGACTAAAATGGAAATTCTTTTATATAAAGAGTTAAAAGTGTAAATTTTATCCAGGAATGGTCATAAAAAGGTAAACTCTTATTTAAAAAAAAAACAATAAATCCTTTAAGATAAAATACGAGTACCACGACTAGCGGTGAAACGTAATAACAAATACGCTTTCAACACCAATATCGTTATCAAACGAATTGATTCGGTCTCGAATCAATAACGAATCAAAAATCAATAAACAATAAGTACTTCAATAAACACGCGAAATTCACGAGAAGTCAATATTCAATCTTTGGGCTTGAAAGTTTCAAATCGTGCTTGTTGGGCCTAGCTAGCCCAATAACATGATCTTTGGACCCGAAGGGAACGCGCTTACATGTTATTGGGCCTTCTATGACCTAATTCCATGTAAAAGGACTTTCAATAGCTTTATTGTGCTGTTGGGCCCCAAGGGCCCATTGGTACTGCTAGCAAATTCGAGAAGTCAAATGCGAGTCGGGCCTAGTGTCTTCCGCATTCACGATAGCCTTGAACGACTTATGGAAGTAACGAGGGCTTCGTACCCTATTTTCTCCACAATTGTGGGGCCATGAGAAGTCAGGGTGATTGGATTAATTGAGCCTTACAGACGACGCCAAAAGGATCGTTTGTAATTGGTAGTTATAAACTAGTCATTTTTGTTAATGCGTGATTATAACAACTCACAACCCATAAATAATCCAATGTCACCTGGAATTATCGGAAACAATCGTCGAATCGGTATAACAATAAACAAGACACAAAATTTTATGTATGAGGAAAACATCGGGTTTTCCCAGGAAGTTCAACACTTTTATCTATGTGATGTATACAAGGTTTAACAATTATACACGTTTACAAAAATCGACAAGCATACTACGGATCTCCACACTTTTTATAAACAATACTCTTTTCAGGAAATATAGGATTTTCTGGGTTTTCAAACTACACAAAAATCATTATTTTTCAAACATGACTTATGAATTCACCAACATTTCATATGTTGAGGTTTTTCCAAAATACTTGTATTCTCAGGTAACAGGTAAATTGAAGAATATGTATCCAGTGATGTCACGGTGTTTTGTTTAAATTAGTATCGAACGGTTTAAGTTATGGAAATGTAATGTTGAAAACAATGTACTAAATGTAAACAATATCAGTTGTAATGTTTCAATGCTTGGTGATGAATGATGTTATGATTCATGTATAATCATTGTGATGGTATTCAATTGAGTCACAATAGCCCTCGGACGTTTCCGTCGTCTGGTTCGGGGGTGTGACAAAACTCTCAAGCAATGAATTGTTTATCTTTAAATGTAACTGGCGTGGGAGAGGGTGTGAAAGTGAACTGGGTGAGAAGGCTGAAGATTCATCACAAAGCATCCTTTGTTGGGCTACAAGAAACTCAACTGTTTGACTTCTCCAATATAAACATAAATGGGTTTTGTGATTCAAACGAATACAACTTTGACGGTGTTGATTCCAGTGGTCGGTCTAGTGGTCTCATTTCTATTTGGGACACTAGATGTTTCAAAAATCAGAGGTGATCAAGAATCAACACTTCCTCATTGTAATTGGTAAGTGTGTTAACACCAATGGAAATATGATTATGGCCAATGTTTACGGCCCACAATCCTTGATAGATTAAAATAAGTTATCATCAATGGCTCTCCAACGAAAGAATTTTTTTATAACTAAAGGGGTTCGGTAAGGGGATCCTCTCTCACCATTCTTGTTCATTATTATAATGGAGGGATTAAATGTGGCTCTCAAATATGCTTGTGAAAAAGGAAGTTTTTTAAAGGGATCCAATTTCGGGCAATGGACCAATACTATCTCACTTATTCTAAGAAAACAATGCTTTGTTCATTGGTGAATGGTTACGAGCCAATCTCAAAAACCTTGCACGTATTCTAAGAAGCTTTCATGTATCATCGGGTCTAAAGGTGAATTTTATAAATCAAGATTTTTTAGTATTGGAGCTACTTCTCAAGAAACTGGGAATTAGGAAAACCTATTGGGGTGTGATGCGGGTGTTCTTCCATTTAACAACCTGGGAGTTCCAGTCGAAGCTAACATGAATCTCATCAAAAATTGGAAACCCATTATCAAAAAATTCCACTCTAAACTCTCTCTATGGAAGGTAAAGACTCTCTCATTTTGTGGTAGATTAACATTAATAAAGTCGGTCCTTAGAAATCTTCGTACCTACTACTTATCTCTATTCAAAGCTCCAATGGGTGTGTTAGATGACTTGGGGTAAATCAGACAATCTTTTCTATGGGGTGGGCATGAAGACAAAAATAAAATACACTGGGTAGCATGGGATAAGGTCATGGCAATTAAAAGTGATGGAGGATTAGGAAAGGGGTCTATACAAGCATTAAACATAAGGCTACTTGTGAAATGGTGGTGGCGACTTATAAATGAGAATCACTCTATATGGGATTGAGTAATCCATGGGATTCATAATTCATCGGATACACCCTGCGATTACTTGGCTAGACAAAAGGTTAGAGAGGTACGGAACGCCATTGGAGCAATTAAAAAAGGTTTGCTGAAGCATGAATTAGAAGTTAAAGACATATTCAAAGTGGTGATTGAATCTTTGAATGATACTCTACTTTGGTATGATTCATGCTTAGGATCAGAGAACTTAAAAGAAAAATATCCCTCCCTATTTGAATTGGAATCAAGGAAAAAATGTATTGTTGCTGACAGAATTTCAGGCTCACGTCACTCTTGGAATTGGAAGTCTCTCCCTCTAGATCATGGTTTAGAGCCTGCTGGTAGATCTCTTACAAGTGACATTTCTGCTACACGTCTAGGTTAGGGACCAGATCATTGGATTTATGCATGAACTTAGGGGTGAGCAGCGAAACCGCCTTAAGCGGAACAGGAACCACCTCGGAACTTCCGGTTCCGGAACCAAAACTGCCTTAAGCGGTTCCAGTTCTGATTCTTAGTTAATCGGAACCAGTATATATATATATATATATATATATATATATATATATATATATATATATATATATATATATATATATATATATATATATATAAATATAATGACAAAATTCTATATGACGTTTTGTTAGACCCCCAAACCAAGGATGGCGGAAACGTCCGGGGGTGGAGGACTTCATGTATAGTATCATAACCACAATAGCGATAGTAATTCAAGAAAACACAACCAACATATATATAATTGAAAGAGTTACATCATTGTATGAATTACATGTTTCCAAATCAAATACAATATGTTGACAAAATATGAAATGTTGACGCCTTAACGTCCCATCCTCAAAATGCACTTGGTTACCTGATTAGTGATTTCCTGAGAATACAAGCTGTTTGAAAAAGCGTCAACACAAAGGTTGGTGAGTTCATAAGCTTTTTTTATGTATTGATAAAAGCCCCTCTCTTGTAAATGTAATGTTTGTTCAAGAAAAATTCGATATTTTCCTTAAAATGTATAATGTACTCTTATATCCAAAGACCGAAATGTATAAGTAACCTTTCTTACTTATAGAAAATAATGTAACTTAAAATTGACATAAACGCGTTTGATTTCAATGAAATTCCCGTAAATTCCTATGTTTGTTAATACTTTCTGTGAGTTATTATAACCATGCTATGACCTAATTGCCCTGAAACGACGTTCTTTAGGTGTCGGAAATGTTATGATAGTTTTCACCCCAGACCTGCCGGTCTAACTGTTGCATGCAGTTAAGGTGTGGGTTTGTCAAACCCAATATAGATCTATATACAACTATTATGCTCTCCCCCCAGGAGACTCTGGCTACAATACAAGACTTATTGGTAAATTTGAAGCGAATGTCTCACAAAGTCATTAACGAATTTACATGTAATGTAATGAAAATCCCTTTTTGTATAAATGTACCCTTTTTGTATGAGTGTGTTATGTAATGTATCATAAATTATACATATTATACTTCATCAAAACAAGGGTAGTAGTGGTAATGTACATAAACTATATTTAACATAGTTTATTCAAATGTTTGAATGTAGTGGATGTACTTTGATTATAACTATAACAACCCGTTATTTCAGGTCATTAAAAAACGAGTCTTGTAACCTCTTTGAAAAGTAATAGGAATATCATCGAAAAATGAAATATTCAAAAACTCTGTTTGGAGTACATTATGTAGTAGATATCTTCTTAAGGTTTCCAATCATATAAAGAACACTAAAATCCGAGTTATAACGAAGAAGTTATGACCATTCTAAGTCTTCCGACAAAAACCGGCAATACGGATATACGTAAACGCGAAGTTTCGATAAAATACTTTTTGACCTTAGGTGTATAAATGAAAGTCATAGATATCAATAAACTGCAAACATACATAAAAAGAACGCCCAAATCTGACGTCGTATGAAAAAGTTATGAATTATTAACGAACTTTTTCTTACCCCGACCTTTTAAAAATAAATAATAAAAATAATTTCGAAATTTGCCGACGGAATCTAAACGAAACTTGTAGAGCATAGTCTCACCTATGCGTGGATATAAAGAACGTCGAAAACGGAGTTCATATGAAGGAGATATGAATTTTTGAAGTTTGCTAAATAATTAATATATAAATTTAATTCAAAAATCGGTATTATCCGAAGGGTGAGTCACCGGGTCCATCCGAGTTACGCGCCGCGTACAGGCGTACGCCCCGCATACGCAAGGCCTAGGCTCCGGTTCGTCCACGTCGCCCCTATGCGAGACTACCCTGTCCCGTCCCATCCGAAGCCGAGGCAGTCGAGGACTCGGTCATGCATGACGCACGAGTACGCCCCGCGTACCGAGGCCTCTCAGCCCCTATAAAAGGGTTGCGAAGGTTCCGGGGAAACTTGCTCATTTTCTCTCGTTTTTCTTGCGTTTTGCCTCGTTTTTCGTGCAATAATTATCCTGAAGCCCCGATTCCCATACTCAAGCCCCGAAGGAAGTTTCACGCTCCCGAGATTCCCGAGAATCCCAAGAAAATCCTCTTTTTCAACCCAAAGTTCTGCTCGGTTTCCGACACACCTTCTTCAATCTATCAAGTGAGTTCATACCCCTACAAACACACTTTAAATACGTTTTTAAATGCTTTTTATACTCTTTTAGGGGGGAATACAAGTAAACATATGGTTATTATCGTGTATTTCATAAAGTTTCACTTTACTCGTTTTTATCAAATGAATCACTTGTGATTCATTACCACTATGTGAAAAATCTTGTCATACTTTGCATGCACTAGATTTATACAAAGTATTTAGTATTTCCAAATTATCCTTCATTGTTAAATTGTTTTATGCATTTAAAAGGACTTATGATTTATGTTTTGTCAAACGTGGTGAAAAAGGATAAACTTTGTATACAAAACTACTACTTTAATACAGACTTAGTTGAGAATCCGTGAGACGTGTACATCTTCAAATACTACCTTTTGCTAAAAGGTACCACTACAAGTCCTGTCTATAACCAGAGTCTCCCGTTCGGAGAACGTGTCAAATGTGTATAGATATATACGGGAAGTCATGATCCCGCGCCTTGACTGTTAGCTACAGTCCGTCTTGTGGGGTGACAGTTTGTCATAACGCTACGACGCCTGAAGAACGTTGCTGCAGGCATATTATGTTTAGTATGGTTATAAAACTCATCGGATATACAATTATTATAGTACTTCTGATTGATGATGAGTAGCTATTAAAACTATTCTTTATCTAACAACTGAAATCTTCTTATAGGTTTTATTATATAAATCTATACTTCAATCTTCTAAAGCATATCGTTTGCTTTTGGTTTTTAGTCTTGGACATTAGACTAACTATTACTTTAGGAAAATATGAGATTTTCCTATATACAAACCAAACAACTAATAGGAAAATAAGGGATTTTCTTGATTCAACTATCTGCATTTTACAACACAAATATTCTCATGCATTTCTTACTTTTATAAGAAAATAAAGGATTTTCTTGGAAAACATACACTCATTTTGGAATGGCATTTAATTTTTCTAAACCACTTATGAACTCACCAACTTAATTGTTGACACTTTCTCTTTGAAATAACTTGTATTCTCAGGGAACCGCTAAGCAGGTTGGAAATCAACTTTTGGGGATTAACGCGCTGGCGTTAATTGCTTTTTTTTTTTTTTTTTTTTTTTTTATTTTATTTTATCTTTTGAACATGTAACGAATACCATTATGTAAACATTTTTAAAACCTTTATATATGTATGGTGGTGTGTACTTTCCTTTTTATGAACTGTTATGATACTGAATATAACGTCCTCCGCCCCCGAACGTTTCCGCCGTTCTGGTTTGGGGGTGTGACAGATTCGTATCAGAGCATTGTTTATGGGGAATTAAGTATATCAAAACCATTTTGTTTTTGTTATACAACTATAAAATCAACTGGGCAAAAACACTCTGAGAAGAGTCATACTTTTGAAATTAAATTTATTTAGTTTTTGTAAAGTAGGCATGCACTCATTTCATACTAATAACAGTTTCATATCGGATCATTTTAGAAGTATTATAAATAAGTTATGCAGTTCAGGTACACATTGGGACATGTAATCGGAACTGGGAAGAATATAGCCTGATCAACTATATTTGTCCGAGAGCCGACTAACGTATGCCAAGGAGTGTCTACAGTGGACAACAAATTTAAAACTTACCAAAAGCATATCGTTAAATAATACTAAGGGAGGATTTGAGTATCAACAACCATTAAACTTAAGGGTAAATTTCATGTTCTCTAGCTTATAGTAAATTCTTAACCCTATTCTCGTACAGACTCAATGGCTGGATTCCATCACCCCGATGACCCCTACTACCCCAACCAAGGTAATGGAGGATGGATCGATGAAGATCCTGAAGAAGATGAAGAGCCTATAGAGTTGGATGAAGGAGATGACTCTGGTACAGATTCGGAGCCAGAGGTTATCAATCCACCAGCCCCACAACCTCCCGTCCATGTGAGGAACTTCCAAGGACCCACTCCGGTATGGGGGAGTCACCTCCACCATTGGAGCCAACAACAAAGCTTACGCCCTCCCTATGGCATGTGCCGAGACTTCTATGATGTCAGAGGCGGGGGTTCAGCAGACCGATCACTCCGGTCATGGTTGGCAAATTAGCCAACCAGTGCTATCAATCCGGAGTTCAAGCCAACCAGATCCGCGAGGTCAATGTGGAAGTGCAAGTACACACTTCCGACATCCGCCGTTTGGACAAGTTACAAGGGTATGGCTAGACTGCACTAATGCCCTCTAAGAACAAATAAATGTAGTGATCGCAGTAATAGCAGAGATAAGGGAACAACAAGCCATGTTTGATAGGCGCCTCATGGAGTCAAAGCAGTCCGACACGGAGTCAAGCTCCAAGCACAAACCACACCGCAAGTAGTACTTGCCCGACTTTCAAATTTTGTTATAAATTAGGACTTCGGATAAAAGTATTATTTTCTTTAAACTTTTTGTAATCGGAGACCTTTAGGAAGGTCAAAAACTTTTGTCTAAACGCGGATGTAACACAACTATATGTTTAATATATATATATATGACATATCTCTTTCGTGTGTTAATTATGTGCAATTCATTCAATTCATAAGTATATCCATTCAAACTCCATTTGTAAATCAAGCTCAAGACCCTGTGTTGGTCAAACCATACTCTTGAACTATTAAAGAAAGTTAACTCAATATCATTCAACTCTCAACCACCAAAACTTATAGTCTCTCATTTTGTTTTGGCAGCACGATGCCTCCTCGTCCAAACCTAAGACCCAGACCAGGCACGGCACCACCACCACCTCCACCACCAACGTATGATCGAGCCATGGTCCAGGCTGCTATCACAGCAACAGTAACAACAGCTCTCTCGCAAATAAACTCCAATGGAAATGGAGGTACAGGAAGCAGCACGAATCATTCCAATCGTGGCACTGATCATGTTCAAGTAAGAGAATGTACTTACAAGAAGTTCTCCAACTCTAAGACAAAGACTTTTAATGGCATTGGGGGACTCATTGAACTAATGCAATGGTTCGAGAAGACCGAAACGGTCTTCGAGATCTGCTCATGCCAAGAAACGAGCAAGGTTAAGTTCGTTGCCTGCACCTTCATAGATCGAGCCCTCACTTGGTGGAAAAGCCATGTGAATTCGGTGACGCTCACTGTCACCAACGCCATGAGTTGGGAGGATATGAAGGTTCTACTACACGAAGAATACTGCCCAAGGGGCGAAATGCAAAATCTTAAGCAAGAGCTCTGGAATCTAAAGATGTCTGGGTCTGATTTAGTCGCCTACACAGCTAGGTTCAACGACCTCGCTGCATTGTGCCCTACCATGGTCAACCCAGAATCAAAGAAGGTTGAAAGGTACATTTGGGGGTTGTCACCCCTGATTCAACGACATGTCCTAGATTCCAACCCTATTACCTACAACAGCGCTAAACGCCTGGCTGAACGACTCATTGACCACGAGGTAAAACAGGGTACCATTGTAGCTACCGCCAATCCATCTAAGGAGGCACAGGGTCAGAGTAGGCCTTGGAACAAGAGAAGGGTGCAAACCCTACAGGAGAACCCCAGGAAACAACAAGTAGTAGCGACCCACGCTATTACTGTACCTACCAACACTGCCCCCACAAGCTCTTACAATGGAAAACTTCCAAAATGCAACCAATGCAACTTCCACCACCACGGTCTCTGTTGTGACCTCCAGTGCACTAGGTGCAATAAGAAGGGGCATACAGCCCGCTACTGCAAAGAGTCGACCCAACAATCCGCCCCCACTGCTAATACCGGAGTAAGCCACGTCTGCTTTGAGTGCGGAGACACGGGGCACTAACGCAGGGACTGCCCGAAGGTAAACAACAGGAATACCGGCGGAAGGGGCCGAGTATTCGCAATGGGACAAGATGAAGCCATTGCAAAACCCACTGTTGTTACGGGTACGTTTCCTCTCGATAACTCGTATGCATGTGTTTTTTTTGATAGTGGAGCGGAGAGAAGTTTTGTGAGTCACGATTATAAAGGCCTGCTGAAGCCATTACCACAATCATTAAGTGAACCGTTTATAGTAGAAATGGCCAACGGTAAAACTGAAGGCACTAAGGAGATATACTTAAACTGTACCCTGACTCTAAATGATAATCCCTTTCCAATCAACCTCATGCCAGTCTGGATTAAGAGTTTCGATGTCATCATTGGCATGGGCTGGCTGAGTTCTCATCATGCTGACATTTTATGTTACGATAAGGCCGTTCGCCTTAATCTGCCAACCAGCGAAACTTTCTTTGTCTTGGGCGACAAGCCCAGTACCACCCTTCGTATCATCTCAAGTATCCAAGCTCAGAAGTGCCTACGCAAGGAGTATCACGCATTTTTAACACATGTCGTGGATGTGAAACGCAAAGTCCAGGACGTTAAGAATGTGCCTGACGTATGCGATTTTCCCGACGTTTTTCCCGAGGACCTTCCTGGAATACCACCCGCAAGACAAGTCGAGTTCAGAATCCACCTGGTTCCCGGAGCTACCCCAGTAGCCAAAGCGCCCTATCGGTTAGCCCCTGCGGAGATGCAAGAGCTATCCAACCAACTGAATGAGCTACTCGGAAAAGGATTCATCGGGCCGAGCTTCTCGCCTTGGGGAGCACCCGTGTTATTCATGAAAAAGAAGGATGGATCATTCAGGATGTGCATCGACTACCGAGAACTCAACAAACTTACCATCAAGAACCGATATCCCCTGCCTCGAATTGACGACTTATTCAACCAACTCCAAGGAGCCAACTACTTTTCCAAGATCGATCTGAGATCGGGATATCACCAGCTGCGAGTCCTGGAGAGTGACGTTCCCAAGACGGCCTTCCGAACGAGATACGGACATTACGAGTTCGTAGTGATGCCGTTCGGACTAACCAATGTGCCGACCATATTCATGGATCTAATGAATCGGGTATGTCGTCCATTCTTGGATAAATATGTGATAGTATTCATAGACGAAATACTCATTTATTCGAAGAATAAAGAAGAGCATAGTCAACATCTGAGACAAGTCTTAGAGACGTTACGAACTGAGAGACTTTATGCTAAGTTCTCAAAATGCGAGTTTTGGATTAGAAAGGTGGACTTCCTCGGTCACGTGGTCAGCAAGGAAGGAATCCACGTGGATCCATCAAAAATCAAGGCTATCAAAAATTGGTCTGCACCAACTACACCAACAGAGATTCACCAATTTCTAGGTCTTGCTGGTTATTATCGAAGGTTCATTCAGAACTTCTCCAGCATCGCAAAGCCTCTTACCGCCTTAACTCAGAAGGGTGTGACCTATAACTGGGGAGAAAAACAAGATGCTGCATTTCAAACTCTGAAACAGGCCCTTTGCAGTGCACCCATTCTTTCTCTTCCAGAGGGGATCGAAGATTTTGTGGTGTATTGCGACGCTTCGAAGCAAGGGCTGGGCTATGTACTAATGCAGAGAGGAAAGGTTATTGCATATGCCTCACGACAACTGAAAATGCATGAAGTCAACTACACCACTCATGACCTAGAACTTGGAACGGTGGTCTTCGCTCTGAAAATATATAGGCACTACCTATACGGGACCAAGTGCACCATCTTTACAGACCACAAGAGCCTTCAACACATCTTCGACCAGAAGGAGTTAAACATGAGACAACGACGTTGGGTCGAATTGCTCAATGACTACGAATGTGAGATTCTTTATCATCCGGGAAAGGCAAACATTGTGGCCGATGCCCTTAGTCGTAAGGAGTACTCTGGTTGAAGAGTGAAGTCATTAACCATGTCGATCCATTTGCACCTGTCATCACAAATCAAGGAAGCTCAAATAGAGGCCTTGAAACCTGAAAACGTGACAGGTGAGATCCTTAGGGGGGATGGACAAGAACCTAGAAATCAAGAGTGACGGAGTACGCTACCTCATGAACCGAATCTGGACACCCAAGTTTGGTGGGTTCAGAGAGGTAGTTATGAGCGAAGCACACAAGACTCCATACTCCGTGCACCCAGGGTCAGATAAGATGTATCTATATCTCAAGCAACTCTACTGGTGGCCAAACATGAAAGCAGAGATTGCTACCTATGTGAGCAAGTGCTTGACTTGCGCCAAGATAAAAATAGAACACCAAAAACCCTCAGGTCTACTCCATCAACCTGAAATACCTGAGTGGAAATGGGAACATATTTCCACGGACTTCATAATGAAACTGCCCAAAACTCAGGGTGGCCAAGATACTATTTGGGTGATTGTCGACAGACTAACCAAGTCCGCTCATTTCTTACCAATCAAGGAAACTGATAAGATGGAAAAACTATCGAGAATCTACATCCAAGAGGTCGCAAGAATTCATGAAGTGCCAATGTCTATCATCTCGGACAGAGACAATAGTTTCACTTCTAGGTTCTGGCAATCATTGCAAAAATCCATGGGAACAAGGTTGGATATGAGTACAGCCTACCACCCACAAACTGACGGACAGAGTGAGAGAACGATCCAAACCTTGGAAGACATGTTGCGAGCATGTGTAATCGACTTTGGTAAAGCGTGGGATGTTCACTTACCTTTAGTCGAGTTCTCTTATAACAATAGTTATCAGACTAGTATCAAGACTGCTCCATTTGAAGCCCTTTATGGCCGTAAGTGCAGATCACCTCTGTGCTGGACGGAAGTAGGCGCATGCAGTTGGCAAAAGGTCTAGTCGCTGATAGCACCCTCACTGGTCTGCAGATCATTAGAGAAACGACTGAAAAGATCGTGCAAATACGAGAACGACTGAAATCCTCAAGGGATAGGCAAAAGAGCTATGCCGACAAAATGCGAAAACCTTGGAATTTCAGATTGGTGATCGTGTACTGCTAAAGGTCTCACCCTGGAAGGGCATGATATGCTTTGGAAAGCGTGGGAAACTAAATCCTCGGTACATTGGACCTTTCGAAATCATTTCAAGAATTGGTCCAGTGGCTTACAAACTCCAACTTCCAATCGAGCTTAAGAAAGTACATCCAATATTCCACGTATCGAACCTGAAAAAGTGTTTGTCCAACGAGACACTTGTAATTCCACTCGACGAAATCGAACTTAACGAAAATCTTAACTTTGTGGAAGAACCCGTCTAGATCATGGATAGGGAAATTAAACGAACTAAACAGAGTCGCATACCAATAGTAAAGGTCCGTTGGAATGCTAAGAAGGGACCCGAGTTCACGTGGGAACGAGAAGATCAGATGCAACAGAAGTCTCTGCATCTTTTCCTCAGCCCCTAAAACTTTTCTCTTGTATTTAATTTCGAGACTAAATTCCTTCTAACGGGGGGATGATGTAACAACCCGTTATTTCAGGTCATTAAAAAAACGAGTCTTGTAACCTCTTTGAAAAGTAATAGGAATATCATCGAAAAATGAAATATTCAAAAACTTTGTTTGGAGTACATTATGTAGTAGATATCGTCTTAAGGTTTCCAATCATATAAAGAACACTAAAATCCGAGTTATAACGAAGAACTTCTGACAAAAACCGGCAATACGGATATACGTAAACGCGAAGTTTCGATAAAATACTTTTTGACCTTAGGTGTATAAATGAAAGTCATAGATATCAATAAACTGCAAACATACATAAAAAGAACGCCCAAATCTGACGTCGTATGAAAAAGTTATGAATTATTAACGAACTTTTTCTTACCCCGACCTTTTAAAAATAAATAATAAAAATAATTTCGAAATTTGCCGACGGAATCTAAACGAAACTTGTAGAGCATAGTCTCACCTATGCGTGGATATAAAGAACGTCGAAAACGGAGTTCATATGAAGGAGATATGAATTTTTGAAGTTTGCTAAATAATTAATATATAAATTTAATTCAAAAATCGGTATTATCCGAAGGGTGAGTCACCGGGTCCATCCGAGTTACGCGCCGCGTACAGGCGTACGCCCAGCGTACTCAAGGCCTAGGCTCCGGTTCTTCCATGTCGCCCCTATGCGAGACTACCCCGTCCCGTCCCATCTGAAGCCAAGGCAGTCGAGGACTCGGTCACGCATGACGCACGAGTACGCCCCGCGTAACCTCGTACGCCCCACGTACCGAGGCCTCTCAGCCCCTATAAAAGGGTTGCGAAGGTTTCGGAGAAACTTGCTCATTTTCTCACGTTTTTCTTGCGTTTTGCCTCGTTTTCCGTGCAATAATTATCGCAAAGCTCCGGTTCCCATACTCAAGCCCCGAAGGAAGTTTCACGCTCCCGAGATTCCTAAGAATCCCGAGAAAATCCGCTTTTTCAAGCCAAAGTTCTGCTCGGTTTCCGACACACCTTCTTCAATCTATCAAGTGAGTTCATACCCTTACAAACACACTTTAAATACGTTTCTAAATGCTTTTTATACTATTTTAGGGGGGAATACAAGTAAACATACGGTTATTATCATGTATTTCATAAGTTTCACTTTACTCGTTTTTATCAAATTAATCACTTGTGATTCATTACCACTATGTGAAAACTCTTGTCATACTTTGCATGCACTAGATTTATACAAAGTATTTAGTATTTCCAAAGTATCCTTCATTGTTAAACTGTTTTATGCATTTAAAAGGACTTATGATTTATGTTTTGTCAAACGTGGTGAAAAAGGATAAACTTTGTATACAAAACTACTACTTTAATACAGACTTAGTTGAGAATCCGTGAGACGTGTACATCTTCAAATACTACCTTTTGCTAAAAGGTACCACTACAAGTCCTGTCTATAACCAGAGTCTCCCATTCGGAGAACGTGTCAAATGTGTATAAATCTATACGGGAAGTCATGATCCCGCGCCCTGACTGTTAGCTACAGTCTGTCTTTTGGGGTGACAGTTTGTCATAACGCTACGACGCCTGAAGAACGTCGCTGCAGGCATATTATGTTTAGTATGGTTATAAAATTGACCGGATATACAATTATTATAGTACTTCTGATTGATGAATGAGTAGCTATTAAAACTATTCTTTATCTAACAACTAAAATCTTCTTATAGGTTTTATTATATAAATCTATACTTCAATCTTCTAAAGCATATCGTTTGCTTTCGGTTTTTAGTCTTGAACATTAGACAAACTATTACTTTAGGAAAATATGTGATTTTCCTGTATACAAACCAAACAACTAATAAGAAAATAAGAGATTTCCTTGATTCAACTATCTGCATTTTACAACACAAATACTCTCATGCATTTCTTACTTTTATAAGAAAATAAGGGATTTTTTTCTTGGAAAACATACACTCTTTTTGGAATGGCATTCAATTTTTCTAAACCACTTATGAACTCACCAACTTAATTGTTGACACTTTCTCTTTGAAATAACTTGTATTCTCAGGGAACCGCTAAGCAGGTTGGAAATCAACTTTTGGGGATTAACGCACTGGCGTTAATTGCTTCTTTTGAAAGATGTTTATGTATTTATATTTTAAACATGTAATGAATACCATTATGTAAACATTTTTAAAACCTTTATATATGTATGGTGGTGTGTACTTTCCTTTTTATGAACTGTTATGATACTGAATATGACGTCCTCCGCCCCCGAACGTTTCCGCCGTTCTGGTTTGGGGGTGTGACAATAACAATTTGTTATCTTTTATATTCCATATATATATATATATATATATATATATATATATATATATATATATATATATATATATATATATCAAAATCCATTTAGTAATTGATGCATGTATATATACCAAGACAAAATGTAATTTATTTGCAATAACATATATTCACATAAAGATATACACCTTGCTCGACATGTTACAAGGTGAAATGAAATTGTTAGCATTTTTCTGTTATTAACATTTTCTATTATTGTTCTTAGAAAATTTATAGAAAATTTATAACAGGTTCAAATCAGAATCCGTAAATTCTGGGAGTTAGGAAAATTCTTCTAGTTTGTTTATAAATTTTCCCATGATTTTTAGTGACCTCCAACTTAGGTGAAAATATCCATAAACACATACTGGTCCGGATTGGTTCTTGAAATGATAGACAGTTTTGTAAAAATTACCATAAATTGTAGAAAAATCATATGGAAATGTGCAAGTATCCATTTTAAATCGAAGAACTTGAGCTACTTGCACCTTGTATAGTTTTGAAAAATAAAATTTTTTATTTCACCAAAACAGTCTGTGAATGGAGTCTAACTTTTCTGATGAAATTTGTTATAAGAATTTAGTTGTGTTCTTGGTGATTGAACTTGTATTCCCCCCCCCCCCCCCCCCCCCCCCCCCCCCGCCCTCCTAAAACTTAAGAAAACATGAAAATGTAGGGGTATGAAGTAACCTTAAATGGTTTCAATTGATGCGTGTTGGAGATGAGAAGTGTTCAACTTAAGAACACTTGAAGATGACTAGAAGATTTTCGAGAATCTAACAACAAAGTGATGGAATTTGTGTAAGAAATCTATGATTGGAGTAGAATGAAGTGTAATTATCACAAGGATGATGAATTATACTTACCAAGAGTGTAAGAAAGCTTGATGATCAACCTTGGAATCCGGAAATTGAGGGAGAAAGTTAGAGAGAAAACTTGAGTTTGATCTTTGGTGAAATGAGAGCAAGTGAGTGAGAATGAGGAGAAAGGATGAGTGTCTAGCTCTAAGAACGTGGGAATAGCTTGTGAGAGAGGGAAAAAGTACAAGGAAGTGAAAAGGTATGGTGGGGAGGTATGTGGGTTAGTCAAGGAGTGGGTGTGGTGGTTGCTTGTGTCATAAATCAAAGATAAGTCAACACTCTACCTTTTTGTACTTCACCTACTAATTTCATGGATAATATTTGTATTAAAAATGTGGGAATTAATGATTTTATGGGTTTTAATTGTTAAAATAAAGTTTTGGGTGAAAATCCCGCGTTAAAACGATGAAAAACGAGCTTAAAACGTAAAACTAGACGAAAATCGAGAAGAAAAGGCGAAGTCTGCGAAGCCTCTCGCATGGGATCGAAGGTGCGAGGGTTCGGCCCTGAGAAGGCTGGAATCGAAGGCGAACCTGTCAGACGTGAGTTTGTCAGAAGTGAACCTAGGCGAGAAGCGAAATAGACTGTCACACCCCCAAACCAGACGGCGGAACGTCCGAGGGCTCTTGTGACTTAAATTGAATACCATCACAATGAATATACATGAATCTTAACATAAATCATCACCATGCATTAAAATATTACAACTAATATTGTTTACATCCAGTACATTCTTTTGAACATTTCAAATTCATAACATAGATTATCTAATAGATATCATAAGCAAAACACCCAGACATTACTTTGTACTTATTCTTCGGTTAACCTGTTACCTGAGAATACAAGTTAATTTGAAAAACATCAACATATGAAATGTTGCTGAGTTCATAAGCAATGTTGTGATAAAATGATGTGGTGTAGTTTGTAAAACCCAGAAATTCCGATATTTTATGAAAAGATCATTGTTTATAAAATAAAAGTGTGAAGATCCGTAAATATATGCTTGTTGATTTTCAAAACATGTATAAATGTTGAACTGTAGTATAAATCGTGTAAGTGAAGATGTTGAACTTCCTAGGAAAACCCGATGTTTTCCCAATACATAAAATACAATGATTTCTCAATTGTTATACCGTCACGACGAATGATTTTGATTACTCAGGTGGCATTGGATTAATTTTGGTTTGTGAGTTGTTATAACCACGCATTAGAAAATGACTAGTTTATAATTACAGATTTCGAACAAACCTTAAAGGCATCGCCCGTAACTAATCACTTAATTCACAACCATGATTACTCTTGAATAACGTCCTGAATCTGTTTACCTTGATTGCTCGTAAGCCTAACAAACGGGGAAAAGGGGGAGTACGAAGTCCCGTTATTTCCGTGAGATATTTTAGGCTGTCGGGGATGTGAAAGGCACGTTGGCCCAACTCACATTTGATTTCTTGACCTCACTAGCAACACTAATGGGCCACTAGGGCCCAATAGCACATTAGAGCCATTGAAGTCCTTTGACATGAAATCGGGTCATAGGAGGCCCAATAGCACATACGCATATTCCTTTTGGGCCCAAAGATCATACTAATGGGCTAGCAAGGCCCAACAAGCATGATTTGAAACTTCCAAGCCCAAAGTTTGTAAATTGGCTAATCGTAGTGATAAGTTTAAAAACAGACTTGAAGATCGATTAGATCTATGAAACAAGTAGAGAAACAATCAGATAAACAATTGAGAACAAGCTAATGGATCAAAAGGTGTCGAATGATTTAATAAACAATCCTCAGAAGAGCTCGATAAAGAACATCAACTGTAGAGGATTTTAGGGTTTACAAATAATCAATGAGAGTGACTTCCGTTCCTATATGCATACATGCATGCATATATTTATAATACAACCCTAACAGTTTTTCTAAGAAAAAGAAGGCTATTCTAGATAAACACAGATTGACAAGCCCAATCCGGCTGTAAAACATAAGGGCCCAAGACGCAACACAATAATCTTCAACAATCTCCCCCTTTGCGTCTTTGGCATAGAGTCTTCATTCCCTTTTAACAGCAGAAGGCTGTTTCACCGTCTCAAAAATCCTCGGTATAATAGCCAGAATGTGATGCCTGAAGGTAATATACCATCGAAGCATATCATTGAAGTTCTTCTTGTCTGCTGTGGAGTTCTGCTTGCATCGGTGAATGATGTTTATGATATGCTCCAGACACTCTGTTGAAAACAGATGCTTGTCTACCAGAGCAAACAGAAACTTGTGCTTGTCGCCTCTTGTGAACATGACCGTCAGATTTGAAGAGTCAATTTGCCCTAACTTCATTTTGTGTACGTTTCCTGTCTTGGAAGTAGGCTTGACGGTCGGTTTCTTGTTCATTATTTTTGCTATTTCGTGATCCATAGTGGCGAGCTCATGGATATAGGAAGCCAACATTCTTTTGAGATGTTTCAGAATCGGTTCATACTCACTTTGATTGGAGAGAAGAATGTTGTATAGCAGAATCCAATCATGAGGATTCAGACTGGGAAGATCTGCCAGAGAAATAAAATGTTCTGTGTTGGCCGTTCCTCTGTTGATTTTGAAGTTAACATTCACAAATTTCCCAGCCTGTGTTGGTTTCAGTACCTTGACTTTAATTATCTTCTGTGCACTCCATGTCAAGTACTGTGGTTGACCATACTTCAGATAAAAATCTATTAATTCTCTGTCAACCTTCAAGTTTGGATGAGGGACATCAGCAGTGACATCGAAGCAATGAAATGTAAAAGCTTTTCGTGTGATTGGCATGTTAAACTGCGAGTCTTTGGTATTCTCACACTCAAAGGATGCAATTGGTTCCAACCAATATATGGAAGGAAACTCAATCGCTTGATTGATGAGTGTGTCTCTGTCCCATTCTGGGAACAGAGTCTTCTTGGCTTGTAGAGCATCCTCATCCTCCTTGAGTCTTCTTTCTTTGGCCTCTACCTCTTGAGCTATTTTCATTGTTTCATCCAGCTCTTTGTCCCTTTTCTTTCGTTGAAGAGCTTCAGCAATAGTTTCATTGGTATCTGACTCGCTCTCAACAAGAAATTGTTTTCCAGAACCCGAAGCTAAATTAACCTTCGGTTCTGTCTTTGGAATACCCTCCTCTCCCCCTTGTCTCGGAGGAACAAGTTTCTCCGAGACACCCTTCATTTCGCTCAAGATGTTAATTGCAGGAAGGAGTTTATCCTGGAGATGTTGTCTGATGGTAAGGGTAAGAAAGGGATCATGAGTGTCGAGGACAGTTGTCAATATATTCTTGACATCACCAGCGCAACCTTGAAGAACGGCCCGCTGAGCTTTCAGCAAAGAGATTTCTTGTTGTGCCTGGGCCAGTTGGATCTTCTGAAGGTCAATAGTTGCCTGATGCTTGACAAGATCTTCTTTTAAGGTGCTCTCTGCTGCTAGAGAAGCAAAACGTGAATCCAAAGATTTGAGAAAAGAGGTGGATTCAGTTTTGAGGTCAGCACGCAGAGCCTCAAACTTGGAGGTTTCACCTTGAAGGGTAGCTGAAAAGGAGTCTACTGACGTCTGAAACTTGGCCGCATTAGCATCAGCATGTGCTTTAAGAGAGTCAAGAAAGATTTGAGTTGTGTGAACAACCTCAGAGACTTCCTTTCTAGCTTTGGAGCATGAAGCTGCTGAGTTGTCAATGGCATCAGTGGAACGATCCAGAGCGTCAGTATACATCTTGATCGCAGACTCGATGAAGGCTTTCAGCACCACACCCCCATAGGCTTTATTATCAGCCAGCAAACTGTCGAGTTTGTCATGAATTTCTTAAAGCTGCTGACTGGTAATAGGGGTATCGGCATCAGTATCTGTGGGAATCTGGTAAGGGATATAATAAAGAGAATCGTACTCTTCATCATCACCGCCCAAAGTAACACCGGAGTTTGAGGATGGAGAAGGTGATTGTGGGATGTTGATGACGGGGGTTTCAACCACAGTAGTAGCCCCTGTATCAGATACATTGACTGTTACTGGTGGCTGGGAAGAGGTGGTAGTAACCAATTCGGTGATGATTGGAGTGGGGATAGAAGAGGTAGGTATAGTAACAGAGAAGGGAATGGTTGGTTATGATGTAGTGGGAGGGATTAGTATAGGAACAGAAAGTGGGACCGTCTTTTTCGGTGATGGGGTTGGGGTAGGAATTTTAGGAGAAGGTGGAGGAGTGGGTGGTTTTGTAATTTTGGGAGATGCTGGTGGAGAGGGAAGATGAGTGGCTACATGAGATGATGGTTGTTGAGGAGACTGAGCAGTAGTTGGCTGTGTTGGAGAAGCATGAGGAGCAGCAGCCTCTGTGTCGGATTGGTCATGTGGAGCAGAGCCAAGGGAAGGACATCCTTTGGCCCTTTTAGCCATCTTCTTAACTTTCTTGGATTTGGACCGAGAAGGTTCATCTGCATCATGTTTACGCTTGGAGGATCTTGGCTTGCTCTCCTTTTTCGATTCAGTTTCTTTCTTCTCTTGTTTCTCCTTTTTACTAGCCCTCTTGCCACGGTTGGCAGGTTGATCAAGGGCTTCCAATACAACTTTTTGTTAGTCGGACAGAACCCTTGGAGGCAAGGGAGTTCTGGTGCTATAGTCCGCCATGATCTTGCTGTGAGGCGTGACACATCTATACATGGATTCAGGGATTAATCCATAATGTAGAAACTTACTTGGATCAGAAACGATAATCTTCTTAGTGTGTTAAGAGGCAATTGAAGCCAGAAGAGCATCCTTCATCACAGGGATTTCAAGGGAATCCATGGCCTTCTTCGTGATGAGCGTCCAGAAACGTCCGCAAGAGATCTCGGAGTACCGGGTGGTGGTGTTTAGACTCTGAACGACTTGAGACCAGATTATGGAGCCATAATCGTGGTTGATGCCGTTGTAAAGACCATAGAGAATGGTGAGAAATCCTTTACTCATGGTATCAGAACCACCACAACGTTTCGCTAAACCCTTGATTAAAAGGGTAAGCAAGCCATTCCATTGAGAAGGAAGACATGATTTCTTGACCTTCGCGATTGTTGTAAGAACATCGGTATAGCCCATCTCGTACGTCATCGAGAATAGTTGGGTAGTAGTGACAAAATCCGGTGAGATGACGGAAGAATCAACTGCAAGCCCTAGAAGAGAGCAAAACTTGGTTTTTGATACGGAGGTTTTCTTGTCATGGATGGTGAAGTAGATGCGATCTTTGTGTTTGTCATAACTTGCTGTTGTGTAGACTTGAGAAAGCAGGGACATCGGAACGGCTTCCACCTGCGTGAGTGCCAACAGCAATGCGAAATATTTTAGACATTCCACCACATGAAGCATGTACGCATCATATAAGAAAGGTGTCATCTCGATAATCATATTTTGATTAGGCTTGATAGAAAGCAAAGATGAAGAGGCAGTTTGATCTTGTGCAGAAGAAGAAGTCGCCATTGTTGAATCGAGGAAGAAGATGAACAGTGGAAACTTTTCAGAGAGAGAGATTACGTGAGTGGTAAATGCCAAAGAACACGATCACCCCTTATTTATACCGTTCACTGGAGAGAGAAAATCGTGATGATGAGGGAACCAAAACTTCGCCTGAAAAAGCGCGATTGGACGTTATGGTTTATCCCAGGAATACGTCATCACACGTGGGTGTGAAACGAATCAACTGCACGCGCCCAAATCATATTTTTGTACCATTTGAAATTCCTTGTGCCCTTGTTTGGTTACAACTGTAACTTAAAACCACATACCAAACAGCAATCAGAATGTTGGAAAAATTAATTTTCGTGCATAAGAGTGTGAAAGATAAGGAAATAAATCAAAGGTGTTTGAGATGTGAGTGTTGTCTATGAAGAAGACAGAAGGTGGAAGATTCAGGGCAGGAATCACTTCCTTCAAAGTCAAGAGAGACTCGAAGTGCTTGTGTGGTTTCCCTAGAAATACGATCAAATGTCTGTCAATAAACAATGAAAGACATCTTTTGAGCATAGGCTGTGGGGTGGCTATCCTCTAACCGAACATCAAGTCTTAACATAAAACTGAGTGTTGGCAGAGGTACCTGTGAGACCGATGTGATCTGTTGAACAGGTAGGGGGGAATTATCTTGTGACAAGCATGGGATAAACAGAAATCTCAAAAAAAAATAAAAATAAACTGGACCTCTTTGGGAAGAAATGTCTTAGGAATAGACGATTTCATAAAAGATCACGCAAAAAGAAAATGAGATTTCCAAGTAACATTTTGAGTATAACACACACCGTCAATTCATTTTAGGTATTGGATGTTGGGTTTCACTAGGAACGTGGTAAACGAATCCAAGATCATAAACACAGATGTTGTGTAACCATAAGCTTAAGTGGTAAAGACCGAAAGCATCAAGGGGTACTTTAGGGAATCGAAGGTAAATGTAGAATTTGAGGAGGTGGTTAAGAGACCGAATGTACCTTTTGCTACAAAAGTGGGACAAAGCAGAGCAACTCATGTTTCAGATGAGAAGAGTAAGGTAGCTCTAGACCGAGTGTTAAAAAATAGCCTGATTGGGAAGAAACGATAGGTATTGATCGAATCATTAAGGCTTACTCAAGGTCATAGAGGCTTGTGACTACATACAGCAGCATGCTTCTAGGGACGACTAACTAGTCTGAGAGAAAAAAAAAACATACCTGGGTGAACACTATCGAAGGTGATACTTGAAGTTACCAACACAAAGCAAATACCAACCAGGACTTACGAGTAGTTGAAAATGAGTAAGAAAACGGAATAAAAAGGAAGGATAAAATATTTTTGTGATTTTGGAATTTTTCTGAAAAAGAAATAAAAACAGAAAGATAAAATGTTTTTGTGATTTTGAAATTTTCTGAAAAAGAAATAAAAACAGAAAGATAAAATGTTTTTGTGATTTTGAAATTTTTCTGAAAAAGAAATAAAAAACAGAAAGATAAAATGTACAACATAAAAAAAATGATGAAGCAGAGATAGACCGAGCGATCTGTGTATTTCAGTGACATGAAAATTTCAGAACAGAGAGGAACCGAGCGGTCTGTCTATTTCGGTTCCATTTGATCACCAGAGCAGAGAGAGACCGAGCGGTCAGTCTACTTCGGTTCCATTAAATCTTCAGAGCAGAGAGAGACCGAGCGGTCTGGCTATTTCGGTTCCTGATTCTTAGTTAGAGATTGGAGGATTTGGGACCGACTCTCCTACCATCATACCTAGGCCTTGTAGAATTTTGTTGAAAGTCGCTTCAGAAAGAGCTTTGGTAAAGACATCAGCCAACTGATCAGTGGTTCGAACAAAGTGTACTTCAACGTTTCCATCTTCCACGTGATCTTTGATGAAGTGATACCTCAGTGCGATGTGCTTGGTCTTGGAGTGTTGCACTGGGTTATGACAGATCCTAATTGCACTTTCAGAGTCACAATATAGTGGGATCTTTTTCATATTGAGTCCATAGTCTCGGAGTTGACTTTGGATCCAAATCACTTGAGAGGTACAGGAAGCAGCGGCGATGTATTCTGCTTCAGCAGTAGACAGAGACACGCACGTTTGTTTCTTTGACTGCCAGCTAACCAACTTCCCATCGAGGAATTGGCAGCCGCCAGTGGTGCTTTTCCTGTCGAGACCACAACCACCAAGGTCTGCATCTGAGTAGGCTTGAACGAAGAAGCCTGAGTTAGAAGGATACCATAAACCTAAAGAGGTAGTTCTTTTGAGATAACTTAATATGTTCTTCACTGCAAGCATGTGAGGCTCCCGTGGATTTTCCTGAGCACAGTAACAAACAGAGAACATTATGTCAGGCCTGCTAGCAGTAAGATACATTAGAGAGCCTATCATTTGACGATATAGTGTAATATCAACAACCGGTTTATCCAGGGATGGGGTGAGCTTAGTGCCGAACACCATTGGGACTTTGACCTTTGAATCTTCCATCATGCCAAACTTTGCTAAGAGAGTCTTTGTGTAAGCTTCCTGATTGATAAAGATGCCTTCAGGTCCTGTCTAATATTTAAACCAAGGAAAAAGTTAATGGGACCCATCGAGCTCATTTCAAATTTAGTCTCCATCAGCTTCCTGAATTCAGCTGTTAGGCTAGGATTTGTGGAGCCAAAGATGATATCATCGACATAAATTTGAATGATCATAAGGTGGTTACCTTCCTTTTTTGCGAAAGAAGGTTGGGTCAACCGAACCTTGTTTGAATTTGGACATCTTTAAAAATTTAGTCAGCGTTTCATACCAGGCTCTCGGTGCTTGTTTCAGACTATACACGGCTTTATCCAAAATGTAACAATGATTGGGATACTTTTCATTCACGAATCCAGGAGGTTGCTCCACATACACAGTTTCTTCGAGATCGCCATTGAGAAATGCGCACTTGACGTCCATTTGAAAGACCTCAAAGTTTTTGTGAGCAGCATAGGCAAGAAATATTCTCACTAACTCCAGCCTAGCTACAGCAGCGAAAGTCTCATCATAGTCAATGCCTTCCTCCTGACAGTATCCTTTTACGACCAGACGTGCTTTGTTTCTTATAACGTTTCCTTCCTTGTCAAGTTTGTTCCTAAAGACCCATTTGAGACCAACAACAGAGGCATCTGGAGGAGTTGGAATAAGACGCCAGACTTTGTTCCTTTCAAATTCATTCAGTTCGTCTTGCATAGCTTGAACCTAATCGGAGTGATCAAGAGCAGTGTTAACTGTCTTTGGTTCAACTTTTGATACGAATGAGTTAAACATGCAGAATTCGACTTTTGAGAACAAGGATGCTTGTTTTGCCTTGAGTTGCGATCGAGTCAGAACTGTTTCTTAGATATTACCAACAACTTGAGTGACAGGATGATCTCTGGTCCATTTGGTGAGAGGAGGGAAGTTTGGATCAACAGATGGATCTAATTCAGCATTTATCATTTCTTCTGGTTCGGACAGACTGTCAAAGTCGTATGACATATCAGCATGCTCCTCCTCGGCATATGATCTTACAGGAATGTCTTGTGAATCTTGAGCTATAGTGGTTTCTTGAGGTGTTGAGCATTCGGGTGTTGATGTACCTTCGGTTGGTGGGGCACTTTCGGATGGTGAGGCACTTTCGGTTGGTGATGTGCTTTCGGTTTGAGACCTTGGCTCCCTCTCAACTTCTGAGCTTGGTTGGGATGAAGGTGGATCCTCCCCCTCGACTGATGGTGGATACTCCCCCTCGACTGATGGTGAACACTCCCCCTCGACTGACGCATTGTGTTGGGGAGGGTCATGTGAGCCTGATTCTTCTTCATTCATTCTTCTTGCAGCATCGTCAATGAGTTGCTTCAAGTGATCTACCCTATTATCTGTTGCACTGGCTTCAGAAAGAGTGGCCTTCTCTGGTTCATCAAAGAGCTCCATGAATTTCTCGAATAGATTAGCGATCGAGGCTGTGACTTGTCCAGTTTGAGGAAAGATTTCTCCAGCTGTGTCTGTGATAGCCTTTAGCTTTTTAACATAGCTATCATCAAAAGTCAGATAGTAAGTTTCTTCTATTTTCCTTGAATGCTTATTTAACACCCTGTACGCTTTGGAAGTAAGAGAATAACCCAGAAATATCCCTTCGTCAGCTTTGACATCGAACTTGTTGCGGTGTTCTTTGGAATTGAAAATGAAACACCTGGAACCAAACACATGGAAAAACTTCACGTTCGGCTTCCTATTGTTGATGATCTCATAAGGAGTGAGAGTGAAGTGCTTGTTAAGATAAGACCTGTTCTGTGTAAAACAAGCAGCAGAAATAGCATCAGCCCAAAAATATAAAGGTAAGGAAGCAAAACTTAGCATTGTTCGGGCAGCTTCACATAAGGATCGGTTTCGTCTTTCGACAATGCCGTTCTGTTGAGGTGTGTAGGGAGCTGAGAAGTTGTGATTGATTCCCTTTTCTTCCAGGAATTCTTCAAATTCTTTATTTTTGAACTCCAACCCATTGTCGCTTCTGATATTACGAACGACCTTCTTCAGCTGTATTTCAATCTGCTTGATGAACACTTTTAGCTTGTGAGTCGCTTCAGATTTAAGCTTCAGAAAGAACACCCATGTAAAACGTGAAAATTCATCAACAATAGCAAGAATATACTTGCTACCACCAATGCTTTCTATAGAAGATGGACCACATAAATCAATATGAAGTAATTCTAGTGGTTCAACAACTTTAGTGTTAATTATAGATGGATGACTTTGACGACTCTGCTTCCCCATTTCACATGCGGCACATAGATGATCTCTATCATACTTGAGCAATGGAAGACCTCTAACGTGACCTCCAGTGACAAGTTTGTTGATATCTTTGAAGTGGAGATGAGATAGTCTTCGGTGCCATAGCCAGCTTTCGTCAGATTGTGCTTTGGATAACAGGCAGATGGCTGGGTTTCCTTTGATTGGTTTGAGATTTAGGGGAAACATTTCACCTTTGCGCTCTGATTTGAGAATAACTTTGTTCGTCTTCTTCTCAATAATTTCCGAACCTTCATCATCGAATGAGACCTTGAGACCAGTACCTCCAACAAGCTGAGATACACTGATGAGGTTGTGTTGTAGTCCCTCTACATATGCAACTTTCCTGATTGAGAAATCACCGTTTGTAATCATCCCGTAGCCTTTGATGGTGCCGAAGGAGTTGTTCCCAAATTTGACGTTTCCACCATTTGAAAGAGATCTGTATTCCCTTAGCTCTTCCTTCCTTCCTGTCATGTGACGCGAGCAGCCACTATCAATGTACCATTCTTCGTCAAACTGCTCGTCACTGATTACCTGCACAAATTAAACAGATTTAGGAACCCAAATTTTCTTGGGTCCACGTGAGCCTTTCACAGAAATAGGAGCAGAAAAGGAGATATCAACAAAAAATGTTCTTTTTATCAAAGTTGTTTCATTTTTCTTTTTGATGGTGTAAACCTCAATCTTTGTGGGATCTAGAGATTTTGGTTTAGTCTCTGATTTAACTCACGAAACCTCAGATTTTCCTTTCAGGACAGTTGGAGAATTAGTTAGAGATTGAGAAGAGGAATGATTGGAAGAATTAGTATGAGATTGAGAAGAGGAATGATTGGAAGAATTAGTATGAGATTGAGAAGAAGAATGAGAATTAGAATGAGAGAATTTAGACTCAGATGATTTTTTGATTTGATATTCTAGGTGACTCTTTCGGTTTTGATTATCAGTGGAACCGAACTTAGACTTTTGGTCTCTTTTGCTCTCCGAACCGAACCTGTGCTTTCGGTTGAAATCATTTTCTGAATCGAATCTATGCGTTCGGTTGTTGTTTTGCTCAGAACCGAGACTCTGCTTTCGGTTGTCATTGTGTTCTGAACCGAACTTCTGCTTTCGGTTGTTATTACCCTCCGTCGATCCAACAGGATTTTTTGATGGTTTTAAATTCCTGTCTTGATATGAGAAATAGGCATTTTGCGATTGCCAAAATTGTTTTCTTTCTAAAAGATTCTTCCTGTATCTCTGATTCCTTTCTCGTTTTTGATTTCTCATCTGCTTTGGTTGATGATGGATGTTAGCTTTATGTTTTTGATTTTCATTGGCTGATCCACTCTGAACCGATGTTGTTTCACTTGGAGATGTGACTTCTTTTGCAGGAATTTCTTTCTCTTGAGGGATATCTTTTGTTCCACTGGTACTTGCCACGTTGAGGCCATCAGGTTTATTTAAAGGTTCTGGTATGTATCTGCCTTTGCTTTTCCATGAAGTCCTTTCAAACAGACCTACCGTTTCATCAGCATTGTCAATGGGAGCTGACCAGAAGAACTCGTCACAGCCATCAACATTGTCTTCGTTCACAATAGCTGTTAGTTCAGCAGTCTGATGTTCTGTTACACCTGTGACTTTGTACACCTGATTCGGAGTGGTTCTAACTTTTTGGTATACGACTGCCTTCTCTACAAGAATCGGGGACTTTTGTTGGGACAACCGAGCGAACTCCACGGAATTTTCTGAAATAAGATTTTTGTGGTTCTCGGGTTCATTCTTAACAAATTCTGAACAACCAACTGTGTCTTCTACAGAAATTTCACTCATATTATCGTCTTCATTAAGCTCATGTGCATTTTCAACATCAATCTTATTTTCTGAGCTTAAATTGACATTCAGTGAGTCGAATTTTTGTATGGTTTCGGTTCTTAACTTCAGTTTATCATTTTCATCCAAAAGATTTTTGAGCATGTTCTTGTGGTCCTTGGATTTTATGAAAGATTCTATTTTGTCCAGTCCATACAAATATGTTGGATTAACATCCTCAGACGAAATAATACTATCACAATTATATGCATCAGCATCAATTTCATCTTCCTTAAACTCAAGAAAGGGTAAAATCATGCGATGAATCTTTTGCCCTATTTCACAATTCAAATGAAGCTGAGTAATATTAGAATAAAGACGTTTGGCAATTAGACAAAAAACATTTCGCTGTTTCAAAAGCTTTAAATTGTCTCTTTGCAAATAAATGTTTTCATCTTTTATTTTGATTAACTCCGACTCCTTCAGTTCGATCCACATCCGCCGTTCCTCACTCTTCGAAGACACCCTGCTTAATTGATCAGTTAGGTTAGAATTGGTGACCCGAGTTTGAGTTAAACTACTATCTAGATGAGAGATTCTAGAATTAACACTTTTTAATTCCTTTTCATATGAGCATAGTGGGACTTTAAATGAGACAAAAACTGATTGTACCTTCTTGATCAGTTCATCAAGTTCGCTGAACTGCACGCTGAGTGGTTTGGCAGTAAAGCACAGATTCTGCTGTTCCTTGTCATCATTTCCACCATCAGTGTTGTATCCCCTCATCTGAGAAACGTCGGACACCATCAAGCATCTTCCTCCACTGCTCTCTTCTTTCGCTACATAAGCCTTTCCATGTGAAGGCTTCCTTACTTCATCATCTTCGGAGTCGGTTGACCAGACCTCCATGCCACCGAACTCATCATCAGCTACCGAGCCCTGCACAATTAAAGCATTCATGGAAGGGTTAGCAGCAGATTTCTTCTTCCTTAACTCATCGAGCTTTTTCATCAACACATCTTCTTCATCATTTTCTTCATCCTTTTCTGCCATCTTTTTGAGGATGCAATCTTTTGCATAATGGTTCTTTCCTCCACAATAATAGCAGCTTACTCCAGAATCTCCTTCAGCCTTCGGTTCCTTCTTTGATTCTTCAGTTTTCGGTTCATCTTTGACCTTTTCAGCGCTATGGCTTCCTTGCTAGTTTCGGTTCCTGTTGGTGGGGAATCTCTTCTTGATGAATCTCTTAGGGTTTGACACCATCATAGCGTAGTCTTCAGACGTGAGATCATAATCATCTAAGTTGAGATCTTCGTCCTCTATCACAGCTTTGCTTTTCGACAGGAGGGCCAACGAACCTAGACTTGAAACCACGGTTTTCTCCTGCAGTACGATCTTTTCTTGAGATTTTAGGATGCCCATCAGTTTCGCCAAAGAATAGGATTTGAATTGCTCGTGTGCTTTAACTGTGGACACGATTGCTCTCCACTCAGACCTGAGTCTGTTCAAAAACGTAACCTTCTGTTCAATAAGCTTCCTTTCAATGTCATGTTTGATCATCTTGCTAAGAAGATGATTGAAGCGATCGAACGTTTGAGTCACCGTTTCTTCTGCTCCTTGCTTGAACTCACCAAACTCAGACAAGAGTAAGGTTTGAATGGAGTGTACAAGATCTTCATCTGTAGAGTACAATTCACGTAGCCTGTCCCATATCTCTTTTGCAGTCGTGCATGAACTTACCAGCCTAAAAGTATCGGATTGAAGAGCAAATCTAATCAATCTTAGCGCTTTGATATTGCACTGAAATTTAACTTTTTCGTCTTGCGCTACATCTTTAACATCTTTCAGAAGATCATTATACTCCTTTTGAGTTTTAATAATCCTTCAACTTGCTGAATGAGAAAACGGTCCAGAGATAATTGCTTCCCAGATGAGGTATCCATTATCCTCAGATCCTATGACATAATCTTCAAAGTGATTCGCCCAGACTTCATAATCATGGGTGTACAGGATGGGAATCTTCGTTGTTGATCCAATGCTGTTTGAAATATTGATGGGATTGGATTGCGACTCGTCCATAATTAATTGAATAACCTGTTCAAAGATCAGACTTGTAATATATCAAATTAGGGAAAAAACAATAAATATTGAGATACGTCAATTATGAGATGACGGCTCAATAAATATCAATAAATGCGGAATAACCCTAATCGAAGCTTTTTCACAGAAAAGAAGTGTATCGATTACACAGCCTCCTGCTCTGATACCAATTGATGAGTTTAAAAACAGACTTGAAGATCGATTAGATCTATGAAACAGGTAGAGAAACAATCAGATAAACAATTGAGAACAAGCTAATAGATCAAAAGGTGTCGAATGATTTAATAAACAATCCTCAGAAGAGCTCGATAGAGAACATCAACTATAGAGGATTTTAGGGTTTACAAATAATCAATGAGAGTGACTTCCGTTCCTATACACATACATGCATGGATATATTTATAATACAATCCTAACAGTTTTTCTAAGAAAAAGAAGGCTATTCTAGATAAACACGGATTGACAAGCCCAATTCGGCTGTAAAACATAAGGGCCCAAGACGCAACACAATAATCTTCAACACGTAGTTATCACGTGTTTATTTAGGTGGTTTGGTTTAGCGCTTGTTGTTTTGTATTGATTTGAGACCGAATTACTTTGTTTGTAACGATATTTGTTGTTGAAAGTGTATTTGTTTTCTGTTTCGTTGATCTTGTATTTTGTATTAATAAATTAATTTGTTTAAAAGTGGAATTTGACCATTTCACTACCCTTCTTTTATAAAAATAACACTTTTGGTCCTTTTACATAAAATAATATCATTTTTAGTTCCCTAAAAACATTTTCTTGACACTTTTGTATCATAAACTTGTTGAAAAGATAGTTCTAACCCAAAATTTATTTTGTTGGCAGCTTCAGCCCTTCCAGAATGGTGTTTCTTGGTTAGAACCCCATTTTTCTCAACTTTTACAGTTTTGGCCCAAAATCTAAAAAATTTGCATTTTTGGTCCTTTTTGACAGTGAAAAGCATTTTTGACCCTCAAAATATTTTGTTATACTAATTACCCCCTGTTTTACAGAAATTTTCATTTTAGCCACTTAAATTTATCTTTTTTTTTTCGCATTTTGAGGCTTATTGGGCCGAAAAGCCCAAAATTAGCCCATTAAGCTAAAAATTTACATTTTAAGTCCCTTGAAAATTCTATTATTCAGAAAAATGATTATAGAAATTGTTTTGACCTATTTGACCCTCAAGAAACCGTGACTTGTCGATTTGTAACCCAAGTTTTGTGTTTTTGACAATTTAAGCCCTAAAATGGGTTTTATGTTAGAATATGTTCATCATAACCTTATAAGCTATCATTCTTGACTTGTTTGGTATAAAATAGCTTAGATTATGTTTGTTTCCTTTCTCATGTCATAGATCTCGGGTTTACACCCCTTTTGTTAACATATTCATCACAAAAACACATGAAATCACACACATACATGCATAAAATCACACATAGCATACGCATACACATAGATCTACACATTTTCTTGTATTCCCCCCATAAAAATCATGAAAAATGAAAAGAAAGGGGTATAAAGCTCACCTTGAGTTGTGGTTTCGGTTTTGAAGAAGATTGGGATAAGTTTGGTGCTATTTTCGGCCCTAGCAAGTTTCTTGGATGGATCTCAAACTTAGTGTGTTCTAAGATGCAAGATCATGAATTTGAATGGATTAAGAGATGATTTTTGATTAAAAGAAGTAGCTAGATCATGGATCCAAACATAAACTTACCTTGGATGATGATTTTTGTGGAAGAATCTCTTTGAAAGTCTCTTAGATCTTGAAAATTTGGAGAGGAGTGGAGAGAGTTTCCTTGAGAGAATATTGAGTGAAGTGTGTGTGTGTTTGTTTGGGTTCGGCCGAGAGGAAGAAAGAGAGGAGAGAAGAGAGAGTGAGTGATGAGATAGGTGCATGGAAGTATGAGAGTATGCATGGAAGTCCACTAAATAAAAATGAGTTGGCACCACAAAGTCAACTCTTTCTTTCTTTGTGGGCTTGGGTCGAGATTGGAGAGGGAAAAGAGAAAATTTGGGCTTTTGAGTGTTTAGCCCATATTATGACTCACTTAGATGATTTTTGGGACCAAATACATCAGAGTGTAATTTTTATGACCTAATAGGGCTAAATTTATTTGGTTGTGAACCATTAAGGCCTAAAATTTTATGTTTCATGTATATGGGTCCATTTAGGGCCCATTAGAGAGTTCTAGATTCAAGATGGATAATTTGGAAGTTTAATAGTCCATTAGGCCCAATAAGGAATCCTAGTCCAAAATGAATTCAAATTAGAATTTCAAAGGTTTCCAATTCTTTGTTGACTGTATGTAGGGCTAGAATGTAGTATTTGATGAAGTTTTGTTGTTATAAAATAAGCATCATACATGCTTTCACATTGTTGGTTCACATTTGTTATCATTGTTCCATGTTTACAAGGCATCGAATTTCCTAGTTGTGACATAGACCGAGAGGAGGTTCGGTCCGAAGGGACCTTCGGGTTCAGGTCATGATCTCGGTTCGGTCCTCAACAGGGGTTTCGGTTCCTAGGTGCTTTCGGTCCAAGAGGCTTCGGCCCTAAGAGGCTTCGGCCCTGTAAAGGGGTTTCAGGTCTTTTAGGGTATTTTACCCGTTTTAACCCTGCTTTAAGCGATTTTTGACTCGGTTAAGGGTCGGGATGACCCGAATGATTACAAAAAGTTATGGGAACTTTTGAGAAAGATTTGGGAGAGATTTCACATACTTGGAGAGATTTGGGAGAGATTTCACATACTTGGATAGATTTGGGAGAGGTTTCGTTTGTGACATTTTTGAGTGTCCGGCTTCGCATTGCTAGGTCTGTAGAACCAGTTAAGCCTTGTTTTAGTGTCCTACACACTCCCGATGAGTGTGCAATAGTGTTTTATCGCTTGGTTCATTATTTAGCACTATTAAGGCTAAGGAAATTCAAACATACTAATTTTCCAAATGATGTTTTCTCATTAGAATAGTGAATTGTACAGTAATTACATAACGTGAACCCTAATATACAAGGGTTAGTTGAGTCATCTGGTTTGACTTGATGACTTTGTTTGACCTTGACTTGACCCGAAATTGACTATTGTCACACGTTTTGATAGTTTGGACTAATATGATCGATATATAAGTGAGTAAATTCATGATATATAAAACTTGACTTTTGTCTAGAAATACAGTAGCTACAATTTTGCACGAATTATCTTGCTTAACTTTAAAAATATTATGATTCTTATTTGAATTTATAGCTTCATAAATAGATGCATATTTTTTAAACATCAAGTTGCCTTTGACTTCTAAGTATTTTTTTCGTGAAAGCTAAAGCTAATTTTCCATAAGTTGTGTTATATTAGTTTTAACAGTTAAAGGTTTGTGATGGTCGATTTCTAATGAAAAAATAGTAACAAAGCTTAATACAACTGGGTACATGGTACGGGAACCAGTTCCGGTTCCAAAATCTAGAGAACCGTTATAGCTAGTTCCGGTTCCAACATTCAATGAATTGTCGGTTTCGGTTTCGGTTCTGATTCCGGTTCCAGATAAATATTGTGGGTACCCGTCTATGCCCACCCCTACGTGAACTGTTGATGGTAGGTGTGTTGTTAGCTCACTTAGGCAAGTTATTGATAAACATCCTGTCTACATTCTTGGTACTGCTGTAAGCAAATGGAGCAAAGAGATCCCAATCAAGGTGTTAAGCTTTATTTGGAGGGTTGTACAACGTAGAATACCATTGGCTGTTGCTTTGGAAAATAGGGGTATTCATGTCAATTCATCTTTGTGTAGTTTGTGTATTGGATAGGTAGAAAGTGCAAACTATATAGTTATTGAATGCCCATTCGCCTCTTTGATTAGAATAGAGTCTTAAGTTGGTGCAGAGGGCATCTAGTCCCAATTCAATAAAGAATACTGGAGACCTACTTCACTTTGTTGCTACATGGGGAAGATGTCCTAAGAAAAGAGAACGAATATCCTTTATTTGCTATGGATTGTTATGGAATTTATGGAGATTCAGAAACAAACAGATATTTCAACATGAGACTACAACACCACTGATCAGGACTGAATGCATTAAGTCCATGGTATACTATTGGTTAAAACACAGGGGTAAAAATGTAACTGTAATTAGGATGATTGGTTAGTCTCTCCTTTTGTTGGTATACAACTATCTGAAATCTTTGTATCTTGTTAATTGGTCCCTCATCAAGTTACTTGCTATGTGGGGGTTCCTCTCTTATAATATATTTATCGTTTCCAAAAAAAATATAAACTTTTGAGTATTGGATAAATTTGCCAGAAGTGATTAATCTTAATACTATGTTTTTTCATATATATATATATATATATATATATATATATATATATATATATATATATATATATATATATATATATATCTATACTACCTTATAATAGAAATCTAATTATTTCCATAAATAGATTCAATATAATAATAATATTTTTTTAAGACGTTCAAGTCTCTAAACCTAAAGTACAACTAATTGTGAATAAAATAATACTAAAATTTTAAACAAGTCTCTTATCTAGGTTTGACCCAACTTCTTTGTTATTTATTTGATCGAGTCATTTTGATTCTGAGATATCAGCAAATATTTGTGGATTACAACCCGTCTTCCTCTCATATCTCGACTCGTCTACTGATTCGTTGCAGAAATTAGATTTAATCATTTGTTTGCTTCCGGTCACACCCTATCTGTCGTCACCAGTAGCACCATCTCCTCCTTCTCTCCACCCATCGACGACATTCACTATTGCTCGATATTGGCTCTGGTTTTGTGAAAACACTATTGTCTCCACTTCTGCATAGTCACACCATCAACCAGCGCCCTTCTAGGGTTTGCTATCCCCTCTCTCTATTTCTCTGTGATAGAAGATGAAGAGGATGGGCACCATGCTACTCCATTCCTGATGCGACTATGTGAAAGTTTAGAACAAGTTAACAGAAAATTGTTCACCATGTGAGCTTTAGGTGTATTGCTATTGATTTTGGATAAATCAAAGGCTAACTACTTTAGTAAGTGCACGCAAGTTGGAAATGCTTAAATGACTATGTGTTACATGTTTGAGTTGACCATTTCATCTATGGATTTGAGTCACTTGACAGAATCTGCGTAAACAAACATTTCTGGAAAGCTTAGATGACATCGTGGATGTAATTTTAGTTTCATTTCCCCCTTCAGTCTAAATTAATTCTGCAATATAGTTGAATTCAGGTTCTGTTGACTGTTGAGTGAATGCATTTGTTATCTCCTTGTGTCCTCTTATACTTGTGCATCTGTTTGAACTTATTTATTATATCATCCATGTATCTTTCTGTTTTGATTTGGAATTTTCTCATTGACATTTGTTCAATTATATGTGTTCTATTTCCTCTTTCAGATGCAATCAGGGTATGGTCGTTCTCTATTTGAGTCCCTCCTTCCGCTGATTTTGGGGCATGATATTAGTGGTGAAATTGCAGCAATTGGGCAAGAATTTTTTAGGGCACTTCATCCAACATCTATGAGAGGCACTTACACCGATTATGCCATTCTTGCAGAAGATCAACTTACCCCAAAACCATCAACAATCTCACACGTGACACGTGGTATGTATTATGTTTTCTTTAACATCATTAACCTCTCTTTTCTTGTTCATTTTCTTCATATCTATCCTAACTACATCAAATCTATATGTTGCATTCATGATCCTCCAGGATGCAAGTGCAATTCCTTTTGCTGCCCTAACAGCATGATGTGCTCTTAAATCTACTGCCAGGATAAGTAAAGGGTATGTTTGTAATTTGTTGCACTTTGGCTATAAAGTTTTATATATAAAAAAAGAAACTCATATTTTTTCACTTAATGTCTACAGATAGAGGGTATTAGTGGTGGGTGGAGGAGGAGCTGTAGGTTACTCTGCAGTTCAACTAGCTGTTGTAGCAGGCTGTGCGATTTTAGCTACATGTGAAAGTGAAAGCATAGATCGCCTCTTGGCAGCTGGTGCTGAACATGCACTCGACTATACCTTTGAGGTGATGTAATTTTGAATGTTTGTCAGGGGTAAGGGCGTCTTTTACTTTTAAGTTGTGTTCTCAATGTTTGAATATTTATGATGTACAGGATCTGGAAGTAAGATTGAAAGGAAAGTACAATGTTGTTTTAGACCCGATTGGTATACAACAAACGGAACAATTATGAATCAATCTTTTAAAACGAGGCGGACATTACATGACATTGCAGGTGATAAAACAAAACCATGTTGTGATTAATGGATTTTTAAAGTTAATTTTTATGTTGATATGTGTTGATTTTTGGTTTAGGGGGAGTCTGCATCATTGAGTGATAGATATGGTCTGGTTATTGGCCTTCCTACTGCTACTTCCATTTTGATGAAGAAACAGATTCAATATCGGTTATCTCATGGAATAGGTAAAACTCATTCAAACAAGTATGACTGAGATTACTTTTCTAAAATCAATCTGATAAACTACAAGCATAGACATGCTGCTGTGAATGATTGTACATTGCTATTAAATGGTTGTACGTATATGAACTTGGAATGGAACTGAAAGATTAAAAATAAACCCTAGCTTTCGAACGGATAGAACACTCCAGAGATCATTTATCACTGAATACGCTCCAAGATACCCACTCTCTAACATCAATACGTAATTAGACTGAACTAACTAAGAGAATGACCAAAATACCCCTCAATCTCTCCTTTATTACAGATGCTTTACTTGTACTTATTTCCTACCTTTAAAAATACTATGAAGTGTAACATGTTTCTTTTTGAATTAATGCAAAAATATGATTTAAGAGATACAGACATGGAAATGAGGGCCTCCCTATCAGGTATATCTATAGCTTTTCATATATTTATATCAATATTTTGTAAATTGTAATAATTATCCTTGCATGGTCAGTGATATGTACATTATCACAGTGGTTTCCGAAACTTGAAGTAAGTTGTTTTTAACTTTTACATAAAATATTTGAGAATGTGTATCTTTATTTCTTATTTAAGCATTTCGTAAATTTATAAAATATCTAAGAATCTATATAATTATTATATTTGAAATTTATAATTTTTAATGAAACAAACAACTGTTCATTCAGCCCCAAAAGAAACTATATTTCATTTCTTTTAGAGTCAGTGAGGGTTTAGGGTTTAGGGCATTATTTATCCATTAGTCCGGGCAACAACATAACGAACAATAAAAGAAAAGAAAATGTTTTCATTTTGGCAATACAAGGGCAATTAAAGTCGTGAGTGTTTGAGTTAAGACGTTATCAATATGACTTATGGAGTAAGTGTTTTTGCAGAATATTGGTGGACTTATATGAGGACAAATGCAAAAGGTCTGGTTGAGATTCGGAGGCTGACTGAGGCTGGGAGACTGAAAGTTTCTGTTCAGAAGACATTCCCAATTATGCAAGTGCAAGAGGCACATCAAGCTAAAGATACAAGGATAAATCCGGGTAAAGTAGTTCTTCAACTCACAGGCCTCGATAGTATTGATCATTCCTCAATAGTCTGATGATTTTAAAGATTTCTAAGGATCCTTTTCAACATTTAGGTGCTGGTCGATTAAAAATTGACTTTTGGGTAATTTTTGCTCTAGGTGCTCTAAAAGCACCTCTCCATTGAATGGAAGACCTGAGGTAATACGATAATGTATGGTACATGAAGCATATTTATTGTCTCCATAACAACCCCACAGATTGCAAAAGAGATCAGGAATGTCCATAATATTGTAGGGTTCAAGAACTTCTTCCCTTTACAGGTTTGAGCTCAAATTATTTGTGTTTTTAGGAATTTTTCATAAAAATGTCATTGATGAATTTATCAGTTTGGTATAGATTGACTTATGTAAACCGATTAATCTTTTTCATTTCAGTCCATTATTGAGCTACGGTCGAAAGTTTTTTACAACCTTGATATTACCTTATTTGTTATTGTTGGTTTCCAATTTATTAGAAACAAACTTTTTAACACAACGAATCATTTACAAATCAATATTTTTGTATCAAACCTATAACCGAACGGCTTTAGTGTCAGTAGGTGCCTAAATGAAGTGATTAAGCGTCGGGGGCTTGTGTTTGTATATGTAGTACGTTGAAAATCTTATAAATGGGTGGGATACATTCCAATGGTTGTCATCACATCATAAAATTTTATGGAGAGTTAATAATAAAAAAATTGAAAATACATTATTAAAAGTAAAGAATTGAAAGTAAAATACTATAAAAAAAATAAATGTATAAACATTTGTTTTAAAATTATAAATAGGAAATTTTTCATTGTTTTTTCATAGACGATTTTTATTGTCTTGATAAACAATTGTATTTTAATTATAATTTGTATATGCTTTCAGAACCAAAAAAACAACTCAAGATAGACTGCAAATAAAAAACGGTTTGAATATTACAAACCCACAACACATTAAACCCATTAAACCGGTCAAAGTTCTGAAACAAGCTAAGATGTTACTATTGTTTGGAGTTAATATTTTGATTGATTAATTGCAATTTACAAAGAAGTGACACACAAATCGATTTATCAGTGTTTGAGGATTGTAAGGACTAAAGAACTATCAATATTTTGTTAGTTGGTTAATATTTAATGATTTTTTTGAACTGGCAAATACAAATATATAATCTACTCCTAAACTAACACCTAAATTCGTATATGTTCACAATGGCATTGAACCTTCGACCTCAAAGAGAGAGGGCACTACCTGATACCGTTGAACTAGAAACCCTTTTGATGCAATAGCCGCAAGTATACATCAAAACCGAAATAAGTTAATCACCGCTCATAAACTATTCGCTCCCGCCGCTTTGCGCGGGTAAACGACTAGTATATATATATATATATATATATATATATCTATATATATATATATATATATATATATATATATATAAAGAGAGAGAGATAGAGATAGGTTGAGATATTATAACTAACTATTGTGTGATTGTATGTATAATTGTAGGTCAATCATTTGGTAAAATTGTAATCTTACCTATTAATTAGTTTTGGTAATTTAATAATTAAATTATTATTTCCTTTAATTTAGGAAAATTAATTTAAAACCCTACGTTAGACGTCGATCTTTAAACTGCAACTGGTTTTGGTGGGTGCTGCTTCAACAAAGAACGACGAGGGAGAAGGACGAAAGGTGAAGCTGTGATCAAGGAACTGTACTAATCGATCAAGGAACTGTACTAATCTAGAGAAAGAGAGGTCAATCTAGAGGTGTTTGACTTATAGTTGCGGTTCCAAGGTAATGGTTCTCATCATTCATTCTCCTTTTTTTGTTTGGTACTCGTCTTTAAATCACCATCACTATCGGCTGCCATGGCCGCCGACCATTGCTGCCATCGTCGACTACATACCACCTTGTTGTGGTAGCAGTGGGTGTGTCTCAGAGGCATAGTCGTCGACTATCACGGCTGATTGTTCTTGATTGAATCACGACCTTCTGAATTAGGGTAAGATGCTTAAGCATCTATCTCAAACCCTAAAATCATCACCTAGAAATATGTTTGTCTTAACTTTTCCCGTGATCGGCCTGATCTCATGAGGTATATAACATTGTTCTTCATTGGGTTTATAATTTATGATGCTTCTAAGCTGAAGCACACCACCTGTTTGACAATAATCCTCTGTGAAACTTCTCCACCTCTTGAATGATAATATTGTTTTCAAATTTCTCCATTACTTATCAGGAGACAGTTGGGATCCGGTTGAGTTGAAAATCGGAGATTGGTTATGTAAAAGGTATACTAGATAGTAGATGTTGTAATATGTTTCAGCATTACTATTTGTATTCCGAGGTATATCTTAATTTATAATTTTCCTGCCAAACAAAATTTTGATCAAATGCAGATGGACCTCTGGTGAGCTATGCAAATGGAGTTTATGATACATGACTTAGTCGATACATCACTTTTAGATGATGGTGAGGGATAAGGCATAGATATACTATTAGGTATATCATTTAACCTTAGGATTATTGCTTGAAATTGCCATGGAAAGAAGATTAAGAAATAACAATGAGTGATTGTATTTATCATTTGCAGGTACACATGAAATCAAGAACAAGAATGTTATTGTTTTCTTGGCTGGGAATGAAACGACAGATATCAAAGCAAAATAGGGTACATATGAAACTTACAACATTCTACTGGAATGGAATCTTGAATTCTGATTCTGTCAGAATAGAATCTTGAAGATGAACATTGTATGGGATGAAGATGAACAATGGCCACCAATCTTCCAAAAAGAATGGATTATTCCAGCAAAATAATATACAATATAATGAAAAAAAATATATGTAATGGTATATTCAGGTAGAATGACTTATATATTGTATTTGTTTGTTATTAATAAGCGTAACATTCTTATACAATAATATATAATTTTTTTTTCTTTTCTAAGAATGTAATGAAATTTTTTTAACTTGTATCCAATTTTTTTTAATTCTTCAAGAAGTTTATTAAATCAAAACATATATTATCTCAGAATATGTATTCTTGTATGGTTCAATCATATTTGTTATTTTTCAATATATTGATAAACATATTCCGTTAGAATTTTACGAATTAGGAGAATTATCATCCATACAATTAAATTTTTAAAATTAATAGAATCTACTTTCCCTTAAAATATGCAATTTTCCTTAAAATATGCAAATTTCCTTTATTAAATCTATATTAATTGACTAAAATATTCTTTTAGTTAGAATAGATTGTATTTTTGAATTATATTTAATTCAATAATATGTAATAATCACAATCACTTACTTAAAATAAGTAAAATTGATTGACACACATTTATACATACAATAACACAATAATTACTTTGATTAAAATAACCTAAGTATATATATATATATATATATATATATATATATATATATATATATATATATATATGGGTAAAGTGAATATACCTAACAACCTTATATAAGCTTAGGTACCTAACCACATCATACTCTGTGAATTTGTATCATATATATATATATATATATATATATATATATATATATATACATATATATATATATATATATATATATATATATATATATATATATATATATATATATATATATATATATATATATATATATATATATATATATATAAACTTAGGTTCAAATGAAAACAATTATATAATTGAGATCGTGAGAACAAATTTGGGCCACATATTTCTTTTTTCCGCAATATCCTCTAATGTACCGGCTCGACAGAGGAATGTACAGGGAAGAAAAAATAACTGATAATACTCATACGTGAATAAGTATGTGTATATTCTCAAGTGATTATTCATATATGAATATACTTATTCATATATGAAGATGATATATATATATATATATATATATATATATATATATATATATATATATATATATATATATATATATATATATATATAAACTTAGGTTCAAATGAAAACAATTTATTAATTGAGATCGTGAGAACAAATTTGGGCCACATATTTCTTTTTTCCGCAATACCCTCTAACGTACTGGCGCGACAGAGGAATGTACAGGGAAAAAATAACTGATAATACTCATATGTGAATGAGTATGTGCATATTCTCAAGTGATTATTCATATATGAATATACTTATTCATATATGAAGATGATATGTTCCATCGTCCCTGTATGTTCCTCCATTGTGCTGGTACGTTGGAGGGTTTTGCAGCAAAAAGAAATGTGTGGCCCAATGGGTTGCTTTAGTTGTAGTGGTGGTTGTTTGTATTGACCTAGGAATATTAAGTTCCTTCGTCGTGCTAGTATCCTGTAATGATTTGCGGCAAAAACAAATATATATTTGGCCCATATTTATTCTTGCGTTCTTGATTTCATAATTGTTTTCATTTGAACCTTTATATATATATATATATATATATATATATATATATGTATATATATATATATATATATATATATATATATATATATATATATTGTAACGTCCCTAAAAAAGACCCAAAAAATTTCATTTTTAGTTTATATAAAACGATACTTCAAAACATTTTTATACAACCCAAACAGACCAAATTATGTCACTACATCATATCATATCACAGTAAATATCAAAATACGGAAATATGTGGTGTGTGCTTTGCAATCATCCCGGGTTCATCCATTTCGATTCTGAAGTACTTGAAACATAAACGGTAAACCGTAAGCATAATACTTAGTAAGTTCCCCAAAATACCACATATCATACATAAACAAAACACATACTAGGACCTCACCCCACATCCGGCCTCGTTCGACATCAAGTCCCACTCGGCCTTGGGCCCCGCCCGACATCGAGCCCCACTCAAGTTACAGATTTGTCATTCATTAGGTATCGCCTGACATCGGGCCCCACCTGGTACACATATGAACATATAAACATATAATCATGCTAACACATACGATATCTCAAAGCCAATGTCATCGGGACCCACCTGGTACACTCGGGCCCCACTCAAGTTATGGATTTGTCATTCATTAGGTATCGCCTGACATCGGGCCCCACCTGGTACACATATGAACATATAAACATATAATCATGCTAACACATACGATATCTCAAACCCAATGACATCGGTCCCCACACATATGTGTTGGATTAATGTCTAAGTCCATAACTATATTTGGTATGTACTTGACCCGACCCAGCATGGTCCATTTGGGTTGCACTTCACCGACACAATTTTATATGGATAATCTTTTGAGAATAGTATGTTTATGATTACATATTAATATATTATAAGTTCTAATATATTATTATGGAATCATATTATTTAATTAGTATTGATCAAGAATTAGTTTATAATTAATTAAGTGATCAAAAGGAACTAATTAAATATGGACTCTTATATATATAGAATGGGCCAAGTTCATTTAGGTTGGGCTAAGCTTTCATGGATAGTCCATGGAGTGTTTAACCCATGGATCCTGGGAAATGAAAGGTCATGGGTATTAGGGTTTAACCCTAATCCTCCACACTATATAAAGATGTCCTTGGTTGGTGAAATTGGCACTAGTGTGGTACACTAAAAAGGGCTAGCCGATTTCACTAGAGAGAACCAAGTATCCATATTCTCTAAAGTCTTCCAAGGTGTTTTGGTGATTTGTGATTCCACTTGAGGCTTCCACACTATTAGGGCTAAGCTCTTAAAGCTTGAAGACATCAAGCTACATTTAAAGGTATGTATTCTATCTTGTTACATTCATTGATTCGTATGCTAGATTAGGATAATACCTTGGAAGTTCTTATTTGCATGTATACTAGAGAAAACATAGATCCAAGGTTTATAGGGTTGCATGTACACCATAGGAGTGTTAGAATGCTCAAAACCCAACAGTGGTATCAGAGCCATGGGTTGTTTTTTTGTTATATTGATGCAAATATTTTATTTTCAAAGTTGAAAAAAAATTGACGTTTGTCAAATTTTAAGATAATTACTTGTTTTGTGAAAAACTAATTATTTGTAAAATTTGAATCATTTGCTATATGAGTTAAATTAGGTCAAATTTAGTAAAAGATAAAATGATATGATTATTTTATTAGTTTTAAAAGTTTGATCTAAAGAGTTTTTGAAACCTCCATAAGTTATGGATATCAAAAGATTTAAAAAAAAATTGATTCAAAGTTTTTTATGGAGTTACAAAAATTGTTGTTAATGCTTTAAAGAATTCCATAACTTGTTCATAAGTTATGGAACATGAAAAGTTTCATCATTAAACAAACATTAAACTCCATAAGTCATGGAATCCAAAAGTTTTTTTTTGAATTATTTTGATCTTATGAGTTGATTTAGATTAATAGAAAATTATGTTTTCAATCCATTTTAATCTGAGAGTTGATGCTAAAATGTGTTTTTGTAACTTGTCCTCAAGTTATATGAAAAGTCACATTTATGTTTCATAAAACTCATAAAAGTTGGCAAAGGTTACAAAATGAAGAGTCTAGTTCTAATTAATTGGAGTTATGACTCCATAATTTGTCCTCAAGTTATGGAGGACCAAAAGTCTCTTCATTAAATAATAAAAAAAAAGTGTAACCTTAATTAATTCCATAAGTTATAAAATAAAGAAAAGTTAATTCTTTTATTAGTTTAAAGTCTTCCATAACTTGTCCTCAAGTTATGGAACTTGAAGAGTTTTTGGATTAAAACTACTTTAAACACATAAGTTATGGAATTAATTAGTTTTGAATAGTTTCAAACTTGCCCTCAAGTTTTGGAATTTGAAAAGTTTTCACTTATGAATACTTTAATTCCAAGTTAGCCCTTAGAATTTTAAAAGTTAAAATTCAACCCTTATACTTTATAATATTATAAGTTAATAATATATATATATATATATATATATATATATATATATATATATATATGTATGTATAAGAGTAAAGTCAGTCTTACCGCTAGTACGCCTCATTCACGAAGCCGGTCTATAAGGTGGGTATAAGGTTGTTGCCTATAAAATGGCAACTTAATGGGTGTCCACTCTCACCTACCGCTTGCCTGACTGGTGGAGGGTCGTTAGCTGAACGGGTTTGACAGGACTATAATTCTCCCTTCATTAAAAGTATTAATGATAAATACTAAGTAACTAAACTATTAATAATTCCCAATCTTAGTTACTTAGGAAAATGTGAATAAGGTGCTAATCCATGAAATTACACTTTACACTTTGTCTAAGTCGTTAGTGGAGCGTGTGTGGTTAACCGGCACACTAACTTGGACTTAACAAGGTAGGTAAAGGGTGACTTAATATTTATCATAGTATCGATGGAGCGTGTGTGGTTAATCGGCACATCGATTGAGGGGTAATTTATTAAGGGTACCAAGTAATTTGCATGGTTACTTCACACCTTGTTTTGTGATCCTCGGCATCCCAGTCACAAAACCTGAAGGGCACACTCGAGATTGAAACATGCCATTGAACAGTTCAATGAATCTCAAAAGATCTAGGAGTTTCAAAACCAATTAAAACCTAATAATAGATTTCGTTTATCTTGGTGGAAATTGGTGAATCGTCATTCACCTACCTTCAAATTTTTTATAGCTTGGATTACGGCATACCTCTTCTAAGTTATAAAATAGTTTGTTGGGTCCTAGCCTTAATATTTCATATTGGGTGTCGTATTAAGGACTTAAGATCAACTATCTTGAATATCTCCCAAAACATGTCTGGTTTAGACATTTATGATCTTCCCAAATCTCTTGAAACAAGCTTTCCTAAATGAAGATGATGTCCCATGGAAATCATACTTCTTTCACCTCCTCCAATTATTCTCCCTAACCCACAAGTTCTTGAAAAGTTTAAGGTCACTCGAGCCCATTGGCAAGTAGAGGTCTAGGTGTGGTCACATCTTGGAGATGTAGTCACATATTGACAAGCCGGGAGAGTTGGGTGTCAAAGTCTAGAGAAAGTTGGTGGTTCAATCACTTTCTAAGTCACATAGTGAGTTCTTTTGGAACACCTATGAAACAGATTATGACAAGACCCTTAATGATCTTATCTATTTGTTAAGATCAACTTCCTTAAAACTTGATGGACATTGACAATAGTGACACAGGAAATCCAGAAAAGCATTCTCTTCCCAATGGAAAGGGATCGGCCATAGTCAACTCGGTTGAACAAATGGTAAAGAGAAAAGCTAAGTCTGTGATAGTCCCGTGTACCATTATCAAAGGGTCCATATGTTTATATTGCCAAAGAAAGGGTCATTAGTTGCGAAGCTGCCAAACTTACCTAAGGATGTTAAAGTCAATAAGTTTGACTCTACTTCAGGTAAAGTCCACTATCTAACTCTGTTAAGTTTCTATCCTGAGATTCTTGATACATGATGTGACTGGGTCACATGGTGATGTTTTAAGAATCAAAGAAAAGTGAAGAAACTTAAAGAAAGAATATGCTAAATTTGATCGCGTAGATGGATTTCTATCGCATAGTTTGAAGATCGGATTCTTGAGCTACTTCTTAGGAGTTATGAGATATTGCTTAGGAATAGATAACAACAAGTTTTCATATGGATTGTAAGGATAAGTTTTTCCGCATAGTTTTAAAATAAAAGAAAATTTTTGATTTTATTTATTTTAAAATATCCTTACAATGGCATTTGAGGAAAAATTGTTGCTTATATGATTCCATTAAGAGTAAGAGTGGAAATATGAAATTGATTCTTTCATTTGTGGTAATGTCTAGATTTACCAAATAAGGAAAGATTCTCATCATCCAAGTTTCAATTGGACCGTAACTTGGAATCATGCAAGTTGTATAGCATGATGAATGAGAACCTTCAAGTATTGGAAAATTAAGACTAATTACTTGTTCACATGGATGTGTGAGTAATGTGAAGGACTAAGGGATTGAGTACACATTCTTGTGCACTGGTCAAGTCCACCACAAAAGATCGATAAGACTATTCGTCATAGTTTAATAAAGCTTAGTAAATATGGTTATACTTACAAGCTTAAGTGTAACTCTGAGACATTGGAAAAGGTTCCAATGTAAGGCAGAGCGAATAAGAAGAATCAAATTAGGCAGAAGGATAAAAGTTTCTCAAATCTGAAAAGATGGGAGAGTACTTTAGTATCAGTTTTTGTGATCATCTTAATGATTAAGAAACCATAGCACAATTAGTTCTCTAAGGAAATCTTAGTGCATTCTTATGACTAAGAAGAGGAACCTGAATTGTTGAAATGGTTAAATCAAGAAGATGAGTCATACTTCGTTCCAAAAACAATTTTGAGAGTCATACTCCAAGATTGTAACTTGAGTGACATGTCTTAAAGAAGATTTAAAAACACAAGTCAAATGTAAGAGTAAAAGTTATCTACTCTTGGACATTTGAAATTGGTAAGTTGTGATGTTTTAGATAAAACAAAGACCAACTAAGGCCAAATGTGTGAAGTGTTTGTCTTGATTAAAATCCACACTATCTCTTGGATGTTTGACAAGGGAGTCTTATAGGTCAAGAGGACAGTGGAAGTCTTAAAGGTCTTGAAAGTCTCAAGAACTAATCAAGAATAGAACCTGAAGTTCTTCACTAGCACACGACTTGAGGTTTATAACCTATCGTGTTGACATATTTTGTGCCCATTCTAGTTAAAGTTGGCTTTGCATATGAGTTCTTAGAGTTCTCAATGTGTTGCACAACAACTTGGAAGCAATGGCAGGCCCTTGAGCTGCCAGGTGGCAAGAAGTTAATATTGAGGAAACACTTTCACTAAGTAGATTTTAGCTAGATAGCAATTGTGATATTTGGATTCTCAAAGTCGTTAGTGGAGCGTGTGTGGTTTACCGGCACACTAACCTGGACTTATGAGAAGTGGAAAAAAGGTCTAACCATTATGATTACGGCATCCCTCTTCATAATTGTTTAGACACACAAGTGTGCTATCTAAGGGAAGGTGTATGATTTTGATAAAGTTTTATCAAAACAATCTAGTATCAGAAATCTGAACTTTGGTAAGAAAGTCAGCTGATTTCTGAGTACATGTCAAAGCTAGTGGGAGCATAAGTATTGTGCTAATAATTATGATAAGTATTGCAAGTTAGCAATGTTAATTATAGAAAACAAAAGGTTTAAATTGGGAAAGAGTTGTTTGCTATAATTAAGGGAGAGGAAATTATACTTCATCTCAAATCTATAAGCTTAGATCGTGAGGTTTTAATCATTTAGTCAAGGATATATATATGAATTTCATGTTGGAATGGCTCAACATAAGGAAATTCTGTATATGGGTCCATTATTTGCGTTCTAAAATTCGATTATGATTACGGCATCCCTTTTCTTAATCTGAATTATGAGAACTTGGCAAATTGAAATGGAAATATTATGGCAAGAGACTGGTTTAGTCTTTATGTGAGACATCATGAATCGTGTCCCATATGCTTCGAATATAGGATCGATTACATGTGTTATATTCATCCTTTCTAAAATTTTCCAAATGCCTGGGGCATTAAGAAGGGAAAAGGTTTAGAACTGGATATGACTAAAAGGATTAAACAATTGTCGAGGACAATCTAAGGTTTACCAAAGATTGGTTTCTCAAGGACAGTTGGAAGTATAGTGATAATTCTGGAAGGACCATATTGACCTAATCTGTAAAGAGGCAACTCTTGTTCAGAAGTGATAGTCAAAATGGAATCTGGAAATCTTTCAAAGTTAGAATTTTCAATCTGTGTAAGATTAAGGAAACTTAATGCAAGAAGGATGTTTCCAAGGAGTTGATCTCCTTTGGAATGCTCTGTAATGTTTTTTGTCAAGACTTTATGACTTTGTGCATAATCATTCACTACTAGAAAAAAAGCCTTTTACGACGCTCATTGCGCGTCGTAAAAGGCTCAGACGACGCGCAAATGCGCGTCAAGGAAGGCCCTGTCATAAAGAGAGACGACGCGCTTTTGCGCGTCGTGTATAGACGACGTGCATTTACGATGCGCGTTTACGACACCCAATGCGTATCAAGGAAGGCCCTATCATAAAGGAAGACAACACACATTCGAGTGTCGTAACTTTACGACGCGTGTGTTAATAACACGCAATGCGTATCAAGAAAGCCCCTGTCAAGAAAGGCCATGTCATAAATGAAGATGACACACTTTTTTGCGTATCGTAAATTTAAATGTTTAAAAAAAATAAATTTATATATTTATTAATTTTTAAATTAAATTTTCATTTAATTTCTCATAATAGAAATAAAATACCATATACAAAAAATAAACAATCCATTGCATAATATAAAATAAAATTTCATACTCAAAAAATAAAATAAATTGCACAAATTATAATGTCATACAAAGAATCATTCAAATGTTAAACAAAAATAACACATTGCTAACATGGGTTATACATTCCTATAAAACTAACAAATAATCATACAACTTTGTTTCTTACTGGAAAGGAATTCCAAACATGATTACAAGTCTCCCTTAATCTTGATTACTCACCTGCTTAAGTAGAATGTTGTTGTTGAGACGGTTACCTAGCAACAGATAAAAACACAACACCTCTCCCACAATCACAAAATCATTTACAGAAAAAGGGTTGTCAATTACTTTCATTAAGACTTTCATTCAATCACAAAAATATTAAATAAAAGTGTGAAAAAATAACTTACTTTTGATAAGTTGATCTCCTTTAGATCAAGCACAGCTAAAGCATCGAACAAGACCCTAGGTCCTTCTTCTAATTGAAACACAATGCTCGTCTGCAAAATTGAGACGATAAAATAAGATTTGAATATTGTTTGGGTAGTTTATATATGATTTGATAATTTGATTACAAATACAATAAAATAAATTATCTTTTTTGTTACCTTATGGGGCTTGTCAACTCCTGGGATTATAGGTTCTATTGCTAGTATTAGAAAACGAGTTATGTTATCCAAATCATCCTGAACATTCAATATAACAATTGTAAGACAAAAGGAGAAATGTATATTTGAAAATACTATGAGATGTGATTTTTTTAATGTTATCAATCCATAAATTAAGCGCAGCAAATAGTTACCTATCTTTTCTAAAAACTATTATAGGGGTATATTGACCGAAATGCCCTTGCATTTGTATACATGTTTACAAATATAACTTTAATAACTAGGTGACACCTGGATTGTTTGTGATAGAATATCAAGCCCAATTTCAGCAGCTCGAGAACTTACAACTGCTCTAGTGTCTCGTATGGATTTCGAGGCTACAATCTATTAAAAAAACTCTTAACAAATTATAAACAAAGAAAAAAACACAATATTAAAAGTTTAAACACAAGAATCAGCAACTAGTTTCATTTACCTATCCATAGTTTCAGTTTATACTAATCAAAATATAATAATAAAGAAAAAAGTTGAGAAGAACTTACAGCTTCTACCATCAAACAATGAGTCAGCACTAGCTTCCCATTTATCTTGAAATGAATATTTTCCCTTCTGTAAGAAATTTAGAGCCTTAACCACCTGTACATGTATAAAGCACATGTATCAACGCATAAGCATGTGAAAAAGACTGAAAAATTGAAGTGGGTATAAGGATAAAGGATTATATAGTATAATTACTTGTTCTAAAGGTAAGAAGAATGCTAAAGCACTTGAAGATTTGCTTCCAGCATTTAAGGCAACAGCTCGTCCTTCCCAATCAACGACTGAGGACCCACTTGAACCACCTTTGGTTCCTAAAGCTGATTGTCATAACCAAAGAAATTAATAAAAATTAATAACAAACCTGAAGCATTGATCACGAGTAGCAATGACAACACTTGAAAGGTTTTCATCAACTAAAGCCAAAGGTCCATGTTTCATTTCAACACCATTTGTTATAACTTAAAGCAAAATATTGGGTAAATTCCGGAACTTGTTTCGTTGGATGGAATAGAATGACAACTAGAAAATAATATAATAATAAACTATCCAACATCAACTTTCTTGATGCATGAGCAAAAGAAGAGTGAAAAGCTTCTGATGGAAAGTTTTATTTATGGACACCGGATCGATGATGCCCAGATTTTCAAAAGGCATAGAAAGCAATAAGAAGTTAGAAGTGAAGGGCATCTTGATGTGCTTAAGCTTATATTCGTACCCAAAAAGAAATCTTGATGATGACTTTTTTACCCTTATGGATTCTGTTGCAAAATTTTCAGCCAATGTTTTGGTAAATCTAGTTGGTACCCATTAGAAAATAGGAGTGTTGCTAAAGAGTATCTCATCTAGTAATTAACAGTGAATGCAAAATTCATCATTTACATACAAAGTTCAGCCCTGCATTGAGAGAGGATGGAATAGACAAGTGTTAGAAACTACCACATATGGGGTAAAATGGTAATTTAGTCAGCATACATTATAGATGATCTAATTGAAGCTTTACCTTAGTAGATGGTCTTGGAAGATTTAAAAGTGATTACTGTATCGGAAGTGCACTGGTTTTATCAGAAAAGGACATGAGTACAAACAAGATGAAAACTTTTTTATAAATTGCAATTTGTCAATATGTTGACCATCTTACTTGTCATTGTTGACTAAAGATCCAAAACCTATATCATAACAAACTTGCATTACGCCTGTAGACAGGATGCTCACTAGGTGCAGTTAACAAAGGAAACAAGAAGAAAACATCTAGGGATGAGAGAACACCAATCGATCACTTTTTGGAATGAGAAAGCCTGATTCTTGAAACAATCTGACGAAGGGAATGTTTGCTCCATGTCTCAGAGGAAGCATCTTCTATATCCAGATAATCAGCGAGAAGTACCAAGGCCTGAAACAAAACACAATAAAATGACAACCAACAACCAACAAGAAGAAGTCGGAAAGAATACTGCATTTATTAACTCAGGTACTACTATGATAAACAGAAATATATGGACTTGCATTTGCAAAAATTTGATATACTCAATTGCATCACCTAGAATACTTGCTTTCTCTCTCTCTCTCTCTCTCTCTCTCTCTCTCTGTAGTTGATGTAAGTTTAGTTCCAAAACAGAAAGGGGAAAAGAACAAAAAAAGAAGACCCCAAAAAACAACAGAAACAAATTTTGTCATCACCTTGTTGCAGTTGGGAAAAAGTGTCTAGAGGGTTCTTATTTAATCAGATAGAGAGTAAGAACTTCTCATTTAATCAGATAATTAACATAAACTGTGTTAGGATGATTATGTTCCTTGAAGAAGTAACACTTGAGTAATACTTCTGTAAGAACTTCTCAACAAATGTAACCATGTTTCTAAAAAAGAAATTTAAGAACATACCTAGTTTCACCTGACAAAATTTAGTTTAAATGTTGCTTAGTTGTGATAATCTACAGCCTGAAAAGAAGGAATGCTCACAAGAACGATCCCTAGCTACCATGTCTGAAAGAAGACCGTTTATGAAATTATCCGATATCTCATGCATGTAAGATTTTAATCTCTCCTTCAATGTTTTTGTATTCTCGACTATCTAAGAAAACTAGAAAAAGACATTTCATATTGAGTAAATATATAATTTGAAAAGATACAAAATTGATAGCGAAAGATAGTAATAAATCATACTTGCACATGATGATTGGGTGATTTATCGGTGTATGGTGACCCAACATCAGAACCAACAGACGATCCCTTCTGATTGTAAGCACTTCTACTCACAGGAAACAAATCGTCTTCTCTGTTACCACTCTATACGAATGATTTCTTGTAAAAATATGGTTGTGACAGCTATTATTAAACTTTATGAGTTTGTAAGAAATTAAAGATAAAGAACCTTATCCTTGACTTCTGAAAACATGTATCGAAGATTGCTCTTGTGGAAACAAATCATCATCTCCGTTACCCTCCTTTTTCATCACTAACCTGTTTCCATTTTTCAAAAATTCAAAATCATAGAAACCAATATTATATACAATCGCCAAGAATGAGTTATATATATATATATATATATATATATATATATATATATATATATATATATATATATATATATATATATATATATATATATACATATCAAAAACAGACTCTTCCAGGGTCATGAAAGAGACTAAATTAATTTACATTACATCATTAGTTACCTTTTCCATATTCACAATATACCCTCCAATTTTCTTAAACTCGTGCCTGTACACATAAATCAATAGATCAATAGCACTCTGATCAAGAATGATAAAAATTCAGAATTTGGACTTTTGATACACTTTTTTGGTAAACTCTAGCAATTTTTCATCTTTGTATTTGGTCATCATCAAAATTTCCTTGAAGCAAAATAGCTAAAATGAAAAGGCATTCAATCCTTAGGAATTTCCAAGGTTAGCATAGGCGGAAGGAAATCATTTCTACAGCTTTCTACTAGAGTTATTTCAATTAAATGTGTACGAAGAAGCATGTAATGTAGGAGAAAAACGTACAATTGTCTCATGGTCTTTCGAATTTCTAAATCTTCTTGTTTTTTGCTGGTTCATTTTGGCTTTTGTAATAACTGAAAGTCTTTAGATGTGAAGAAAATTTCTCACCTTTTTTGAAGGTAGTTGACCTGTGAAAATGACGTTCTTAGAATCATCGATTCTTTCTATAGCCAGATCACTGTCAATGTGAAGAAAAGAAAGAGTGAATGTGAGCACTTGATCTTATAAAATCACAGATTCAAGACCCTTTCGTAAGATCCATTAAGACAAAGAAATCATAGCTAAAAAACTTTCTCAGAATAAAATCTTCAAACAATTATGGGGCATACCTTTTCACGCGTTTGTTTTTTGAAGCAATTAATTCCATTTTCACCTCAGGCGCTTCAAAAGCAACTGGAATATGAAGATAAAAATGTGAGTTGCCCTGGCCCCAGCTTTAAAAAATCCTTAGTGAGACTCCAATCCCCAAAGCGAAGAACACATAATTTGACAAAATTAACAAGCATTCTAATAGAAACGCCAAACTTATATATCAAAATCATGCGACATATGCTGAAAGAAGGCTGGGGACGGGGATCTAGGGTTCAAGATGGTGAAAGAATGATATAGTGATTTGATGTATGGATGCACGGTGCAGTGGATATCGAGAGAATGAGAATCTTGAGCATCAAATCTTGTGATGACGGCGGAGGTCGTGAAGCTGTGAAACAACGGTGAGGGTAAGAAAGGAACCAACCAGAGATCACTTTTCTGGTAGCGATCTCCTCCAGATGGTTGTGAATGAACCCCTACAAACCAGCTCTGAAAATATCATCATATTTCACTGCGAACTCTAAATGAAGCACTCGATGTAGGGAGGGGGAGAAAGAGCGGCCATGGTTATGGGGAAAAGAACACGCCTAGGGCAAATGTGGGGAAAAGAACACGCCTAGGGCAAATGAGGGGAAAAGAGAGAGGGTTTTCTAATTTTTTTAGGATTTTCTTTTCCCGCTATATTAGTTGCTAAAGAGGAGCCGTGCGTTTGTAAAATTATAAAGCGACATTTATAGAGGACGCGTTTAAGATAAGCGCCCTTCGTGTTTTCTTTTATGAGACACTAAATTAACGGCGCGCAAAAATACGTATTCTAAATCCTATAAATTTAGGGAGAACTGACATTATTTTTAAGACACGTGCTTTTGTGTATCGTAAATCTGAGCGTGTCGTGGTTTGCGCGTCATTAAAGGGCTATTTTCTAGTAGTGATTACAAGAGGATTAATGCATATAAGTTTAGAATCTAACAGATTTCAGTAAATGGCATGAATTTGGAATTCTTGCATTTGCAGTAAGGATTTGGGAGTGTGAAAAGAGAATCATTGAAGTTATGTTCAATTGATCTAGTTCACAAAGTAAAGATCATAGACAAACATAGTATGCATACTTGGTGTGTGGCATGACTAGTGTTTAGTAAAAAAAAGATAGTGTACATGCTTGGAGCATGGGACAACTATTGTTTTAAATTCAAGAATAAAGTTGATAGCTGAAACAGTATACAATGAATAATGTGTAATCATATGGTGATAAATAAAAGGTGTTTTATTTATGTTCATAGGTTTTGATACCATATTGGATTCAATTATTCTTGTGTTTCACTTTGCATGTTTTGACTTCCCAAATAAACTAGGTTATTCTTTCGGAATGACTAAGTTATTCAAACCATCCACAGTCGGTCATATGTTGGAAGTAGATATGAATTAAGACTGTCATGGGTTGACTTGTAGAGGTCTAAGGTGTTGGACAAAGGGCTACAACACTCATGAGTGCTCATAAGTTCTGAGTATTGGATTCAACCCGCTCTCATTGGAATCACTTCATGGATTTAATCACGAGTGATCATGAGATGATAATATCTTATATTCTTCAAACCTAGAGATATAAGTTGTTACTATGAGTTGGTTGTACATTGATTGCACGAAAACGCATTTGGTAACTCGATGCTATAAAACGTGCCTTTGTGTATGATTCAACAAGTAGTAGAACAAGCCATATGAGTCGAAGTTTATCCATTCCTTTTACCTTTGGGATAAAAGCGATATCTGTGGGCCCCTCAATGATTTGATGATAACAAATGGAAGTGCTCGGCCGGGCCAGGACTGATTTGATTTGTTCAATTAGTCAGTCGTCATAAATCGGAAATCGGGAAACAACAAATGGACAGAGAGAATGATTATAATCCATGTCTCAGTCCATATGATATCTAGAATGGAGGAATATATGATTCCTTATCTAATGGACAAGTTCGTTGACAAGATCAGAGTTCGACAACGGCTTTAAGAGCTACGATTGCCAGTTAGGTTTGAAGTCATACGCAATAATAGTTTTAGACTTATCCAAGTGGGAGACTATTGGATTAATGTCTAAGTCCATAACTATATTTGGTATGTACTTGACCCGACCCGGCATGGTCCATTTGGGTTGCATTTCACCGACACAATTTTATATGGATAATCTTTTGAGAATAGTATGTTTATGATTACATATTAATATATTATAAGTTCTAATATATTATTATGGACTCATATTATTTAATTAGTATTGATCAAGAATTAATTTATAATTAATTAAGTGATCAAAAGGAACTAATTAAATATGGACTCTTATATATATATAGAATGGGCCAAGTTCATTTAGGTTGGGCTAAGCTTTCATGGATAGTCCATGGAGTGTTTAACCCATGGATCTTGGGAAATGAAAGGTCATGGGTATTAGAATTTAACCCTAATCCTCCACACTATATAAAGATGTCCTTGGTTGGTGAAATTGGCACTAGTGTGGTACACTAAAAAGGGCTAGCCGATTTCACTAGAGAGAACCAAGTATCCATATTCTCTAAGGTCTTCCAAGGTGTTTTGGTGATTTGTGATTCCACTTGAGGCTTCCACACTATTGGGGCTAAGCTCTTAAAGCTTGAAGACATCAAGCTACATTTAAAGGTATGTATTCTATCTTGTTACATTCATTGATTCGTATCCTAGATTAGGATAATACCTAGGAAGTTCTTATTTGCATGTATACCAGAGAAAACATAGATCCAAGGTTTATAGGGTTGCATGTACACCATAGGAGTGTTAGAATGCTCAAAACCCAACAATATGAACATATAAACATATAATCATGCTAACACATACGATATCTCAAAGCCAATGACATACAAAATAGTCATCCGACCTCTCCCGAGATTGAGCCCCGCTCGGTATACATACCGACACCTAACACATGCTTGAGTCACAAAAAAATCTAACATCCTAACATAATAATCAGGAGTTAGAATTAGTGCCTTCAACTCGCTAAACCCAGTGAGGAAACTCACCTCAGACTACTGAATCTCACAGATAAATCTCTAACTGCTGGCTCGCTAAAATCCCTACGCTATCACTCACAATATAACATCAAAATAATAATTGGATCCCGAATCACACTAAGAGTCCAAAGAAGGTTAAAAGATCTTTTTACCCTTTACCCAACTTGGCCCAAGCCCAAGGCCCAATCCAACTGTTCAAAAGGCCTAAATTCTAAAATAATCACCCAAAGCCCAAATATTTTCTAATTTTCCAAATTGGATCTAAGTCCCTTCGTGGGCCTTCAACCAAGTGAACCTAAAATAAAAGCATCAGCCCAAAATAGACCTGATAGCCCAACAAGGCCTTGATCATCTAGATTCCAAACATGGCCCAAGCCGAGAAGCCCAAACTTTCGAATCCCATCTCCGATGTACATTGGGTGTACTCAGCTCGTATGCTTAGTGTACACGCTTAGTGTACCAGTTTCTAAGTCCAACGTACTCCCCTATTAGCCAACCCTCATCAAAATGTGCTTAATCCATTCAACCGCTACCCCATACTCTCAGTTCTTAACCCAAAAGATGTCTTATCACATAAAGTTGGCAACTTTACATGCATACATGGATTAATGGGGTTCTAGAGCTTAAAAGAGCTTAACAATTGACTTAACACATGCATGAGTCCACAAGCACCATAAAGTTTGCATCTTGATGCTAAAGAAACCCTTAATGTGTCCAGATGTAAAAGGATAAACTCCATAAACGACCTTAGCTCACAAGAACCAACCAAAAGGGACCAAAATAACCAAAAACAAACCAAGGAATAGATCTATGAAATGAGTTGACAAGATATGAACTTTATATGTCTGTTGATGTACCCTACCAAGAATCCGTTAAATAAAAAGGAACCATCAGTCTGAAAGACGAATCCTAGTGACGAACAACTAATGTCGGGCCCCCGTGCTAGCTCTTGTCCTCGCACTCCCGTGATTACTCCTTAGCGCCCAAGCATCAAGGCTAGAGTCGTGAAAAAATGGTACCAACCCACTCGTAGGGTGACCGCTTACGGAACACGGTTCACCACTTACAGAACACGGTTCACCATTTACGGAACACGGTTCACCACTTAGAGTTCACCCGACTTTAACAGAACCTAAAAGAGTAGAAAGTAACGTTGGGGATCTGTTCCGTGTTACCATAGGTATAAATATCACCCTTCTCCCCCAAGAGAAAAGACCAAGATCTAAAACCATTTAACACTCTCTTTACTCTTTCAAATCTCTCTCTCTCTCTCTCTCTCAGACTCTCACTAACTTGATCATCAAAGCCTTGTTCCGAGACAACCTCCCAGATGAAGACTGATGGTATTATCTTTCTTGTTGTGATCCACAAGATCTTCATTTCCACTCTCGGAGAGACGGAGTAAAGCCAGTGACGTATCACAATAGTTGGCACCATCCAGACGTGCACACAGTGCAGCACAACCCGATAACAACAACACGTGCCTACAATGGTGAGAACACACACTATACCGATGCAACATGACAACATCGGACCATACGGTGTTGTGACACACAGTACGACGACCATCAGGTGCCCATCGATTACTTCTCTAGTAAACGAAGAGTTGACGCCAGACACACAATGAAAGCAAGACGGAGTGTCCACGTTTAACAGGTCATGCAAGAAACTAGAACAAACCAAAGCAAACCACGACGTGCAAGCACTGACCCGATGGATCAACAATATTAACTTTTCACCAGATGACCCGAGACCGCCAGTGTGGGACCCCAGAGACCCAATCCTCATAACCGCATGCATAAGACACAAATAAATCCACCAAGTATACATAGATAATGGTAGTAGCACTGACATCTTATACGAACACTGCTTCCAATAATTACCAGAGTCATGGAAGAAAGCGTTGAAGCCCCCAAAAGGTGAACCCCTAGTCGGCTTCACAGGGCATAGTCTATGGCCTCTCGAGACATTACACATCCCACTGATGCTAGTCAGCTACGACGGGAGAGAGAACAAAACACGAAAAATCAAATTCTCTATAATCCGTCACCCAATGGAACAAAATATACTGTTAGGTCATCCAACACTCTACGAGCTATATACTATTCTATTAACAATTCACGACACGGTCAAACTCAGCACAAGGACAATATCAGCAACCATCATCGCCGATGCCCCGTACAAACAAACATGTCACCATATCATGGCGGCGAAGGTCCTAGTCAACGCCCCCAACAAATGAAAAGAAGACCAAAGAAGACCACCCTCTAGAAAAACACATCATACACAATGAACACCCCAATCAAGCAATAAAGATCAGAGCTAACCTATCGGCAGAAACCAAAGCCTAACTAATCACGCTATTAGCATAGTTCGTCGAGGTTTTCGCATGGCAACCCACAAATATGACATGTGTAGAATGAGGGATCATTGAATACAACCTTAAAATATTACCGGGTAGTGCTCCGATTAAACAAAAAAGGAGGGGGTAGGCGATTGATAGAAACTAAGCCATCAATGAAGAAGTTTCGAAACTTGTGGTTGTGGGCATTCTACGGAAAGCAATGTTCCCCACATGAATAGAAAACCCGGTAATGGCAAAGAAGCATGATGGCTCATGGCGGATGTGCATCGACTACTCCGACTTAAACAACACATGCCCAAAAGATCACTACCCCCTCCCTGAAATCGACCAAAAGGTCGAATCCCTAGAAGGTTTCCAACTCAAATGCTTTCTTGATGCCTACAAAGGCTACCACCAAGTTCAGATGGGGTGGGAAAACGAGGAAAATACAAATTTACAGATTGATTAAGGCATGTTCTACTACCAGAAGATGTCGTTCGGCCTTAAGAACATCAGGGCAACATATGAACGCCTAATGGATAAAGTCTTCGTAGAACAGATCGTAAAGAATGTAAAGGTCTATGTCGACGGCGTGGTCATTAAAAGTCGCAGTGAAGAAACATTGCTCCGCGACATGGAAGAGACCCTCCAGACACTAACACAAGCCCATATAAAGCTTAACCCAGGAAAATGCACTTTCATAGTAGAAGAGGGCTAGTTCCTAGCATACCAGATAACCAAAGAGGGAATCAAGCCAAATCAGTTCAAAATCCAGGAATTCCTCGATTCCAAGATCCCGAATAGTATAAAAGGAGTCCAAGAAATCAACAGGAGGCTAACCGTGATAGTCAGGTGTGTCGCCAATTCAGCAGAAAAATCCCTACCGCTATTTCAAACTCTGAAAGGGTGTGTCGACAAGAACCACTTCAAACAGATGAAGGAGGCCGACACAACCCTCCAATGCTTAAAGGGGGCACTACATCAGTTGCCAACAATGGAAAACCCTCTACCAGGTGAAATCCTATAAGTGTACTTCATGGTCGATGATGAAGCCATCTTGCTGGTTCTGGCAGTAGACACAAACAAGATGCAGTCGGTCGATACATTTTGTGAGAAGGTCACTAAAAGTTCCCAAAACCAATTAACTCATCCTGGAAAAACTAGTAACGACACTAATCTATACGGCCAAACGCTTACAGTGCTACTTTCAGGCGCACAAAATCAAAGTGCTGACCAGCCACCTAAAGGGTCTAATTAGTGGTTTGGTCTAGGCTTTCTATGTATTAGGTCCTTTTGGTTATTTGATAGCTGATTATAGTCTATTTGGAGTTTACGGTCACTTGTGATGAGTTTACGGTCGTAAGCTGTTTATGGCCATAAACCCAGGGACGGCCCAATAATGTGTAAATAGGGGTTTGCTAGGTCTTTTGTAGTTGTTGATGCCTCAGTATTCTCAGCTCCTATAACCACAAGTTGTACCAGACGTGATTCTAATAGAAAAGTGTGTGCAAGCTTGTTTGTTCTATATTCTACTCATTCTTAATTGATTTACTGATTGTGTTTGCTATTTGATCACTGGTAAGATCCGTTCTAGGACCTTACAATTGGTATCAGAGCAAAACCAGCGTCAAAGGTACTCTACAATCGATTTTGGACCGGGTTTTCATCTGTTTGCGAATAAAGTTGGTAATTGCTGCAAAAGGGTTTTAGGTTTCGTCAAAAATCTACAAATTCTCTCCATTTTCGAAGCTTACGGCCTTAGCTTATGGCCGTAATCTCAGTTTATGGCTGCAAGCTCTTCTTAGTTTGTGTACCGTAAAGTGTGTTCTTGGACCATAATAAAGAGTATGCATAAACCAGAAACTAACTGTTCTTGGATCATAAATCTTAAGCCGTAAACACCTTACGACCGTAAACTCAGAGTTTATGGACGCAAACTCTCCCTGACCGTGAACTTTGTTTACGGCCGCAAAAATTATTTTGACTGTGTTTGACCAGAAACTTAATTTAATCTTAAATAATTTAATTTCTATTTCATATTAATTTAATAATATTAATGGATTCTCAAAGTCAAACACACCACCATGAGCTGGATTCTGTAATAGGCACAACCACCCGAATTCATACACTCCTGTCTGCTGAAGGGTTCCCAAAATGGAAGTATAGAATTGAAAAGTACATCAAGATGAAGGACTTTAAAATCTAGAGACGCATAATAAAAGATCCTGTTAGAATAACCACTACTGTCTCAATTCAATTGGTTGACAAGAAGATTGAAAATTATACAGATGAAGACTTCGAGAAGGTTGAAGAGCAAGAAAAGGCTTTGGTCACCTTGACCATGGCCCTATCTCCAGACATTGCTCAAGGTTTCAGGGAGTACACTTCTGCTAAGGCTTTATGGGAAGCCATAATTGAAGTCTATGAAGGGAGCAAAGATATGAAGGAGAGTCGCCAAGATATGTTACAACAATGTTTCAATATGTTTAACTACATTCCTGGAGAGACACTTGAAGCACAGCTGCAACGATTTACATCTCTTAACACTAAAATGAGTGTAGCCGGGATTTTCTACACCAAGTCTGAGATAAACAAGAAGCTGCTAAATGCTCTCTAAAGTCTTGGGACATGAATGTAGCTATCATAAAGAAGACTAAGGATCTTAGCCGTATCTCTCTTGCTGAAGTAATGGCTGTCATCAAGGCATGTGATATTGATGACAAGCAGCGAGAGATAAACCATGTGAACTCATACTCAGCAGCGAACCTTCGGATATCCTCTAAAAATTCTCTTTCATCTCTTACTTTTTCTTCTGTAGGTCAATCATTTGCTGATCAGCAAGCTCAAGTCCAGTCCTTCTCCACTCCATCAGCATCTTCTCTTCCTGCTGCATCATCCGTGCCTCTCTCTCAGAATCAATCGTTCATGGCTGCTCAAGCTGCTTCCTCCTCCAAGGTGGCTGCTTCTTCAAAAGGAAAGGAGGGCGATGAAAACCTTGCTCTTGCTACAGGGTTTGTCAACTGCTACAATGTACTTGTGGCTGGAGATCTTCCACCCCAACTGTCATTTGCTGATCTCGATCCGATTCACCCTGAAGGCGTCGAAGAGATGGATATCACATGGAAAATTGCCATGGCAGTCTTCAGGGCAAAACAATTTGCCAAGAAGACCGGAAAGAACAACTGGGGGTTGAGTGCAGACAAGAAGGTTGGGTTTAGCAAGGGGAAGTTATGATGCTTCAACTACCACAAGCTAGGGCATTTTGCTCGCGATTGTCCACAGCCATATAGAATATTAAATAATGACAGAGCTATGGTTGTGGTTGGAAACAATCGAAGTGGTGCTCAGGTCAACAACGAGAAGGCCATTGTTGCATAATCTTTTGACTGGGAGGATCAGATGCAGGCATTGAACATATTTGGACCCGAAAATGCCCACTTGGCACAGGTTGGTGATGATGCTCCAGTAGAGATTGTTGCAGCTGAAGATCAAATGATGAAGCTGCACTTTGCACTGATGGTATCTTCTTCTCATGAACCTAATAAAAACAAGGTAAGTCTACCCTCATGCTCTCAAGCTTGTATTGATTATGTTAGAATGTTGCATGAGAAAATTGAGACATTAGGTAGAGATGTAGAAAACCTTGAAACCCATCGTGAACATAATGACTTACTAAAGAGGGAAGTAGAGGATCTTAGATATGAAGGTACCAACTCAGAAAGGGTCAAAAACCTCTTAAAGCCCAATTAGAATCTAAAATAAAGGACTTTAGGAGACTTCAGGAAGACTATAGAAATAAATGCAAAAATTATGACTATATAATGAAACAGAACGCTGAACTAGTGGCTGAAATTGAATCATTAAAGAGAAAATTTGAAACCGCTGATTTTGACTTTATAAAATTTGATGTATCGAGTGAGGTAGTTGCAAATATGATAGACCACTGCATGAAATTTAAACGAAATCATTCAAAGGGTCTAGGGTATAATCAAGTGCCTCCTCCATTCAATCATACATATGAGTTTCAACCTTTGTCCAAAGAAGAGATTGCTAATGAATCATTCATGGTTTATGGTAAGCCATCTAGTTTTGTTTCGGGAGGATTTATTAATGTTGAATGTACTAACATTTATACTTCTCCTGCAGATCAATCCTTGAATCAGTCAAAGCACGAAGTTGAAGGATCTGTACCTGAAAATAAAACTGAGTCCGCACCTGAAGTTTTAGTTTTAAATAAAGACATTAATTTTTATGAAGTTTTAAGTGACAATGGTTTTTGTGGTGTTTTTGTTTCTTCTGATATTGTTTTGAATGGTTTTCAAGTGTGTGATACATTTTTGAATAATGTGGTTGGCAATTTTAATGTTTGTGATGAAAATATTGAAACACCACCAGTTTCACAAGCTTCTCCATCTAAGGTACCCTCACTTGTCTCACAACCTAATTCTTGTTCTTGTTCTTGTGAGAGAAGCAAGGGTGTTAGTATGGAAAACAAATATGATCAATGTAGCACAAGTTATAACAATAACAAACAGATTTATTTCAATTGTGGTACTGGTGGTCATATAGCTAGAAATTGTCAAAATCGTATGTTTGTACACTTTGAATCCTCAAGAGGAAAGAACGAATTCAGAGGAAGGTCTTTAACTAGAAAGTCCTCTAGAAGTCGTTTCTGGAATGATGATTGGAAAGATGATCAGAGTAGAAAACGAGCTATTTTTCAAAAGCATAAAAAGGTTTTTCATAACAAAGTCCCAGGCAGTTTGCCAAAACTGAGCATGGCCAAGGCAGGTTCGGTTTAGTCAAGAAGCAGCAATGGGTTTTCAACCAACTCTGGTAGAAAACGCATGTACTTCAAGCAAACTGATAAACATTCAATTTCAAAATCACCTGGGACTATTAGAAAACCTAATTATCAATGGTTGCCCAAATTCGCTTCCAGTTTATCATCCGTGTCCTCTGAAAAATCCTTAAATGATAATAAATTTGAGAAGGCATCGAGATCACACAGTAAAACTATGACTTGGGTTCCCAAATCTAATTAAACCTGCACATTTTGCAGGGACAGTTGTGGGGGAATGTCGTCAGACCTTGGTTCATCGACAACGGCTGCTCCCGGCATATGACAGGAGATATCGCCTAACTGGACAATATCCAATCCTTTAATGGGGATATATCTCCTTTGTAGGTGGAGACGGAGGCAAGGTTACTCAAAAGGGAACTGTTACAAATGGCGTGTTGAGTTTTGAAAATGTCAACTTTGCTCCCGAATTGAAGCATAGTTTATTGAGTGTATCTCAGATTTGTGATCGAGGCTATTCTACGCATTTCACTAACAAGGAATACATGATTCTCAAGCCAGGCTTTTTCATTCCAAAAGAGTGGATACTTGTAAAATCTAAAAGGGATGGGAATGCCTATATTATTGATATGAATAGCAATCTTCCAGAACAAGTTACGTGCCTTTTCTCCAAGATCTCTGAACAAACTGCAATGCTGTGGCACAGAAGACTTGGACATGCTAACGCCAAGAACTTGAATCGTCTTGTAAAAAATGAGATGGTCAGTGGTTTGCCTATCAAAGAATTCATCATATTTGAAAAGTGTGTTTCATGTTCCCAAGGTAAGCATTATAGAAAACCACACCTGCCAAAACAGGTCAACTCAATTAGCCAGGTCCTTCAATTGCTACATATGGATTTGTTTGGACAAGTAAACATTCTCAACATCAACAGAAATTCCTATTGTCTTGTTGTGATTGATAATTCCTCTCGGTTTACGTGGGTTTTCTTTCTATCCAACAAAGTTGGAGTTACTGATTTGATTAAGAAATTCATTGTATTGATTGAGAACCAAACTAACAATCGGGTGAAGGCGCTTCGTACCGAAAACGGAACAGAGTTCAAGAATTCTGTACTCGATCAATTTTGTGCATAAAAGGGTATCATGCATCAATACAGCTCTGCTCACACACCTCAACAAAATGGTGTTGCTGAGAGGAGAAACAGAACGTTAAAAGACGCTGCAAGGACGATGCTGTGTGATTCAAAACTGCCAGTTTTCTTTTGGGCCGAGGCGATAAACACTGTCTGCTACGTTTAGAATCGCGTGTTGATCAACAAAGCTCAAATGAAGACCCCTTATGAGATTCTATGTGGTCACAAGCCTTCAGTAAGCCATTTCCGTGTATTTAGCTACCCTTGCACCCTTCTTCACCTAGAAACCAACCCGAAGTTTAATGCCAAAGCCGATGATTGTTACTTCGTAGGGTATGCTGCTCGCACTGCCTATAGGGTCTACAATAAGAAGAGAAAGCAGATTGTGGAATCTAATGACGTGCGTTGGTTGGAAGAAAATGAGACGGACACTAGAGTAGGTGCAGATTGGTTTTTTGATTACACATCGCTATTCAAATAAATAAATGTGTCTTCGAGTGGCTCATCTAAATCTGTCTCTAGTATGAAGAATATTTTTGAAGATGAAGATGAAGAAGTTGTCTACAGACCTCCATCTTCATCCTCTTCACCATCTGAGGTGGAGTCCTCTGCTACGCCTGAGGGGGAGTCATATGTGCAACATGATAGTCCTAAATCTCCAGCCCAAAATGATACTCCTGATGCTGAAACTACACCACATACTCCTATAGAAAGAGAGTTCATGCATAATGATGCTTCTGCTGTCTCTTCAGCTTTTATGGAACTACTCTTTCCTGAAATTATCTCAAATGAGTTTGTAGCAGAACCGTCTGGAGCGGCTCAATCAACAAATGAAGGAGGTATCAACATTCACACTCTTCCTGTCTTTCTCAATGATATCAGCCAAGAGATACCTTCACGGATTCAACGCGATCATCCGATCGATAACATCATTGGTCAGCTGGGCGACGGTATTAAAACCATAAATCAGAGTGGAGACGTTAATACTTATCTTTACTCTTGCTTTATCTCTCAAATAGAGCTGAAGAATGTTGAAATAGCTCTGAATGAGCCCGGCTGGGTAGATGCAATGCATGAAGAGCTACATCAATTTGCAAAACTCGGTGTTTGGAAGTTAGTTGAATTACCAAACGACAAGAAGTCTCTTGACACACGATGGGTTTATCACAATAAGCAGGATGATTCAGGGGTTATAAGACCAAGGGCTATATAAGACCATGCTTCTCACCCTGGGGAGCTCCAGTCTTGTTCGTCAAGAAGAAAGACGGATCGTTTCGTATGTGCATCGACTACAGGGAGCTCAACAAACTTACCGTTAAAAATTGTTATTTGTTGCCTCAAATCGACGATTTATTTGATCAACTTCAAGGGGCGAACTTCTTTTCAAAAATCGACTTAAGATACGGATATCACCAATTACGAGTGCTGGGGGAGGATGTTCCGAAGACAGCCTTCCGAACTCGTTATGGGCACTACAAATTCGTAGTGATGCCGTTCGGATTAACAAATGCGCCCACAATATTCATGGACTTAATGCATCGGGTGTGTCGTCCTTACTTGGATCAGTTTGTCATCGTCTTCATCGATGACATACTTATCTACTCTCGTAGTAAGGGGAGCATAGTTAACATCTGCAACAAGTCCTTGAAACATTACGTTTGGAGAAGCTCTACGCGAAGTTCTTCAAATGCGAATTTTGGATTCGACGAGTCGAATTCTTAGGGCATGTGGTTAGCGAAGAGGGAATACACATGGACCCTTCCAAAATCAAAGCCATTGAGAACTAGTCAGCACCGAAAACGCCTACAGAAATTCATGAATTTCTCGGCCTTGCTGGCTACTACCGCAGGTTCATTCAGAACTTCTCCCGCATAGCGAAACCTCTTACAACACTGACCCAGAAAGGCGTGACCTTTGATTGGGAAGAGAAGCCGGAGAGAGCGTTCCAAACGCTCAAGCGAGCCTTGTGCACCGCACCAATACTATCCCTCCGCGAGGGGATAGAAGACTTCGTTGTCTATTGCGATGCGTCAAATCAAGGGCTCGATTGTGTTTTGATGCAACGGGGTAAGGTCATCGCCTAAGCCTCGAGAAAATTGAAGACACATGAAGTTAACTACACCACACATGATCTTGAGCTGGGGGCAGTTGTGTTTGCCCTGAAGATCTGGAGACATTGCCTGTATGGCACAAAAAGCACAATTTTTACCGACCACAAGAGTTTACAACACATATCTGATCAGAAGGAGCTCAACATGCAACAATGACGGTCGGTCGAACTACTCAATGACTACGAATGTGATATTCGTTATCATCCGGGTAAAGCCAACGTAGTAGCAGACACCCTAAGTCGGAAGGAATATTGTGGTCAAAGAGTCATGACGTTGACGATGACTATCCATTCACACTTGTCTAAGCAAATTCAGGCACCCAGCTTGAAGCCATGAACCCTGAAAACATGATGAGTGAATCCCTTAGAAGAATGGATAAAAATTTAGAAGCCAAGGGTGGTGGAGCCTTCTATTTCATGAACTGGATCTGGACACCGAAGCATGATGGTTTCCGAGACTTGGTCATGACCGAGGCGAACAACACTCGGTATTCCGTTCACCCAGGTTCAGATAAGATGTATCTAGATCTTAAAAAGTTATACTGGTGGCCTAACATGAAAGCAGAGATTGCTACATTCGTGAGTAAGTGGCTTACTTGCGGAAAGGTCAGGGTCGAATACCAAAAACCCTCCGGTCTACTACAACAGCCGGAGATACCGGAATGGAAGTGGGAGTGGATAACTATGGATTTCATAACCAAGTTTCTTAAGACAACGGGTGGACTTGATACCATATTTGTCATCATCGAAAGATTGACCAAGTCTGCACACTTCCTGCCGATCTAAGAAACAGACAAGATGGAGAATCTTACAAGAACTTACATTAGGGAGATTGTACGACTCCACGGTGTTCCCTTATCCACAATCTCGGACAGAGATAATAGATTCACTTCGAGGTTCTGGCAGTCATTATAAAGTTCCTTAGGAACTAGGTTGGACATGAGTACAACCTACCATCCACATACTGACAGGCAAAGTGAGAGAACTATCCAAACCTTGGAAGATATGTTGCGAGCTTGTGTGATCAACTTTGGGAAAGCATGGGATACTCATTAACCCCTTGTCGAATTTTCCTACAACAACAGTTATCACACAAGCATAAAGGCTGCTCTATTGGAGGCCCTCTATGGCCAAAAGTGCAGATCCCCTCTGTGCTGGGCTGAGGTGGGTGATACCCAGTTAGCTAAAGGATGAGTTCCTAACAGAACTCTCACTGGTCCGGAAATCATTCAGGGAACGACAGAGAAGATCGTTCAGATCCGTGAACGATTGAAAGCCTCTAAAGACTAACAGAAAAGCTACGCTGACAAACAAAGGAAACCTTTGGAATTTCAGGTGGGAGACCAAGTCCTTCTTAAAGTCTCACCCTGGAAGGGCTTGATACATTTCGGTAAGATTGGGAAGATCAATCCGAGATACATAGGGCCTTTCGAGATTCTCGCAAGAATCGGCCCTGTAGCTTACAAACTCAATCTACCCGATGAACTTCGTAACCTACATTCTACATTCCACGTCTCTAACTTGAAAAAGTGTTTGTACGACGAGACTCTTGTAATACCACTCAACGAGATCGAGATCAACGAGAGCCTAAACTTCGTGGAAGAACCGGAAGCAGACGAAGCAAAGCTGCATCCCGATTGTGAAGGTTCGCTGGAACGCCAAACGAGGACCGGAATTCACGTGGGAGCACGTGGATCAAATGAAATTGAAATATCCTCATCTGTTTGCTTAGCTATCTGTAAATACTTTATTTGCTTAGACTTTAATTTTGGGACGAAATTCCCTTTAACGGGGGGATGATGTGACAACCCGGAATTTTCAATCGGTCAAACCCTAAAAGTCAATCACTTCAATTTATAAGTCAATTACATTATTACTTATTTTTAGCAAATTTAAAGTTCGTTTGATTATTTTAATATTATTCTTTAAACGAACGGGTGAAAGGAAGTGCCGTCTCGAGTCTTGAAATTTTAAAACCACAAACACCTCGTGTCTTAGAAGTTCACGGCCAAACTTTTATGTTTGGGCTGAAAAATCTTCCTAAACCGTGAACTCATGCATTAAGCATGAGTTTACTCCCCAAACTAGTCACTTTTACATTTACTCTCAAGAACACATCTAAAACCCTCTCAAGTATCATCCAAGATTAATTCTAGATCTTCAAACTTGTAAGTGTTCTAGCCATTTCAAGTTGGTATAACACTTAATCTAGTGATTGTACATCTTTTCATCCATCCATTTTTGTCTTTTGATTAGATTTCCAAAAACACCAAGAACACCAAGAACACACACTAAGTGTTCTTGGACTTTTAGCTCATTTCAAGCTTCCTTATAATATGTACTTCCATCCTTGAGTCTTATTAAGCTTGTATTACATGTTAGCATCAAGAAAATGTACCAAGAACACAAGGATTAAGGTGTTCACGGTCCAATAATGTTCTTGGGCTGTAAACACCAAGTAAGGCACCAAAGTGTGCCTAAGTCCTTTATCTTGCCTTAGTTTGATGTCTAAACTTCCATTGATGTGTTTAAGCCTTGAAAAACACCAAAGTCCATCATTTTTATGTGTTTACGGTTTAGGGATCTCCCAAAACCATAAACACCCTAAAGTGAGTTTATTTGGACCATATTCCTTCCTTAGGCCTAAAATCTAATCCATACAATTACCTTCATGAGTTAAGGACTTGAAAACATGACAATACCACTTTCCATATGGGTTTACGGTAGTAAACCCAAAAGGAAATGACCTTGGGGCCATAAACTCCTCCAAGGAGTGTAATAATGCCCTGATCCCTTCCAAAGGCCTAACCACCAACTAGAAATACTTCAAAGGACTTGTAAAACCTCAAAACAACATATGGTCATAAAGTGTAGAGTTTACAACCGTAAACCCTTGAGTTTACTGCCGTAAAATCCTTGGGTAATGGTCATGAAAACTGTAAACTGCAAAGGAGTTTACCCTTAAACCCCAAACACTCTAGCCTTAGATGCAACCCTTGAGACTTATAACACTTGTATAAGGTGTTTAGCATGTCCTAGGGTGTCTTAACTTTGTTTATTAGTTCTTTAAAGACTAATTATATACATATATGTGAAATTATACGTTAACTAGGATCATAGAGTGTGTTCAAGACTTCACTTGACACCTAGCAATCCTACATCTTCAGTTCATCCGTACCACTCACTACAGGTGAGTTCATACCCCTTAATCAATGATTTAAATGTTTTTAAATGCTTTTATGGGTGGGAATACAAGTTAAATACTTATGGTTATTACATCAATCATATGTGATTAATAACTACAAAACTAGTGGTTTTCTTACTGTTCAAACTGTTTATCAAATTGTATTGCTTCAAACTATTTTACAAAGTCTTTTACTTATCAAATACTTTTACTTAAACTCTTTTACACTTATTATCAATTGCATGTCTATGTATGTATAGTTATATGAGCAATGTTTAAAAGGCTTAGGAAGGCCTGCCCGCCCTATTTCCTTTTCGCCGTTGAGATGTGGTCTGGTGGGATATCGGGTACCCGTCCGAAGGTCATTTAAATATTATTTATATATCATGTGTACATATATAGTTATAAAGGTTCTTCCAGTTCATTCATTACCCTTGGGTAGCAAGGGTATACTTCCATGTTCATACGTACCAGTTACATCACTAGTAAGTTACCATAGGGGTAGCACAGGAGGATACTAATACTATTATTAGAACAATGAAACATACAATGAGTCAGTTCATTCATGAGTCAGTTTGAGTAGTACACACATCAAATTACTATACATGCTAGATAAAGAGATAACATACGTTACAACTAGTACACACAGTACATTACTATACATGCTAGATAGAGAGAACATACATTACAGCTAGCACACACAGAACATTTTAGTACATACAGGCAAGACATAGAAAGATTACAGTTTCAGTTAGCACATTCATTACATATACATTCATGCAGTTATGTGAACCATTGAACGGGTCATGGCACTTCCTTCCATGACCGCTCTTGTATCCCGAATCTCCATAATTGGAGAGCGTATGAGTTTGCGTATAGATCTATATTGGATTGACTATCCTACACCTTGCTGCTCGCTACAGTGGGACTTGCAAGTCTACGGGTGCCAAATGTCATTTCTTACAGCGTCTTACATCGTCGTTTTACTAGAGTCGGTAGCAGGATACATGTCGATCACATGTTACTTGGAACACCTTTTGTTTTAAGGTAGTTAGTACCACGGTAGTTACTTGTTACAAATACTACAGTACGATAATATTTTCCCATTACATTCACTTCGTGAATATTCACATGATGCACGGTAATGAAGTAACTATATTTTTGGTTAATGATAGTCAGAATTCGGAAAACACACACTCTAACAAGAGACATACACACAGACACAAGATGCCTTGGTAGAAGGCTACAGTTAGTAGGAAACATAGGATTTTCTAGGAGAGTTCAAACATTATACAAAACATTATACAAAAGATTGTACACAACATCTTATAGAAACGTCTTACAAACATTTTCATACAAAATTAGACAATAATATACATATGATCTCACCAACATTAAGCTGATACACACTTTCAAAATAACTTGTATTCTCAGGTCACCACTAGACAGGTACAGGTTCCAGGCTTTTGAGAAGATGGAGTTTGTTGAAGACTCATCTTTTATTTTGATATGTATATTTTTGGTGTCTATAACTTTGACAGAACACACATGTATGAAATTATATTATTAATGCAATGGATGATGTTGTTGCTTATTTACTACTATTCATTGTTGTGATACTGTACATGACATCCTCCGCCCTAGAATGTTTCCGCCATTCATGGTTTTGGGGTGTGACATACATCAAGCTCCTCGAGCATGTTATGTAACTATCGATCAGACTTTATTTATCAAGCATGTCGGTAATGATCAGATACTTGTGCAAATCTATGTTGACGACATTATCTTTGGTTCGACCAGTTTGCAGCTCTACAAAGAATTCGAAGGTGTAATGAAGAAGCGGTTCGAGATGAGTTCGTTGGGAGAAATGAGCATGTTTTTGGGGCTTCAGCTTAAACATAATTCAACCGGAATCCTGCTACATCAAGCCAAGTATGTGGAGGATATTCTTGAGAAGTTCGGATTTCACGACGCTAAATTTGCATCAACACCAATGGATGAAAGATCTCTTCTGACTCCGGATCCTGATGGCGAATCCGTAGATCAGACTCACTATCGATTAATGATCGGATCGCTGATGTATCTTACTTCAAGCCGACATGACATCATGTTTGCAGTTTGTCAATGCGCACGTTATCAGGCTAATCCTAAATTTTTCACATATTATTGTTGTCAAAAGAATTTTTCGGTATGTAAAAGGTAGACCAAAATTGGGTCTTTGGTATCCGAAGAATTTTGAATTTGATTTATGTGCTTTTCCTGACAGTACTTATGGAGGCTATGAGGTTGATAGGAAATCAACCTCAGGAGGTTGTCAATACCTAGGTGACAGACTAGTCTCATAGAAATGCAAGAAGCAACATACTATCTCAACCTCAACGGCAGAGGCAGAATACATTGCTGCATTGGCCTGTTGTTCTCAAGTTATCTGGATCCAACATCAGCTATTGGATTACGGTTTGAATTATTTAGAAACCCCCATTTACTATGATAATGAGGCCGCAATTCAAATTGCCAAAAATCCAGTCCAACACTCTAAAACCAAGCACATCGACATTAAAATTCATTTTATCAAAGACTGTTATGAACGTTCACTAATCCGGCTGGAATAGGTCCCTACTGCTAATAATGTGGCGGATCTGTTCACTAAGCCATTTAACAAAGCCCGTTTCGATGTGCTTATGGGTTTTCTGAAAATGATTCGTTTTGTGGATTAAGTTTTTTTGTAATTTTATTTGTTTTCTTAATTCTTCAAATTTTTAAGATTTTTTTAGGTAGGATAGATTAAATTTGCACATTTTATTTTTTTATTTTTTTATTTTTATTTTTATTTATTTTAGTCTCACCCATGCACAAATTTAGGGGGAGAAATAATTAAAAAAAATCAAAAAATAATAAAAATTTTAAAAATCCAAAAGCATTAAAAAAATCCAGACAATTAAAAAAAATTATGGCTGATAGTTCTGTTTGCAGGTATTGTGACGGGAAATGAATTTAGCAAGTGATAACGAGCAATCTGAATTTGTGTAACGTACCTAAGTTGAATCGTCTATGCTCTGTGCTCGATGCGCTGGTAGGAATGAAAGATTTTAAATGGACTTGACTTGGGAGAGTTGAACTTAATGAATTTAAGGACTTGACAAACTTTGACCTAGTTAGATCGGTTTAGCTTGACATCACGACGCTCGGATAGGTTGAGCAGGGAGATATACATGGGAATATACCGGTCACATTAAATAACCCGTATCTAGAACTATGGATTCACTTTTCCTCAATGTGCGGATTATGCCCTTAATTCCGGTTGGATGGGGTGACTGGGGAATTCCGATAAACTAGGTCTGTAGAAGGTTATTTTCTTTCTTTTTGTTTGTCAGTCATATGTTGCCTCCTCAACATGATCCAGAGATCCGACCTGGACTATAACATAAGCAATTCTATCTCTCTGCATCTTCTCTCTATGCAATTCTTTCTATCTGTTAGCCACATACCGTCTCCTTTGCATGACTCAAAATCTAACCTGGTACACAATATATGCAATGTTGCCTTCTCAAATCCAACAAACAATCAACAAGCAACCAACTTCAAAGATTTACATGAAGACCAAGTGAAGAAGGGATTTCCATCGAGGAAACCTGCTGAATCTGTGATAAAACACCATCCAAATGTTATTGACCCTAAAATTGGTCATCCCCTCCAAGTGGTGATGTGGCCTTCTACTAAACAGGTCTAACAAATTCTAGTGCTTCAGAGCTATCTGGATGGATCCTTGAGTTCAATGTTTTACTGGGTATTTGAGGAGACGACAACATCTGTTGTCATCAAACTCAAAGAAGGATGCATTCATTTATATGGCAGAAGGGATTTGTTCCAATTCAGAAAATGGGACATTCATCACTTGAGCAATTTTCAGAACAAGTTGCTGAGGAGATTTTCGGATCGGCCGCGAAAGAGTACACTGCGATGGTTTCTGAGATTATTAATAAGAGAATGTGGAATGGAGCCATGGGACTGGATGATATAATGATCGTGAACAAAGATTGACCTAAATATAGCACCAAACCAAGGGGGGATTGAAGGGTCTAATTAGTGGTTTGGTCTAGGCTTTTTATGTATTAGGTCCTTTTGGTTATTTGATAGTTGATTATAGTCTATTTTGAGTTTACGGTCACTTGTGATGAGTTTACGATCGTAAGCTGTTTACGGCCATAAACCCAGGACCAGCCCAATACTGTATACATAGGGGTTTGTTAATTCTTTTGTAGTTGTTGATGCCTTGGTATTCTCAGCTCCTGTAACCGGAAGTTGTACCAGACGTGATTCTAATAGAAAAGCGTGTGCAAGCTTGCTTGTTCTTTATTCTACTCGTTCTTAATTGATTTACTGATTGTGTTTGCTATTTGATCACTGGTAAGATCCGTTTTAGGACCTTACACCACCTAATCAAACAGGTCCTCATGTGACCCGAAAAATGTTGGATTAGATGTTTAAGCCTATAACTATTATTGGTATTTACTTAAACCGAGAGTAGCATGGTCCATTTGGGTTGCATATTATCAGGACAATTTGTTAGGATAGAATTTTGAGAGAAGAGGTTATATATGATTTATTAAAATATTATAAGTGATAATATATTAATATGAAATGATATGAGTTAATTAGTAATGATCAAGAATTAATTTGGAATTAATTGAGTAATCAAAAGAGGCTAATTAAATCTATAGGGACTAATTATGTTAATTAGTTATATTTATATGTGTTGGGCTTATGATCCATGTTGGACCAAGTTTAGGTATGGATACACAAAGAGTTGGGCCACATGAACCATGGATCATAAAAACCATGGGTATGGATTTGTGTTATACCCATGACTCTAGAAATACCACATATAAATACATCCTTCATTGACCAAAATTGACACAAGTGTATTCTTGGAGTCCATGGTGTTTTTGGGTGCATGGAATTCTCTCTTAAGTTCATCCTTTGTCCATGGTGTTGTGATTCCACTTGAGGCTTCCACACTATTGGGGCTAAGATCTTTAAGGCCAAATACATCAAGACTTCAAGCTCCATCAAAAGGTATGTTATCCTAACTAGTATTTTATATGGTTTATATCAAATGCACGCTAGTTGTAGGTTTAATACCTTGGAAACCATTTGCATTTATAACTAGTGAAAACATAGATCCAAGGTATTTAGGGTTGTATGTGCACCTTAGGATGTTGTAGTATACTAAAACACAACAGTGGTATCAGAGCCATGGGTTGTTTTCAATTATACTTTATGCAACTAGCTAAAAAAAACCGTACTTTTCCTGTCTGGACAGTAGACTCAATGAGTCCTGTGTGTGACTCGATGAGTCCATGAACAAATGCATCCAACTCGTCAAGTTTCTTCATGCACTCGACGAGTTGGACCCCCTGACAACATATATTCGTGTTTTTTGGCATGTTTTGGATGAGAATAATTACCACAAATTGTTTTTGTTCATAATTTTTTTTGGTACTGTGGTAACATTTATTCTCGTCCAAATAAAGGATAATTGTCAAAGTTTCGAGAGTCATGTTAATTTTTGTGATTAGCGATGTTCTTGAAAAATGGTGAAATGAATTGTCTTTACTTATGAGTTTGATCGTGTTCATAGAAAACTTACTTGATTAATGTGTTAATTGGTAATTTGATGTTAATGTTTTTTATGAACTCCATAACTTATCCTCAAGTTATGGAAAGTGAAGAGTTTTTCATTTAAAAGCACATTAAGTCTCATAGGTTATGAAAATGGAAGAGACTCTCTTTTTAATGTCATCATTAAATGATTTTATGTCTTCCATAACTTGTCCTCAAGTTATGGAACTTGATAGATTTTTTCATTAAACCATAATTAAACTAATAAGTTATGAAAATCCAAGAGTTTTGAATAGTTTCAAAACTTACCCTCAAGTTTTGTGTAACAACGTAAATTTTAAAACAAAATTTTCATTTTTGTAAATATCAAAAACCATCGATTAATATTCCAAATTCAAACGTGAACAATGTTATCATAACAAAATACATCCCAAAGATCATAAAATAGTTTTTCTCCGACAATGTGTACGATCACGCCGGCGCCTTCCCACGGTCCGTGCTGGTACCTGAAACACATAACACGACAATTGTAAGCATAAATGCTTAGTGAGTTCCCCAAAATACAACTTATGCACATACGCCTTTCCAGGCCCCGACCTTCCGGTCCATGTGTCTCAGGGGACTTCCTTCCCGACTAGTTAAACCTTCCGGTCCTACCTACGTCAACCTTACGGTTCACATCACAACGCCTTCCGGCCCATAACATATTCGCCTTCCGGCCCATAACATAATGCCTTCCGGCCCATATCAAGCATATCATACATGGCACATATAAACGATTAACTTATCACATACAATACATATATTTCATAACATATCCGACCTTCCGGTCACACAATAAAAACCCTTCTGGGTACAGTATAGTGAGAAAACTCACCTCGTGGAAAGTCTAAGATCTCGCGTACTCGCTATCTCCAAATCCCAATGACGACCCTACCTCGCCTAATCATAAAAATATCATTTAATAATCAAAGACTTCCACAACTAACACTTTACCTTTATCATCATTCCTCAGAGGGTAAAAGACCATTTTACCCTTCTTGACCTAAAGTCCTCATGTTGACCAAAACCCTAAAAGTCAACAAAAGTCAACCCTGTGAGTACGCGGGGCGTACTGCTAGATGTACGCGGGGCGTACATCGCCAACCCATGGATCGGGGTCTCCACCCAGTACGCTGTGCGTACTGGAAGTTACGTCAGCGTGCGACAACCCGAAATTTCCATTCTGTACAAACTATATCACTTCAATAGAAGTTATAGCAGTCACAGTTCATTTTCAGACTTTTTCGTGTAAGTTTGAGTAATTCAGGGTTTACACTTCAGGAAATATCAGGAGAGTGGGTGCACTAGGGTTTTGTGCAACACTATTATTCCAACACTCTATTATATTAGAGATCATTCAGGAATAACAATATTTTCTGCCAAAAATATCTCAGGACTATAAATAGAATTCTGAACCAAATTCATTCATTATTCGCATTTTCGACTAGAGAAAAGCCATTTTCTCTCTCACGGATCTTTGGGTTTTTATACCAAAACGTGAGTAACTCTTTCTAGTAATGTTAGAAAGCTTTATATGTGTTCATAACATGATTTAGAAGGCTAAATCACTAGATTTAGGAGTTTACTCCCCAAGGTGTTCTTGGGCGGTAAACTCCCGGCACCGAGCCTAGACTATCCCCCGTGCTATACTACTGCCTTAGACTTATATAGGAGTGTATTAGGGACATGAAATCAAGCAAGAAACACCCAAGTTTGGGAGTTCACAGCCCAAGAATATCTTAGGCCGCAAACTCCAAATTCATGCTCAAAATGGTGCTTTTAAGGCACCTAAGGCCTTAGACTTTTTACCTAGACTTGTTCCCAATAAATCAAGGGCCTTAAACACAACCAAATCACCTTAAAAAGCGAGTTTACAACCATGACATGGTTCATGGTCCGTAAACTCATTTAAGGGGCACCAAAGTGTGTCAAGGGTCTTCATATGTTTGGAATAAAATCCTAGACCTTATACCACTTGTGCATGAGACTTGAAATCATCCAAAACACCCATCCTTAAGAGTTTACGGCCGTAAACTCTAAGGGAAATGGCCCTAGGGCCGTAAACTCCTCAAAGGAGTGTTTCTAGGTCTTAAACCCTTCCAAGAATTTAACCACCAAGTTGGAATAATTCTAGGAATCATTTGGAACTTCAAGACACACAATATCCCCATGGTTGGGAGTTTACGGCCGTAAACTGAAGATTTTACAACCGTAAACTCCATGTGTGTTGGTATGTGAAGAGTAAACACATATATGGGGTCCCTTGGAACCCTAAACACAAGTGCCTTGTCCCACAATGGCTTATATGCAATCCTTAGGGCTTAAAACACTTATATAAAGTGTTTATTATGTTCTAGGATGTCTTAACATTATCAATTAGTAATTTAAGAATAATTGAGTGCATATATGTGTGATTATATGTTCATTAGGATCGTAGTGTGTGTACAAGTCCTCACTTGACACCTAACAATCCTACACCGTCCAGTTCATCCAAATCACCATCTACAGGTGAGTTCATATCCCTAATCAATGTTTTAAATGATTTTAAATGCTTTAATGGGGGGGGGGGGGGGATACAAGTAGAAAACAGCATGTTATTAAATCATCTATATGTATTTTATAAATGTGTTTTCATTCAACAGATTTCACATACTACAAAATGTGATGCATGAAATGGTTTTCTAACTTTAAAATACCTTGTAATCAAATGTATTACTTTTGAAATGTTTATCAAAATGGCATCAAGTCACTTTATTGTTTGTTCAAAAACCCTTGGATGTCTTACAAAACCATTTTTACATTCTTGAACTAAACTATGCATGTACACTTATATTGTATATATGTAATGATGTTATAGTTTACATCTTTCATTTAGATTTCACACCCTTGAGTAGTAAGAGTGTATAAACCTACTTGATCAACCAATTACATTTCCGTAAATTATCATAGGGATAATTTGAAGTTATCAAACATTATTCCTATTACAAGGAATCACACAAGAGTCAGTTCATTCATGAGTCTATACCAGTAATTACCTGATACATGAGTACATATACATATGCTTACCTGATACATGAACATGTTTACATATACTTACCTGATACATGAACACACATACATGAATACCATACATGAACACTGTTACATAGATGCATTATCCTGTATTCACTTACCTGGATACTTGTACTTAGAACTACGAGGATGATTTATTAGTACTTTCTGTGTAAATTATCTTTCCTATCCTGGTTCAATGGGATATCTCGGCGAGACTTACCATTCCGAACCCCACTGATTAGGCCATTGGTCGATGACCATCTATGGAGGTCTAAGGTTACTATTTATATTAGGAAGATCGATAACCGGGGCTAACCCCTCCACCCACCTACTGCTGCTACAGAGGACAAGTGGACAATCTTCGATTGTTCATGAGGTTATACTTTTCGCTTATTGCGATGTTGTGTTACTCCTAGTACCCAGCGATGACACTTACATTATTACTTTCTGGACAATCTTCGGATGTTAATTAGGTTGCATTTTTCGCTTAACGCGATGTTGTGTTAGTCCTTGTACCCAGTGAAGACACTTACAGTAGTACATTTTCCTATTTACTTTATTTTGTGATACTTTCACATAAACGATGAGTTAGGCTAAGTACTTTAGTACTAGTCAATAGAAGGAAAAACTATCATTTTTCATAACAAAACATTCGGGTCTTGGTAGAAGACTACATCTCACACTGATAGAAAACAATGGATTTTCTAGGGCTTTTCATACTTACATCAACATTTTCATTTAAAGATTTAAATGACTTTTAAAACAGCTTTTCAAAGCAATTCAATGACACTTAAATACTTATGAATTCACCAGCTTTAAGCTGATACTCTCTTTCAAAATAACTTGTATTCTCAGGTCATCAGTAGACAGGTACGGTGGCTAGGTTTTGAGAAGATGGAGCAGACAAGTCTCGTCTTTTATTTTGATTATATTTTTGGTGTCTTATCACAATGAAAGAACACATATGTATTAAAACTTTACTTACAATGCAATGGATGATGTTGTTGCTTGTTTACTATTTTACACTGTTGTGATACTGTACATGACATCCTCCACCCCTGAACGTTTCCGCCGTTCGTGGTTTTGGGGTGTGACAGATTGGTATCAGAGCATTGTTTATAGTGAATATAGTATATCAACCCATAAAAGATATACTAACTATAAATACACGGGGATTAAAACACTTTGTCTAAGATTCATACTTTTAAATAATAAAATATTTAAGTAAGTATACGTGCCTGCATTCATACTAAAACCAGTGTCACAATGACAAAAACAAAAGTATTATGATTGTTGAATATCACAAGTAAGCCTGGGTATATATGGTCAGTCTTGGGAATGGCATAGCCCGATCAACTATGCTGGTCCGAGGAGTGATTAGCATATGCCCAAGGATGGTTGTGATGTGGCAACAAGTCTAAAAACTTACCAACTCAACCATCAAGAAATACCATAGGGGTATTTGGTCTTACTGTAATTATCTTAGTTAGTTCGCCTATTTTAGCTATTTCTTATATCCCTTTTCTCGTGTAGATTAAAATGGCTGGATTTCACCACGACGATCCGTACTTCCCGAACCAAGGAAATGGTGGTTGGCTAGAGGCTGAACCAGAATATGATCACCCAATACCTTTGGATGATCACCATGCTGAGGGTTTTTCTGGTAGTTCTGACTCGGAGCCAGAAGTCAACAACCTACCCCCAAATGCTCAAAACCCAAACTTGAACCCCCTACCGCATTTCATGGACCCACACCTCTGTGGGCCACTAAATTGAATACATGGAGTCATGAACAGGGTCAACCCATTCTCTACAATGAAGAACAAAGTTTCTACAACCTCACTGAAGGTGCGTAGGATTTCTCGAAACATGATAGAGTCCTACCAATCATGGTGCGTAGGATTTCTCGAAACACGATAATGGCTCAGGCGACTATCAATCAAGTTTTGGAAGTTGATGCCAACTCTGGTGTTAACACTGTCCACATTCGCCAACTAGAGTCTGCACACGAAAGAACTCTAGTCCGCATTATAGCTCTACAGAGGGAACTTGCTGAAATGTGAGCTGAAGTTAGGGAACTTCGAGCTCAGCAAGCGAGAGCTGACAGGCGTATGAGGGACATGAAATGTCTACTATCAGGATCAAGAACTCATGCTAGTAGTTCTCGTCGCTGATAGAATCTAGTCTACTCATCTTTTGGATATAACCTAGTTTATGTAAAACTTTGTTCTAGTTTCCTGTCTTTACAAATCTTAGACCTGTTAGGTCTTGATCTACTCTTAATTCTGTTAAAATTTCCCATCTTGGTTGATGTAAGGCCTACTTCTAGGCCATCTTTCCGAACTTGTTACATCTGTAATTCCATTATTATTGATAGATATCTAATCATATGGAAATTATTATCCAAATGCGGTCATCTCCATCTAGTCATTCTATTCATTTGTTGTTGGGCTATGGGGAATTAGTTCATGAGACACAGTCATTATTCATTTATTCTTATCTATGTCATCATCTTTTAAACATATAGTTAAAGATGCCGCCACGCAGAAATCCTAGGCGTAACCCAAACAACGAAGCACCAATACGACCACCTCCACCACCACCACAACCTCAACCTCCTCAACCACCTAACCCCTTTGATGCCAACATGTTCCAGGCAGCTTTCACAACAACAGTTGCAGCTGCTGTGTCAGCAATCAACACTCCTGTCCCTAGTGGATTGGGAACAGGTGCACCTCCCTCGAACCACGGAGAAAGCCATGGACACCCTCGGGAGTGCACGTACAAGGACTTCACAAACACCAAACCCCGCAGCTTCAATGGTACTGGTGGGGTTATGGTGTTATGGCAGTGGATTGAAAAGATGGAATCTGTCTTTGAAATCTGTGCTTGCCAAGAAAGCAACAAGGTCAAGTTCGCAACTTGTACCTTCTCTGACGGGGCACTAACATGGTGGAACGGCCATGTTAAGTACCTGACTCTGGTGGTGGCATATTCCATCAGCTGGGAACACTTGAAGGACATGCTGATGAGAGGGTACTGTCCTCGGGGAGAAATACAAAAACTCGAGCAGGAACTCTGGAGCCTGCAAATGGTTGGATCCGACATAGGAACCTACACGAATAGGTTCTGTGATCTGGCAATCCTATGCGCTGATATGGTTGCTCTGGAGAGCAAGAAAATAGAGTGATACATCTGGGGACTATCGCCCTAGATCCAGTCAAGTGTGTTAGCCTCCAAGCCTGTCACTTTTGATAGCACCAAGGAGCTGGCACAGTCTCTCATAAACCACGGGAAACACAAGAACCCAACAATCCCTGCATCCGTACCACAAAAGTCCAATCCCGACGCCAACAATAGGAAGGGGTGGAATAAGAGGAAAAGAGGGGCTTCGCAAGGATCCTCCAATAAACAACAACTTGTGGCGATCAATGCTGCCACAGTGACTCCTGTTATCCCTGCGAACCCCTTACCAGCAAAAACTTATGTTGGGTCTCTTTCGAAGTGCAACAAATGCAACTTCCACCACTGCGGGCCTTGCAGGGAGATGCAATGCACCAACTGCAACAGGAAGGGGCACACAACCCATTTCTGCCAAACTCCAATAGCTCAGGCCGCCCAGGTTCCTAATGTCGGTATAGGCCAAGCATGCTACGGTTGTGGCGAGGTGGGCCACTACAAGAGGAACTGCCCTAAAGTGGGGATGGCTGGCGGAGTAGGAAGAGTTATGGTCCTAGGCCACGAGGAAGCAGTAGCTGATCCTATGATAGTTACTGGTACGTTTCTCCTCGATAACTCATATGCTTGCATACTTTTCGATAGTGGAGCAGAGAAAAGTTTAGTAAGCCACAAGTTTGCACACCTACTTAAACGAAAACCCTGTGCATTAGATAATTCATTCACGGTAGAAATGGCTAACGAGAAAACAGAGAGTACTAACTGCATATACGTAGGTTGTACTTTAACTTTAGATGGCCATACTTTCAAGATAGATATCATGCCAGTCCAAATTAAATGTTTCAACGTTATCATCGGTATGGATTGGTTGAGTCTTCTTCGCGCCGACATCATGTGCTTTGAAAAAGCAGTCCGTCTTAACCTTCCTAACAACGAAACATTAGCTATTTAAGTTATAATAACCAAATACTATAAATGTCTATAAATGTCTATAATAAGACAAATTAAATGTTTAGCTTTTAAAAACCCTAAACTAACTAAATTCACGATGTGAGTTTTATGAAACTCACGATGTGACGAGTCATTTTGTAATAATTCGGAATCTAGAGGCTGCGAGAGGATAGGATCCAAATTCACGATGTGAGCTTTATGAAACTCACAACATGAGGAGTCACATGGCCACCTTCCGAAGCTAGGGACGCAAATGGAAAGTCTACGGAGATCAGGCAAGACTCACGACGTGAGCCATATGACACTCACGACGTGAGTGTCATAAATTCCTACTATAAATAGCAGGTTCAACTTCAGCCATTCTTACACCAAAACTTCTTCCCTTTCTTTCCTTTTCTGAGGCCATCTTGCATCTCGAGCCCCGGCGATCTCGCACGATGACCGTTTTGCTTAGATATCATAAAATCATGCTAATAGGGTGAGTTTCACGGCCACACTTTCAAATATTTCGAGGGGAAACGCATGCTAGTCATTGTATATATGTTATTATGATGTCTATATGATAGTATATAGTTACGATAATCGAGATATGATTGTTCTAAATATAACATTTTGAATACATACAACTATTATTAACTTATCAGTATGTTAATTTACTAATGTAGATCTTGAGTTATACTTAGGATTCTATATATATGTTGTGTGCGATATAATACTGAAGTAATATTCGAAAGTTCTAAATGTTAAGTTATATAGTATGTTGCTATTAATAGTTTTATGTCAAGATAAAACTGGATATGTTATATGTTGTTATTGTTAGTTTTATGTCAAGATAAAACTTGGTATTGTTATTCATAGTTTTATGTCAAGATAAGACTAGAAACATTATATGTTGTTATTATTGGTTTTAGGTCAAGATAAAACCTAGTTTTCACTTCAAGATATAGTTGTTATACTGCCTAAATATTATGAAGTTAGGAGTAATGTTTAAAAGCAGAGTCTAGTAAATTAAGGTTTTAGACATGAAGATGCTTTTGTTGCTAGAGCTATAGGAAGCCGTCAAAGTCTACATGAGTAATTGTATTCATCAACTAAGATTGGGGATCTTAGCGGAAATCCTCTGAACTGTAACCGTTAATCCCATGTGAGCGAGGAAGTCGTGTATAATTAGTATACGGGCTGATGACCCAAGTTGCGACTGTTAGCTATAGTCAATCAAAAGCAAGTGATGAACTATCCTTTTATTTGTTATTATTCAGGCATCGATGAAGCGTACGGTGTTGTTTCTCATGTTAAATCATGAGTGTAGTTGTTCTCATGGTAAATCATGAGTGTATTGTTCTATCAGAGGTATTATGACATAGCAGCAGTTACAAGCTCATGGTAGCACATTGTTAGAAACATTATACCTTGTCGTATACAAGTATCAATGGTAAGTATAAGTTTTCCCCTACTTATACCTTAAGATTAAGAAATGTTTAGGTATAACACTTAATTAATAAGTATACAATTATACCTAATGTTGGAGTGTCAAAATGATACTTTCAAAACTATACTTTTGAATGTGTAAAAATGTATTATTTTATGGAGTCAAAACCTGTAGACTCACCAACTTTATGTTGACGTATTTTAAAATGCATGTGTTTTCAAAAACTTGAAAAGCTGGTATGTATTCGAGCAGAGGAAGTTTTACTATTATCTTTTTATTCATTAAGAAGTATGTCATAGTCGGATATTATGTAATAAATACTCGGAAAACAATAATGTATCTTTCAAACATTAATAAAGGTATGTACTTTCTTTAAGTATTGTTCAATGTATGTTATATACTGTGATACGAAAATGACGTTACACTACCCAGTGTTTTTGCCGACGGCTGGGGTGTGACAAGTACTGTTAAAGAAAGCATTAATAGAACCCTTTTCATTATCAAACGAAAATCTAAAGCCTTGTTTATATAAACCATGAAAAGAAATAATGTTTCGTGTCATTTCTGACGAGTAACAGCAATTATTCAAATCTAAACCTAACCCACTACTAAGCACTAAAGAGTAAACTCTAATCTTGGTGATAGGCAACACTTTCATATTTCCCATGATTAAGTTTATCTTCCCATGCTCCGCATCCCTACTTCTTGTTAGGCCCTGCAAATCAGAAAAAATATGAAAACCACACCATGTATCAAGGACCCAATACATAGCATGTGACGATTTGTTAGAATGAAAAGTATAAATACCTGCGAAGGACGACTTTATCTTCCTATCCTTGATATCTTGAAGTACTTCGGGCAGCTTCCTTTCCAATTCCATTTCTTGTGGAAGTAGAAGTAATCAGCATCCTTCGGGTTTGAGGAGGGTGCAGCAGGAACAGCCTTGGTTCCAGTAGAAGAGGTGCCATTGTGGGACTTCTCCTTATGGTGGCTCTTAGAAGGAGCCTTCCTCTTCTTACCCTTCCCGTGCCCAGTAGCCAACATAGGGGTGGTAGCAGCAGGAGTTGATGCAGCAGATTTGACTTTTAGACTACTCTCAGCAGTCCTTAGTAGGCCTTGAAGCTTTCTTAGAGTGACCTCATCAAAGTTAACATTTAACTTCAGCAAGCGATCCACATACCTTTGCCTTCTTTGCAGGTGGGCCATGATGGACTCTGCATCCTTCATTTTGATAGTGATCATCAAAGCGATGATCTCATACCTTTCCTTCTTTACGCTTTGATGGTACCTATCCATCAAATCTTGATGCATCTCGTAGGGTTAGTAATCCTCGTAGGACTTTTGGAGTTCGGAAGTCATTGTCGCGAGCATGATGCAATGAACTTTCGTAGCATATTTCTCGTGAGCTTCAAATGCAGCAATCTCTTTGGGAGTAGTAGTGTTGGTGTCAACCTCCTTCAGCTCCTTATCGAGAACATACTCCTTGTCCTCGTAGTGGGTAACCATGTAGATATCACGGATCCAATCATTGAAATGGGTTCCGTCAAAAATCACCCTCCCACACAAATTCATGAGTGAGAATGAGCCAGCAGGGCTTGAGTTAGAAGCGTTGTAAATACAAAAAAAGGAATTAAGTTTTAAATGTATTGAAACTCCTAGATCTTTTAAGATTCATTAAAATTTTCAATGGCATGTTTAAATCTCGATATGCCCTTCAAGTTTGTGACCGGGATACTGAGGATCACAAACAAGGTGTGAATTACCATGCAAATGTACTTGGTACTCAAGATGTTACAAATCACCTAATCAATATGCCGGTTAACCACACACTCTCAATTGATCTATGATAAACATCAAGCTACCATTTACCGCCTTTTACAGTCCAAGTTAGTGTGTCGGTTAACCACACACGCTCCAGCAACGACTTTACAAGGGTGCAAAGTGTAATTTTAATGGAATATCATCATTCCACATTTTTCCTAAAGTAACTAAGATTGGGAATTTTAAAAACATTTAGTTACTTTATTAGTTATTATACTTTTAATGAGGAATTACATGCCCTATCATACCCGTTCAGCTAATGACCCTCAACCAATTAAGGAAGCGGTGGGTGAGCATGGACACTCATTAAACTACCATTTTATAGGCAACAACCTTATACCCCCCTTATAGATCAGCTTCGTGAATGAGGCCTACTATCGGTAAGACTCGCCATGTTCTTATACATATATAATAATTAATCTTTTAGTATTACTATAATATAAGGATTGAATTTTAACTTTTAAAAACTCTAGGGGTTTTAGAATTTAAATGTTTCATAATTAAACTTTTAATCAAAATTTAAATTCCAAAACTTGAGGGCAAGTTTTGAAACTTTTCAAAACATTAGATCAAATTTCAAAAATAACTAACTAATCATATAATTATTATTTATCACATAATTTGACCTAATTTAATTTCCTTACAAGATATTTCAAATAAAAAATGCAAATAATTAAATTTATCTTATAAAACAAGTAATTATCTTATTTATGACAATTATCTTCTATTTGGGTTAGGATAATCATACCAATATAATAAAAATCAGACTTTATCTATAAAAAATGTTTTGGTAATTATCCCAATCCAAAAAGAGTTAAAATCCCGAAAAATCAGCCACCACACTAGTCGACTCGTCGCGTAGCCCTGGCTCGCCGAGTTCATCTGGTGACTCGACGAGTCAAGCAGTCAGAGGCATGATTTTTCGAGTTTTGAGCTTGAACAAGTTACCAATGCATCAAATACAAAAGAGAAACAATCTAGGCTCTGATACCAGTATTGGGTTATAGGCAAAACAACATTCCTATGGTGTTCATGCAAACCCTAATTGCTTGGATCTATGTTTTCTATTTGTACATGCATAATTGTCCAAGACTTACAAACCCTAATCAAGCATACAAAAAAAATTGAATCAACATAAATAAAAAAAAGTATAGATGTTACCTTTGATCGTTGCTTGAAGATCTTTAGCTTATGAGAACCTAGCACCTCAAATGTGATGCCTCTAATGAATCACAAACACCAAAGCAAGTTGGACGATCTTGGAGAGAGGGTAAAGGGTCAAAATTGGCTCTTAGATCTCTAGGGTTCAAGTGGTAGCTGAAATATGAAGCATAGGGGTCCTATATATAGGTATGAAGATTAGGGTTTCAGTAAGAGTCCTTATCCAGTTACTTAGCCACCAAGCAGCCCATAAGAACCTTCTAGATCCCTACCTTGGACGAAATCTTTTGGGCTATCCATAAGGACTTCTTCCACCCTGTCCCTAGGGTTTCTCAACCTACTTTTCAACTATCCAATCATTACAATTCAGTCCCTAAAGTTTAATTAATCTCTTTTGTTCACAAAATTAGCTCTTAATTAATTATTGACCTATATTAATTAAACAAATATGATTTCTCATTTAATATATTATTCATATAATATATTAATAAACCATAACAACCTCTTTCTTCATTAATCATCCAGTCAAGTTGCTCTGGTGAAGGGAACCCAAAAGGACCAAGCTACAATCGGGTCAAGTACATACCAAATATAGTTATGGACATAGACACGAATCCAACAAACTACAGATCCTATTAAAGCATAAACCCTAAAACTCTTTAATAGTAGAGATGTGTATGGATTACACAGTCTCCTGCTATGATACCAATTGTTGAGATTAAATCTTGAATGATCGATACATTCAAACAGGTAAATAAATCAAGAATACATAATGAATATAAAATATGTCGAATGATTAATCAATCACATCCTTAGAAGAGCTCGATAAAGAACTACTGGTGTAAAGGCATGTAGGGTTTACAAAAGTGAAGATTACAAGATACAGTGCATGCGTGCACAATAAATAGGAAAACTCTAATCAACGGGTGGATAGGCCTAACCCTGATACAAAATAGACTAAGCTATTATAACAACAATGATGAAACACTTTAAGGCCCAACAGAGATTGTGCTACTAAGGATGTTACCAGTACATTTAAGGGTACCACAAAGGATTGGTTGAAAGCGCTCACTCCAAGATCAATAACCACATGGCCAAAGATGCGTGAAGAGTTCATTCAGCACTCACAAATATTCCTATAAGTGTTGGATTAGTGTCTAAGTCCATAACTATTTTGGTATGTACTTGACCCGATGGTGCATGGTCCTTTTGGGTTGCCTTCATCAAAGCAACTTGATAGGATGAATCATGGAGGGAAAGGATTAAATATGATTTATTAATGTATTATGAGAATAATATATTAAAGGAGAAATCATATTGTTTAATTAATATTAGTCAAGAATTAATTGGTAATTAGTTTTGTGACTAAAAGAGATTAATTAAACTTAAGGGACGAGAATTGTAATTATAAGATAATTGCAATTTGGGCCACGGATTGCCTTATATTAAGCAGTGGACGAATTCTATGGTGAAACCCATAAGAAATTGTCCAAGGCCTTAAGGAAAGGGGTCCATGGGTTGCTTAGGGCTTAAGCAGCCAAATTAGGGTTTCCTTGTTAGATAACCATAATAGCCTCACTATATAAAGACCCCTTATGACCCAAAAACGTGGGGAACTTCTCTTCTAGGGTTAGAACACGTTTTCGGCAGCCTCCATCCTCTCTCTTCTTCATCCTCTTGCTTATGGTGTTTGTGAACCATTAGAGGAGTGACATTTGTGACTCCAAGCTTTTCTAAAGTCAATACAAGGAGATTTGGGATTGTTATTGCTACATAACAATCAAGGTATGATCTTAAACCTATTCTTATGTTAATATGATTACTTGTATGTTAGAATTAGGTTTTATAGTCTTGGATAACTTGCATGTACAATAGAGAAAACCTAGATCCAAGCATTAGGGTTTGTATGAGCACATAGGATGTTCTTATGACCAAAACCCATCAGTGGTATCAGAGCCTAGATTGGTTTCTATTGTATTGATGCCTTGTATGTTGAAAAAATTCGTTTTTTGTGGTTCTGCATGATGGACTCGGCGAGTCCCACTGTGGACTCGATGAGTTGCTCCTACTCAACGAGTCCATAGGGGTACTCGACGAGTTCGAGCGTCAGATGGAGCTATTTTCGGGATTTCTTGCTGTTTATCTTTGAGATATCATAACAAGGTTTTCTTACATATAAAGAACACAAAAATCCGAGTAATAACGAAGAAGTTATGACCATTCTAAGATTTTCGACAAAAAACGGCAACACCAATTAAACGAAAAACGCGAAGTTCCAATACAATACCTTTTAGCCTTAAGTATCTAAATGAAAGTCATAGATATCATTAAACCGTGCTCATACATAAGAAGAACGTCCAAATCTGACTTCGTATGAGGAAGTTATGCTTTTTCTAAGTTACGAATATAACAGTAGACGGCTAAAAACTCGAAATAATGACCGAGAGACTTTTAACCGACGCAAGCTAAATGAGAATCGAAGGTCTCAACAATAGAAGCTCAACGGTAAAAAGTCTGACGGAAACGGACGTCAAATGAAGGAGTTAAGGAACTTTAACGGACTTTTCCTATCCCGACGTATTAAAAATATACTATTAAAAATAAAGTCAAAATTTGCCGATGGAGTCTAAACGATAGCTGTAGATCGTAGTCTCACCTTCGCGTGGATATAAAGAACGTCGAAAACGGAGTTCATATGACGAAGATATGAATTTTCGAAGTTTGCTAAATAATAAAAATATAAATTAAATTAAAAATCAGGTATCATCCGAATGAGGAGTCATCGGACCAATCCGGGTTACGCCCAGCGTACTCGGATGCTAGGCTCCGGGTTTTCCATGTCGCTTTAATGCTTCGTCCGAGGATGCGGTAAGCCATGACGTTGCGTACGCCCCGCGTACCCTCGTACGCCCAGCATACCGAGGCGGTTCAGCACCCCTATAAAAGGGATGCGAGGGTTCCGGGGAAACTTGCTCATTTTCTCTCGTTTTTCGTGTGTTTTGCCTTGTTTTCCGTGCAATAATTATCTTGAAGCCCCGGTTCCCATACTCAAGCCCCGAAGGAAGTTTCACGCTCCCGAGACTCCCGAGATTCCCGAGAATCCCCAGAAAATATGCTTTCTCGAGTAGAAGTTCTGCTCGGTTTTTGTCTCGCTTTCTTCAATTTGTGAGGTGAGTTCATACCCCTACAAACACACTTTAAATACATTTTAAATGCTTTTTATACTCTTTTAAGGGGGAATACAAGTAAACATACGGTTATTATCGTGTATTTCATAAAGTTTCACTTTACTCGTTTTTATCAAATGAATCACTTGTGATTCATTACTACTATGTGAAAACTCTTGTCATACTTTGCATGCACTAGATTTATACAAAGTATTTAGTATTTCCAAAGTATCCTTCATTGTTAAACTGTTTTATGCATTTAAAAGGACTTATGATTTATGTTTTGTCAAACGTGGTGAAAAAGGATAAACTTTGTATACAAAACTACTACTTTAAGACAAACTTAGTTGAGAATCCATGAGACGTGTACAACAAATACTACCTTTTGCTAAAAGGTACCACTACAAGTCATGTCTATAACCAGAGACTCCCATTCGGAGAACGTGTCAAATGTGTATAGATCTATACGGGAAGTCATGATCCCGCGCCCTGACTGTTAGCTACAGTCCGTCTTTTGGGCTGACAGTTTGTCATAACGCTACGACGCCTGAAGAATGTCGCTACAGGCATATTATGTTTAGTATGGTTATAAAACTGACCGGATATACAATTATTATGGTATTATGCTTTTATGAACGAGTAGCTATTAAAACTATTCTTCATCTAACAAGTGCGATCTTCTTATAGCTTTATTATATAAAACTATGCCACACCTTTTAAGCACGTCGGTTGCTTGCGATTTTCGGTCTTAGAGACTGCCAGTTATGTTAGGAAAATAAGGGTTTTTCCTGCATCTAAAACAAATAACTAATAGGAAAATAAGGGATTTTCCTGGTGCAACTATTTACAACTTATAACACGAACATTCATATGCATTTCACACTTTTATAAGAAAATAAGGGTTTTTCTTGGAAAACACAACAAATCATATGTCAACTATTAGGGAAAAATATGGGATTTTTTGGATCTAATACATTGATTTTCAACACAACGAATCATAACCGTTTTCATTTGAAAATACCAGGTTTTCTGGAAAACATACACGAACTTTCGAATGACATACATTTTCTCAAAACACTAATTATGAACTCACCAACTTAATTGTTGACACTTTTTCTTTGAAATAACTTGTATTCCCAGGGAACCGCTAAGCAGGTTTGGAAATAAACTTTTGGGGATTAACGTGCTGACGTTAATTACTTCTTTTGAAAGATGTTTATGTATTTATCTTTTGAACATGTAACGAATACAATTATGTAAACATTTTGAAAAACTTAATACATATGGTGGTGTGTACTTTCCTTTCTATGAACTGTTATGATACTGAATATGACGTCCTCCGCCCCCGAACGTTTCCGCCGCTCTGGTTTGGGGGTGTGACAGATTGGTATCAGAGCATGGTTTATAGTGAATTAAGTATATCGAAACCATTTTTGGTATACAACTATAAACATAGCTGGGCAAAAACACTCTGAGTAAGAGTCATACTTTTAAAATTAAATTTTTTTAGTTTTTGTAAAGTAGGCACGCATGCATTTCATATTAATAACAAGGTCAGTATCATAATTAAAACAATATAGAAGTATTATAAATAAGTTGTGCAGTGCAGGTATGCCTTGGGACATGTAATCGTAACTGGGAAGAATATAGCATATCGTTAAAGAATAGATATAGCCTGATCAACTATATTTGTCCGAGAGCCGACTAACGTATGCCAAGGAGTGTCTGCAATGGACAACAAATTTAAAACTTACCGAAAGCATATCGTTAAAGAATACTAAGGGAGTATTCGAGTACCTACGACCATTAAACTTAAGGGTAAATTCCATGTGCTTTAGCTTATAGGCAATTGTTAACCCTATTCGAGTATAGACTCAATGACTGGATTCCATCACCCCGGTGACCCCTACTACCCCAACCAAGGTAATGGAGAAAGGATAGAGAATGATCCTGAAGAAGGAATGCAAGAAGAATCAGACTCAGATCTCGAGGACAATAACCTACCCTTAACGGCTCCAATTCAAAATCCTAATCCTTGACCGGTATTTCATGGCTCGACGCCCCTTTGGGAAACTAACCTGAATACGTGGAGCCGCGTTCAGGATCAACCGCTTCCATTCAATGGAGACCAAAGCTTCTACAATCTAAGCGAGGGAGGCTTAGCAGACAGAGCCCTTCCTATATTGGTTCATCGGATTTCTCGCATTGGTGAACAAGGACGGACGACCATCCATCGAACTGAGGAGAATGATGTGAACACTGGAGTGAACAGAGTTTGCATCCGGCAGTTAGGATTAGCTCACGAGAGAATCGTAAATCGAAATGAAGCGTTTCAGAGAGAGCTAACGGTAACTCGAACCGAAGTGATAGAACTTCGGGCACGTCAGGCAACACATGAACTGCATATGCTCGAGATGGAGCATCAGTTGGCGGAATCTAAGACCCATGTAGCCAGCTCGCGTAACAAATAATACCCATCTAACTTCCAAAAAAATTTCATAACATAAGACCTCGGATAAAGTCCTTACTTTTCTTAACCTTGTAATCGGAGACCTTTAGATAGGTCAAATTTTTCCTAACTACAAAATGTAACGCACCATGTTTTATAATATATATCATGTATTTCCTTTATTAAACCCTTCGCATACCCCTCCAATTCATGAGTTTATCTACTCTCCTTATGAGTCGAACTCAAAATCCTATTCAAGGGTAAACCAAACTTCTGATATAATAAATCACTAATGCGTAACTTTCGAATCATTAAAACTTATAGTTTTTCTTGTTATTTCCTTATCAGCACAATGGCTCCTCATAGATCAGCACGTAGAAACGCAACCCCACCACCACTTCCCCAATATGACCCCAACATAGTGCAATATGCTATCACTGCGGCAGTAACAGCTGCACTGTTTCAAGCAAACTTTAGTGGCGCAACAAGGGCCGGAAATAATCAACTTACCAACGGAACCCCATTCCTACGATTGGACACTGCCACTGCAAGCTACAGTTATAGCCGCAGTGGCAGCCATTATAGCATACAATAACCCTGTCAACTCAATCAGGGAAGGAAACGATATCAAAAATCCTAATCAAAGAAACCATTGAAGCCACCTACCAATAGCTACCTATAAGAATACCGCAAGGTGCGGACATAAGAACATGAAACGAAAACCCTGGAGCGAGAGGGGAGGCAAATCAACTCAAAGAAATGCCAAAAAGCAATCAACAAACCATACTCCTACACCCAAAAGGTCGTACAATGGCAAGCAGCCTAAGTGCAACCGATGCAACTTTCATCATCACGGACCCTGCCGTGAAATGCATTGTGTTAGGTGCAATAGAATGGGACACACCGTCTGCTACTGCAGAGAACTAGCCCAACCAACTACTCCAGCCACAAATGTAGGAGTAGACCGTGCTTGTTATGAGTGCGGAGTAACGGGACACTTCCGAAGGGACTGCCTAGAGTCAAACATAATGAATGCTGGTGGAGGAGGCCGAGTATTCGCAATGGGCCAAGAGGAGGCTATTGCAGACCCTATAGTTATTTTGGGTACATTTCTCCTTGATAACTTATTTACATACATTCCATTTGATAGTGGGGACGCAAAGGAGTTCCGTGAGGTGCAAGTTTAAAAATCTACTCGAACAAACACCCCAATCATTAAACAAAACTTTCATAGTAGTAATAATAGAGATAGACTAAAAAGCACTGAAAACACATACGTAAAATGCACTATCCTACTAACGAACGTCGTACAATGAGAAGTACCGTCATCGACATTCGACGTGGATTGGTGTGGCCCTACCCATACCAGTTCCATGTGTTATAAAAGACACTTTCACTTTAAACATCGACTAATGAAACCCAATCGATTTATAACAACAAACCCGACACAAACCCCAATTGGTTTCTAGTTTCAAAACCCCGAGGTACTCATGTGAGGAATCTTTACAACCTTCCCGTAGTATCCCCCAACAGATCATTCAGAAATACCATGCATATAACAAGTCAAATCTAAGCTCAGAAACTAGGAGTGAATATGCTAACATTTAGAAGAACATAAGTAATTAAACCCAAAACCACACGATCCCGATCGGTCGAAGTGATAGGCGGAGTAATGAAGGTCCGCTGAAACACGCACATTAGGATCTAGATTCATAAAGGAACAAGAGGAACAAATGGACCAGAAGCACTCACGCGAGCCCGCAAGAATTGGAGTCCCAGTCAAAAGCGAATTTCGGGACGAAATTCTCTATAACGGGGAGATAATCTAACAACAGCAAAATTCAGGTCAAAATTTAAACTTTAATAAAACCTTAATTAAGTATACTAAGTGCTAGATATTGTAACAAGGTTTTCATACATATAAAGAACACAAAAATTTGAGTTATAACGAAGAAGTTATGACCATTCTAAGATTTCCGACAAAAAACAGCAACACTGATTAAACGAAAAACGCGAAGTTCCAATACAATACTTTTTAGCCTTAAGTATCTAACTGAAAGTCATAGATATCATTAAACCGTGATCATACATAAGAAGAACGTCCAAATCTGACTTCGTATGAGGAAGTTATGCTTTTTCTAAGTTACGAATATAACAGTAGACGGCTAAAAACTCGAAATAGAGATCGAGAGACTTTTAGCCGATGAAAGCTAAATGAGAATCGAAGGTCTCAACAATAGAAGCGCAACGGTAAAAAGTGTGACGGAATTGGACGTCGGATGAAGGAGTTAAGGAACTTTAACGGACTTTTCATGTCCCGACGTATTAAAAATATAATATTAAAAATAAATTCAAAATTTGTCGACGGAGTCTAAACGATAGTTGTAGATTATAGTCTCCCCTTCACGTGGATATAAAGAACATCGAAAACGGAGTTCGTATGACGAAGATATGAATTTTCGAAGTTTGCTAAATATAAAAATATAAATTAAATTAAAAATCCGGTATTATCCGAAGGAGGAGTCATCGGACCAATCCGGGTTACGCCGAGCGTACTCGGATGCTAGGCTCCGGGTTGTCCATGTCGCTTCGATGCTTCGTACGAGGATGCGGTAAGCCATGACGTTGCGTACACCCCGCGTACCCTCGTACGCCCAGCGTACCGAGGCGGTTCAGCACCCCTATAAAAGGGATGCAAGGGTTCCGGGGAAACTTGCTCATTTTCTCTTGTTTTTCTTGCGTTTTGCCTCGTTTTCCGTGAAATAATTATCCCGAAGCCCCGGTTCCCATACTCAAGCCCCGGAGGAAGTTTCACGCTCCCGAGACTCCCGAGATTCCCGAGAATCCCGAGAAAATATGCTTTCTCGAGTAGAAGCTCTACTCGGTTTTCGTCTCGCTTTCTTCAATCTATCAGGTGAGTTCATACCCCAACAAACATACTTTAAATACGTTTTTAAATGCTTTTTTATACTCTTAAAGGGTGGAATACAAGTAAACATACGGTTATTATCGTGTATTTCATAAAGTTTCACTTTACTCGTTTTTATCAAATGAATCACATGTGATTCATTACTACTATGTGAAAACTCTTGTCATACTTTGCATGCACTAGATTTATACAAAGTATTTAGTATTTCCAAAGTATCCTTCATTGTTAAATTGTTTTATGCATTTAAAAGGACTTATACTTTATGTTTTGTCAAACGTGGTGAAAAAGGATAAACTTTGTATACAAAACTACTACTTTAATAGACTTAGTTGAGAATCCGTGAGACGTGTACATCTTCAAATACTACATTTTGCTAAAAGGTACCACTACAAGTCCTGTCTATAACCAGAGTCTCCCGTTCGGAGAACGTGTCAAATGTGTATAGATCTATACGGGAAGTCATGATCCCGCGCCCTGATTGTTAGCTACAGTCCGTCTTTTGGGGTGACAGTTTGTCATAACGCTACGACGCCGGAAGAATGTCGCTACAGGCATATTATGTTTAGTATTTTTATAAAACTGACCGGATATAAAATTATTATGGTATTATGCTTTTATGAACGAGTAGCTATTAAAACTATTCTTCATCTAACAAGTGCGATCTTCGCATAACTTTATTATATAAAACTATGCCACACCTTTTAAGCACGGCGGTTGCTTGCGATTTTCGGTCTTAGAGACTGCCAGTTATGTTAGGAAAATAAGGGTTTTTCCTGCATCTAAAACATGCAACTAATATGAAAATAAGGAATTTTCCTGGTGCAACTATTTACAACTTATAACACGAACATTCATATGCATTTCACACTTTTATAAGAAAATAAGGGTTTTTCTTGGAAAACACAACAAATCATATCTCAACTATTAGGGACAAATATGGGATTTTCTGGATCTAATACATTCATTTTCAACACAACGAATCATAATTCTTTTCATTTGAAAATACCGAGTTTTCTGGAAAACGTACACGAACTTTCGAATGGCATACATTTTCTCAAAACACTACTTATGAACTCACCAACTTAATTGTTGACACTTTTTCTTTGAAATAACTTGTATTCTCAGGGAACCGCTAAGCAGATTTGGAAATCAACTTTTGGGGATTAACATGCTGACGTTAATTACTTCTTTTGAAAGATGTTTACGTATTTATCTTTTAAACATGTAACGAATACAATTATGTAAACATTTTGAACATGTAACTTAATATCTATGGTGGTGTGTGCTTTCCTTTCTATGAACTGTTATGATACTGAATATGACGTCCTCCGCCCCCGAACGTTTCCGCCATTCTGGTTTGGGGGTGTGACACTCAATTAGGTCAATTGGCCAAACTCGTAAATGAGAGATTACTTCCTAAAATTCCCGATCCTCAATCACAACCACATTAATATACACCGAGAATGAGGAAGACTATGAGCCTTCAAATATGCATGATACAAGTACCGAACATGTCGGTCCATATTTGGAAGAAGAAATTGTAAACTAAAAATCAGAAATGGATTCTGCTCAGCCACCACACCGTGGTGATCTCAACACGAACTGTTCATCAGAGGAAATTTAAACTCCTTTTTTGAAAACTTATCAGCTTCCTCTGCTATTTCCATCTCAAGCTTTTAAGCGTAATCTGGAGCCAAAACAAAAAGGTTCATAGAACAAGTGCTCTCTCTCTCTCTCTCTCTCTCTCCATCAATGCCCCAATCCTCAAATCTATTGATAAAATTCCTACTTTTGCTATTGATGTGATGAAAAACCGCAAGGAGCTGAAAAAAGCATCTACAATCGTGCTTAGTGAGCTATGCTCAGCTATAATCTTCGATGGGTTGCCAATCAAGATGGGAGATCCGTGCCAATTGACTTTGCCTTGTGAATTTGGCAATCTTACTTCAATTATGCTTTAGCCGATTCGGGGGGCTAGCATTAATTTTATTCCATATTCTTTCTACAAGAATCTTTGTTTACCAAGGCTCCAAGACACAAAGATGACTCTTAGAATAGCAGACCATACAATCAATAACCCACGTGGAATCATTGAAGATTTATGGGTAAAGATGGGAAATTTTGTTTTTCCAGTTATAGATATGAAATAGGATGAAGACCTTCCCATTATTTTGGGAAGACCAGTTTTTAGTACCGCAATAGCTCTTGTTACATCCGCGACTGCAAGCTCACACTTCGAGTAAAAGATGAGGAAATAACTTTTGAGATTAACCAAAAAGTGGAAGTGAATGAGCCTAGAGATGAAGTGTTAAAGACAGATGTTATGGAAGAAAATTTTGATGAGTTAAATGAAATAGAGAAGATAATGGAGGAAGAGTTGAAGACATGGGAGAAGCCTCACGTAGAGAAAGTAGAACGTACCAAGCCTCGTGCCTTGGTTCCCATAATTTTTAAAGTTTTCGCTTATACAACACCAAAGTCTCAAGTAAATGAAGAAAGTGAATAAGAAACTTTGATTTCAACTAATAATGAAGAAGTGAATAAAAAAGAAATCAAGATTGACAAGATGAAAGTGGAAACCAAGGGACAAGAAAGGGAAGAAGAATAGACAAAACTCATTGGAATAAGTAAGGTAACGAAGTGAAAACATGAAGAAATCACCACTCAAAAGAAAATGGAAAACTCGAAAAGGCATACATAATAAGGGTTCAAGCTTACAAGAAAAGATGGAAGGAACAAAAGGTGAATATGGAGATCACGCTTCCAACCAGCACAACATAGAATGGAAAAGAGTCTAGCTCACATCTCCATAAAAAGAAGTGCTTCTTGGGAGGCAACCCAATGTTTAGAGTTTGCATTTTCTTTTCTTATTAATATCATTTTAGTTTTAGTTCTTATTTCTAGTTTTATCTTAGTTTAACTGAATGATCATGTGTTTCTCTAGAGTTTGATCTTATTCTAGTAGTGTTGAGGAGTGAAACGGATTTTCAAGGCAAAGAAAGGAGCCAAGTGAGGGGTCGAGTCTTTAAAGAGAAAATAGAAGATTTTGAGTGATAATTTTGATCACGATGATTGTAATTGCCAAGGGGGGCCATGTTACAGAAGATGTAGAAAGATGTATTGCATTAATACCCTTTTTACTCAAGGAATCGCCGTTGAAGTAGAAAAGAGTAAAATCACGAGATGACCATCAAACACACCGTGGTCATAACCCAACATTCTGTCTAAATAAAAATTCAACACACCATGTTACCCTTACCAACTTGGTGTGTTCAGTTCTTACTCAACTTTTTCAAGTCATCAATTTGATCCTATTCCAGGCGGGCGTTGTCCACATTTCTAAAGTCCATTTCGAGGTGTTCTAAGAAGCTCTTTCCAGTACATTTAGAGTTGTCAACCACAAAGGATGTTTGAAACTCAAGGCATTGATGAGCTGTTCCCATGCCAAAGTCAGCTGAACATGGAGCTAAAGAGAAGAAATATAAACCTCGCCACTTCTATCCTAGGGGAGTCTGTTCCTTTTCTCCTTATTTAGGATTCAATGCTAATATTGTGTTTGATGATTCAATGTGAACATAAATGTTTAGTTGAGCCAAAATATGTTATAGTGTATTTGTGGCTTCCCTATCTTAGTGAAATCATGGAATGAAAACACGACCTTGCTTAGTTTGAGGGACGCAACATGTTTAGTATCTTGTACCTGAAATGTATCAAGGAAAGCTTAAGTAGTCATTGCACATGAGACTAATGTCTTTATTCAATAAAGGTTGAAGTTAAATCCCCTTGCTTAAGCATATGATTTTCTAGCATTTTTAGTTTTGAGTGAAATAAGTGAGTATGAAAAAAAAATTATAAAATTTTGAGAGAATAGAGTCTACAGAGCCATGAAGATTAAGAAATATCGTGAAGAAAAAGCTGCAAATTATCGAAGACTCAAGGAAAAAGTTATCAAGTCCTTTATTGTTATTTTATTGTATTTTTCTTTTCTAGGTTAATTTTCCATATATATGCTTGGGGTTTAACCAAAAATACCTTAAGGTTAAGAAAGTTTTCTAGGGATGGATTCGAAGGGATGCATAAAATGAGCATTGTTCAAAAGAAGTGGGAAAGTATTTATGACGATTATGAGTATTTGGGATTAGGGAGGTTCTTAGGATAATTTAGACACAAACACATGCATTGCGGTCGTAGCATAATGGTTGGGTTCAATTTGGATTGTCTTGTGCGGTATTGGTATGCTAAAATTCAGTTTTGCTTGGGGGGAAACAAAAGTCACTTTCTATATGTACTCTATTCTTCAAGCTCTCAAACCTTCATGGATGATGTGTTCTCAAACTGCTCCTCGAGTTTTCAAACCTTCATTAAAGAAGAAATCTTCATAGGATTCTGCCTCATTTTCATCCACTGAGATAATCCTCAGAGAAACCACTTAACTCTTTTCTCTTGATCCCATGGTTTATGATGAATCCATCTGCATCATGATCGAGTTCATCTCCTACCATCCCTATCGTAGTTCCTCTCACCAAAATCCCTAACCCTAAACTTCTTCTTCACATTCTTCATAAAGCATTTGAACGAATTAAGATTGAATATGATGTACTGGAGGTGAAGATAGTTGATGATAAAATTGTTCCTCTCCACAAGAATACCTTCCTCAAGGTCATCAACATTGTAGAAACCACAAAGGTTTTCATGCTTAAGTACCAACGACTAAAGAGTTTCATTCGTTTCTGAATCAAATTAGGAATAATGGATAATTCAAGTCAAAGGATTTCAAGAAGTTTGTTGTTCCTTGTCTATAGTCTATACTAGTGCACTTAATCCTTTGAGGATTATCCGGGATTCATGGCGGTACAAACACCATGAGCAAGGATTGGCTATATGTTGTGTACAACATCTTGTCCGGAATGCAGTTGACCTAACCGAGGTGCTATGGCAGGACTTTCGAAATTCACCATCAAGAGGAAGCCCAATTAGATATCCAGTTCAAGATTTTGGGCTCTGACGCTTCAACAACTATACGATAAAAGATTAGAATCCATTCCTATCAACTCCAATATTAAAGAGGTATATTGTTCTTTAAAGCTATAAAAACTTATAGTTTACCGAATCAATCCGCTTTCATACCTATTTGACATTTCTTAGAACATATGTTAGCCACATTTCCCTTTGATTCACCATATCTCAGACATCATCTTGAGATTTAGGTTGTGTATGATCCCCACACATTCTATTCGAATGTCGAATGATCCAACCTCGGATGTGAGCAAATCAACTTCTTCAAGGGGGCGTAAGAAGAAGATGGTCAAACAAAAGTAATCTCCATCAAAAGTCTAAGCTAAAAAGAGAACCAAAGCAAGTGCATCTTCTCAATAGGATATACAAATTGACATTCGATTTGAATCTAGATCATAGCCTACCCCCACCATTCATTCTTCTAAAGTACCCTTATGAGTTTCAATATCACATGCACGCACTCATATGGAGTCTACACATAATCTACCCCCATCTTCCTCAAAAGATAGTGCAGGTACTGAACACAGTCTCTTGAAGCCCCCTGGTACACACTCACAAGTCTTTTTGGAAATACCTTTCAATTCTACACAAGGACATTCAAGGGAACTTGTCTTTGATTCTAAGCTTTCTGAAGCTGGAGTAGTCTCTTTGACTTCAAAAGCCACAACCAATCTAATACCTTCTTCAGGTAAATGAAGATCGGGTATTTTTTACAAAGAGTGGTATGATTTTTGTTGGGTCAAAAATCTGGTTTATACTTTACTTTTCTAGGCATTCATAGTTTTTGGTCGTGTAATATATTTTTGCAGTTGTATTTATGACCCAATTTCCCCAAGTATATATATAGGTGTTAGGGGTGAGGAGTGGTTGATCAAACAATGAGAGTTTACGCCCAAGAGAGAAAGAAAGGAGCATAAGTGTGTCTTAGTGTGTGAATCTTGTATTTGGATCTACATTCTAATCAAATCAAACAAAATTCATATTATTCTTTTTCTTCTTCTCTTCTATTTTGATCTTGCATCATCCGTTTGATTGGGATTCCAAACCATCAAACGGATCTAATTGATACACAAGCAGATTGTGAACTTACAAGTGGTATCAGAGCTTGGATTGTATCAATCAATTTCTTAGATCTGGAGCGTATTTGATATTATTTTTGAACGATTTTTGCCTTTTTGGATAGATCTTGGCAAAATAAAGGGGATTTGTTCTTTACATTTTTCCTAAAAACAAGTTTTGGTGAAAAGGGAGCAAAAATCGTTGTTTTTTTTCGTATCTGAAGCTGGTTTACGGCCCGGAAGAAGGGTTCACGGCCATTGAAAAGTTTATGGCCGTAAACCCATTTACGGCCGTAAACAGGCTTACGGCCCACAAGAATTTGCAACCATCGGATAATTCTCGGCCCAACACGTGTTCGGCCCACTTTCGTCAGCACTTAGCAACCTCATTCAGTGTTTATTTAAAACAATTAATTTCGATTTTGGGGGCTGCCAGGGATCAAACCCGGGTCCCCTGGTTTATTAACAAGGCGTCTTACCAGTTGACCTACAAGGCAACACGTTAACATCTCACTCATTTAAATTTTATACACTTCACAGCAGCAACAAATAATCAAAAGAGATTTTGGGGGTGCCAGGGATCGAATCCGAGTCATCTTATTCATCCTCCCTTCGCTTACCACGTCATCTATCTTGCTAGATGTTCCTTTCCTTCCCTTTTTATTTGATAAAGCTTCGTTGTTTCGCCTTTAATTTCGCAAATTTGTCATTTTCAGCCCAAAAATCAATTTTTTTTAAAATTTTAAAATCCATTTTTCAACCAAACTTTTAGTTTTTTATTTTTGACTTTTGATCCTAAATTTTGACTTTGACTTCCAAGTATGACCTTTGACTTTAAACCTTGACTTTCTCGTTTTACTTTCACAATTTCAAATTTAGCTTTTTGGTTTGACTTTTAAGTTTGACTTTTCAATGTTTGACTTTTTAAATTTGACTTTTATGGTTGACTTTTGAGGTTTTAAGTTAAACGAAATATTTTAAAACAATGAGTTCCTCAAACATTCTGGTCAATGACGTTTCATGCTCTCAAACTTGCATTAAAACTATTAAATTTTACATGAACACATCGATTTATTAAAAAGAGAAAATGAGGAAGTTAAATATGAGGGGTACTAACTTAGGAAAGGCATTAAACCATTAAGAGAACAATTAGAGGCCAATAATAATAACTTTAAGAAATTACAGTCAGAGTACAGTGACAAATGCGTTCATTATAGATATCTTAAGAAAGATTTTGATGTTGTGATTGTCGAACTTGATGCATTAAAAGCAAAATATAAAGATGTTGAATTCAACTTTAAGAAATTTGATGTATCAAGTGAGGTACTTGCATTGATCATTGAAAAACAATTAACATTCAAAGACAATCAAACTAAGGGGTTAGGGTATCACAGCGTACCACCTGTAACGTTCGGGTTCCGGAGCTAAGCATTTTTACAATGTAATAGTCTAGGTCAACTATTGTAGCTCATTTTGAAGTAATAAAGATGAAATATTTGACTATTATGTGAATTATGTGAATTTTTATGCTTATTATGTATTTATAAATGTTTAATAAATAAAGAATAAAAATAAGCGTCAAAATTGAAGTGTGAGATAAGCCCGATATCTCTACATAAAGTTGTAGTGGTTGAAACAAGGATTTTGGGGATATAAAGAACACCGAAATCCGAGTTATAACGAAGACGTTATGACCCGTCGAAGTTTCGCGACGGAACCAACACAACACCGAGAAGCGTAAATAGTGAATTTATGATAGAGCAAGTTTTAGCCTTATCGGTCTAAACGAAAGACGTAGAGTATGTTAAACTAAGAGCGTCGATAAAAAGAACACCCAAATCTGACTTCGTATGAGGAAGTTATGATTTTTCGAAGTTTCAGATTAGTAGTGTACAACCCAAAATTCGAATAATAGATCGAGTGGTTTTTAGCCGACACGACCTAAAAGAGAATCGAAGATCCCCTTAAGAGTAGCATAATGAGAAAAAGATGGGTGAAAACGGACGTCGGATGAAGAAGTTATGAGAATTTAACGTACCAATCTTGTCCTGGTCTATTAATAATGTAACTTTTAAAATAAAGTCAAAATTAGCCAACGAAGTCTAAACAAAGGTTGTAGAGTACGTTCCCGCCTTCGCGTGGATATAAAGAACGTCGAAAATAGAGCTCGGATGAGAAAGTTTGGAATTTTTGAAGTTCGAGTCTAAAAATGTGAAGTCTGGTGCGAGAAGTGTTGACGTGGCAGCGTCTGAGCCATCCATTGCCAATCAGCCTCTCTCCGGATTCACGACACATCACCATCGCAGTTCGCCCCGCGTCCGAAGAAGTTGCACCCCGCGTAGCTCCGGTCTGATCTATTTGATGGTGCAAGACAGATGGTTTCGGCTGGCGCTCTTATCCGAGGACTACGCCCCACGTAACCTCCCTACACCCAGCGTAAAGTCCGAAGCCCAACCCTATATAAAGGGTGCGAATTCATCCGAATTTCTCACACCTTTATCATATCTCTCTCTTTCTAAACTTTCTCTATCTAGGGTTTTGAACCCTCCCCTAAGTGTAGGTGATCCCCTAGCACCCGAAGGAAGCCCCGACGCTCCCAGAGTCCCGAGAAAAAGGGTCTTTCGGTTTCGGAAACGTTGTTTCGAGCAAAGCCCAGTTTTCTTTAAAACCCGCTGTAAGTGAGCTACGCATACACAATTTTTAATATAGCTTTCAAATAATTATAGTAATGTTGTTAGGTCTTTAAAATAATTGTTTGGGCTATTATTATGAGTTATATTCAGTGTTATTTAATGCATATATAATAATGATAGCTAGACTATTAATTAGTCGCGGTTGACGTTAGGCTAAACCCTAGTGGTATTGATACTAGGTTTTATCGAAGTAAAATTGTTTTGAGAGTATTGAAGTGTTGTCCGAGTGTTAAGTCACCACCTTTCAAGTGAGTGCATAGTTACTTTCATCTTACACATAGATATGAAGTATATAATATAAACTACGTGCTATGTGTGCATATTGTCTGAATACTTGATGTTTATGCTGATGAAAGAATTTTATACATGTTTTAAATGATTTAAACTGTATATGTATTTTATATCTAAAAAAATGTTGGGGTAAAACATGGGTAGATGTAATAAGACGATGTGTGATAAAATGATGAGAGGCCTTGATGTTGTTGTTGTTGATCCAGTCATCTATCCAAGTATAGATGACGACCACGGACTCTTCTAGACAGTCCAGTGGAACGCTGGAAGGCTCACAACTTGTAGGTGTTGTGAACGATGTGTTCACCGGTGTACTCCATCCCCCACATGGTTGCCTTAGGACATTTATTGCTGAGGAAACCCCTTGGCAGTAGTGTCCATCCCGATGTTCATCCTTAGTTTATGTAACACCGTAAAATTTAAAACAAAATTTTTCATTTTTAAACACATTTTCCAAACACATTTATTAACAAAATCCCATTGTATCATAACTTTGTTTCACAAAATATTTCCCAAGATCAAAATACATAAAAACCCATGTGTGTGTACGAATCATGCCGGCGCCTTCCCATGATCATCACTGGTACCAGAAACACATAACACATAACACTGTAAGCATAAAGCTTAGTGAGTTTCCCCAAAATACCATACATAACACATACTAGCCACTCGAGGCTATAACTCTGTGGGCCTGTGGGCCCTAACTCTGTGGACCCTCTAGTCCTAGCTCTGTGAACCTCTTCCGGTTCTAACTCTGATATACTCTAATATACACATTGCATAAATCACATAGACACAATGCAGTGCAACACATCATATAATAGCATACAGTAACTCTGTCACATGACTCTAATTACCACTCAAGGTAAAGTATAGTGAGAAGACTCACGTCAGATGTTTCGGTAAATCTCTGACTCGGTAGAAATAAGTCACACCCCCAAAACCGATGAACGGCGCAAAAGTTCTAGGGTGGAGGACGTCATGTACAGTATCACAACAGTGAATAGTAGTAAACAAGCGACAACATCATCCATTGCATTAATAATATAATTTCATACATGTGTGTTCTGTCAAGGTTATAGACACCAAAAATATACATATCAAAATAAAAGATGAGTCTTGAACGAACTCCATCTTCTCAAAAGCCCGACACCTATACCTGTCTAGTGGTGACCTGAGAATACAAGTTATTTTGAAAGCGAGAATCAGCCTAATACTAGTGAGATCATAAGTATATTAGTGTTTGTGTTTGTATGAAAGCATGTGTAAGATGTTTGTAAGATGTAATGTATAAGTTTTGTAAAGTTTGTATTTATTTGAACTATCCTAGAAAACCCTATGTTTCCTACTAAAAGTAGCCTTCTACCAAGGCATCTAGTAACTATGTGTGTGTCTCTTGTAAGAGTGTGTATTTTCCCAAATCCAACTATCATTAACCAAAAATATAGCTTCTACATTACCGTGCATTGTGTGAATGTTCAGGAAGTGAATGTAATAGGAAAATGAAATAGTACTATGGTGTAGTGACGAACTACAACCGTACTAATTACCTTAAGACTATTGTAATTTTGTAAGTACTGTAGTATTTGTAATAAGTGACTACTTCTGTACTAATATTGCCTTATTTGAGGGATAAGACATAATGTGATAGCTAGATCCCAGGCTAGATGCTCCCCTGTCAAAGGGATTTTGGGACCCATACACGACCCATGCATATCTGCAAGCCGTGAACATCCACATTACTATGATCACTTATACCCAATATAACTATCACAATGCGTTGTAATTCATTGGTATAATTAGATCCTGAAATCGTTCCATGCTATAGCACCTAGTGATGTTTGTTCTATTATCGTATATGTAAACGTAATCATGTAAGCGTAATCATGTAATAGTGTAGTAGTGCACTGTAATATTCTGCGTGTGCTAGTTGTACGTGTGTTCTCTCTCTATCTAGCATGTATGTTTGTTTCTCATCACTATGTATTATGTTTGTTTCTCTTCACTATGTATTATGTTTGTTTCTCATCACTATGTATTATTTTTGTTTCTCTTCACTATATATTATGTTTTTTGTCATTACTATGTATTATGACTTATGTATGAACGGACTCTTTGTGTGATTCATTGTTCTAGTATTAGTAAAACCCTAAACTACACCTATTGTAGTTTACTAGTAATATAACTTGTATGTATGAACATGGGAGTATACCCTTGATACCCAAGGGTAATGAACTGGAAGAACTTTTATGACTATATATGTACACATGATATATAACTAATATTTAAACGACCATCGGACGGGTACCCGATATCCCACCAGACCACATCTCAAGCGCGAAAAATAAATAGGGTGGATAGGCCTTCCTAAGCATTTTAAACATTGCTTATATAACTATACATAAATAGACATGTAATTGATAATATAAAAGTATAAAAGAAGTTTCATAAAAGCTTTTGATATGTAAAAGAGTTTTTAAGACGATTTGAAGTAAAACAGTTTAGTAAAACAGTTTGAAAGTAAGAGATTCACTTGCCGATAGTTATTAATCACATGTGATTGAGATAATAACTATCATACCTTTACTTGTATCCCCCCCATTAAAGTATTTATAAACATTTGAAAACATTTAAACGACTAATTTAGGGGTATGAACTCACCTGTAGTGAGTGGTTCTGAAGAAAATGTTGGATCAGTTGCTAAGTGCCAAGTGTTGACTGGAGTACACACGCGAATCCTATTTAGCATATATTGCTACATATATGAATATAATTAGTGTTACGAACCACTAAATATTGAATTTGGGACCACCTTAGGGACTAGTAAACACTTATATTGAAGTGTTACAACCATATATGATTGTACGAAGGGTATAAGGCTATACAAGAGAGTGTATGGCCAAAATACACACTATATGTGCGTGTGTGCGGCCAGGAGTGCGGCCAGGTGTACCGCCAGCCCGTGTGTGCGGCCATGTGTGCGGCCAGAAGGCATGTGCTGCCAGAACACATGGTGTTCTTGGTGTTCTTGGTGTTCTTGGTGAAAGATGTTACCTTTCCGGATGATACTTGAGAGGATTTTAAGGTCCTAGCTTTGTAGAAGTGTAAGAAATGATCAAAATGACCAAGGATAGTATATATAGGAGGGTGAGTGCGGTTGGAGGGGTATGTGGTTGGCCTGTGTGTGGCTGGCTGGCCGCACACTCTAGTATGCGGCCGCACACACCTGGTTTGGTGTGTTTGGCCCGATTTTTCGATGTTACACCCAATCAAATCCATCATCCGACACATATCTCAATTATACTATGCTTTAAGCACTCTTTTATACCCAAAACCTCATCATAAAATAGCAAAATGAAGCTAACTTTGATAAAAATGAAGAATGTAAGCTAGAAATTTCCGGGTTGTCACATCATCCCCCTGTTAGAGGGAATTTTTTCCTGAAATTAGAGTTTAAGTAACTAATGTTATTACAAATAGTAAGTAAAAAGATGATGATATTTCAGTTTCATCTAATCCTCTCGCTCCCAAGTGAATTCAGGTCCTCGCTTGGCGTTCAAGCGAACCTTCACTATCGAGATACAGATTTGTTTCGTTTGCTTGACCTCTCGGTCCATGATCTCTACTGGTTCTTCCACGAAGTTAAGGCTCTCGTTGATCTTGATCTCATCGAGTGGGATAACAAGAGTCTCATCGAACATACACTTTTTCAAGTTAGATACGTGGAAAGTAGAATGTAAGTTACTGAGTTCACGCGGTAAGTTAAGTTTGTAAGCTACAGGCCGATTCTTACGAGAATCTCGAAAGGCCCAATGTACCTTGGATTTAGCTTTCCACGCTTTCCGAATCATATCAAGCCCTTCCATGGTGAGACCTTCAATAGAACACGGTCACCCACCTGGAATTCCAACGGTTTCCTACGTTTATCAACGTATCTTTTCTGTCAGTCTCTGGAGGCTTTCAATCATTTGCGGATCTGAACGATCTTCTCCATCGTTTCTCGTATGATTTACGGACCCGTGACAGTGCTGTCAGGAACTTTTCCTTTAGATAACTGGGTATCACCCACCTTAGCCCAACACAGAGGGGATCTGCACTTTCGGCCATAGAGGGCCTCGAATGGAGCATCCTTTATGCTCGTGTGATAACTGTTGTTGTAGGATAATTCGACAAGGGGTAGATGAGTATCCCATGCTCTCCCAAAGTCGATCACACAGGCTCGCAACATATCTTCCAAGGTTTGGATAGTTCTTTCACTTTGTCCGTCTGTTTGTGGATGGTAGGTTGTACTCATGCCCATCCTAGTTCCTACGAAACTTTGTAGTGACTGCCAGAATCTAGAAGTGAATCTATCAACGATGACTCGTGTCCATCTTGTCTATTTCTTTGATCAGCAAGAAGTGTGCATACTTGGTCAATCTATCAACGATGACCTATATGGTGTCAAGTCCACTCTTTGTCTTGGGCAACCTGGTTATGAAATCCATAGTTATCCGCTCCCACTTCCATTCCGGTATCTCGGGTTGTTGTGATAGACCAGAAGGTTTCTGGTATTCAACCTTGACCTTTGCGCAAGTAAGGCATTTACTCACGAAGGTAGCAATCTCTGCTTTCATGTTAGGCCACCAGTATAACTTTTTGAGGTCCAGATACATCTTATCTGATCCCGGGTGCACTGAGTAACGAGTGTTGTGCGCCTCGTTCATGACCAAGTCTATGAAACCACCTAGTTTCGGGGTCCGGATCTGGTCCATGAAATAATGAGCTCCGCCACCCTTAACCTCCAAGTTTTTATCCGTCCCTCTTAGGGATTCACCCGCCACATTTTAAGGCTTCAAAGCGCCAAGTTGAGCTGCCTTAATTTGTGTGGACAAGTGTGAATGGATAGTCATAGTCAATGATTTGACTTTACGACCAGAATATTCCTTCCGACTCAGGGCATCAGCTACTACGTTGGCTTTACCCGGATGATAACGGATTTCACATTCGTAATCACTGAGTTGCTCGACCCACCATCGCTGTCTCGTGTTGAGCTCCTTCTCGTCGCATATGTGTTGTAAGCTTTTATGGTCTGTAAAAATCATGCTCTTCGTACCGTACAAGTAATGTCTCCAGATCTTCAGAGAAAACACAATTGCTCCAAGTTCAAGATCGTGGGTCGTGTAATTTACCTCATGTGTCTTCAGTTGTCTCGAGGTATAAGCAATGACCTTACCTCGCTGCATCAGAACACATCCGAGCTCTTGATTCGATGCATCGCGATAGACTACGAAGTCTTCTGTGTCTTCAGGGAGGGATAGTACTGGTGCGGTGCACAAGGCTCATTTGAGCGTTTGGAACGCTCTCTCCTACTTCTCTTCCCAGTCAAAGGCCACGCCCTTCTGGGTCAGTGTTGTAAGAGGTTTCGCTATGCGAGAGAAGTTCTGAATGAACCTGCGGTAGTAGCCAGCGAGGCCTAGAAATTGATGAATTTTCGTAGGCGTCTTTGGTGCTGACCAGTTCTCAATGGCTTTGATTTTGGAAGGGTCCACGTGTATTCCCTCCTTGCTAACCACGTGCCCTAAAAATTCAACTCGTCGAATTCAAAATTCGCATTTTGAGAACTTCGCGTAGAGCTTCTCCGAACGTAATGTTTCGAGGACTTGTTGCAGATGTTGACCATGCTCCTCTTTACTACGAGAGTAGATAAGTATGTCATCAATGAAGACGATGACGAACTGATCCAAGTCAGGACGACACACCCGATTCATTAAGTCCATGAATAATGCGGGTGCATTTGTCAATCCGAACGGCATCACTACGAATTCGTAGTGTCCATAACGAGTTCGAAAGGCTCTCTTTGGAACATCCTCCCCTAGCACTCGCAGTTGCTGATATCCGGATCTCAATTCGATTTTTGAAAAGAAGTTCGCCCCTTGAATTTGGTCAAACAAATCGTCGATCAGAGGCAAAGGATAACAATTTTTGACAGTCAACTTGTTGAGCTCCCTGTAGTCAATGCACATACGAAACGATCCATCGTTCTTCTTGACGAACAAGACTGGAGCTCCCCAGGGTGAGAAGCTTGGTCTTATAAAGCCCTTGCTGAGTAGTTCGTTAAGTTGACAGGATAATTCTTGCATCTCTGCAGGTGCTAGACTGTAGGGCGATCTGGTTACAGGAGTCATACCGAACTCTAAGTTTGTTCGCATGACAATGCGATTACTCGTAGTCTTGGGCAGTTCTCCGTCCTGAAGTTCATATTAGAATTCATACATGGTTCAACGCTCACCATCTCGTGTATACGAGTCATATATAATTACGATTGAAAAGATAGTCGGATTACTAATTCTTCTTTAAGCTCACATCCTATCGAGGAAAAAGAAGTTAAAGTGGAATCATCAATTCTAAACCTGTAGAACCTTGATTATATATCACCCCTATGTATACATTCTTCAGCAATAGATCAACCGTATGGATCTTTGGATTGAACTTGACGTACTGTATGAGTGGTACTTCGGGGATTTCTTCGGAGAGGAAAAGAACTATGAGGTACTCCATGCATGAGCACTTCGGTGTTCTGATATGACGGCTTCGCAGGAAGGCGGTTTCGAAGAAAGAGATGTACGTATGAAGCTGGTTTTGTGTGGATCAAATTGAATCGAGTCGTATGATAATTTCGGAATCATAAGGAAACTTAAAGACATTAGTTTTGAACATAAGGCGTTACAGACAAAACACAACCGTGCAACCATCAATAGAGTTACAGTACTTTAGACTTACTACAAGACTATTGCTTCGAATAAGGTATACTACAAAAGACAAGTATGCGCAGCACGAGCATCCCTATACTGACGGGATCTCGCAAAAGATAAGACTCTAGTTGCACTAGTTTTGGATGGTTTATAAGTCTGCTACCACAAAACGCCTTAAATTCTTTTACGTGGGTCCGGAGTAGGTTCTCCTGCAGCTGTAATCCTGAGAATCTTCCCATCAGTGCCCGAGTTCTTTGTTATTAGACAGTCCATCATGAGATGTCCCATCTCGCCACATAAATGACATATCTGGCTAGTGCCAGCATCGGTAGTGGAAGTGAAGTGTTTAGTAGGAGTCATGGGGACACGGGCGCTTTCCTTGTTCTCCCTTTTCGGGCAATTTCTTTTATAATGCCCAGTCTCACCACAATAATAGCAAACTAGGCTAGCTCCATTGGTGGCGGTAATTCTATAGAAACGAGCGATGTGCCCCATCTTGTTGCAATTTTTGCATTGCTTTGCTCGGCAAATTCCCGTATGGTGATAGTTGCATCGGTCACACTTTGGGAGTGTTCCCTCATATCGCTTAGCCGGTGTTGGGATGGCAAGGGTTGCCACTGGTTGCTGTGGCATGGCCATCCTCTGAAATCTCTTTCGTTCCACTTTGGCTTGATGTTTTCTTTTCTTGAACTCTGAGTTGTTGTCTTTGGTGGTGGTGACTGTTACTATTTGTTGATTTCCCGGATCGTCACCACGATCGGGATTGTCAACTCCACTATCAGTCTTGTTCGCATTGGCAGCGTTACGGTTTGCAAGGACAACTACCATGGTAGCTACCACGACAACTGTAACTGCAGCTTGGAAAGTAGCAGCGTCCATAGGAAAAGCGGGTAACGGGTGGCTGTTTCCGGATGAAGACATGATTCTATAATATGAAAGATAACGATTTTGTGAGCGATTTTGGTTGACCCTGGATGTACTTCGATTTTTCAAGTAAAGAGTAAGAGCATGTTCCCGATAGTTTGACCTACATCCCTATGATGGATTCCTAGTACGGATTGGAGGTATGATCGCGATGGTTTGACCTACATCCCTATGATGCAGTCCTATTACTGAGTGGAAGTAAGTTCGTAGAATGGTCTCAAGATGTTTGTCGTTCAAGCAGAGGTATCGTTGGTTGGTGAATAACAGGATCCAACCACTAAAAGAGACTTGGAAATGTCTCCGGAGCTAAATTACTATAGTCCAATGATTTGACTAAAGAATGCTTCAGGTATACTCAAATGAAAGTATGATGGGAGTATTTGAATAAAGAAAATGACACAGAAGTTAGCCGACCGCCAATATCTTTGATATTCATGACGTAAAAGTTTGGGAAAATGACCTTGTAACAGGTCTTACATCATATCCAGAGGAGATAGTTCTTGACAGTATAGAGGCCTAACTAAAGTACTTAAAGTACAAAATAGTTTCATAGAAAATGCCCCATCAGGTATAGACAAAAAACAATTCCTTTTAACAAGGAAAATAACGTAAGGCATTTACTATTGGCGACGATCATCCCTCTAGTCAACTCTCAGTTCAGCCAGTTGATGTTCCATATCAAGCAAGTATCTTTCATATACCCTCTGACGTACTCAGAGCTCTATGACTTCGGCTTGGGTTTCTGCTAGTGCTTGCAGCAGGGTTTCGTGGTCTCTCTCAGATCTCTCACGAGCATGTTCAAGACTGTTGGTGTGAAGGATATGCATCCCTCCATTGGTGTCAACTTCCGTTATACGACGTAGAGCTGTCCTGCCCTGAATTTCATTTCGGACAACTCTACGGATCAGGATTGGTAGAACTCTGTTTGCTGTGCTACCTTCATTTACGTTGTAGAAGCTTCGGTCTCCATTAAATGGCATAGGTTGATCTTGATCTTTGCTCCATGCTTCCAAACATTCAACCCATGGGGGCGTCGGGCCATGAAAAGCCAGTCGAGGGTTAGGATTTGGAATGGGAGCTACCGGGGGTAGGTTCTCAACCTCGGGTTCAGAGTTACCATCATCTGCAAGGTCATCATCGTGGTGATCATTCACAGGGATAGGATGACCATTCTCTGGTTCTTCTCCAAACCATCCAACAATGACTTCGTTTGGAAGATACTAGGTGTCGTGGGGATGGAGTCCAGACATGTTATCTACGCGAGAATTGGGGTAAGAAAATAATTCTTAGACGAACTATCTAGATAACTATTTAGAAAATATTCATTAGTTACATCATTATTTGTGAAGTGCATACCAGTTATATGTAATCGAAACAGGATAAGCCTTTGAATAAGTGACCTTAACTCCAAATTCATATAGAATAGGGGTAAAGTAAAATTTTCATAGATTCTAAATCTATAACATCCTACTTACATATAGTCTTAGTGTATCCACTTAGCAACTATCAACTTATTAATGAAGATCCCGTTTTAGTTCTCAAGTATAAAGTACTTATAGTAACACCAAATACACCTATAGTATTTTAAGTTTAAGGTTATGTTCTACTCCTCTCATTGTGGTATTGTTAGTAAGATTTTAGACTTGTTGCAACCACACAACTATATTTAGGCACATGCTAGTCATCCCTCGGATAATATAGTTGATCAGGCTATATCTTCCTAGTTTTGTACTGTCTTAGTGACACTGATTTAAGTATGAATGCATGTATGTATACTTAGTTAAATATTTTATTATTTAAAAGAATAAACTCTAAATCAGAGTATTTTAATCCCTCTTGTCTTTATAGTTCGTATATCTTTTATGGGTTGATACACTCAATTCACTATAAACAATGCTCTGATACCAATCTGTCACACCCCCAAAACTGATGAACGATGGAAACGTTCTGGGGTGGAGGACGTCATGTACAGTATCACAACAATGACTAGTAGTAAACAAGCAACAACATCATCCATTGCATTAATAATATAATTTCATACATGTGTTCTGTCAAGGTTATAGACACCAAAAATATACATATCCAAATAAAAGACGAGTCTTGAACGAACTCCATCTTCTCAAAAGCCCAGCACCTGTACCTGTCTGGTGGTGACCTGAGAATACAAGTTATTTTGAAAGCGAGAATCAGCTTAATGCTGGTGAGATCATAAGTATATTAGTGTCTGTGTTTGTATAAAAGAATTTGTAAGATGTAATGTATAAGTTTTGTAAAGTTTGTATTTATTGGAACTATCCTAGAAAACCCTATGTTTCCTAATAAAGGTAGCCTTCTACCCAGGCATCTAGTAACTGTGTGTGTGTGTCTCTTGTAAGAGTGTGTATTCTCCGAAATCCGACTATCATTAACCTAAAATATAGCTTCTACATTATCGTGCATCGTGTGAATGTTCGCGAAGTGAATGTAATGGGAAAATGAAATAGTACTATGGTGTAGTGACAAACTACAATCGAACTAATTACCTTAAGACTATTGTAATTTTATAAGTATTGTAGTATTTGTAATAAGTTACTACTTTTGTACTAATATTGCCTTATTTGAGGGATAAGACATAATGTGATAGCTAGATTCCAAGCTAGACGCTCCCCTATCAAAGGGATTTTGGGACACCTACACGACCCCTGCATATCTACAAGCCATGAACATCCACATTACTATGATCACTTATACCCAATATAACTATCACAATGCGTTGTGATTCATTGGTATAATTAGATCCTGAAATCGTTCCATGCTATAGCACCTAGTGATGTTTGTTCTATTATCGTATATGTAAACGCACTCATGTAAATGTATCTATGTAAACGTACTCATGTAAGTGTAATCATGTAATAGTGTAGTAGTGTATTGTAATATTCTGTGTGTGCTAGTTGTACTGTGTGTTCTCTCTCTATCTAGCATGTATGTTTTTTTTCTCATCACTATGTATTATGTTTGTTTCTCTTCACTATGTATTATGTTTGTTTCTCATCACTATGTATTATGTTTGTTTCTCTTCACTATATATTATGTTTGTTTCTCATTACTATGTATTATGACTCATGTATGAATGGACTCTTTGTGTGATTCATTGTTCTAGTATTAGTAAAACCCTAAACTACACCTATTGTAGTTTACTAGTAATATAACTTGTACGTATGAACATGGGAGTATACCCTTGCTACCCAAGGGTAATGAACTGGAAGAACTTTTATGACTATATATGTACACATGATGTATAACTAATATTTAAACGACCATCGGACGGGTACCCGATATCCCACCAGACCACATCTCAAGCGCGAAAAGGAAATAGGGCGGATAGGCCTTCCTAAGCATTTTAAACATTGCTTATATAACTATACATAAATAGACATGTAATTGATAATATAAAAGTATAAAAGAAGTTTCATAAAAGCTTTTGATATGTAAAAGAGTTTTTTAAGACAATTTGAAGTAAAACAGTTTAGTAAAACAGTTTGAAAGTAAGAGATTCACTTGCCGATAGTTATTAATCACATGTGATTGAGATAATAACTATCGTAACTTTACTTGTATCCCCCCCCCCCCATTAAAGTATTTATAAACATTTGAAAACATTTAAAAGACTAATTTAAGGGGTATGAACTCACCTGTAGTGAGTGGTTCTGAAGAAAATGTTGGATCAGTTGCTAAGTGCCAAGTGTTGACTTGAGTACACATGCGAATCCTATTTAGCATATATTGCTACATATATGAATATAATTAGCGTTACGAACCACTAAATATTGAATTTGGGACCACCTTAGGGACTAGTAAACACTTATATTGAAGTGTTACAACCATATATGATTGTACGAAGGGTATAAGGCTATACAAGAGATTCTATGGCCAAAATACACACTATATGTGTGTGTGCGGCCAGGAGTGCAGCCAGGTGTACTGCTAGCCCGTGTGTGCGGCCATGTGTTGGTGTTCTTAGTGAAAGATGTTACCTTTCGTGATGATACTTGAGAGGATTTTAAGGTCCTAGCTTTGTAGAAGTGTAAGAAATGATCAAAATGACCAAGGATAGTATATATATAGGAGGGTGAGTGCGGCTGGAGGAGTGTGTGGTTGGCCTGTGTGCGGCTGGCTGGCCGCACACTCTAGTGTGCGGCCGCACACACTTGGTTTGGTGTGTTTGGCCCAATTTTTCGATGCTACACCCAATCTAACCCATCATCCGACACGTATCTCAATTATACTATGCTTTAAGCACTCTTTTAGACCCAAAACCTCATCATAAAATAGCAAAACGAAGCTAACTTTGATATAAATGAAGAATATAAGCTAGAAATTTCCGGGTTGTCACAAAATACGATCTTGCCTCCACCTAATCACATAAAGTAATACTTTCATAAATATAGCTCTCAGGACTAGACCCAACCCTCTCTAGGCACCCTCAGAAGTGTAAAAGAACATTTTACCCCTCCTTTGGCTCAAAGGACCTCATTGTTGACCAAACCCTAAAAGTAAACCAAAGTCAATTGTCAAACTTTGACCTGACTTGTCGAGTGCACTTGGGCAACTCGGTGATTCCACACGTGTCCACTAACTCCCTAGTCTCACTTGGCATGTCGAGTCCCTTCCCTTGCTCGATGAGTCACACCTGGCATGAATCGCGGGGCTACCCCAACTCAACTCGCCGAGTCTCAAGATCAACTCGGCGAGTTCCATCTTGAACTCTAGTCCTCTAATCCCTCTCTAACTCACTGATTTATTCACCCAACTCGGTGAGTCTACTCGTTGAGTGATTTACAGGAAACCCTAACCCTACTCGCCGAGTCTAATATTTGGACTCGGCGAGTTCATGCCATGCAAAAACTCCATTGACCTCCTGAGGTCAAATCTGTTCCTTAAACCCATAGATCTGACCTTCCTAAACATGATAATCACGTAAAGTTCAGACTGTGACACTCATATAACATCTAGATGGTCCTACTAGGTGATTTAGCCCCAAAAATAAACTTCTAAGTTCATGGCTCCCAAAATAACCCATAAAGCTCCAAGGGTTAAGGTCTCTGGACCTCTTTGAGTCTAGATCCAAAGCATAAACTCGAGAAAGGACCAATTGCTCCACATATCCATTCTCTATAGGGATTAGAAAACCCTAACTCTAAGAATCAACAACAAAACTGAAGAAGGTCTGAATAAATACCTCAAGATGAAGTCTTTGAACTCTGAAATCACCAGATCCGCTCCTCCTTCAGCCTCCTCTTGCCTTGGTCACATCATTTTTGCACTCACACCAACAAAAAGATCAAAGGTGGCCCCTCCTCCCTCACAAACGCTCTAGATCTCTTAGGGTCTCTCTTTGGGGTTTGGTAGCCGCAAATGACGGCCCTAAGGGCCCTTAAATAGGTGCCAAACCCGGGAAATTAGGGTTTCATTAAATAGAATGGACTCGCCGAGTCCACTCATGGACTCACTGAGTCCTATCATGAACCCGGATGAGAATCCGCGACCCTACTCTACGAGTCTAATTACCAACTCGCCGAGTCCCTCTACAAACTCCAAAATAAATGAATAAAATAATATACCTAGGAATCCGGATGTCACAATTCTCCCCCAATAGAATCAGACATCGCCGTAGAACTCTCACTTTGCAAACAACTCTGGATGCTGCTCACGCATCTCACGCTCCGGCTCCCAAGTCAGCTCTAACCCTTTCCTATGCTGCCATTGTACTTGCACCAGAGGCACTTCCTTGTTCCTCAGAACCTTGATCTTCGTATCACTAATTGCCACCGGTCTCTCAACATAGTTCAGGCCCACATCCACCTGAATATCCTCTAATGGTACCACTGCCGACTCGTCGTCTATACACTTTCTCAACTGCGACACGTGGAAAGTGTCGTGAATCTGACCCAACTCCGCAGGTAGCTCCAAACGGTAGGCTACACTGCCTACTCACGTGATCACCCTGAAAGGTCAAATATATTGAGGCCCCAACGTGCCCCTCTTCCTGAATCGAATCACTCCTTTCCAAGGAGAGACCTTCAGGAGCACGAAATCGCCGACCTGAAACTCGAGCTCGAACCGATGCCTGTCCGCATAACTCTTCTGACGACTCTGAGTGGTCAACAACCTCTGTCTGACCTGTTGTATCTGCTCAGTCGTCTGAAGTACAATCTCTGTACTACCCATCACACGTTGCCCTACCTCTCCCCAGCAAATGGGGGTCCGACACCTCCTCCCATACAACAGCTCAAAGGGTGGCATACCAATGCTCGAATGATGGTTGTTGTTGTAGGAAAACTCTGCCAAGGGCAAATATGTGTACCAACTCCCGCCAAAATCCAACACACATGCTCAGAGCATGTCCTCGAGCGTCTGAATTATCCGCTCGCTCTGCCCGTCAGTCTGTGGGTGATATGTAGTACTTAAATGCAGCCTCGTACCCAACTCCTCATGAAATTTCTTCCAGAATCTGGAAGTGAAACGCACATCTCGATCTGAGACAATCGAGATTGGTACTCCATGCCGCGATACCACATCTCTCATATACAACTCTGGTAGCCTCTCCGCAGAAGAGCTCTCGCTAATAGCAAGGAAGTAAGGGCTCTTCGTCAATCTTTCTACAATCGCCCAAATTGCATCAACTCCCCTCGCAGTCCTCGGCAGTTTGGTGATAAAATCCATAGTAATCTACTCCCACTTCCACTTAGGAACCTCTAACGGCTGCAACTTACCATGCGGTCTCTGGTGCTCAGCCTTAACCCTACGACAGGTTAGGCAACTCTCAACGAACCACGCGACGTCCCTCTTCATATAGGGCCACCAATACTCCTTCTTTAGGTCCAAATACATCTTAGTGGCCCCGGTATGGACCGAGAACTTCGAGCGATGTGCCTCTTCCATTAAAATGGTACGCATCCCACCCACAAACGGTACCCAAATCCGACCCTGAAATGTCATAAGCCCCCGGCTATCGTAACAAACTCCGATACCTGCCCGATAACTCGCTCCCTCTTCTGGTTTTCAGATCTCACAACCTCAGCCTGGGCCCCTCGAATGGTGTCCAACACCAGATTCATTACTGTCAATCTCATGCAAACGTCTCGCATCGGGGCGCTTTCCTCCCTACGGCTCAGGGCATCGGCTACCACATTAGCCTTACTCAGATGGTACAGGATTTCGTAATCATAATCCTTTACCACATCCAACCATCTCCTCTGCCACATATTCAAGTTGGGCTGATCCATCATGTACTTCAGGCTCTTTTGATCCGTGTATATGGTACACCGGACCCCATGCAGATAGTGATGCCAGATCTTGAGGGCAAACACTACTGCTCCCAACTCTAGATCGTGGGTGGGATACCTTATCTCATGAAGCTTTAGCTTCCTCGATGCGTATGCTATTACGTGCCCCCTCTGCATAAGCACTGCTCCCAACTCTAATATCGACGCGTCACAATATACCACGAAGTCCTCCATTCCCTCTGGAAGGGCTAACAACGGGGCTTCGTATAACCTTTGGCGAAGTGTCTCGAAGGAGGCCTGCTGCTCTGGGCCCCATGAGAAAGCAACACCCTTTCGGGTCAACTTGGTGAGTGGCACGGCGATCTTGGAGAAATTCCTAATAAATCTCCGATAATAGCCTGCCAATCCTAGGAAAGTCCTAATCTCTGTAGGTGACCTCGGCACCTCCCAACTCATCACCGCCTCAATCTTGGACGGATCGACCAATATCCCTTTCTGGTTAACGAGATGCCTTAGGAACTGGACCTCTCATAACCAAAAATCATACTTGTAGAATTTGGCGTATAGCCTCTCGGATCTCAAAACTCCGAGGATCTCTCTCAAATGTTCCTCATGTTGTTCTCTGGATGTCGAATATACCAATATGTCGTCAATGAACACGATCACCGAACGATCTAACATCGGTCTACATACTCTATTCATGAGATCCATGAACACCGCCAGCGCATTAGTGAGCCCGAAAGGCATCACCACGAACTCATAATGCCCGTAACGAGTCCTGAACATTGTCTTTTGGATGTCCTCATCTCGCACCCTCACCTGATGATATCCCGACCTCAAATCGATCTTGGAGAACCAAGATGCTCCCTGTAAGTGATCAAATAAATCATCAATCCTCGGCAACGGGTAACGGTTCTTGACCATCAGTTTGTTCAACTCCTTGTCATCAATGCACATCCGGTGTGAGCCATCCTTTTTCTTAATAAAAGGATAGGCGCTCCCCATGGTGACCTGCTCGGCCGAATAAACGCCTTCCCTAGTAGCTCCTGAAGCTGCGAGGATAACTCCTGCATCTCTGGAGGTGCAAGGCGATAAGGTGCCTTGGCGATAGGCGCAACCCCCGGAACCAAATCGATGTTGAACTCGACCTGCCTCTCGGGAGGCACACCCGGTAACTCTTCTGGAAATACATCTGGGAACTCACGCACTCTCGGAACTTCATCTACTGACCTCGGTCTCTCTTAATCAACACTCGTATCCATCACATATGCTACAAATCCCGTACAGTCCTGTTGTAGACTCTGCCTCACTCTAGAGGCTGAACAAAATGTCGACCCATAATGCGTACCCTCACCATACACGGTAAGAACTCCCCCACTAGGGTCTCGTATGGTCACCAGCTATCTCTCGCATTCGATAACCGCTCCAAACTCGCTCAACCAGTCCATGCCCACGATGACACAAACATCTCCCATCGCAATAGGAACTAGATCAATCGGAAACTCAACGCTGAAAATCTCGAGTACACACCCTCGGATCACCTCGGTGGCATACACCGCTCTCTCATCAGTTATAGAAACTCTCAGAGGTCGACTCAACACCTCTCAACTAATACTGATGTGCTGACTAAAATCCAAAGATACAAAAGACCGACTCGCACCCGAGTTAAATAACACCAAGGTAGGTACAGAATTCACAAGAAAAGTACCTACTCATATCATAATATAAGCACAATATCTCAACATAAAAGTAAATATATGAAAGAATACATACCAACCACGACATCGAGCGTTGCGCGGACCTCCTCCGCAGTCAACTGGAAGGCTCTCCGTCGCGCCTTCGGTACCTCGGCCTTCACTGGCCGGATCTCAGTAGCTCTGATAGCAGTAGGGGCATATCCCTGAGGTGCTCCCTGGGTAGTCCCTTGTAAATGTGGACACTCTGCCTTGTGGTGTCCGGTCTGGTTGCAGTGAAATCATACTGCAAACCCCTTGGGGCAATCCTTGGCCATATGCCCCTCCTTGCCACATTTGTAGCAAGACCCCGCTCTGCATACCCCCTCGTGGCTCTTGTCGCACTTGCCACAAGTGTGGCCCTTCTGACTCCCAGATCGCGAATCTATGGGCTTGGCCCGCTTGGCTGCTGGCTGAGACTGTACCGGTCGCCGATCCCTCGCCTGAGACTCAGCCTCCTCCCTAGCATGGGTCTCCAGCTCTATCTCCCTCTTCTGGGCATTTGCCTAAAGCTCAGCAAATGTCCGATACGTCAAGTTCGCCACGAACTCCCGTATATCCCTCCTCAAAATACTCAGATAGGGGCTCATACGTGCCTGTTCGGAGGACACGTGCTCAGGGCAAAACTTCGCCCGCTCATGGAACTTCCTCGTAATCACTGTGACAGAATCAGTACCCTGCTTGAGAGTCAGAAACTCCTGGGCCAAACGCTCCCTCTCCACCTGGGGAACGTACTCAGCTCGGAACATAGCAGTGAACCTCTCCCAAGTCACTACAACAAGCTCAACAGGCGAATAATGCGTCGTCACAAACTTCCACCAATCCTTCGCTCCCAAGCGAAGCTGGTTCAGCGCGAACTGGGCTTTCAAATGCTCAGGAGATGAGCAAGTAAAGAAACATCCCTCTATGTCTGATATCCACCTCATCGCTGCAATCGGGTCCTGGGTCACATCAAACTCCATAGCTTTTGTGTTGCTGAACTCCCGGAATAGCAACGCATCACCACTCTACGGTCTAGCCGCAGCTACAGTTGCAGTGGCCGCAACAACAGTAGCATCAGAACGAGCAGTGTATCCCTCGTTGAATGTCTCTATCAGGGTGGTCTTGATAGACCCGAACATATCCGGAATCTCATCACGGATGGCAGCAGCCACCTCATCATGAATCATCTGGTGGAGCTCCTCGTCGCTCACACCCCCTCCACTTGTCCCTGGTTTATGGCGTGTCCCTACCATGATGCCTCTATGAAATACAATATAAGATATCAGTAATTTTCTCGGATGTACACACACTCGATATCCCAACCCTACTTGATCGTTGGTACCCTAAGGATTCTTACTTGGGTTACGCACTGAACCGGTGCCTTCGGTAGTACGGGCCCAATACTACCGACCACACCGACTCAACATTCACACCGACTCAACATTCACACCAAGTCCTCCTCCCAGAGTCCCAAATCCCAAGTACGCTATTCTCTCTAATCATGTGCTACTCACTAGCAGATCTCTCATAAGCTCCTTGCTGCTATCTAAGCACTCTCAAGCATCCCTAGTAGCAAAACCCCTAGACTAAGGCATCATATATTAGGTCACTCTAGTCCTAATAAGAATACCTAGTCTTAATCTAGCATGCATGATATAATTCATCATATAGCATAGCATAACGTTTCTTTTAAAACTTATTGTAAGGGTATTTTGGGAAATCACCGTTCGGGTGCTGGCTGATCGTACACACGGATCCACTCTGTTGGTCTCAAAACTCTTTTTACTCTTTTTACAAATTTACTTTATTAAAAAAAATTCCTCATATCCTCAGTTTGAGTTCAGATACGCCCGAAGATGCATCCAAATCCCTCAAACCAAGGCTCTAATACCAAATTGTAACACCGTAAAATTTAAAACAAATTTTCGCATTTTTAAACACATTTTTCCAAACACATTTATTAACAAAATCCCATTGTATCATAACTTTGTTTCACAAAATATTTCCCAATATCAAAATACATAAAAACCCATGCGTGTGTACGAATCATGTCGGCGCCTTCTCGCGATCATCACTGGTACCTGAAACACATAACACATAAAACTGTAAGCATAAAGTTTAGTGAGTTTCCCCAAAATACCATACATAACACATACTAGCCACTCGAGGCTATAACTCTGTGGACCCGTGGGCCCTAACTCTGTGGACCCTCTGGTCCTAGCTCTGCGAACCTTCCAGTTCTAACTCTGATATACTCTAATATACACAAGGAATAAATCACATAGACACAATGCAGTGCAACACATCACATAATAGCATACAGTAACTCTATCACATGACTCTAATTACCACCCAAGGTAAAGTATAGTGAGAAGACTCACCTCAGATGTCTCGGTAAATCTCTGACTCGGTAGAAATACGATCTAGCCTCCACCTAATCACATAAAGTAATACTCTCATAAATACAGCTCTCATGAATAGACTCAACCCTCTCTAGGCACCCTCAGAAGGGTAAAAGACTATTTTACCCCTCCTTGGGCTCAAAAGCCCTCATTGTTGACCAAACCCTAAAAGTCAACCAAAGTCAATGGTTAAACTTTGACCTGAATCGTCGAGTGCACTTGGGCAAATCGGCGAGTCCACGCGTGTCCACTAACCCCCTAGTCTCACTTAGCATGTCGAGTCCCTTCCCTTGCTTGACGAGTCACACTTGGCATGAATCGCGGGGCTACCCCGACTCAACTCGGCGAGTTCCGTCTTGAACACCAGTCCTCTAATCCCTCTCTGACTCACTGAGTTATTCCTCCAACTCGGTGAGTCTACTCACTAAGTGATTTACTGGAAACCCTAACCTTACTCGTCGAGTCTGATCTTTGGACTCAGCGAGTTCATGCCATACAAAAACTCCATTTACCTCCTGAGGTCAGATATGTTCCTTAAACCCGTAGATCTGACCTTCCCAAGCTTGATAATCACGTAAAGTTCAGACCTTGACACTCATATAACATCTAGATGGTCCTACTTGGTGATTTAGCCCCAAAAATAAACTCCTATGTTCATGGCTCCCAAAATAACCCATAAAGCTCCAAGGGTTAGGGTCTTTGGACCTCTTTGAGTCCAGATCCAAAGCATAAACTCGAGAAGGGACCAATTGATCCACATATCCATTCTCTAAAGGGGTTAGAAAACCCTAACTCTAAGAATCAACAATAAATTCCTCAAGATGAAGTCTCTGAACTCTGAAATCACCAGATCTGCTCCTCCTTCAGTCTCCTCTTGCCTTGGTCACCTCCTTTTTGCAATTACACAAACAAAATGACCAAAAGTGGACTCTCCTCCCTCACAAACGCTCTAGATCTCTTACGGTCTCTCTCTGGGGTTTGGTAGCTGCAAATGACGACCCTAAGGGCCTTTAAATAGGTGCGAAACCCGGGAAATTAGGGTTTCATTAAACAACATGGACTCGCCGAGTCCGGTCATGAACCCGGATCAGAATCCACGACCCTACTCGGCAAGTCTAAGCACCAACTTGCCGAGTCCCTCTACAAACTCCATAATAAATGAATAAAATAATATACCTGGGAATCCGGATGTTACAGTCTAGGTCCCTTATGATAGGTGTTTTAGGGACGTAATGTGAGGATAACGGGAACAGGTAATCGGGTTATTGTTGTTGTTGAAAATAATAAACTTATTTATTGTGGGTTGAAAACCCTATGTGCTCACCAGGCTCCCAAGCCTGACCCACTCAGTTTTATGTATTACAGGTAGTGGCGCTCGAGTATAGTTGTGATGTGTTGGGATGAGGGATTACGGATATAGGCCTGTAGATATGAAATAATGTAGTAAGGCTTATATTGTATAGTTTATACGTATGTACTGTATTGAACATGACATCCTGAGTCTTTTAATGAAATACATTTCTAAGGAAATGTTTTTGATAAATCTTTATCATATTATTGTTTTGGGACAAATTCTACAAATATTTTAATAAAAGGTTACTCTGATTTTTTTTTTTAAAAGTATAAACAAAACCGGTCTTTTCTGGATGTGAAAATGGAGATGTCACAGTTGGTCTCAGAGCATTAGTTTAAGCGAACTAGGAATTTGTATGATTTCTAGACTTAAACCTAGAATGTTAAGCGATGATTGTGAGATGTGAGCACTAGCTTATTTTAGGAATTATGCCTAAATTGCTTTTATGTGCTAAATTCTTTGTGCCTTAAATGATGTTATTTGTTCGGATCTATGGTCTGTTGCCGACCGGATCTGGAAACCTTATGTGTTTAGGATTCTAAATATACGAGTATGATATTAGAACTAGCATACAAACATTTCGGAGTGATAAGGATGATTTGAATGTCTATCCTAAATAAAGATCTGAATTCACCTTATTCGGTGTATATATCAAAATGACAAGAACCCACAATGGAGCTGGGAATGCGAATGGGAATAGGAATCAACCCCAATGATTCAGCAAATACCTGTTGTAGTAGAAGTTGCACCTGAGCCAGTCACTATGGATGGAGTTCAAGCCATGATTCAGGCTATGCTAGCTGAACAAAGGGATGAAATGAGACAGATGTTCCACGAAAATAAGGACAAACCTACCATACACGTTGATCCAACCAAGCAAATTCCCAAGCAATCTGAGGAAGGGAACTACAGCCGCTAAGGGATTCAAGTAAGGACTCAAGGTGAGAAAAGAAATGGCCCAGAAAGGAGAAACAATAAGGATGGGCGGATGTACAAGAATTTATTAGGTGCAAAACCACCAAGTCTCTCAAGAAGCCCAAAGCCTATGGAGATAATTGATTGGATCTCCGAGATGAAGATGGTGTTTGAAAGATTCAACTGCAGCGAGAAGCAGAAGATCATCTTCGCTGTGAGACAACTGAAAACTAGAGTCTTGAGTTGGTGGAAATTGTTGGCAGATACGATGCCAAGATGAGAAGCTTTGAAGATGTCATGGGAGGAGTTCTTGGAACACCTGAAGATGCAATATTGTTCAGAGATAGATTTGATCAACCTGAACAATGAGTTCCAAAACTTGAGGAAGGGAAGAATGAGCATTGACGACTACGCTAGTGCATTCACGGAGAAGATGACGTTGTTTTTGTACCTAGTGCCAACCAAACTCTCCAAAATTGAGAGGTTCACGAATGGATTGCCCGCTGACTTTGGCCTAACAGTCAAGATGGCAACTGCACTGAAATAAGTTGTTTGAGCAACTAAAAATGTGGAGACCCAGTAGAAAGAAAGGGGTCTGAAAAGGGTCGAGGTTGGTGAAAAACGAAAGTTTGATGGATCCTCAAAGTCCAATAAGAAGAGTAGATTCTCGAAGTATGGTTTGAGAGGAGGAGGATCAGAAGCGAAGTGGTGTGACAAGTGCAAGAAGAAGCACACTGGGAAATGTGATGGGGGATTCACTTGTTACAAGTGTGGAAAACTAGGGCATTGTACCAACGAATGTACCCTCACCCAGAAGGCATGTTACGGGTGTAATGAGGAGGGGAACTTTTTGAAGGACTGCCCGAAGAAGAAGGAGGCAGGGAGACCCAACATACCACCAAAGCCGAAGGCGAGAGCCTTCAAAATGACGCTCAAGGCTGTAAAGGAGGCAGCAGACGTCGCTTCAGGTACCTTTCTTGTAAATGGTTTACCTGCCAACATACTATTTGATTCAGGAGAAAACTACTCGTTTGTATCGCATAAGTTTGGTGGAATATTAGCATTGCGTATAGAAAAACTTGATGATGCCCTAATTGTGGAAGTTTCCGGTGGCAACTTCATATCTGTTAGTAACCGTATTAGGAACATCATCATCGACCTGAACGGAAACAAATTCCACGAGGAGTTGTTACCCATAGAGTTAAACGGTTTCGATATCGTTTTGCGCATGGATTGGCTTAGCACCAACGATGCTGAGATTCTTTGCAAGAAGAAGATAGTAAAGGTAAACCCACCGGGAAAAGAATCATTTATGGTGTACGGGGACAAACGCCAAGTGAATTCTAGAATCATCTCCCTGATGAAATCCACGAAATGTTTGTCCAAGGGATGTACATCATACTTGGCATTCGTGATCGATGCTAAGAAAAAAAAAAAAAAAAAAAAGGTGCAGAACATACCGGTTGTGTGTGACTATCCGAAGGTCTTTCCCGAAGATCTTCCCGGATTACCACCCGATAGGCAAGTGGAGTTTTGAATAGACTTGTTACCAAGAACCACACCGATAGCAAAGGTAGCTTACCGATTAGCACCAACCGAGATGAAAGAGCTCATGACGCAATTGTAGGAGTTGTTGGACAACGGTTTCATTCGACTGAGTTCATCACTCTGGGGATCACCGGTGCTATTCGTGAAAAAGAAGGACGGAAGCATGCGAATGTGCATAGACTATAGAGAACTGAACAAGGCAACGGTAAAGAACAAGTACCCTTTGCCAAGGATTGATGAAATATTCGGTCAGCTGCAAGGTTCGAGCTATTTCTCTAAGATCAATCTTAGGTCAGGATATCATCAGCTGAAGGTAAGAGAGCAGGATATCGAGAAGACCGCGTTCAGAATGAGATATGGACACTACAAGTTCTTGGTTATGTCGTTTGGACTAACCAATGCTCCAGCAGCATTCACGGATTTAATGAACAGGGTTTGTAAACCATTCCTCGATAAATCCATGATAGAGTTCATCAACGGCATTCTGATGTACTCGAAAAGCCAAGAGGAGCATGGTAAGCATCTGCGAGAAGTCTTAGAAGTGCTAAAAAAGGAGAAGTTGTATGCAAAGTTCTCCAAGTGTGACTTCTGGATCCGAGAAGTCCAATTCTTGGTTCATGTGGTTAACCAAGAAGGGATAATGGTTGACCCTGAAAAAATCGAAGCTGTGATAAAGTGGGAACGACCAAAAAGTCCCACGGAGATCCGAAGCTTTCTAGAATTAGTTGGATACTACCGACGATTTATCCAAGGCTTTTCTTCGATAGCATCTCCATTGACAGCTTTGACCCATAAAGGAGCTATGTATACGTGGAATGAGCAGCATCAAGAAGCGTTCGAGAAGCTGAAGAAGAAGCTATGTGAAGCACCGATACTTTCTCTACCCGATGGAGTTGAAGACTTTGCGGTTTACAGTGACGCATCTGGAGTCGGGTTGGGTTGTGTTCTAACCCAGAGAGAAAAGGTGATAGCATATGCATCTCGACAATTAAAAGAGCACGAATAGAACTACCCCACTCATGATTTGGAGTTGGCAGTGGTAGTTTTCGCTCTAAAGATATGGAGGCATTACCTTTACGGCACAAAGTTCAAGTAGTTCACTGATCATTCGAGTCTCCAGTATCTCTTTAATCAGAAGGAGTTGAACATGAGACAACTGTAACACCGTGATTTTCAAGGCAAAATTTTCATTTAATTAATCAAATTAATATTAAATCACTTGTTTAAAATCCCATACACATTTGAATTACAAAAACATAGTTCCATTTTCACTTAGTAGAAAACCAGGATCCTCCAGAATACAACTCTTTCTTTGGTGTGTACAATCGAGTCGGTGCCATCCCGCGTTACTGAAAGAACCTGAAACAACATACATAAAACACTGTAAGCACGAAGCTTAGTGAGTTCCCCAATATACACCTTACGCACATACGCCTTTCCAGGCCCTGACCTTCCGGTCCACTGCACAATGCCTTCCGGCCCATGAGATAATCGCCTTCCGGCCCATAACGTGTTGCCTTCCGGCCCATAGTACATTGCCTTCCGGCCCATAACATATTGCCTTCCGGCCCATAACATATTGCCTTCCAGCCCAAAAACATATACGACACATAATACATTTACTCTAACACATAAAGCACATATATCATATATCATACCTGACCTTGCTGTCACATAACACTTTGCCTTCCGGCCCATATAAACATGCATATCACACGTAGCAACTAACTTTCCATTTATAGCATATATACATAACACATAACATATTCGACCTTCCGGTCACACAATCAAACCCTTCCGGGTACAGTATAGTGAGAAGACTCACCTCGTGGATACTGAAAGCTAGCAACTCCTGAAATCCCTCGTACTCGATCCGCCATGCTACAGACTCCCTGTAATATCGTACGTCCCTTATTAACACTTTTATCTTTCAAGACAACTGACCCTAAGAAATCACACCTAGGTCAACTCTGGTCAACAGTCCATGGTCAACTCGACCGGACTCGGCGAGTACCCTGGCGACTCGGCGAGTCTAGTCATCCTCCAGTCCTCTAAAGTTTCCCTTCTACTCGTCGAGTATCCTCCTTGACCCGACGTGTTACTCCTGGAAGAATCGCGGGGCCACCCCGACTCCACTCTCCGAGTTTGATGAACAACTCGACGAGTCCCAGCTATTCTTCAAGCTACTCGCCGAGTCTGCTCATCCGACTCGGCGAGTCCATGCCATGCAGTCGATCAAACTGCTTCCTAAGATCAGAATCGTCCCGACCAATCATAGGTCTGGTCCTCCTAAGCTGGTCCATCACAAAAGGCCTTCATTTAGGTGCTCATGCTACACCCCAAGACTCATAATTCCCATGTTAACCTAAGGCATAAGGATTTCAATCCAAAACCTTCACCAATTCCCGAAATGCACAGACCTGGGATCTTCTGGACCTCCAAGGGTCCCAACACAGGGTTACAATCGTTTGGGGGATAAGGGTAACCATTAATCTAATCACAAAAGGGTTCCTTAAACCCTAATCCATGCACACATTCACATAACAGAATATAATTCGGAAATGTTACCTGAATAATGCCCTCTCTGTGTCCCCAAGCCTCAGAACATGATTCCCTTGTTGTTCCTTTAGCCAAAACCTTCCCCTTCTTGAACAATAACTTCTTCAAAATCACCAATAGCCTTCAATCCTTGCTCTAGATGCCCCCAACCGATTTAGGGTTCTTCTCAGCAGCTAAAAGGGAACAACGACGGCCAATGATCCCATATATACGTCCCCAAACCTGAACGGCTAGGGTTTACGCTAAACAGCGCAGACTCGCCGAGTCCCTATCTGGACTCGTCGAGTCCAGTCGCGAACCCGCGACCAAATCTGCGATCCTACTCGGCGAGTCAGGCTCCAACTCGCCGAGTCCCCCCTTTAAAACACCCCAAAATGTGATTTAACAATACTTTGAGATTTCGGGCTGTTACAATTCTCCCCCACTAGAAACAGACTTCGCCCTCGAAGTCTCACTCTGAAAATAGTTCCGGATGCTGCTCCCGCATCTCACGTTCCGGCTCCCCAGTCACTTCCGATCTCTTCCAAGGTTACCATCGAACCAATACCAGAGGTACCTCCTTGTTCCTCAGAACCTTGATCTTCCGATCCCTGATGGCCATTGGCTTCTCAGCGTAACATAGGCTCGCATCCACCTAATTGTTCTTTAGTGGAACCACTGTTGACTCATCGGCTATACACTTCTTCAATTGCGACACATGAAAAGTGTCATGGATCCATCCCAATTCCGTTGGCAGCTCCAAACGATAGGCCACCCGTCCTACCTTCGCACCTTCACGAAAAGGCCCAACATATCGGGGCCCCAACTTGCCCCTCTTCCTGAATCGAATCACCCCTTTCCAAGGAGAGACCGTCAGAAGTACGAAGTCGCCGACCTGAAACACATGCTTGCAACGATGTCTGTCCTCATAACTTTCCTGTCAACTCTAGACGATCATTAACCTCTGATTAACCTGCTGCATCTGCTCTGTCGACTCAAGCACGATCTCTGCACTGTCCACCGCTCCCTGTAACCGAGAATTACCCAAGATGCAACTCTGCTCTAAATCTCAACGATCACTCGACCCATAAGGATTAGGAAACCAAGAATCACCGGATCCCTGATCCTAAGCCCACTTTATCCATTTCGGAACAACTGAGGGACCCATTCTCAATTCTCAGAGCAACTCTCCCGAGTTCTCCTCTTGCTATCGCATGCACATGCTGCACTAGCCCCAACATACCTTCTTCTTCCTTTATCTAGGGAAATCCTCTTGACAACCTTGCCACTACTCCATGCATCACATGCTCTGGATCTGCTCGCAAGGACTCTCGGGTCCATGCATTACCCTTCCTCAGTGAATGAGGGTCCAACATTACTTCCTATGCAATAGCTCAAAAGGGCGGCATACTAATGCACTAATGATGGCTGTTGATATGGGACAACTCAACCAAGGATAATTACGTACCGCGGCTTCCTCCGAAATCTAATGCACATGCCCGAAGCATGCCTTCGAGTGTCTGGATCATTTACTCTCTCTAAAGTGTCCTCCGATGTCATCATGGTAAGCTCATTTCCATATTCCTCTTCAAGACTAAGTACCAGATTAGCTTTTGGCTCCACGACTGAGCCCCTAACGGTCACCCATATCATGATCCAAATATCCCACTAACTTTCTCCCTGTGACCACTATCCCGACCCAGTGACACGTAAGTCACAAAATCCTCTTTTCCTCATGCGAGAAAATATAATCCAACCGAGGATCGCCTCAACTCTAATCTCTGGGTTCTGCTGCGCATATTCGTCGCGTATCTCCCCGCATCTCCCGACAGGGACGGATACCCCCGTCTTGCCCCCGACTCAACATCTAGGCTCCAAAAACTCAATAATAGAACTACTCAAACCCAAAACTCTTCCACACCATAAACTGCTCGAAAAACATTCCAACATCGTATTCTCTTTCCATTTAATGAGTACTGCAACTCCACGCGGTATCACAACATCTTCTGAATAGTGAGTACTGCGACTCGAATATCCATCACAGACTATGGAGACAATCAACATAACAAATGCCCATCTCTGCGAATATCCACTCCCTCAAATAATCTCCCTGGATACCCATACCCGAAGGGCTCCCACTAGATCCACAGATACTTGATATGCCACACGTCGATTCAATTCAGGATTCATGAGTAACTCCGAAATAAAGATATCATACCCGGATATCTCAGAATACCTCAACCGAACATCACAAGATCCTGCCACGACCACTGATCTCCTGCCCCAAGTATCATGTAGATACAATAATACATCTCCTCGGAATCCCATAAATAGATCTACATTTTCCCATATTACAACTCCGACGCATATAATTTCCCGATTGGAATACGAGAAACGTTGACGCTACGAAATATGCTGAAAATTCTCCGAAACCCTTCTTCCGACGCTCAAAATCCAACCAAGAATGCGCATACCGACCCAAACATTCTCTATCTACTTGTAACGACACCAAACCCTTGTCATAGATACATTCGTTCTCCTCCTCAAGTACTTCCCGCATTAACTCACTCTGACCCTTTTCCTCGATCATCGACACCTCTGGTCTCATGATTCCTTACAGCATATCCCTATACTTCACTTATAACCACTCTTGATAAATCTTTGCTTTCTTACATACTGCCCCCGGTTCTTCCCCACTCAGGGTTCGAACCATCACCAATTAGCACACACCCAAACCACAACTACTTTTCACCAGCGAAATCGTACCTGCTCCAGGAAAGTGTTACGCAACGCCCGATAAATCCCCCCCTTAAGGAAGTCAATCAACCCTCTATACTCTGAACCTCTGCTTAACTCTCCAAGAACTTCTCCTCACGACTGTCTCTAATTGTTCCAAATCCCATACCAATCTAACACTAAGCATCTCAATTGTTCCATAAAATCCATGGCTCATAGACTGCACTGCAAAATCATCGTTCCTCTTACCTCAACTCATCAACCCATGTTCCAACACCGGAATTGTCCCAAGGACAGGGACCCACTACCAACATACACGAAAACTCTCTGCACTGCAAAACTTGGCTGAATTCCCCGCTGCTACCACTATAACGCATCCTACTATTCTCACTTAGGTGTGGCGTGGTCTTCGACTACCTCAGTCCCAACTGACTGTCTGCTCACGATAAATCACTGCGTCGCGGCACACCTGCTACCTGATACCCTGAGGGAAAACATTGTCGATAACTACCTGCAGGGTGTACTCCCAAATCCACAACTGACACATCAAGCCCCTCCTGTATTGCTCACGAACATAAATGGCACCACCCTCCTAGAAGATGGCCTCTCCCTTATCGCCTGATTGTTTGACTCACCCGAAGTTTTCCTCTGTCTTTAACTTCTTACCAAAATACTCTGATAGACACTCGCCTTTCCCCTCGGGGAACGCCTCCCCATACTCAATCGTGGTCTACAGGCCTAAAACCCATAGCGTCCGATCTCTACCTCATCGATCATGACCCGATAGCAAGATAGTCACAAGCATCATCCGCTACGAACCCTGGTACTCATCCCATGACGTCCCTTCTCAATCTGTTCCGGTGTAGGGTACCCGAACCATAACATTACTCCTCAATCTGCTCCGATGTATGGTACTCGAACCATAACATCTATCCTCAATCTATTCCGATGTATGATACCCTGACCATAACATCACTCCGCATTCCGTTCCTTAGGACCTTCAGAATGCTCCTTGTATCAAGTATGGGTCCTCTACTTTCAGTAGTACGGGCCCATGCTACCTTCCACATCTACCCATACTTTCCACACGGACCATCCCAGAATTCCTAAGTAGCTGATCGACCTCCTCTTTTACCAATCCATCGTGCGTACTCACTCCCCAGCGAAATCCTCTACTCTACCAGCGCACTCATCTGGCTAGGTTTACTCCCTAGTCCCTTCCGCCGTCCTCCCACTTCTTTGCTATCAGCTGCTGAAGAGCTCCTAATGATGCCAACCATCTACCTCCTGAGTATCGTCATACTCACGTAGTAGCTGACTCCCATCATCGAGAATTCCACAAAGCACAAAGCAAGCAGCATTCGAGCATCGAAGAATACATAGGACTCCCTATCTGTGATAGCTCCACCTTCTCGGCTCATCTTCGGAAGTACCACTGAACTCTGTAGCTCTACCCCTCGTGCGTCCTAACTGGATATTCTCGCTCATCACATATTCAAAAGCATAACGCAAATATGACAACAAATCCTAGGCTAAGGCATCACAAATCAGGCCATTCTAGTCCTAAGATATGAAATACCTAGCCTGTCTCTAGCATGCAATAATATCTCATAAAGTGCATAATAGATATTTCATAACACAAAAGTAAGGGTATTTTGGGAAATCACCGTTTGGCTCTGGCTGATTGTACACACTGCTCTTTCTTGCTTTCTCTTTGAACTCTTATCCACTTTTAGAAAACTATTTATTTGAAAGCTTTTTCTTATTTCCTCAGTTTGAGTCCAGATTTACCCGAAGGCGCATCCGAATCCCTCAAACCAAGGCTCTGATACCAATTTGTAACACCGTGATTTTCAAGGCAAAATTTTCATTTAATTAATCAAATTAATATTAAATCACTTGTTTAAAATTTCATACACATTTGAATTACAAAAACATAGTTCCATTTTCACTTAGTAGAAAACCAGGATCCTCCAGAATACAACTCTTTCTTTGGTGTGTACAATCGAGCCGGTGCCATCCCGCGTTACTGAAAGAACCTGAAACAACATACATAAAACACTGTAAGCACGAAGCTTAGTGAGTTCCCCAATATACACCTTACGCACATACGCCTTTCCAGGCCCTGACCTTCCGGTCCACTGCACAATGCCTTCCGGCCCATGAGATAATCGCCTTCCGGCCCATAACGTGTTGCCTTCCGGCCCATAGTACATTGCCTTCCGGCCCATAACATATTGCCTTCCGGCCCATAACATATTGCCTTCCGGCCTAAAAACATATACGGCACATAATACATTTACTCTAACACATAAAGCACATATATCATATATCATACCTGACCTTGCTGTCACATAACACTTTGCCTTCCGGCCCATATAAACATCCATATCACACGTAGCAACTAACTTTCCATTTATAGCATATATACATAACACATAACATATTCGACCTTCCGGTCACACAATCAAACCCTTCCGGGTACAGTATAGTGAGAAGACTCACCTCGTGGATACTGAAAGCTAGCAACTCCTGAAATCCCTCGTACTCGATCCGCCGTGCTACAGACTCCCTGTAATATCGTACGTCCCTTATTAACACTTTTATCTTTCAAGACAACTGACCCTAAGAAATCACACCTAGGTCAACTCTGGTCAACAGTCCACGAGCAACTCGACCGGACTCGGCGAGTACCCTGGCGACTCGGCGAGTCTAGTCATCCTCCAGTCCTCTAAAGTTTCCCTTCTACTCGTCGAGTATCCTCCTTGACCCGACGAGTTACTCCTAGAAGAATCGCGGGGCCACCCCGACTCCACTCGACGAGTCCCAACTATTCTTCAAGCTACTCGCCGAGTCTGCTCATCCGACTCGGCGAGTCCATGCCATGCAGTCGATCAAACTGCTTCCTAAGATCAGAATCGTCCCGACCAATCATAGGTCTGGTCCTCCTAAGCTGGTCCATCACAAAAGGCTTTCATTTAGGTGCTCATGCTACACCCCAAGACTCATAATTCCCATGTTAACCTAAGGCATAAGGATTTCAATCCAAAACCTTCACCAATTCCCGAAATGCACAGACCTGGGATCTTCTGGACCTCCAAGGGTCCCAACACAGGGTTACAAGCGTTTGGGGGACAAGGGTAACCATTAATCTAATCACAAAAGGGTTCCTTAAACCCTAATCCATGCACACATTCACATAAAAGAATATAATCCGGAAATGTTACCTGAATAATGCCCTCTCTGTGTCCACATGCACACATTCACATCGCAGACTAGCCGAGTCCCTATCTGGACTCGTCGAGTCCAGTCGCGAACCCACGACCAAATCTGCGATCCTACTCGGCGAGTCAGGCTCCAACTCGCCGAGTCCCCCCTTTAAAACACCCCAAAATGTGATTTAACAATACTTTGAGATTTCGGGCTGTTACAACAACGACGCCTGCTGGAGTTACTCAAGGACTACGACTGTGAGATACTTTACCACCCTGGTAAAGCTAATGTTGTCGTTGATGCTCTCAGTCGGAAAGTCAATCTTGAAAGGAAAAGGCCAAGAGCGTTCAGAATTGAAGTTGTCTCGACCATTGTGGAAAGTATAAAGAAATCTCAAGAGGAAGCTTCTAGGAAGAATGACCGAAAGGAGGAACGTTTGGGGAAAACGTTGGAGTTCGGTACAAACAACCAAGGGTTGAAGGTATTCCAAGATCGAATTTGGGTACCAAAGACGGGAGGAATAAGAAATCTTCTGATGGAAGAAGCACACAAAACCATGTACTCGATTCATCCTGGTAGCACTAAAATGTATAGGGACCTAAAACCCTACTACTGGTGGCCGACGATGAAACTCGATGTTGCGAAGTATGTGGCCGAGTTTGTTACTTGTGTGAGAGTTAATGCACAACATCAAAAACCGTATGGGAGTTTAGAACCTTTACCTGTACCCGTGGGTAAATGGGAAGACATCACGATGGATTTTGTGACTAAACTACCCAGGACGAAGAATAGTCACGACATGATTTAGGTGGTTGTGGATCGATTCACTAAGAGTGAACACTTCATAGATGCCAATGAAAGCTGGTCTATGGATAAGCTCGCAAATGCTTACGTGAAGGAAATTGTAAGACTTCACGGTGTACCTCTAACGATCGTGTCAGATCGTGATAGTCGTTTCATGTCGAGATTTTGGAGGAGCCTACAACAGGAACTGGGTACAAAATTATGTTTGAGTACAGCTTACCATCCGCAAACTGATGGTCAGAGCGAGAGAACGATTCAAACACTTGAGGATATGTTGAGAGCGTGTACCCTTGATTTCCAAGGTAGCTGGGATGAGCACTTACCTTTCGTAGAATTTTCCTACAACAACATTTTCCACTCGAGCATCAAGATGGCACTCTAACAAGCTTTGTACGGACAGAAGTGTCGTACGCCGTCTTGTTGGCTTGAGGCTGGAGAAAAGTAGTTTATGGGCCCCAAGATAGTCCATGAGACTGCTGAGAAGTTAAAGGTGATTAGGGAAAGAATGTTAGCAGCTCAGGATCATCAGAGGAGCTATGCTGACAAGAAAAGACGACCGATGACCTTCGAAGTTGGAGATTCGTTTTTGCTTAAAGTCTCACCATGGAAGGGACTTATACAATTTGGGAAATAAGGAAAGCTGAGTCCAAGGTTTATTGGGCCATTCAAAGTTCTTCAAAAGATTGGGAACCAAGCTTACAAGCTGGAATTGCCCGAAGAACTCGGTGGTATTCATAACACCTTCAATGTGTGTTAGCTGAGGAAATTCACGGGAGAAGTTCTCGACATAATTCCAATCTCAAAATTAAGTATGGATGAGAATAAGAGGCTGGTCGAAGAGCTTGAGGCAATTGTTGACGGTAAGACTAAGAAGTTACGATGCAAGATGGTCGACTTAGTGCTAGTCCAATGGAAACATTCGAATGGGATGAATCTCACTTGGGAAATAGAGAATGACATGATGAGTCGCTATCCACATCTGTTTGCTGATGCATGATTCCACGACAGAATCATCCTAAGGGGGAGAGAATTGTAACGCCCGAGTTCCAGGGCTAAGCATTTTTGAAAATGTAATAGTCTAGGTCAACTATTGTAACTCAATTTGAAGTAATAAAGATGAAATATTTGAGTATTATGTGAATTATGTGAATTTTTATGCTTATTATGTATTTATAAATGTTTAATAAAGAAAGAATAAAAATAAGCGTCAAAATTGAAGTGTGAGATAAGTCCTATATCTCTGCATAAAGTTTTAGTGGTCGAAACAAGGATTCCAGGGATATAAAGAACGCCGAAATCCGAGTTATAACAAAGAAGTTATGACCCGTTGAAGTTTCGCAATGAAACCGACACAATACCGGGAAGCGTAAATAGTGAATTTACGATAGAGCGAGTTTTAGCCTTAGCGGTCTAAATGAAAGTCGTAGAGTATGTTAATCTAAGATCGTCGATAGAAAGAATGCCCAAATCTGACATCGTATGAGGAAGTTATGATTTTTTGAAGTTTCAGATTAACAGTGTACAACCCGAAATTCGAATAATAGATCGAGCGGTTTTTAGCCGACACAACCTAAACGAGAATCGAAGATCTCATTAAGAGTAGCGTAACGAGAAAAATATGGGTGAAAACGGACGTCGGATGAAGAAGTTATGAGAATTTAACGGACCAATCATGTCCCGGCCTATTAATAATGTAACTTTTAAAATAAAGTCAAAATTAGTCAACGAAGTCTAAACGAAAGTTGTAGAGTACATCCCCGCCTTTGCGTGGATATAAAGAATGTTGATAACAAAGCTCGTACGCGAAATTTACGAATTTTTGAAGTTTGGGTCTAAAAATGTGAAATCTGGTGCGAGACGTGCTGACGTGGCAACGTCTGAGCCATCCATCGCCGATCAGCCTCGCTCCGGATTCGCAACACGTCACCCTCGCAGTACGTCCTACGTACGAAGAAGTTATGCCCCGTGTAGCTCTTGTCTAATCCATCCAATGGTGTGAGACAGCTGACTTCGGTTAGCGTTCTTATCTGAGGACTACACCTCGCGTAACCACCCTATGCCCAGCGTAAAGTCTGAAGCCCAGCCATGTATAAAGGGTGCGAATTCATCCGAATTTCACACACCTTTCTCATCTCTCTCTCTAAGGTTTTGAACCCTCCCCTAAGTCTAAGTGATCCCCTATCACCCGAAGGAAGCCCCGAGGCTCCCGGAGTCCCGAGAAAAAGGGTCTTTCGGTTTCGAAAACGCTGCTCCGAGTAAAGCCTTGTTTTCTTTAAAACCCGTTGTAAGAAAGGTACGCTTACGCAATTTTTAATATAGCTTTCAAATAATTATAGTAATGTTATTAGGTCATTAAAATATTTATTTGGGCTATTATTATGAGTTATATTGAGTGTTATTTAATGCTTATATAATAATAATAATAATAATAATAATAATAATAATAATAATAATAATAGCTAGACTATTAATTAGTCGCGGTTGACGTTAGACTAAACCCTAGTGGTATTGATACTAGGTTTTATCGAAGGAAAATTGTTTTGAGAGTATCAAAGCGCTATCTGAATGCTGAGTCACCATCTCTCAAGTGAGTGCATCGTTACGTTCATCTTACACATAAATATGAAATATTTAATATAAACTACGTGCTATGTGTGCATATTGTCTGAATACTTGTTGTCTATGTTGATGAAAGATTTTTATACATGTTTTAAATGATTTAAACTATATATGTATTTTATATCTACAAAAATGTTGGGGTAAAACATGGGTAGATGTAATAACACGATGTGTGATAAAATGATGAGTGTCACATCCCCAAAATCTCGGCCAGAAAAGACCGATTTTCATTTATGCTTTTAAAATAATTTCAGAGTAAATCCTTTTGATTTGAAAGAGTTGCGGAATTTGTTCCCAAAAACAAAAATGATAAAACAATGTTTACCAAAGCATTTCATAAAAGAAATGTATTTTCATTATATAATCAAAACTCGGGGTGTCATGTTCCGATACAGACCAATAAGCATAAACGATAACATTACAAGTCATTCAACAAATATATACATATACAGACTTGTAAACAAAACAACTTGATGGTTCATCCATCTTACGCCCTTGCGCCACTTCCTGTAATACAAATAAAACTGAGTGGGTCAGGCTTGGGAGCCTGGTGAGCATATAGGGTTTTCAACCCACAATAAATAACTAAATTAATTATTATCAACCAACAATAACCCAATTACCCATTCCCGTTATTCTCACTTTATGTCCCTAAAATAACTAACACAAGGGACTTAGTCTAAGAATATTTCATCGGGGTGACAACACATGCTTCGGGGGTTCCTCAGCAATATAAGTCAAATAAGGCAACCATGAGGGGGATGGAATACAGAGACTGAACACCCAAGTTCATTAACACCTACAGGTTATGAGCCTGCTAGCGTTCCACTGGACTGTCTAGAAAAGTCCGTGGTCGTCATCTAAATTCCGCTAGATGACTGGATCAAAACAACATCGAGGCCTCTCATCTGTTTATTACACACCAACTATCTACCCATGTTCTACCCAACATATTAGTAGATAAAAATATATATTTTTATACATAGTTTAAAACCTGCATAGCATTCTCATTCAATACATATTCCAAAACAACAGATGAGACACATACACATAACACATATTTCATAGAGAATAAATCATATCTATGAGATAGAAGAAAGTGAATATACATTCATGCATATAACAACAAAATATACACATAACACATATTTTATATTAAATACTTGATAATTATGCGTTAGAAGAAAGTAATCACACACTCACACATATAAACAACAATATACTTAGTACACTCAAATCATACTTGTATTATTATCGTGTTTATGAAAGGTAGTATACACTCACTTGATCAGAAGATGATCGGACAGCACTACGATTTGCAAAAGTAGTAATCCTCAGCAGATCTGGAAGATCTCTACAAAAATCGAACTTCTCGTGGGCAGAGCTTCGGCTCGGAAACCGCACTCCTCGGGATCTTCGGGATATCGAAACTTGCTTCGGGACTCGGGAATATTACTGGGGCTTCGGGGTATTTCTGGCACGCAAAACGATGCAAAACGGGAGAGAGAAGGGAGAAAAATGGCAAAAGATCCGGCTGTCCTCGCATCCTTTTTATAGGAGGCTGGAAGCCTCAATTACACGGGGCGTACTGCTCCGAAGTCGTCATGGCGTTGGTCATCCGAACTGTCGACACTTCTCGGCGTACGCAGGGCGTACCTCGGATCAGATCAGTGGCTCCCCTTCGGATAAGGCCGGAATTAAAGATTAAATTTAAATACAAATTATTTAATAAACTTCGGAAATTCATATCTTCTTCATATGAACTTCGTTTTCGACGTTCTTTATATCCACGCGAAGGTGAGACTACGCTCTACAACTTTCATTTAGACTCCGTCGGCTAATTTTGATTTTGTTTTTCATATTTATTTTTAATAGGCCGGGACAGAAAATTTTGTTATAAATTCATAACTTCTTCGTTTGACGTCCGTTCTCGCCTAACTTTTTATCGCTTTGATACTAACAACGAGATTTCCGATTCTCGTTTAGATCACTAAGGCTAACTACGGCTCTAACGTAAATTTCACTTTTTACATCATTCAGCGTTGCCGGTTCTGTCGTGAAACTTCGACAGGTCATAACTTCTTCGTTATAACTCGGATTTCGGCATTCTTTATATCTTCGGAAACCTTGTTTCAACTACTACAACATTATCTAAAGATATCAAGTTTATTTTATACTTAAATTTTGACGCTTATTTTTATGCTTAATTAATCAAACCACATAATTAAGCAATTAAGCACGAAACACATAATACTCAAATAATACACTTCTATTATTTCAAAAGGGGTTACAAAGGTTAACCTAGACTATTACATTGCTAAAAATGGAAAGCCCAGAAACACAGGCGTTACAATTCTCCCCACCTTAGGTTGATTCCGTCCCTGGAATCACACCTCAACAAAAAAATGTGGATAGCGACCCATCATGTCACTCTCCGTCTCCCAGGTGAGATTCGGCCCATTCGTGTGTTTCCATCGGACAAGAACTAACTCGACCATCTTGCGTTGCAACTTCTTAGTCTTTCAGTCAACAATTGTCTCTGGTTCTTCAATCAAACTTTTGTTCTCATCGATTCTCAACTCCGAAAGTGGAATCATGTCGGGAACTTCCCCCGTGAACTTCCGTAAATAACACACATGAAAAGTGCTATGAATTCCATTCAGTTCTTCTGGTAGTTCGATCTTGTAAGCTTGGTTCCCAATCCTCTGAAGAACTTTAAACGGTCCAATAAACCTTAGACTTAATTTTCCCCTTTTTGCAAATCTTATAAGTCCCTTCCACGGGGAGACTTTAAGCAAAACCAAATCCCCAACTTCAAAAGTCATCGGTCTTCGCTTTGTCAACAAAGCTCTTTTGACGATCCTGAGCTGCTAACATTCTTTCCCTAATTATTTTCAACTTTTCAGCAGTTTGATGAACTATCTCCGGTCCCATAAACTGCTTTTCCCCATCCTCAAGCCAACAAGACGGCGTACGACACTTTTGTCCATACAAAGCTTGGTAAGGTGTCATCTTAATGCTCGAGTGAAAACTATTGTTATATGAAAATTCTACCATTGGTAAATGTTCATCCCAATTACCTAGGAATTCCAAGGTACATGCTCTCAGCATATCTTCAAGTGTTTGTATCGTTCTTTCACTCTGGCCATCAGTCTGCGGATGGTAAGATGTACTTAAACATAACTTGGTACCCATTTCCTCTTGTAGACTTTTCCAAAACCTTGAGGTGAAACGACTATCACGATCTGACACAATTGTTAGCGGAACACCGTGAAGTCTCACAATTTCCTTCACATAAGAATTCACAAGCTTTCCCATAGACCATTTCTCCCTGCTGCTTTGAAATGCGCACTCTTAGTGAATCGATCGACGACCACCCAAATCATGTCGTGACCATTCTTTGTTCTGGGCAGTTTAATGACAAAATCCATACCAATGTCTCCCCACTGACCCATAGGCACAGGTAAAGGTTCTAAACTCCGATACGGTTTCTGATGTTGTGTCTTGACTCTTGCACAAGTCACACACTCGGCCACATACTTTGCAACATCAAGCTTCATCGTCGGCCACCAGTAGTAGGGTTTCAGGTCGCTATACATTTTTGTGCTACCGGGATGAATCGAGTACATGGTTTTGTGAGCTTCTTCCATCAGAAGATCTCTGATTCCTCCTGTCTTAGGTATCCAAATCCGATCTTGGAACACCTTCAGTCCGTGACTGTTTACACCGAACACCAACGTTTTGCCTAAATGTTCCTCCTTTCGGTCATTCTTCTTAGAAGCTTCCTCTTGAGCTTTCTTTATGCCTTCCACAATGGTCGAGACAAATTCAATTCTCAACGCTCTTGGCCTTTTCCTTTCAAGATTGACTTTCCGACTGAGAGCATCAGCAACTACATTAGCTTTACTGGGATGGTAAAGTATCTCACAATCGTAGTCCTTGAGTAATTCCAGCCAGCGTCGTTGCCTCATATTTAATTCTTTCTAATTGAAGAGGTATTGGAGACTCTTATGATCAGTGAAAAGTTTACACTTCGTGCCATAGAGGTAATGTCTCCATATCTTCAGAGCGAAAACTACCGCTGCCAAGTCCAAATCATGAGTCGGGTAATTCTTTTCATGCTCCTTAAGCTGTCGAGATGCATATGCTATCACCTTTTCTCTTTGGGTTAAAACACAACCCAATCCAACACCAGACGCATCGCTATAAACAGCAAAGTCTTCAACTCCATCAGGTAGAGAAAGTATCGGTGTCTCGCATAGTTTCTTCTTTAGCTTCTCGAATGCTTCTTTATGCTTATCACTCCAAGCATAAGTAGCTCATTTATGGGTCAAAGCTATCAATGGAGTAGCAATCGAAGAAAAGCCTTGGATAAACCTTCGGTAATATCCGGCTAATCCTAAAAAGCTTCAGATCTCTGTGGGACTTTTCGGTTGTTCCCACTTCATTACAGCTTTAATCTTCGCTGGATCAACCATTATCCCTTCTTGGTTGACCACGTGACCCAAAAATTGGACTTCATGAATCCAAAAATCACATTTGGAGAACTTAGCATACAGCTTCTCCTTCTTCAAGATTTCTAACACTTCTCGCAAGTGTCTGCCATGCTCCTCCTGGCTTTTCGAGTAAATCAGAATGTCATCTATGAACATTATCACAGATTTATCAAGGAACGGATTACAAACTCTGTTCATTAAATCCATGAATGCTGCCGGAGCATTGGTTAGTCCAAACGACATAACCAAGAACTCGTAGTGTCCATATCTAGTTCTGAATGCGGTCTTCTCGATATCTTGCTCTCTTACTTTTAGCTGATGATATCCTGACCTAAGATCGATCTTCGAGAAATAGCTCGAACCTTGCAATTGATCAAACAGGTCATCAATCCTTGGCAACGGATATCTATTCTTTATTGTTTCCTTGTTCAGCTCTCTGTAATCAATCCACATTGTCATACTTCCATCTTTCTTCTTCACGAATAACACCGGAGCTCCCCAGGGTGATGAACTAGGTCTAATGAAACCTTTGTCCAACAACTCCTGAAGTTGCATTATCAGCTCCTTAATCTCCATCGGTGCTAATCGATAATGTGCTTTTGCAATTGGCGTTGTTCCTGGTAACAAGTCAATTCTGAACTCCACTTGTCTATCAGGTGGTAATCTAGGAAGATCTTCGGGAAATACTTCTGGATAATCACACACCACTGGAATACTCTGCATCACCTTCTTTTCCTTCTTAGCATCAATCACGAATGCTAAATATGATGTACATCCCTTGGTCAAACACTTTCTGGCTTTCATTAGGGAAATGATTCCAGAATTCACTCGGCGTTTGTCCCCATACACCATAAACGAATCTTTTCCAGGCGAGTTTACTTTAACTATCTTTTTCTTGCATAAAATTTCGGCATCATTGGTGCTAAGCCAATCCATTCCCAACACGATGTCGAAACCATTAAGTTCGATATGTAATAATTCTTCGTGAAACTTATTCCCATTAAGGTCGATTAAGATGTTTTTCATACGATGGCTAACAGGTACAAACTTGCCACTGGCAACTTCAACTAATAAAGCATTATCTAGTCTATCAACAGGCAGAGCTAGTTTTCTACCAAATTCATGCGATATAAAAGAGTAGTTGGCTCCATAATCAAATAAAATTTGGGCAGGCAATGTGTTTACGAGAAAGGTACCTGAAGCGACATCAGCTTCATCTTTAGCAGCTTCCAGTGTCATCTAGAATGCTCTCGCCTTTGGCTTTGGTGGAATGTTGGGCTTAGCTGCCTCCTTCTTCTTCGGATAGTCTTTCAAAATGTGCCCCTCTTCATTACAACCAAAACACATCCTTTTTTTGTTCGGACATTCATTGGCAAAATTTCCAACCTTCCCACACTTGTAGCAGGTTACATCCTCGCTACATTTCCTAAAGAGCTTTTTCTTACACTTTTCACACCACCTTGCTTCGCCTCCTTTTCCTCCAAACTTTTTCGACTCAGATTTCGAAAATTTGCCTTTCTTACCGGAACCAGATGTTCCCTCAAACTTTCTCTTCTCACCAACCTAAACCTTGTTGGTGGTTCTCCCCTTAATCATGTTCTCAACAGACTTGGCAGCCCAGATAGCTGCCTCTAGAGTATGTGCCTGACGTACTGGCACCTCGTACTCCCATGGGAGTCCCTTCGCATACCGGTCCACCTTTGTCAGCTCGTTTGGAACGATACGCAAGGCAAACTCCATCTTATCGGTGAAGTTATTGGTGTATTCATCAACTGACATGCTGCCTTTCGTCAATGTCAGAAACTTGTTCTCTAGTTCCAATAGATTTTGAGCCGAGCAGAACTTGCGCTTGAACTGCACCAAGAACTCTGCCCATGTCAATTGCAGTGGCTTATTTGGGCTTAAAGTCTTCCCTAGAGTGTTCCACCAATGAACGGCTCCACCTCGGAACTGACGTACTGCATAGATAGTCTGCAACATGCCTCTGCAGCCACAAGTCATGAAGGCTAACTCCATTTCAGAGATCCAATCCATCACTCCTGTCGGATCCTCCTTTCCATTGAAGGTCGATGGTTTTCAAGTTAGAAAGTCCTTATACTTGCATCCCATTCCATCATTCCTTCCATCACGGTTGTCTTGTCTAACCATTGGTGGGTTGGCTTGACCAACAGACCCACTGAAGTTTCCATCTTCCGAGTGCCCTTCATTTAATTCAGGCTCTTCCACACGAATTGACAGTTCTTTACGATTCTGTTGAAGCAACCATCTAGTTTCATCCATCTGACGATCCAACATTGTTTGAATCATCATTTGCACACCAGCCATGGTTATTGGCTCAGGTGTTGCTACTACGATAGGTCTTTGTTCAATCACTGGTGGTTGGTTCCTGTTTTCATCAGCGTTTCCAACTCCACTTCTTGTTCTCACCATTTTTGATCTACACACCGAATAAGGTGAAATTAGATCCTCATTCACGATAGATATTCAAATCATCCTTATCACTCCGAAACGTTTACATGCTAGTTCTAATATCGTAGACGTACGCTTAGAATCCTACACACATAAAGTTTCTAGATCCGTTCGGCAACAGACCATAGATCCGAACAAATAATATCATATATGGCAACATATAACATTTAGCACATAAAGCATTTTAGGCAACTTTCCTAAAATAAACTAGTGCTCGTGTCTAAAATATAACAGACACACATCTCAAAATTCCACTTATCATTCTAAGTTTAAGTTTAGGAATCCTACAAATTCCTAGTTCGCTTAAACTAATGCTCTGCTACGAACTGTGACATCCCCAAAATCTCGGCCAGAAAAGACCGATTTTCATTTATGCTTTTAAAATAATATTAGAGTAAATCCTTTTGATTTGAAAGAGTTGCGGAATTTGTTCCCAAAAACAAATCATGATAAAACAATGTTTACCAAAGCATTTCATAAAAGAAATGTATTTTCATTATATAATCAAAACTCGGGGTGTCATGTTCCGATACAGACCAATAAGCATAAACGATAACATTACAAGTCATTCAACAAATATATACATATACAGACTTGTAAACAAAACAACTTGATGGTTCATCCATCTTACGCCCTTACGCCACTTCCTGTAATACAAATAAAACTGAGTGGGTCAGGCTTGGGAGCCTGGTGAGCATATAGGGTTTTCAACCCACAATAAATAACTAAATTAATTATTATCAACCAACAATAACCCAATTACCCATTCCTGTTATTCTCACTTTATGTCCCTAAAATAACTAACACAAGGGACCTAGTCTAAGAATATTTCATCGGGGTGACAACACATGCTTCGGGGGTTCCTCAGCAATATAAGTCAAATAAGGCAACCATGATAGGGATGGAATACAGTGAATGAACACCCAAGTTCATTAACACCTACAGGTTATGAGCCTGCTAGCGTTCCACTGGACTGTCTAGAAAAGTCTGTGGTCGTCATCTAAATTCCGCTAGATGACTGGATCAAAACAACATCGAGGCCTCTCGTCTGTTTATTACACACCAACTATCTACCCATGTTCTACCCAACATATTAGTAGATAAAAATATATATTTTTATACATAGTTTAAAACCTGCATAGCATTCTCATTCAATACATATTCCAAAACAACATATGAGACACATACACATAACACGTATTTCATAGAGAATAAATCATATCTATGAGATAGAAGAAAGTGAATATACATTCACGCATATAACAACAAAATATACACATAACACATATTTTATATTAAATACGTGATAATTATGTGTTAGAAGAAAGTAACCACACACTCACACATATAAACAACAATATACTTAGTACACTCAAATCATACTTTATTATTATCGTGTTTATGAAAGGTAGTATACACTCACTTGATCAGAAGATGATCGGACAGCACTACAACTTGCAAAAGTAGTAATCCTCAGCAGATCTGGAAGATCTCTACAAAAATTGAACTTCTCGCGGGCAGAGCTTCGGCTCGGAAACCGCACTCCTCGGGATCTTCTGGATCTCGAAACTTGTTTCGGGACTCGGGAATATTACCGAGGCTTCGGGGTATTTCTGGCACGCAAAACAATGCAAAACGGGAGAGAGAAGGGAGAAAATGGCAAAAGATCTGGCTGTCCTCGCATCCTATTTATAGGAGGCTGGAAGCCTTAATTACACGGGGCGTACAGCTCCGAAGTCGTCATCGCGTTCGTCATCCGAAGTGTCGACACTTCTCGGCGTACGCAGGGCGTACCTCGGATCAGATCAGTGACTCCCCTTCGGATAAGGCCGAAATTAAAGTTTAAATTTAAATACAAATTATTTAATAAATTTCGGAAATTCATATCTTCTTCATACGAACTCCGTTTTTGAAGTTCTTTATATCCACGTGAAGGTGAGACTACGCTCTACAACTTTCGTTTAGACTCTGTTGGCTAATTTTGACTTTGTTTTTATTATTGATTTTTAATAGGTCGGGACAAAAAATTTCGTTATAAATTCATAACTTCTTCGTTTGACGTCCGTTCTCGCCTAACTTTTTATCGCTTTTATACTAACAACTAGATCTTCGATTCTCGTTTAGATCACTAAGGCTAACTGTCGCTCTAACGTAAATTTCACTTTTTACGTCATTCAGCGTTGCCGGTTCTGTCGCGAAACTTCAACAGGTCATAACTTCTTCGTTATAACTCGGATTTCGGCATTCTTTATATCTTCGGAAACCTTGTTTCAACTACTACAAAATTATCTAAAGATATCAAGTTTATTTTATACTTAAATTTTGATGCTTATTTTTATTCTTAATTAATCAAACCACATAATTAAGCAATTAAGCACGAAACACATAATACTCAAATAATACACTTCTATTATTTCAAAATGGGTTACAAAGGTTAACCTAGACTATTACATTCCTAAAAATGCCAAGCCTAGAAATACAGGCGTTACAGTGAGAGGCCTCGATGTTTTTGTTGTTGTTGATCCAGTCATCTATCCGAGTATAGATGATGACCACGGATTCTTCTAGACGGTCTAGTGGAACGCTGGCAGGCTCGCAACCTATAGGTGTTGTGAATGATGTATTCACCGATGTACTCCATCCCCCACATGGTTTCCTTAGGACATATATTGCTGAGGAAACCCCTTGGCAATAGTGTCCATCCCGATGTTGATCCTTAGTCTAGGTCCCTTATGATAGGTGTTTTATGGATGTAATGTGAGGATAACGGGAACGGGTGATCGTGTTATTGTTGTTGAAAATAATAAACTTATTTATTGTGGGTTGAAAACCCTATGTGCTCACCAGGATCCCAAACCTGACCCACTCAGTTTTATGTATTACAGGTAATGGAGCTCGAGCATAGTTGTGATGTGTTGGGATGAGGGATTACGGATATAGGCCTGTAGATATGAAATAATGTAGTAAAGCTTATATTGTATTGTTTATACTTATGTACTGTATCGAACATGACATCCCGAGTCTTTTAATGAAATACATTTCTAAGGAAATGCTGTTGATAAATCTTTATCATATTATTGTTTTGGAACAAATTCCACAACTCTTTTATTAAAAGGTTACTCTGATTTTGAAAAAAAAAAGTATAAACAAAACCGGTCTTTTCTGGCTGTGAAAATAGGTATGTCACACCACCTCCCTTTAATGACAACTATAACCCACCCTTTGAGACTAACAAGGAAGAGACACCTGCTCAATATGGCCCACTCCCTAAACCAACAATCAGGGCCAACTGAGGGTGTTGAAATAAAAAGTACTGATGTTTCTACTTCTTGTGCAGGTAAAGTAGCGGAAGATGAGAACAAGGAGAACACTACTGAACAAACCAATGTCTCCTTGAACTCTGAATTTATTGCTTCAAACTCAATTTCTACTAATCAACCTATTGTTGGTATATACAGGCCACTAATTCAAGCTAAATAGAGTGCATGTTGTAAGTGTTCATGTGGGAACAACCAGAAACAAGGCAAGGGTATGCCACCAATAGCAGGAAGAAACAACTTCTCAGTGAAGAAAAAGACATGTTTTCACTATGGAACACCTGGACACATTACTAGAAACTGTCCTAATCACGCATACGTTCCCTACTGTGCACAAGGCTGGCAGAATGCGCCAAGAGGGAGATTCTCCAAAGGAAGTCATTCGAGATTACAATTGCGAAATGGCGATTGGAATGCCAAGAAGAGCAATAGTTTAACTCCCAAGGCAAGAAATCAACTCCCAACCACAAGAAGGGAATGTCGGCTAAGAAGTCAAGTTCAAGAGATGCTCCTATGAAGCCAAGACCAGTTAGGTTGAAGTCATCTCGGTAGCCGGTTTCCAGTTCAAAAGCAAGTACTGAGGCACCCATCCGCTCAAACAAGAAATAGGTTAAACCCGAATATAGATGGGTTTCGAAGTTTCAATTTCCCAAATCAACTAATTACTCTAATATTTCTTCATCTTCTGTTTGTGATAAACATTATATGTCATGGGAGAGAGTGCCATGCAAGGATGAAAAAGGTCATCCGAGTTTCAATATAGACTGGGTTCCAAAAACCAATTGATCCTGCTCTGTGTCGGAGCAGCTATGGAGGCATATCATCAGACTTCGTTTTGTTGGTAGTGGTTGTTCTAGGCACATGATAGGGGAGATCTCTCAACTGTACAACACTTAGAACTTTAAGTGAGAGTATGTGTCCTTTACGGGAAAGGAAGAAAGGAAGGGATCACACATGGGGTTAGTGCTTAATTACATGAAGACTTTTCGGATTTGTTCTGAGATTATGCGTGTTATTCTCAGACCTTCTAGATCCAAATTCAATCGGTGAATTACGGTTAGAGTTCTCTTATCTATACTCCTAAGTTTATCTTAAATTGATTCGTTTTGAAGACAATCTTTTATCTTCTTATAATTTTTTGTTAGTAGATATTGTTTGGGAAGTGATATGAAGTCTAGTGCTAAAGGGAAATATAAAATCCATGTAATGAACTAAAGTTGAATTGTCTAGACTATGTGTTCAATGTGTTGGTAAGCACAAAGGATTTAAAAGGACTAGACTTAGATTGACAAATGAAAGGACTAGACAATATGGACTTAGATAGTTTCATTTGGGCTGACAATACAACGCTCGGGTAGATTGAGCAATGAGATAAACATGGGAGCCTGCGAGATACACTAAAAGTTAATTATTTAGAACTGTAACTCAAAATTTCCTTGATGTATAGGCTCATGTCCTTAATTTCAGTATTGATAGGGCAACTGGGGGTTTCTGATAAAATAGGTTTGTAAGAAATTATTTTCTTGCTTTCTATCTGTCAGTCATATGTTGCTTCCTTTGCATGATTGGAATATATCTGACCTGGAATGCAACATATGCAACTCTATCTCTATGCATATCCATATCTATGAAATTCTTTCTATCTGTTATCCATATGTTGTCCCCTCTGCGTGATCGGAAGATCCTACCTGCGACACAGCATATGCACTCTACTACCCCTTTAACCCCTATCTATGTTAGTCATATTTTGTTCCTTCTGTGTGATTGGAAGACATCCGACTTGGGATACAACATATGCACTTCTATATCAGATTTCTTTCTTAATGATTGAATACTCACTTAATGTAAGGAGTTCTTTGGAAGTTCTTGATTACCGAGGTATGTCGGGAAATGGGAAACACGTTCTGGTACATCTAAAATTGAACCATTTAATAGGTTGTTTGTAGATCTCGCTGCTTAATTTAAGTGGACACCAATATCCTTGGTCGTCGTCAGCTAAATGTCCATTTCAGAATATAGATCTCACTTTCTTGTCACTTATAACCTGTCTAACTTGTCAACATCCTTTATGTTTAAGTGGATCACAATACCGGTGATACACCAGATCCAGACATGCAGGCGTGTACTGATAAATGATACCGGATTGCCTGACAACTTTGATCCAAAATATTTTTGTTTTTTGTTCATAGTTTTCCTCTATGCACAAATTTAGGGGGAGAATTAAAAAAATATTAAAAAAATCAAAAAAATCAAAAATCAAACAAAAATCAAAAAAATCAAAAAATAGTGTTATTTCTATTTTATTTCTTGTTCAAAAAAATCTAAAATCCAAAAATATTTTTGTTTCTGTTTTAATGATTTGTTGGAAAATATGAAAAATCCAAAAAAATGTATTTTGTGCTAAGTTTTCTTTTAGTTTTGTTTTGTCTTGAAAAGTGAATTCATATGTAGATGAGACCCATGGAGACTGTATCGAGATTGCTGAGCCAAGGCTTCATCCGTGAGCATCAATGAATTCTCATTCGAAGGAGCAAGAAATGAAGATTATTCTTTCAACATTCAATCTTTCAACTCCAGAAGCTAGATGAAACTGTAATTGAAGATTATGTGACATATTGCATTGAAACCTCATCAATCAGTCTGCTGCTATCTATGAACCTACTAAAGTGATCCAGAAGATTAGTTCACTCTTTCATTCTCTTTGAAGATTCTCAAGATGAAAGCACCATTTTTCAAGAATCTCTACAAGAAGCCTCCTCACCCAACGTGCGTTCAAAGCCAAATTCTGAAGAAAAGCCCAACTGCTCAAGATGAAGTCATTCATTGAAGATTCATCAAGTTCATCTTGAAGCTGTGAACAAATTGAAGATTAAAGTTGAGGCCAAGCTCCAAATAAATATTCACAAGAAAAGCAGCTACTTTTTAGGGGGAGTGTGTTGGGTCAATTAGAAAAGAAAGCTATAAACCAAGGGGGAGATTGTTGGGTCAAAAATATGGTTTATACTTTACTTTTCTAGGCATTAATAGTTTTTGGTCATGTAATATATTTTTGCAGTTGTATTTACGGCCCAATGGGTGTTTACGACCGTAAACCCATTTATGGTCGTAAACCCATTTACAACCCATATTCCCCAAGTACATATATATATATATATATATATATATATATATATATATATATATATATATATATATATATATATATATATATGTCACACCCCCAAACCGGAACGGCGGAAACGTTCGGGGGCGGATGACTTCATGTGGTAACGTAACAAATGAATACATAGTAAAGAAAGCAATTCAACCATCATATATATAATTGAAAGTTTACATTGTTTAAAAGTGTACATGTTCAAAATCAATTACAATATGATGTCCAAAATATGAAATTAAACTGGCGCCGCAGCGTCCCTTCTCCAAAATCCGTTTGTTACCTGTAATTACTGAATCCCTGGGACATACAAGTAGTTTTGAAAGAGTAGATCAGCATTTAAGCTGGTGAGTTTCATAAGTATTTAATGATAATGTTTGTATGAAATGAAATGTTTTTGTTCCTTGTTTGCTTGTTCCTAGAAAATCCTATATTTTCTACTAGTATAAATGTAGCCTTCTTTTAAGACCAATGTTTGTTTCTAGTAAATGTATGTATGTATAAAATTTCCAATACGTCTGAAAAACCCCGTAAATCATTGTGTTTTTAATACTCCATGTGATTTTTATAACCATGCTATTGACTAGAAATGCCTATACACAACGTTCTTCAGGCGTTGGAATGTTCTAACATTTGTCACCCCAAATGGTGGACTATAGCTAACAGTCAGGGCACGGGTTGTCAAGCCCGTATAGATCTATACACAAACACCATGCTCCCCCTCCAAGGGATTCTGGTATATAATACAGAACTTGAAATGTGTACTCGAACGTACATGAAGTTATTGTCTCACAAAACTTAGTATAAAACAGATTTACTTGTGAAAATGTTCGTTCGTTATTGTATATGTAAGTAGCTTCTTGAAATAGTATTTCCATGTATGTAAAAGTTCGTAGTATTCTCGTGAAACTATACCTATTATAGTTTCCGAAAAGTGTGTTTCGTTTGTATAATAAACCCTTAGTAAAAATGTTCACTTAATATGAAAAGTGTAGTTTTTGCAGTGCCAAAACCGACACACAGAAAGGTAGTATAAGCAAGTATCTGATTTATATAAATAAATAAATCGGTTTCTCATTTCAAAAGATAAAATGTTGTCGTGGTATAATTTGCATATGAAAGTTTCCCTTTGATAGTTTCAAATCACATATAATTCCTTCGATAAAACGTGTAAACTGAAAGTTTATATAACACACGATAATAATCGAGTGTTTTACTTGTATTCCACCCCCCCCCCCCCTTAAAGCATGTAAAAGTAGTCATAAAACATTTAAAAGTGTGAATTATAAGGGTATGAACTCACTTGCAAGATCGGAGGTTGCAGGATGAAAATCGGATAGAATTTCGGCTTGAGAAAGTGGATTTCCTCGGGATTCTCGGGAATCTCGGTGGCACAAATGACCTTCGGGACTCGAGTAAAGTGATCGGGGCTACGGGGTAGTACGGGTGCGGAAAACGAGGCAAAATCGTAAGAGAAATGAGAGAATTGGTGTGTTTTTCCCGGAACCCTCGCATCTCTATTTATAGGGGGCTGAGAGACCTCGGTACGCGGGGCGTACGAGCTTACACGGGGCATACTCGTGCGTCATGCGTGACCGAGTCCTCGACTGCCTCGGCTTCGGATGGGATGGGACGGGCAGGCTCGCATAGGGGCGATGTGGACGAACCGAGACCAAGGCCTCGCGTACGCGACGTGTAACTCGGATGAACCCGGCGACTCACCCTTCGGATAATACCGAATTTTTGAATTAAATTTATATATTAATTATTTAGAAAACTTCAAAAATTCATATCTTCTTCATACAAACTCCGTTTTCGATGTTCTTTATATCCCCGCGAAGGTGAGACCATACTCTACAACTTTCGTTTAGATTCCGTCGGCAAATTCCGAAATTATTTTTATTATTTATTTTTAAAAGGTCACGATAAGAAAATTTCTTTAGAAATTCATAACTTCTTTATCTGACGTCGGTTTTTGCCAGACTTTTTACTGCTGAAATACCATTGTTGAGACCTTCGATTCTCGTTTAGGTCATTCCGGTCAAAAGTCGCTCGATCTCTGATTCGAGTTTTTAGACGGTTGTCGTTAAGCTGAACTTGAAAAATTCCTAACTTTCTTATACGAAGTCGGATTTGGGCGTTCTTTTTACGTATGATCACAGTTTAATGACTTATAACATAATAGGTAACTTAATTAGTGATTTTTGGATATTTTATTTTTGAAGTTAATTTTATTACAACTAACGTGGTTACAATACTTGACTTTTTAGGTCGTTTACATGTAGTTGAAATATCGGGTTGTCACATCATCCCCCCGTTATAGGGAATTTCGTCCCGAAATTTAAAGAAAGAAAGATACAAGTGAATCAAAGAAAAAGATGCGGGTACTTTTGTTTCATCTGATCTTCGCGTTCCCATGTGAATTCAGGTCCTCCCTTAGCGTTCCAACGGACCTTCACGATGGGTATGCGACTTTGTTTTGTTTGTTTGACCTCTCGGTCCATGATTTCTACCGGTTCTTCCACGAAGTTGAGGCTCTCATTGATCTCGATCTCGTCGAGTGGGATAACAAGAGTCTCATCGGACAGACACTTTTTCAAATTCGATACGTGGAAGGTTGGGTGTATGTTACTAAGTTCACGTGGTAGATTAAGTTTGTAAGCTACGGGGCCGATTCTGGCGAGAATCTCGAAAGGCCCTATGTACCTTGGGTTTAGCTTTCCACACTTTCCAAAGCATATCAAGCCTTTCCATGGCGAGACTTTCAATAGAACACGGTCTCCTACTTGGAATTCCAAAGGTTTTCTCCGTTGGTCAGCGTAGCTTTTCTGTTGGTCTCTAGATACTTTCAACCGTTCACGAATCTGAACGATCTTCTCTGTCGTTTCTCATATGATTTCCGAACCGGTGAGAGTGCTTTCAGTATCTCATCCTTTAGCTAAATGTGTGTCGCCAACTTCGGTCCAGCACAGAGGGGATCTGCACTTGCGGCCATAGAGGGCTTCGAATGGAGCAGCCTTTATGCTCGTATGATAACTATTGTTGTATGAAAATTTGACAAGAGGTAAGTGGATATCCCATGCCTTTCCAAAGTCAATCACACAGGCTCTTAGCATATCCTCCAAAGTTTGAATCGTTCTCTCACTTTGTCAGTCTGTTTGTGGATAGTAGGCTGTACTCATGTCTAATCTAGTCCCTAGGTTACTTTGTAGTGACTACCAGAATCTTGATGTAAATCTACTATCTCTATCGGAGATAATGGACATCGAAACCCCATGCAATCGTACTATTTCCCTTATGTAAGTTCTTGTAAGCCTTTCCATCTTGTCAGTCTCCTTGATTGGTAGAAAATACACAGATTTGGTTAATCTGTCGATGATGACCCATATGGTATCAAGTCCACCCGTTGTTTTGGGAAACTTGGTTATGAAATCCATAGTGATCCGTTCCCATTTCCATTCTGGTATCTCTGGTTGTTGTAGTAATCCTGAGGGTTTCTCGTACTCGACCTTAACCTTAGCGCAAGTAAGACATTTACTTACAAAGGTAGCAATCTCTGCTTTCATGTTAGGCCACCAGTACAGTTTCTTAGGATCCAAATACATTTTATCTGAAACTGGGTGAACGGAATACCTCGTGTTGTGCGCTTCAGTCATGACCACATCCCTGAAACCACCATGTCTTGTTGTCCAGATACGGTCCATTACATAATAGGCTCCGCCACCCTTGATTTCTAGATTCTTTTCCATTCCTCTCAGGGATTCACCCGTCACATGTTCGAGTTGTAAAGCTTCCAGTTGATCCTCTTTAATTTGTGTGGATAAGTAGGAATGGATGGTCATATTCAGGGATTTGACTCTCCGACCAGTGTATTCTTTTCGACTGAGGGCGTCAGCTACTACATTGGCCTTGCCCAGATGATAACGAATCTCGCATTCGTAATCATTGAGTAACTTAACCCATCGTCGTTGTTGCATGTTGAGCTCCTTCTGATCGAAAATGTGTTGAAGGCTCTTGTGGTCAGTGTAAATAGTACTCTTCGTTCCGTACAGGTAGTGTATCCAGATCTTTAAAGCAAATACCACTGCTCCCAACTAGAGATCGTGTGTCATATAGTTTACTTCGTATGTCTTAAGCTGACGGGAGGCATAAGCAATAACCTTCCTTCGTTGCATAAGAACACAACCAAGCCCTTGATTCGATGCATCGCAATACACTACAAAATCTTCTATCCCTTCGGGGAGGGATAGTATTGGTCCGGTGCATAAGGCTTGTTTCAGAGTTTGGAACGCCTTCTCTTGTTTTGCTTCCCAATCAAAAACCACGCCTTTCTAGGTTAATGTAGTAAGAGGTTTCGCGATGCTAGAGAAGTTCTTTATGAATCTGCGATAGTAGCCAGCTAGACCTAGAAATTGACGAATCTCAGTAGGTGTCTTTGGGGCCGACCAATTCTTAATGGCCTTAATTTTGGAGGGGTCCACGTGTATCCCTTTTTCGCTAACAACGTGGCCCAAAAATTCGACTCTTCGAATCCAAAATTCACATTTAGAGAACTTCGCATAGAGTTTCTCTGATCGTAGTGTTTCTAAGACCCTCCGTAGGTGTTGACTATGTTCTTCCTTACTTCGGGAGTAGATAAGTATATCATCAATGAATACGATGACGAATTGATCCAAATAAGGACGGCACACTCTATTCATGAGATCCATGAATACTGCTAGTGCGTTGGTTAATCCGAACGGCATCACTACAAATTCGTAGTGTCCATAACGGGTTCGAAAGGCTATCTTGGGAATGTCTTCCTCTAGCACTCGTAATTGGTGATATCCGGATCGTAGATCTATCTTTGAGAAGTAGCTCGCTCCTTGAAGTTGATCAAATAGGTCGTCAATGCGGGGTAGAGGGTAACGATTCTTGACAGTGAGTTTGTTCAGCTCTCGGTAGTCGATGCATATCCGAAACGATCCGTCTTTCTTCTTTACAAACAAGACGGGTGCTCCCCAAGGTGAGAAACTTGGCCTGATGAATCCTTTTTGGTGAAGTTCGTTAAGCTGAATGGAAAGTTCTTGCATCTCTGCTGGTGCCAGACGATAAGGCGATTTTGCTACAGGGTAGCCCCTGGAATTAAGTCGATTCTGAACTCGACTTGGCGTTGTGGTGGTAATCCCGGTAGTTCTTCTAGGAAGATATCGGGGAAATCCCGTACCTATGGGATGCTATTTATATCCTTTACCTCCCAACTCGTATCGACGATGTGTGCAACAAATGCCTAATAATCCTTCCGCAGACACTTTCGAGCTTGGATGCACGAAATGATGCGAAGGTTTGTACTTGATTTGTCGCCGTAGATGACTAATGTTTCATGGTTAGGGAGATTTAGACGAACAGCTTTTTCAAAGCACATGATGTCGGCGCGAAGAGGACTTAACCAATCCATGCCAACTATAACGTCGAAACTTTTTATTTGGACTGGCATAAGGTTGATTGGGAAAGAGTGACCGTCTAAAGTTAATGTACAACCCATGTATATGCAATTAGTGTTTTCCGTTTTGCCATTTGTCATTTCTACAGTGAATGATTCTGCTAACATGCTAGGTTTACGTTTAAGTAAGTGAATAAAGTTTTGGCTCACAAAGCTTCTCTCTGCTCCACTATCGAATAGGATGCATGCATATGAATTATCGAGAAGAAACGTACCAGCAACTACTGTAGGGTCAGCTACGGCTTCCTCGTGACCAATAGATAATACTCGTCCCACTCCGCCAGTATTTGTTGCCTTTGGGCAGTTTCTTTTGTAGTGGCCCACCTCGCCACACCCGTAACATGCTTGGCCTACACCAACACTGGGAACTTGAGTGATCGGTTTTGCAGGGGTCTTGCAGAAACGGACAGTGTGTCCCTTTCTGTTGCAGTTGGAGCACTGCATTTCCTGACACGGTCCGTGGTGGTGGTAATTGCACTTGGTGCACTTTGGGAGGTTGCCCACATAAGGCTTTGTTGGGTAGAGATTTGTAGGAACGGTAGTAGGTACCGTCGCAGCGTTTATGGCAACTAACTGTTGTTTCTTCGAGGATTCTTGGGAAGATCCACCCTTCCCTTTATTCCACCCTCTCTTCTTCTTGTTGTTGTTATTTTTGTTTCCCTTGTGTGGTTCTGGTGCAGAAGTTGTTGAGTGTTGATGATTTCCGTAATCAATAAGTGATTGTGCCAGGTCCTTGGCACTTTCAAAAGTGTCAGGTTTGGAAGCTAACACACTTGACTGAATTTGGGGCGACAGTCCCCAAATGTATCGCTTTATTTTCTTGCTCTCGGGAGCAATCATATATGGGCAAAGGATTGCTAGCTCGCAGAATCTATTGGTATAAGTTGCTACATCGGTACCAATCATTCCTAGAGTACAGAGTTCGTGCTCGAGTTTTTGAATCTCTCCTCGTGGACAGTACTCCCTCATCAACATGATTTTCAAGCTCTCCCAGCTTATCGAGTTTTCCACTATCAGGGTAAGTACCTTAACGTGGCCATTCCACCAAGTTAAAGCCCTATCAGTAAATGTGTAAGTTGCAAACTTGACTTTGTTGTGCTCGGGGCAGGAGCACATTTCAAATACTGATTTCGTTCTTTCAATCCACTGCCTTTAAACCATCACACCACCCGTTCCATTAAACATCCGAGGTTTAGCATTCGTAAAGTCTTTATAGGTGCACTCTCGGGGTTGTCCATGACTATCGCCATGATTGGAAGGATGTATGCCAATTCCTGAACCCGTAGTAACAGGGGTAATCATTTGTGACATGGCAGCTGCCACAGCTGCAGTGACTGCTGCCTGGAACATGACAACATCAAATTGAAGAGGTGGAGGTGGTGGCGGTATCGGTGTTTCGTTGTTAGGGTTACATCTGGGATTCCTGCGTGGCGGCATCTTTAACTATAAGTTTAAAAGATGAGGATATGGATAAGAATAAATGTGTCACACCCCGAAAACCGAAGGCGGAATACATTTTCGGGGTTGACTACCGTGTTGAGTATCAAATCCAATGTACATAGTAAGTAAAGTAAAACAAGCATTACATTACATAATAATAGTTTTACAGTTGTTTCAAAAGTAAAGTTTGTACAGTTGTGATACATAGTATATATAGACAAAATGTAACGGGTCTTCATGTACACCGTCTTCATGCAAAAGAATCTTCGGGTACCTGTTCTAACGCTGACCTGAGAACACAAGCGGTTTGAAAATCAGCATAAAGCTGGTGAGTTCATAAGCGGTTTTGTTTTACGAAAATGTATCGGTTTCCTTTCTGTTTCTGAAATGTTATGTACACCAAGAAAATCCCGTATTTTCTTAAAAGTTGGTTATTGTTTCACAATTTTAAAGTATAGTAAGTTTGTACACTGAAAACATGTTTACTCGTGTGAAAATGTATAGTTGGTTATCTGACTGGTTAAACTGTTCTGTTTACTTATCATGTGTTACCAGGAAAGTCCCATACTTTCCTTATTGTATGTTACAAATTGTAAAAGATGTAATGTTATCCATTCTATGACTCTTTCTAGTTACGTAAGTGTTACCCAGGAAAGCCCCATGCTTTCCTGCATGTATGTATCTTATGTAAACGATGTGAAAGATGTAAAAGAGGTAATCGTGATTAGATTCCATGTTTTCCCCAGGAAGGTCTCGTACCTTCCTGAATGTTAGTTATAGTAAGTAAAAGATGTAAAAGATGTAAACGATGTATAAAGAAATCCATTATTACTATAAGTAAATCTCTGTTATCCTAATTGCGAGTTCCATAACCATACAATAGACTGAAACCTGTGGCAATAAGTAGTCCACATGTGGCAATAAGTCGTCCACATACTTATGACTTTCTTCACCCTTGAACCATTTCGGTTCGGCTGTAACTAGCAGCCAGGTGTGGGGTAGTCAGCCCCGTATAGATCTATACACTCAAGTCACGCTCTCTAAATACCAGAGATTCTGGTTATGGGTGTAGTCCTCCACTCGCGTAATCCAGGTGGAGTGTTCTCCGAGGACGTGTCTCCAATCGTACCGGAATAACAAATTTACTAGTAATAATATGAAAGTCCTCCACTCGCGTATGTGCGTGGAGTGTTACCGAGGACAAAACAGTGTACAGGTATTATATTCAAATGTTTTAATTTCATGCTTTTAATTGATAAAATGTGGAAAAAAACCATTTGTGAAATACATGTAAAACATACTAGTTTAAAAACTTATTTCACAAATATATGTTACGTGATCTGTAGATTCGATCTGTTATCAGTTGCGGTAATCAGTTATAAAAGCATACAAAATGTGAAATACACATTTGAAAACATGTTTTGAATACAAGAATTCCCTTGTACTTTGCTTGTGTTCCCCCCCCCCCCCCTGAAAACAGTGAAAAAGGGTAGGGGTATGAACTCACCGGACTCGGAAACGTGTCAGTTTTGAATGCTAGACGTCGGTTCGGGGTTTGATTACTCGCGATGACCCTATGTAAAATGATATAATGTCCATATATATACAATTAGAGATACATTCACTAATCATATGGAACATTACACTCCAATGAGGTTAAACACCTCAAAACGAGCGTTTGGAGTGACCCGGGTGACATCTTCGGACTTGTAATGGCACTAGGGACTTGGGACATGAGTTTACTCTCCATAAGTAAACATTTAAATGCGTTTACAACCATGAAACACACTCACACATGAGTTTACGGCCGAAAACTCATGTTGGTGTGGTTTTGAGGGTTTAAGGGCTCAAATGGACCTAGAGGTTGCTAGAATGGATTTTCTAAATTGTCTTGGAACACTTGGACTGAATTTAAATCATCAAAATGCTTATTTTATGGGATTTTACGGCCCAATATAGGCTCCTGGCCGTAAACTCCTTAATCTTCATGAAATGGGTGTCAAATGTTGTTAAAACAAATCACATGTGATTCATAAGATTATTCCAAGACCTAGTATGATTTTTATGTGACATTTGAGGGGTGTTATGGAGTTTAGGGCCCATGAGACCCTCCACATGGCCATAAACTCTAATGTAGGGTCATACAAAGTGTTTCAAGGTCTAAAACTTGTATAGAAGGGCTTCTAAAATTCATCTAAAGGCTTTAGGGGTGTTTAGTTTGCATTCTAACACCAAAAGTTTTGGAGTTTACGGCCTAAGAACAAGCCTTGGCCGTAAACCCTTATAAGTCCCACAAATGATGTGTTTTAGACCCTTAAAGCATTTTTGGTTGGTCCCTTGATTTATTCCAAGTCTTTTGCTGGTGTTGGATGGCTTTCTAACACTTTAGAATTGGGTTTATGTCACATTTTGGGGAGTTTACGGCCCAAGCACTATCCTTGGCCGTAAACTCACATAAGTCCCACAAAATTCATGTTTCAGGTGTCCAAATGCTAAAACCAAGGTCCTACAATTCATATCTAAGCCATAGGAGTGATTTGGAAGGGTTTTAGGGCATGAAAAACCCCTTTTACTTGAGTTTACGGCCTAAGCTTATGCCTTGGCCGTAAACTCCTTTAAATGGCTCAAAATCATAGTTTTAAATGTTCTAAGTCCATATCTTGAAGTCCCATAGCCATATCTAAAGTCCAATTGAGTTTAGGAAGGAGTTTAAGGGCTTAAAACCCCATTAAATGGAGTTTACGGCCCAAGCTTGTTCCTTGGCCGTAAACTCATGTTCTTGGCCCTAAAACTCAATTAATTCATCAATTTGAAGGCTAAAGGTGTTGAATAACATGATAGGGAGGTTACCTTAAAGATTTGAAGCCTTAAACTTGTGATTTGGACCTTAATTCTAGCTTGAGGAGAGAGGTTGTAAGAGTTTAGTGAGAAATTGGCCAAAGGCTTCAAATGAAGTCTTAAACACGTTTATATAGCGTTTAAGTTTTGGACACGGTGGAATTTTACCCGATACCGGCGTTAGACGGGGTTTTTGGTCGTACCCGATTGAGTTACCGTAACCCGATACGGTAAATTCTAGAATTATTCCGATCACTAGAGTTGAGTGTTAAAATGATTTCTAAATGTATTAAGACACCCATTAAGTTATTTTAAATGTGTACAAATTAATGACTTAATTAAACTGAGAAATCGGAAATCGGAAATCGGAACGACGATCGGTTGCGCGAGTTGATTTATGAAAAAGTTACATTAAAATGAAGCGGAAATTTCGGGTTGTTACATTATCCCCCCGTTAAAGGGAATTTCATCCCGAAATTCAAGTTTAGAACATAAGACAAGATACAAATCATGGATAAGAAAAGAGTTGCGGATACTTCTGTTTCATTGAGTCTTCCCGTTCCCAAGTGAATTCCGGTCCCCGCTTGGCATTCCAACGAACCTTCACTAACGGGATGCGACTTTGTTTTGTACGTTTGACTTCTCGATCCATGATTTTTATTGGCTCCTCCACAAAGTTGAGGTTTTCATTGATCTCGATCTCGTCTAAGGGAATTGTTAGGGTTTCATCGGATAGGCACTTTTTAAGATTTGAAACATGGAAGACAGGATGAATGTTACTGAGTTCGTGAGGTAAATGAAGTTTATAGGCAACTGGACCAATCCTGGAGAGGATCTCAAAGGGTCCAATGTACCTCGGATTAAGTTTCCCACGCTTGCCAAAGCGTACAATGCCTTTCCAGGGCGAGACTTTCAACAGGACAAGATCTCCAACCTGGAATTTTAGTGGTTTCCGACGATTATCAGCGTAACTCTTTTGACGATCACGTGAGGCTTTCAGTCGGTTACGGATTTGAATGATCTTTTTGGTGGTTTCGCGGATGATTTCAGGACCAGTGAGAGCACTGTCGGGGACTCGACTCCTGGCTAACTGTGTATCCCCCACCTCGGCCCAGCACAGAGGGGATCTGCACTTACGACCGTATAGGGCTTCGAACGGAGCAGCCCTAATGCTGGTGTGGTAACTGTTGTTGTATGAGAACTCGATCAAGGATAGGTGTTTATCCCACGACTTTCCAAAGTCAATGACACATGCCCGAAGCATGTCCTCCAGGGTTTGGATTGTTCTCTCACTCTGTCCATCGGTCTGAGGATGATACGTCGTGCTCATATCTACTTTGGTTCCAAGGGCTTTCTGAAGAGATTTCCAGAATCTGGAGGTAAACCTACTATCTCGATCAGAGATAATGGATACAGGTACACCATGAAAACGTACTACTTCCTGAATGTAGATTCGCGCGAGTGTCTCCATCTTGTATGATTCTTTGATTGGGATGAAGTGAGCGGATTTTGTCAAGCGATCGATAATTACCCATATGGTATCGTACCCACTAGAACACTTGGGTAGTTTGGTGATGAAGTCCATGGTAATCATTTCCCATTTCCACTCGGGGATCTCGGGTTGTTGGAGCAGACCTGAAGGTTTCTGATGTTCGACTTTGACTTTGGCACAAGTCAGACATTTGCCCACGAATGTAGCTATCTCAGCTTTCATGTTTGGCCACCAGTATTGTTTCTTGAGATCCAGATACATCTTGTCCGAACCTGGGTGAACAGAGTATTTGGTTCTATGTGCTTCCTCCATGACTATTTCCCTGAATCCACCGGATTTGGGAATCCAGATTCGATTCATGAAACAGTGAACTCCGTCATCTCTGATCTCAAGTTTCTTTTCCATTCCTCTCAAGGTTTCATCTGACACGTTCTCGGATTTTAGGGCTGCATACTGAGCTTCTCGGATTTGCGTAGGTAAGTTGGAATGGATGGTCATCGTCTGGTTCTTCACTTTGTGGTTTGTACTATCCTTTCAGCTAAGGGCATCTGCTACCACATTGGCCTTGCCGGGGTGGTAACGGATTTCACACTCATAATCACTGAGTAATTCTACCCATCGCCGTTGCCTCATGTTTAAGTCTTTTTGATTAAATATGTGCTGCAGGCTCTTGTGATCAGTGAAGATTGTGCACTTGGTTCCGTAGAGATAATGTCTCCAAATCTTCAATGCGAAGACTACTGCTCCTAGTTCCAAGTCGTGTGTGGTATAGTTGAATTCGTGTGCTTTCAGCTGTCTACAGGCATAGGCAATCACCTTTCCTCTTTGCATAAGCACACTGCCTAAACCTTGATTAGACGCATCGCAATAGACAACGAAATCCTCTGTCCCTTCTGGCAGAGACAGAACAGGCGCGCTGCATAGGGCTCTCTTCAACGTTTGGAATGCAGTTTCTTGCTTATCACTCCAACAAAAGGGTACACCTTTCTGTGTTAGAGTGGTTAACGGTTTGGCGATTTTGGAAAAGTTCTGAATGAATCGTCGATAGTAGCCGGCGAGACCTAAGAATTGACGAATTTCCGTGGGTGTTTTCGGTGCCGACCAACTCTCTATCGCTTTAATCTTGGAAGGATCTACATGAATACCCTCCTCGCTTACTACGTGACCGAGGAAAGTTACCTTCCGTAACCAGAATTCACATTTGGAAAATTTTGCGCAAAGCTTTTCGGATCTAATAGTTTCCAACACTAGCCTCTAGTGCTGTTTATGATCTTCTTCACTTCTGGAGTAGATGAGGATGTCATCAATGAACACGATAACGAATTTGTCTAGGAAGGGACGGCACACCCGGTTCATCAGGTCCATGAACACAGCCGGTGCATTGGTTAGACCGAAGGGCATCACTACAAACTCGTAGTGTCCATACCGAGTCCTAAAAGCTGTCTTGGGAACATCATTCTCCTGGACTCGTAACTGATGGTAACCCGACCGAAGGTCTATCTTAGAGAAGTAACTGGCTCCCTGGAGTTGATCGAAGAGGTCGTCTATTCTTGGAAGAGGATATCGGTTCTTAACGGTTAAATTGTTCAGCTCACGATAGTCGATACACATCCGAAAGGATCCATCTTTCTTTTTGACAAACAGAATCGGAGCTCCCCAGGGTGAGGAACTCGGCCTAATGAATCCTTTACTGAGCAACTCATTGAGTTGACTAGATAACTCCTGCATTTCTGCGGGAGCTAAGCGATACGGGGATTTTGCTACGGGAGTAGCTCCAGGAATTAGGTCAATACGGAACTCGACCTGACGTTCGGGAGGAATTCCTGGAAGTTCTTCGGGAAATACATCGGGAAAGTTACAGATTTCGGGAATGCTCGCGAGGTCTCTAACTTCTTGTTTCTCGTTGATCACATGAGCTAAGAATGCAACACACTCCTTTCGAAGAAGCTTTCGAGCTTTGATGCAAGAAATGATATGAAGGTTGGAACTGGGTTTATCGCCATAGATTATGAGAGTTTGATTCGAAGGAAGATTGAGACGGATAGCTTTTTCGTAACAAAGAATGTCAGCATGATTGGGACTCAACCAATCCATGCCAATGATAACATCAAAGCTCTTAATGGAAACGGGCATGAGGTCTATAGGAAATGAGTGATCATTTAGGGTAAGCGTACAACCTATGAATACGTCGTTAGCGCTTTCTTTCTCACCATTAGCCATCTCGACGGTAAACGTTTCAGTTAGTGGTTGAGGATTTGGTTTTAGATTATGTTTGAATGCATGACTAACAAAACTCCTTTCAGCACCCGAATCGAAAAGAATACTAGCATATGAGTTGTCGAGAAGGAACGTACCCGAAACAACAGTGGGATCGGCAACTGCTTCCTCCCGTCCCATGGTTAGGACCCTTCCAGTGTTACCAGCAGTTGACTTCTTGGGACAATCTCTTTTAAAGTGCCCAACTTCACCACAGTTGTAGCAGGCTTGACTAACACCTGCTCCCGATGATTGATTAGCTGATTGGGTAGGAGTTCTGCAGTATCGAACTGTGTGCCCTTTCTTACCACAGTTGGTGCAAGACAATTCTCGACAGGGACCAGGATGATGGTGGTATTTACACTTGTCACACAGAGGAAGGTTACCAGCATATTTACTGGTAGGAGTTGAGGCAGTGGATCCCATGGCAGAAACAGCAACAACAGGAGTAGTAGTAGTAGCATGGACTGCTGCCGTCTGTTGTTTCTTGGATGATCCTTGAGAAGATTGACCTTTCTTCTTTTTCCAGAATTTCCTCTTTTCACCACTCCTTTGAGTCGGCTCAGAAGTGGTAGTGATTTCCTTGACATCGTCGTTGTGATCAATCAGAATTTGTGCTAAGGTCTTGGCACTATCATAGGTATCCGGACGAGCAGCCATGACTCTTTATTGGTTGAGATAATCCCCAAACGAACCTTTCGATCTTTTTGTTTTCAGGAGTGACTAACCCCGGGCAGAGAAGTGCGAGATCATCAAATCGGGAAGTATATGCAGCAATGTTGGAACTTTTCATCTTCAGGTTCCAGAGCTCGTGCTCTAATTTCTGCATTTCACCACGGGGGCAATACTCAGCAATGAGAAGTTCCTTCATGGCTTCCCAGCCCATGGCATTGGCTACGGGTAAGGTCAGAGATTTGACTCGGCCATTCCACCAAGTCAAAGCTTTATTCGCGAAGGTACAGGCTGCAAATTTGACTTTATCGGATTCCGCACAAGCACAGATTTCAAAGATGGACTCGATTTTCTCGAACCATCGAGATAAAGAAATGACACCTCCAGCGCCATTAAAGGATGTTGGTTTCGCATTCATGAAATCCTTATAGGATCCCCCTCTTTGGTGTCCCTGGCTACCCTCAGGGTTTTGAGATTGAGTACCACCACCCGAACCACTAGGGTTCATTTGTGACATAGCTGCTACCATTGCAGCTGTCATCATTGTCTGAACTGATGCTAGGTCAAACTGGGGAGGAGGTGGCGGCGAAGAAGGATTGTTGTTGTTCTTTGAGCTAGGTCTCTTTCGGGGAGGCATCTTGATCTAATAAGATCAAGAAAGAGAGGATGGTAAGTCCTCTACATTGAATCGATAGATATGACAGTTATATGATTCGAGTAAGCGATAAAGCAGGAAAGAGTTATCGAACAGATAATTTATCGCTAAGAGTGATCACAGGGAAACCACTTGAATAAGGACTACTACAGAGGATCGGGATCGAGAAATACTCCCATAGTATTTCATGAATTGTTTACGACAATGATTCGATGTTTGGGATATTAGGGTAAGTTTTAGGCATGCCACATACCACAGTCACTCCCAAGCACATGTTGGTCGTGTCTCGAATGAATATAGTTGGCCAGGCCATATTGATCCTAGACACGACTACATAACTGCCCAGGTTTAACCGTAGTACCCAACACCCATTTACTTATGTTCTGTTCTACTTGTGGTTACGGATGGCGACGGTTTGGTATACTTGTATACTTTTGAAAATACTTGTAGTTTGAAGATACTTTTAATTCAGAGCACTTAGGCCCTTTAGTGTTTATAGTTTTATACTATGTAAGGTTTGGTATACTTTATTCACTATAAAAAAGGGCTCTGATACCAATCTGTCACACCCCGAAAACCGAAGGCGGAATACATTTCCGGGGTTGACTACCGTGTTGAGTACCAAATCCAATGTACATAGTAAGTAAAGTAAAACAAGCATTACATTACATAATAATAGTTTTACAGTTGTTTCAAAAGTAAAGTTTGTACAGTTGTGATACATAGTATATATAGACAAAATGTAACGGGTCTTCATGTACACCGTCTTCATGCAAAAGAATCTTCGGGTACCTGTTCTAACGCTGACCTGAGAACACAAGCGGTTTGAAAATCAGCATAAAGCTGGTGAGTTCATAAGCGGTTTTGTTTTACGAAAATGTATCGGTTTCCTTTCTGTTTCTGAAATGTTATGTACACCAAGAAAATCCCGTATTTTCTTAAAAGTTGGTTATTGTTTCACAATTTTAAAGTATAGTAAGTTTGTACACTGAAAACATGTTTACTCGTGTGAAAATGTATAGTTGGTTATCTGACTGGTTAAACTGTTCTGTTTACTTATCATGTGTTACCAGGAAAGTCCCATACTTTCCTTATTGTATGTTACAAATTGTAAAAGATGTAATGTTATCCATTCTATGACTCTTTCTAGTTACGTAAGTGTTACCCAGGAAAGCCCCATGCTTTCCTGCATGTATGTATCTTATGTAAACGATGTGAAAGATGTAAAAGAGGTAATCGTGATTAGATTCCATGTTTTCCCCAGGAAGGTCTCGTACCTTCCTGAATGTTAGTTATAGTAAGTAAAAGATGTAAAAGATGTAAACGATGTATAAAGAAATCCATTATTACTATAAGTAAATCTCTGTTATCCTAATTGCGAGTTCCATAACCATACAATAGACTGAAACCTGTGGCAATAAGTAGTCCACATGTGGCAATAAGTCGTCCACATACTTATGACTTTCTTCACCCTTGAACCATTTCGGTTCGGCTGTAACTAGCAGCCAGGTGTGGGGTAGTCAGCCCCGTATAGATCTATACACTCAAGTCACGCTCTCTAAATACCAGAGATTCTGGTTATGGGTGTAGTCCTCCACTCGCGTAATCCAGGTGGAGTGTTCTCCGAGGACGTGTCTCCAATCGTACCGAAATAACAAATTTACTAGTAATAATATGAAAGTCCTCCACTCGCGTATGTGCGTGGAGTGTTACCGAGGACAAAACAGTGTACATGTATTATATTCAAATGTTTTAATGTCATGCTTTTAACTGATAAAATGTGGGAAAAAAAACCATTTGTGAAATACATGTAAAACATACTAGTTTAAAGACTTATTTCACAAATATATGTTACGTGATCTGTAGATTCGATCTGTTATCAGTTGCGGTAATTAGTTATAAAAGCATACGAAATGTGAAATACACATTTGAAAACATGTTTTGAATACAAGAATTCCCTTGTACTTTGCTTGTGTTCCCCCCCCCCCCTGAAAACAGTGAAAACAGTGAAAAAGGGTAGGGGTATGAACTCACCGGACTCGGAAACGTGTCGGTTTTGAATGCTAGACGTCGGTTCGGGGTTTGATTACTCGCGATGACCCTATGTAAAATGATATAATGTCCATATATATACAATTAGAGATACATTCACTAATCATATGGAACATTACACTCCAATGAGGTTAAACACCTCAAAACGAGCGTTTGGAGTGACCCGGGTGACATCTTCGGACTTGTAATGGCACTAGGGACTTGGGACATGAGTTTACTCTCCATAAGTAAACATTTAAATGCGTTTACAACCATGAAACACACTCACACATGAGTTTACGGCCGAAAACTCATGTTGGTGTGGTTTTGAGGGTTTAAGGGCTCAAATGGACCTAGAGGTTGCTAGAATGGATTTTCTAAATTGTCTTGGAACACTTGGACTGAATTTAAATCATCAAAATGCTTATTTTATGGGATTTTACGGCCCAATATAGGCTCCTGGCCGTAAACTCCTTAATCTTCATGAAATGGGTGTCAAATGTTGTTAAAACAAATCACATGTGATTCATAAGATTATTCCAAGACCTAGTATGATTTTTATGTGACATTTGAGGGGTGTTATGGAGTTTAGGGCCCATGAGACCCTCCACATGGCCATAAACTCTAATGTAGGGTCATACAAAGTGTTTCAAGGTCTAAAACTTGTATAGAAGGGCTTCTAAAATTCATCTAAAGGCTTTAGGGGTGTTTAGTTTGCATTCTAACACCAAAAGTTTTGGAGTTTACGGCCTAAGAACAAGCCTTGGCCGTAAACCCTTATAAGTCCCACAAATGATGTGTTTTAGACCCTTAAAGCATTTTGGGTTGGTCCCTTGATTTATTCCAAGTCTTCTGCTGGTGTTGGATGGCTTTCTAACACTTTAGAATTGGGTTTATGTCACATTTTGGGGAGTTTACGGCCCAAGCACTATACTTGGCCGTAAACTCACATAAGTCCCACAAAATTCATGTTTCAGGTGTCCAAATGCTAAAACCAAGGTCCTACAATTCATATCTAAGCCATAGGAGTGATTTGGAAGGGTTTTAGGGCATGAAAAACCCCTTTTACTTGAGTTTACGGCCTAATCTTATGCCTTGGCCGTAAACTCCTTTAAATGGCTCAAAATCATAGTTTTAAATGTTCTAAGTCCATATCTTGAAGTCCCATAGCCATATCTAAAGTCCAATTGAGTTTAGGAAGGAGTTTAAGGGCTTAAAACCCCATTAAATGGAGTTTATGGCCCAAGCTTGTTCCTTGGCCGTAAACTCATGTTCTTGGCCCTAAAACTCAATTAATTCATCAATTTGAAGGCTAAAGGTGTTGAATAACATGATAGGGAGGTTACCTTAAAGATTTGAAGCCTTAAACTTGTGATTTGGACCTTAATTCTAGCTTGAGGAGAGAGGTTGTAAGAGTTTAGTGAGAAATTGGCCAAAGGCTTCAAATGAAGTCTTAAACACGTTTATATAGCGTTTAAGTTTTGGACACGGTGGAATTTTACCCGATACCGGCGTTAGACGGGGTTTTTGGTCGTACCCGATTGAGTTACCGTAACCCGATACGGTAAATTCTAGAATTATTCCGATCACTAGAGTTGAGTGTTAAAATGATTTCTAAATGTATTAAGACACCCATTAAGTTATTTTAAATGTGTACTAATTAATGACTTAATTAAACTGAGAAATCGGAAATCGGAAATCGGAACGACGATCGGTTGCACGGGTTGATTTATGAAAAAGTTACATTAAAATGAAGCGGAAATTTCGGGTTGTTACAAAATGAATAATGAATGTGTCTCATGAACTAAATTGCTATAGTTTCAACAACAGATGATAGTATGAGTCTCACAGATAAAAGAGCAAAGGTTATTCGTAAATCCGAATATATGAACAAGCGTATGGTTTTTCCATAATATTTTAAAGATTGAACGCGATACTCAACGTAGTAGTAATAGCGTGCGAATTATATTAATATGATAGATGATACAACGATCACGAAAATTTGACCCTTAAAAGGGTCTCCGATTACAAGAATTTAAAGGAAGTAAAAGCTTTTAGCCGAAGTCTTATCTTATAACAAAATTTGAGGTTTTCGCAAGTACTACTTGCGACGTGTGTTGCACTTGGAGCTCGACTCTGCATCCGGTTGCTTCGACTCCATAAGACGCCTATCGAAGGCGGCTTGTTGTTCCCTCAACTCTGCGAGGGTTGCACTTCTTTGTGCTTGGAATGCTTCGGCGCGGAGGTGGATGTCATTCTGCAACATATCCAGGCGGCGGATATCGGCCGTGTGGACTTGTACTTCCACGTTGACCTCTCGGATTCGGTTTGCTTGAACCCCCAATTGGTAGGACTGGTTGGCCAGTTTACCTACCATCGCCGGAAGTGCTCGGTCGGCTGAACCTCCGTCCCTGATGTCGTAGAAGTCTCGACACATACCGTAGGGAGATCGTATCCCTTGTTGTTGGCTCCAGTGGATGAGGTGACTTCCCCAAACGGGATTCGGTCCTTGGAAGTTCCTCCTAATGGCTGGAGGGTTGATTATCTCTGGTTCCGAGTTTGTACTTGAGTCGTCTCCTCCATCCAACTCGATAGGCTCATCGTCCTCTTCCGGATCCTCCTCAATCCATCCTCCGTTGCCTTGGTTTGGGTAGTAGGGGTCTCCATGCGGGTAAAATCCAGCCATTTGACTATACGAGAATTGGGTTATAAGATTTGAACAAAACTTGAGACATGTAATACTAATTAATCTATTGTATGCACCAAATACTCCTATAGTATTTAAATTGTACATTAGATACTAGTGTCTATTTTGTTAAGTTTTGACTTGTTGCTCACTACGATCATTCCTCGATATACGTTAGTCTAATTTTGGATAAACATAGTTGATCAGGCTATATTCGTCCCAAATTTGATTACATATCTCGAGAACTAATCATAGTGTCCAACTTGTCTTAATACTTTCGTATAGTTCTTATCATAAAAATGTGTTGTTGTATGCATGTATTTTGGATTTTCATAACCAAAAATAATCTATTTATATGAAATAATGATTTTAGGTACGAAAACTTTTGTCAGAGACTTTGAGTCCATAAGCATTTATAGTTTGTATATCTTATGAGGTTCGTTATACTTAGTTCACTATAAACATTGCTCTCATACCAATCTGTCACACCCCCAAACCGAAACGGCGGAAACGTTAGGGAGCGGATGACTTCATGTGGTAACGTAACAAATGAATACATAGTAAAGAAAGCAATACAACCATCATATATATAATTGAAAGTTTACATTGTTTAAAAGTGTACATGTTCAAAATCAATTACAATATGATGTCCAAAATATGAAATTAAACTGGCGCCGTAGCGTCCCTTCTCCAAAATCCGTTTGTTACCTGTAATTACTGAATCCTTGGGACATACAAGTAGTTTTGAAAGAGTAGATCAGCATTTAAGCTGGTGAGTTTCATAAGTATTTAATGATAATGTTTGTATGAAATGAAATTTTTTTGTTCCTTGTTTGCTTGTTCCTAGAAAATCCTATATTTTCTACTAGTATAAATGTAGCCTTCTTTTAAGACCAATGTTTGTTTCTAGTAAATGTATGTACGTATAAAATTTCCAATACGTCTGAAAAACCCCGTAAATCATTGTGTTTTTAATACTCCATGTGAGTTTTATAACCATGCTATTGACTAGAAATGCCTATACACAACGTTCTTCAGGCGTTGGAATGTTCTAACATTTGTCACCCCAAATGGTGGACTATAGCTAACAGTCAGGGCACGGGTTGTCAAGCCCGTATAGATCTATACACAAACACCATGCTCCCCCTCCAAGGGATTCTGGTATATAATACAGAACTTGAAATGTGTACTCGAACGTACATGAAGTTATTGTCTCACAAAACTTAGTATAAAACAGATTTACTTGTGAAAATGTTCGTTCGTTATTGTATATGTAAGTAGCTTCTTGAAATAGTATTTCCATGTATGTAAAAGTTCGTAGTATTCTCGTGAAACTATACCTACTATAGTTTCCGAAAAGTGTGTTTGGTTTGCATAATAAACCCTTAGTAAAAATGCTCACTTGTTATGAAAAGTGTAGTTTTTGCAGTGCCAAAACCGACACACAGAAAGGTAGTATAAGCAAGTATCTGATTTATATAAATACATAAATCGTTTTCTCATTTCAAAAGATAAAATGTTGTCGTGGTATAATTTGCATATGAAAGTTTCCCTTTAATAGTTTCAAATCACATATGATTACTTTGATAAAACGCGTAAAGTGAAAGTTTATATAACACACGATAATAATCGAGTGTTTTACTTGTATTCCCCCCTTAAAGCATGTAAAAGTAGTCATAAAACATTTAAAAGTGTGAATTATAGGGGTATGAACTCACTTGTAAGATCGGAGGTTGCGGGATGAAAACCGGATAGAATTTCGGCTTGAGAAAGTGGATTTCCTTAGGATTCTCGGGAATCTCGGGGGCACAAACGACCTTCGGGACTCGAGCAAAGTGATCGGGGCTTTAGGGAAGTACGGGCATGGAAAATGAGGCTAGATCGTAAGAGAAATGAGAGAATTGGTGTGTTTTTCCCAGAACCCTCGCATCTCTATTTATAGGGGGCTGAGAGACCTCGGTACGCGGGGCGTACTCGTGCGTCATGCGTGACCGAGTCCTCGACTGCCTCGGCTTCGGATGGGACGGGACGGGCAGGCTCGCATAGGGGCGACGTGGACGAACTGAGACCAAGGCCTCGCGTACGCAGGGCGTATGCCTGTACGCGGCGCGTAACTCGGATGAACCCGGTGACTCACCCTTCGGATAATACCGAATTTTTGAATTAAATTTATATATTAATTATTTAGCAAACTTCAAAAATTCATACCTTCTTCATACGAACTCCGTTTTCAATGTTCTTTATATTCTCGCGAAGGTGATACCATACTCTACAACTTTCGTTTAGATTCCGTTGGCAAATTCCGAAATTATTTTTATTATTTATTTTTAAAAGGTCGCGGTAAGAAAATTTCTTTAGAAATTCATAACTTCTTATTCTGACGTCGGTTTTTGCCAGACTTTTGATCGCTGAAATACCATTGTTGAGACCTTCGATTCTCGTTTAGGTCATTCCGGTCAAAAGTCGTTCGATCTCTGATTCGAGTTTTTAGCCGTCTGCTGTTAAGTCAAACTTGAAAAATTCCTAACTTTCTTATACGAAGTCGGATTTGGGCGTTCTTTTTACGTACGATCACGGTTTAATGACTTCTAACATAATAGGTAATTTAATTAGTGATTTTTGGATATTTTATTTTCGAAGTTAATTTTATTACAACTAACGTGGTTACAATACTTGACTTTTTAGGTCGTTTACATGTAGTTGAAATATCGGATTGTCACAATATAGGTGTTACAGGTGAGGAGTGGTTGATGAAACAGTGAGAGTTTACAGCCAAGAGAGAGAGAGAGAGAAAAGAGCATAAGTGTGTGAATCTTGTATTTGGATCTACATTCTAATCAAATCATACAAGATTCATATTATTCTTTTTCTCCTTTTCTTCTATTTTGATCTGGCTTCATCCGTTTGATTGGGATTCAGCAGCATCAAATGAATCTGATTGATATACAAGCGGATTGGGGACTTACAATTTTGTTGAATGGCTCACTCTAGATATTCAGAACTAACTAGAGCACAAATGGAATATACGATTATCTCTATGCGTTAACGTACTCTATGAATCTATCTTCCATTCACTTTTCCATCCGATAAATAGACTAATCAGTTGTTTAATCCTTCTAAAGAAGCTCAGAATACTATAGGAGATGTTCCCAATTCTACAAATGTTTCATATGACCCCCCCCCCACCCACATTCACAAGCGAAGAAACTCCCAAGCCACTTGCTGACGAGGATCTCTTGGATGATGTAATGTTCGAAGATGATAACACAATAGTTGATGCTATGCTGATCCTCAAATCCTTTAATATGTTGCAGAAGCCTTCCTCCTTGATACCATTTTATGATTTCAGTCTCTCCTCATCCTCCGAGGAATCCAAAGAAGAAGCACATGATGAAGCTAACAAGCATACCTCTCCAAAAACTACCTTGGAAAGTGATCAAGGTAATGGGGCTCAAGCCAATTCGATTGATGACTCCAAGCCCTCCAAACATCATGATGACGTAAACAATGATGATGATAAGAAGTCTAAGAGTTCTACCTCAGGCACAGGATCTTCAGGCGAAAATATTGCAAGTCCTTTTGCCCTGTTAGAACTCTGAGACAATGTTGCCTTTGCTATCACCAAGGTCGACTCCCTTGATTAGAAAGTCGCAAGCCTTGATTCAAAGATTCATAAAAAGTTTACAAGTCTAGAATCCAAGCTATATCTCATCCTTATATCTCTTTCTGAAATCCACGATGCTTCTCCTTTGGAAGTGGACCGAGCCAATCGGCTCGACCAACTTATTTCCCTCTATCTCAAGCATACTATCGAAGAAGTTGAATAGAAGTATAATGACAGTCTCAGCTATCACATCTCTACCACCACCATTATGCTCAAGATTCATGATGACATGATTAATGCTACCAACAAACTCATCAAACATACTCATGTTCGTCATGAGAAACAGATTCAATGATTGGAAAATGAGATTCGTAAAAATGATGCCTTGAACATGATAATGCAAGAGGTACTTATCAAGCTGATCCGAGCAACCTGGAATGTTCTTGATGTTTCGAAAAACAAGTTCGGTGATATGCTGGTAATTTTGGATGAAACCTTTGCCCACCTCAAGGCTTAAGCTCATGCATTCAAGGCTTATGTTCTCTCACCAAACAACTCAACACCAGCTTTCAACAAGTATTTGAATAGTTGGAGGAACTCAAGATTGAATCCATACTTGCATCAGAGGCAGGGCCATCCCATGCAAGAGGGGGAGAAAGATAAAGAAAATAAAGAATGATACAATAGAAATACTTCTCGAAGTTTGTGCTCCGAGATGAATCAACTGATGAAGAAATTCTCGAGGTCGAAGCTCTTGAATGAGGTGATGAATAAGATGAAGACCTAGCTAAAAATGTGATGTTAGGACTTCAAGCCCTCAGGGAACAACCAGTGTATGTCCTTTCGGAAGGGAGGATGATATGGTCCTCAGTTTCTTGGCCATCATCCTTAGCTGAAGTGTTTAGACAAAGCTAAAACATGGCAAAGCTCAAGACCAATCTGATTGTTGATGCATTCTAAGCTACTCAATCCATGCTTCCACCAATTTCTGCTCCAAGGATAGTTTAAATTGATGAATATTCTCCCATTAGGAAACCTAATGATCTCCCTGAAGAGCCTCTAATTCTCCTCCATTTGAGTTATTCATCACCAAATCTAGTCAAACAAATCATTTCCTCTTTTTCTAGCATGAGCGAAAATCCACAAGACAAAGGTAAACAGATTGCAACAGACTCTAACAGCCTAGTGAAAATGTTTCAAAAGTCTGAGGGCTGCTCTCAAGAACAAATCGATCAAGCTTTGGAAGAAAGCATTCAAATTCAAGCACTAAAAGACAATTTGAATCCTATGTTGGGCATCTCTCCTCTTTTCTAAGGAGTTATTCATGACATACACTTTGTTCCACTCACGTACTACGATCTTCCGACACATGATGCTGATAAACTTGACCATCCAATCTCTCCTCACGATTATATCTATATCAAGTACATTCCTCTACATCCAAATGATGATCCTCAAATAATCATTAGAATAGAGTGTGATAGATTGAGAATGTTTTACTCCATCAACACACAATCCCAAAAGGAAGTGTGGTCTCAGAAGTGGATTGCCAAGATCATCGGATATGGTAACAAGGATCAAAGCAAGTTTGATCTTAATTGTATAATGTACATATACTATGTTTCTCGGAACAAAGAAGCCACCATCACCATCACGGATGTAAAATTTTCTTCGATCAACCCAAATGAAATTCTCACCATAGTTTCTCACTTCTGAGATCGTAAATCAAGTGACACGAGCATTGGAGACTACAATGTAACAACCCACTATTTCAAGTCAATGTAATAGTCTAGGTCAACCATTATAACTCGTTTTAAAGTAATAAAGATATAATAAATTAAAATTAAATGTTAGATAAACCCGATATCTATGAAGAAAGTTGTAGTGGTCATGATAAGGATTTCAGATATATAAAGAACTCCGAAATTTGAGTTATAATGAAGAAGTTATGGCCTATCGAAGTTTCACAATAAAAGCGGCACAACGTTGTGCGACATAAAAAGTGAATTTACAATAAAATGATTTTTAACCTTAGCGGTCTAAATGAAAGTCATAGTATAAATTAAACTGAGAGCGTGCATAAAACGAACGTCCAAATCAGACTTCGTATGAGAAAGTTATGAATTTTCTAAGATTTGGCATAGCAGTGTGCAACCCAGAATTCGAATTATAGATCAAGAAACTTTTAGCCAATACAACCTAAATGAGAATCGAAGATCTCGTCAATAGTAGTCCAACGGTAAAAAGATAGACGAAAACGGATGTCGGATGAAGAAGTTATGAATTTTTAACGGACTTTTCCTATCCTAGCCTGCTAAAAATGTAACTTTAGAAATAGAATCAAAATTAGCCGATGAAATTTAAACGAAGTTGTAGAGTACGGTCCCACCTACACATGGATATAAATAATGTCCAAAATGAAGCTCATATGCAAAAGTTATGAATTTTTGAAGTTAAAGGTGCACATTTTGAGGTGTATCCGAAGGGGAACGCCCTGCGCAGAGGGAATCCTCCGCATTCGCAAAAGCCTGATCCGGAGTTGGCTACATAACCCCATTCGCATGGATGACACATACAAATCTCTGAACACGAACACGCACCCTGCTCCTCCGCACCGCGCACGAGGGTATGTCATGCGCTCCTCGTAGGAACACCCTGCGCACCAAAGGTCAGAATCCTTCTATAAATAGCATGCAAGGCCTCCCGGATTATTTTTCAAACTTACCCCTTTGTTCACACTCTACACCCTCTCAAGCCACCATAAACCCCTCCTCCCCGAAGCTTAGGGAACTTCCTTAGCACTAGAAGAAAGCCCCGGAGCACCCGAAGTCTTCGAGAAAAGAGTCTTTTCGGTTTAAAACTCTGCCCGCGCACAACCTGGTTTTTAACAGAAACTCGCAGTTTCGTCAAAGGAAATTATTTTAAGAAGCAAAGTGTTTTCCGAATCACCACTTTATCAAGTGAGTTCGTATCCCTACGTTTTCACTATCTTTTCATATTTTTAAGGGGGGAATACAAGTAAAACACAAGGAATCTTGTGTTAATATCAAAACTATTTAAATAGTTTTCAATTTTCATTTTTACTAAAATAAACATACTACTTTACTAGTTCGATATTCCATACAAAAACAAATATATAAACTATAATAGGTATAGTTTATGAGTCATACATATGATTTTATCAATACAAAATGGCTTTTCTTTATTCGACACATAACCATCAATATAGCTTTGTGAGATATACTTCAAGTACTTATCTAAGTACCAACCAAGCCTTGGAATTATAATCAGAGTCTCCTGGAAGGAGAGCGTCACACTGGTGTATAGATCTATACGGGATTGACAATCCCACACCTAAACTGTTAGCTACAGTTAGACCCGCGGGCCTGAATTGAAAAATGTCGTACCGATTCTGACGTCTGAAGAACGTTGTGTTCAGGACATCTTAGGTCATCACTTATGGTTATAATAACTCGCAATTGGGTATTGAACAATCCGATTAGTGTATGAATACGTAACAACTTTATATACTTTTATTAAATATAGAACTATAATACAATATTTTACAATACAGGTGGTGGATCCAGGCACATAAATTCATGGAATTCCGTACAAATACAATTACAGTATACTATTTTCCATTACAGATAAACTTACATTTCTAGAAACATTCATTTTATGGATATTATTTTAGAGTACAACAACATATACACGGTTTGGTCTTATGGTATTAAGACTACAATTCATTTACAATAGAAAATATAGGATTTTCTGGAAGAACACAGTTACACTTTCAAGGAACAAATGGCAGATTTCTCTTACAAATATGCTTATGAACTCACCAACTTAATTGTTGACACTCTTTTCAAAACAACTTGTATTCTCAGGGAATCAGTAAAACAGATAATCACCGGCTTTTGAGGATGGGACGTTAAGGCATCGAAAAAATCATTTTGACATCATATTGTAATTGACTTTTGAAACATGTAACACTTACAATGATGTAACCTTTTTCAATTACATATATGATGGTTGTGTTTGTTTTCTTTACTATTATTCAATTGTTATGATAATGTACATGACGTCCTCCGCTCTCGAACATTTCCGACATTCCGGTTTGGGGTGTGACAGATTGGTATCAGAGCATTGTCTATAGTGAACTAAGTATATAAAACCGCATATGATATACAAACTATAAATACAATGGGACAAAAACTCTATGAAGTAATTCGTACAAGTATACTTTAAAATATTACGATATTTTTATAAAATTATAAGTACAATCATACTTACTAGTTCGGTGTCATAGCAATAGCAAAACAAAAAGTATTAGATAAATTGAACACTATGAGTAGGTCTCGGGGTATGTAATCTGATATGGGATGAATATAGCCTGATCAACTACATTTATCCAGGATGTGACTAATGTATGTCGAGGAATGGTCGTAGTGAACTACGAGTCTAAACATACCAACAAACCATACAAAGAACCTTTATCATACAAATTTAAAATACTATAGGAGTATTTTATGATATTATAAACCCACATGCTTATATTCTTTCTATGCTTCTTACCTCTACTCTCGTATAGACATTATGGTAGGGTTTTTCATCCCCGAAAATCCCCACCACCATAACCAAGGAAATGAAGGTTGGATCGAGGAAGATCCAGAAGATATTTTAGAAAATGAAGAAGACGAGGAAGACACTGACTCGGAACCAGAAGTTTACAATCCACCACAAGACACTCATAATCGCTGAAAAAACTTCCAGGGCCCAACGCCCATATAGGCAGTGGATCTAAAGAGATAGAGTCAAGAGCAAGGACAATGCCCTCCCTACGGTATGGAATGAGGTTTCTATAACCTCAGTAAAGGAGGTTTAGCAGACAGGGTTTATTTATCACGGTTCTTCGCATAGCCCACCAAGGAGAGCAAGCAAGAGCAACCACCAACCAAGTCATGGAAGTTTGTGCCACTATAGAAGTTACTAAAGTCCGCTTTCATCGTCTAGATGAAAGTCATGACCATACTAGAGATCAGACTAAGGCTCTACAAAAGGAAGTTACCAAAACTTGAGCTGAGTTAAGACAGTTTCGGGGACATCAAGCTATAATACAGAAACGTGTCATTGAGGCTGAGCACCGAGTAATGGATATGCAAACCTTCATGACTCCACCCTCACAGTTCTCTAAATACCATACACCACGAGTAGTTCTTATACTACTCATGTACATTATAGATTAAGTTATTCAATTAAGCATTAGTACTACCCTTTTATTGTATGTAAGTTCGACCTATTTAATAAGTGATTTCACTATTCATGGGTCGTAATGATATCAAAATTTTCCCCGTTTATTGATGTACTCTAGACCTTTATCAAGGTTAAATTTTTTGGAACCATGTACTAAAACATTTCAACAAGGAAATTGGCATGAATTTTATTTCATTGGATGTTACCATTGAATTCTTAAGTTGCTAAGGAAATCATATGTTTATTAATTGATTTCCTAATTAAATTTTTTTTAAATACAATAAAGCTAGAACATAAAAGAATTTCCATAGTCACTATTGAAAACTTATCATCATTTTATCTTTGAACCTATGGCAGAAATATTTCACCTCGGAGAAATCCTAGGCATTTCAACAACATAGCAACACCACCTCCTCCACTGCCACCACCTCTGATGGATATTGATGTCTTTCAGGCTGCTGTAATAGCTGCCGTGGCAGCTGCCATAACTCAAATTAATGCAAGTGGTGCCAGTGGAGCAGGTAGTGGTGCCAACAACTCTAATTATAGAGAAAGTCATGGACACCTAAGGGAGTGTTCTTATAAATACTTAACAAATGCCAAACCCAACTCCTTTGATGGCACAGGAGGTGTCATTGCTTTAACATCCTGGTTTGAGAAGACAGAATTGGTGTCTAAAATCTATGTGTGCCTTGAGACTAGCAAAGTCAAATTTGCAGCTTGTACATTCTTAGACAGAGCCCTCTCTTGGTGGAAAGGCTATGTTAAGTCGTTATCTCTCCCAGTAGCTAATGCCATGAGCTGGGAAGACTTAAAAGCCTTAATGCTAGCAGAATATTGCCCAAGGGGTAAAGTGCAAAAACTTGAACAAGAACTCTGGGGTCTGACAATGAAGGACTCCGACATTGCTGCTTATACTGCAAAATTTAGTGACCTGGCTATTTTATGTCCCAGATGGTCAGCTCGGAAAGCAATAAAGTGGAAAGGTACATCTGGTGACTATCTACCCAAATCCAAAGAAACGTAATAGTTGCAAACCCACTTACTTTTGACAGTGCCAAACATCTGGCATAAACACTGCTAGATCATGGAGTTTGCCAAGGCTTCATGACAGCTATTCCTGAGCATCCCAAAGAGATTGGCAACAAAAAAGAAGTTTTGGAATAAAATAAAAGGGCACTCATCACAAGAGCCCTCAAAGAAACAACAAAATATAGCAGTACACACTGCTACTATTCCTACTTCTGTTCTTGCTATTGTTCCTGCTACAGCTCCTATTATTCCAGCACCTTCCAATCGATATGTTGGAAATCTTCCCAAGTGTAACAAGTGCAACTTTCACCACACCGGAGCTTGTTGGGAAATGCACTGCAGAAATTGCAACAGAATGGGGCATATCGCCCGTTTTTGTATGGCGCCAGCACAACCGATCACCCAAGTCCCCGTTGTTGGAGTATGTCAATCCTGTTATGGGTGTGGTGAAACATTAAAACTTCAAGAGGGATTGTCCTAAAGCAAAGAATCATGGTGGTGTGGGATAGGGATGAGCATGGGTCGGTTTGGGTCGGTTTTTGGCTAAAACCAAACCAAACCGTAGAAAGTCGGTTTTTTGGTTTTTAACACCATATAGGTTCGGTTTTTGCATGGGTCGGTTTTCGATTTTCCGGGTTGGGTTTATGGGTTTTCGGTTTTAAACCGTGGGTTTATAAGCTCCTGTTTTTTTTTCTAGTTTTTAGGTTCAAACCTATTGAAAATACAGTGCGATAAATAGTATTGTATCTACTTTAAATATACCAAAATAAAGAGTACGAATTTTAGTATTATAAAAGCATAAAAGTGCTCAAAAGATCAAAGTTTAACACCATTAACAGTTTGTTGAAAATAAACATAAGGTATTAAAGAGCTAAAGTGTAAAGTCTAAAACTAAAAGTTTAAATCATAATATAAAGAATATATATGTGGGTCGGTTCGGTTTTTATGGGCGAGTTTATATGTCAAAACCGAACCAAACCGTTATTTTTCGGTTTTTGTAAAATTCAAACCTAAACCGTCGGTTATTGCTTTGGTTTCGGTTTTTCGGTTTTGGTTATGTTGGTTTTTTTCGGTTTTTTGGTTTTCGGTTCGGTTTTTGCTCATCCCTAGTGTGGGAAGATTATTAATAATAGGTCACGAAGAAGCAATAGCAGATCCTACCATGGTTACCGGTACATTTCTCCTCAATAATTCATACGCATACATTCTTTTCGATAGTGGTGCGGAGAAAAGCATCATGAGCCATAAATTCAAACACCTACTTAAAAAAATCCCCAATCACTAAAAGACACATTTCCCATAGAAATGGCAAATAGAAAGACAGAGAGAACTAACGACATTTACATAGGATGTACCCTTTAGCTAAATAAATATTCTTTCCAAATATACCTTATGCCAATCTCAATAAAAAGCTATGACGTTATCATCGGCATGGATTGGTTAAATTCTCACCGTACTATTATGAAAAAGTCATTTGCCTTAATCTTCCAGGTAGCAAAACTCTCATTATTTATGGCGACAAACTCATTACTATCACACCCCCAAACCAGACGGCGGAAATGTTCGGGGTGGAGGACTTCATTTGTAGTGTCACAACACATGCATCATAGTAATCAAAGTACAAATGACCATTGAATTTAAAAAGTAAAAATATTTACATGTGTTCAATCTCTATATATTGACACCAAAATAGTTACAGCAAAATACAAAAGATATGACTCAAAACGGCTCTAACTTCTCAAAAGCTCGGGGAGTACATGTTTATTGTTTCCCAAAGATTACAAGTAATTTGAAAAGAGAGTATCAACATAAAGTTGAGTGAGTGCATAAGTATTTATGTTTAAAAGTATGTTTTCTGTTCCTTGAATATGTAAACTATTCCATAAAATCCTATATTCTTTGTTGTATATGAAAAGTAGCTTTAATCTCATAAAACCGTTCTGTTTGTAAACCATTATTCTGTGTTTGTATCCTTTTGTAAAACCAATAAAAGTGAATGTGCCTATCTCTACAGTTGTTATTGTAAACTGTAATGTAATACTGTAAACTGTATCTCTGTAAACTAATACTTTGAAAATGTACTCATGTTTAGTTAATTATACTCTAACATATTGTTAATATCTTTTTAATGAGTTATTATAACCATACTATGACTAGATGGCCTAAAACAAATGATTTGAAGGCGTTTAAATTGTTGATAACAATTGTCACTCATAAGCTTGTATGCCCAACTATAGCTAGCATCCTGAGTGCGGGGTTGTCAATCCCAATATAGATCTGTCACACCCCCAAACCAGAACAGCGGAATCGTTCGAGGGTGGACGACTTCATTTAGTATCGCAACAATTGAATACATAGTAAAGAAAGTAATACAACCATCATATATATAATATAAAATTTTACATTGTTGATAGGTACTTGTTTCAAAAACAAATTACAATATGATGTCAAAATGAAACTAAACTGATGCCACAGCGTCCGTTCGTTAAAAGATGTTTGTTTACCTGTTTTACTAGAATTCCTGAGAAATACAAGTAGTTTTGAAAGAGTAGAGTGGCATTTAAGTTGGTGAGTTCATAAGTATTTAGTAACGATGTTTGTAACAAATAGAATCAAAATGGTTTGTACATGTTTGAATGTTCCTAGAAAATCCCATATTTTCTACTATAGTAGATGGTAGTTTAAGTGTTCCAAAACTTGCAATGCAATAGTGCTTTTCATGCCTAAATAGTAAGTTTATGTATAAATTGCTATGACATTTGAAAAACCCCATAAATCAATATGTTTTTAATACTCCATGTGAGTCTTATAACCATGCCATTTGACCAAGATGCTTATAAGAATGTTCTTCAGGCGTTGGAAAGTTATGACGTTTGTCACCTCAGGCCTGTCGGCCTAGCTATAGCTAACAGCTTAGATGTGGGATTGTCAATCCCATATAGATCTATACACAAGTATCACGCTCCACTTACAAGGGATTTTGGTATATAATACAGGAATTAAAATGCATACTCGAAAGTACGTGAAATGTCTCACAAAACTTAGTATAAAACAGATTTACGTATGAAAATGTCCATTTGTTATTGTGTATGAAAATATCTCCTTGATATAGTGTTTCTAGTGTGTAAATGTTCATGATTTTCTCATAAACTATTCCTATTATAGTTTTTCAAAGTGTGTGTTTTGTTCATATAGTAAACCCTAACGTAATGCTCATTTGTTATGTAAAGTATAATAGTTATAGTGACATAAGTGATCACATATACTTAAGGTATACATAAAGTGTTTGATTCGTATGTGTGTATATATATATATATATATATATATATATATATATATATATATATAAACTTGTTTTATTTCCAAGAGACAAGATGTTATCGAGAATATATATATCGCATACGAAGTTCTCATGTAGTGGTTATGAATCACGTATGATTTACTTGATAAAAAGTGTATATAGTGAAACTTTAGGTTACACACAATAATAACCGTGTGTTTACTTGTATCCCCCCCCCCCTTCCACCAAAAAGTGTATAAAAAGCATTGATAAAACATTTGAAAGTGTAGTTTATAGGGGTATCAACTCACTTGATAGCTTGGAGAAGGTGAGACGAAAACCGAGCAGAACTTTGACTCGAGAAAATGGATTTTCTCGGGATTCTCGGGAATCTCGAGAGCGTAAACTTCCTTCGGGACTCGAGTAAGAAAAACCGAGGCTTCGGGAAGGCATATCAAGGTAATCACGCAGAGTAACAGCACTTAGATGAAAGAAATGAGCACCAAACCCGGCACCCTTAAGCTTCTATTTATAGGGACTAATTTGGAGTCTCACGTCGTGAGTTTTGGATCCTCACGTCAAGAGGCTTAGTCAGCATGATCCTCTTCAACGATTTGATGTGGCTAACACTCTAGAACCCATCAATCACGAGTTCACGTTGTGAGCATGGTCCCCTCACATCGTGAGGCTGAGTCAACCTTAGATTTTGTGTCTTGAAGTTTTAAAATCAGTAACTTTTGCGTACGAGCTCTGATTTCGATGTTATTTATATCCATGCGTAGGTGTGAAAAGGCTCTATAACTCTCGTTATACTCCGTCGGCTATTTTTGACTTTATTTTTTTTTATTATTTTTCAAAGGACGGGCCTGGAAAAGTCTATTTAAATCCAATAACTCCTTTATCTGTTGTCTATTTTCTTCAGACTTTTTACTATTGTACTCCTATTATCGGGGTCTTCAACTTTCGTCTAGGTTGTGTCGGCTAAAGAGCACTCGATCTCTATTTCGAGTTTTTAGCTGTCTACTGCTAGGTTAGAAACTTCGAAAATTCATAACTTCCTCATACGAAGTCAGATTTGGGCGTTCTTTTTATGTATGTTCACAGTTTAATGATATCTAACATAGTAGGTAACCAAATAGAGACTTTTGCACATTTTATTTTCAAAGTTAATTTCATTATTTTCAAAAGTGGTTACAATACTTGACTTTTTAGGTCATTACATAGAGTCGAAATATCGGGTTGACAGATTCCATGGTCAACGAGAGCTTGTGCCAACTGTTTGGCGCTATCAAAAGTGACTGGTTTGGAAGCTAGTACACTTCCTCGAATCTGAGGTGACAGTCCCCAGATGTATCTTTCGATTTTCTTGCTCTCTAGAGCAACCGTCCTCGGGCAAAGGATTGCCAAATCACTAAACCTATTGGTATAGGTCGTGATGTCCGAGCCTACCATAGTAAGGCCCCAAAGTTCCTGCTCTAGCTTTTGTACTTCGCCCCTTGGACAGTACTCTTGCATTAACAGTTGCTTTAGATTCTCCCAGCCCATAGAATTTGCCACTACCAGGGTTAGTTACTTAACGTGTCCATTCCACCATGTCAGGGCTCTCTCGAAGAATGTACAAGCGGCAAATTTTACCTTGCTCACTTCCAGGCATGCACGGATCTAGAAAATCGCTTCTGTTTTCTCTATCCATTATGATAGAGCCATTAACCCTCCGGATCCGTTAAAAGTTATAGGCTTGCTATTGGTCAAGTCCTTGAATGTAAAATCCCCTAAATGACCTGGGCGTTGGCCATGCGTAGAGCTATTTACTCCTCCTCCTGTCGCATTATTACTCATCTGTACTATTGTTGTTGTTACTGCAGCTATTACAACAGCAATCAATGCGGCGTTTTCCGTCGACGGAGGTGGTGGTGGTGGAGGTATCGTGCTCGTCCTGGGTCTTAGGTTCAGACGAGGAGGCATTGCGTTGCCAAGAAATAAAAATAAAATATTATAAGTTTTGGTGGTTAAGAGTTGAATGATAATGAGTTAACTATCTTTAATAGTTCAAGAATTTGGTTTGACCAACACTGGGCTTTGAGTTTGATTCACAAATGGAGTTTGAATAATAATAAACAAACTCATGAACTCGAATGAAATGCACAAAATTTACACACAAAAGAGGTATGCCCTATATATATTAAACATATGGTTGTGTTACATCCGAAGTTAGAAAATTGTGACCTTTCTAAAGGTCTCTGATTACCGAAAGTTAAAGAAGGTAAGACTTTTAGCCGATGGTCCTATTCTATATCAAAATATGGGAGTTAGGCGAGCACTACTTACTGCGTGAATTACGCTTGGAGCTTGACTCTACATCCGAGTGCTTGGCTCCCATTAGACGCCTGTCAAAGGCAGCTTGTTGCTCCCTCAAATCCCTCATTTCGGAGAGAGCTACAGTCATTTGCTCCTGGAGGGAGTTGGTGTGGAGTTGAGCATTCCCTTGTAGCATGTCTAGGCAACGGATATCAGTTGTGTTCTCTTCCATCCTTATGTTAACCTCGCGAATCCGGTTTGCTTGGACTCCAGATTGATAAGCCTGATTAGGAAGTTTGCCTACCAAAACTGGGAGTGCTCGATCAGCTGAACTTCTTCTGCTAACATTGTAGAAGTCTTGACACATACCGTAAGGGGGACGCAGTCCTTGCTGCTGGCTCCAATGGTGGATGTCGCTTCCATAGACGGGAGTTGGTCCTTGAAATCCCTTCCTGAATGGAGGTCGAACCGATGGAGGTCAGACGGCTCGTGGATTGATTACCTCGGGCTCAGAAGTTGAGCTATCTGAATCTTCCTCTTCCTCATCTTCCATGGGTTCCTCCTCGGGGTCGTCTACAATCCATCCTTCATTACCTTGGTTGGGGTAGTAGGGGTCGTTGGGGTGATGAAATCCACCCATTCAGTCTATACGTGAATAGGGTTAAGAATTGACTATAAGCTAAAGTACGTAAAATTTACCCCTAAGTTTGACAGTTGAAGATACCCAAATACTCCCATAGTATTCTTAATGATATGCTCTTGGTATGTTTTAAATTTGTTGTCCACTACAGATACTCCCTGGGATACGTTAGTCGGCTCTCGGACAAATATAGTTGATCAGGCTATATTCATCCCAGTTCTAATTACATATCAAAAGGCACATCTGCACTGCACAATTTATTTATAATACTTCTATATTGCTCTAAGTATGAAAATAAATCGTTGTATGCATGTATTTGCGCTTTTACGACTCAAATAGTTTAAGTTAAAATGAAACGCGGTTCAAGTGTAAAAACGTTTTGTCAAAGACCTTGAGTCCCTATGTTTTTATATCTTATGTAGTTCGATATACTTAGTTCACTATAAACATTGCTTTGATACCAATATGTCACAAACCCAAAACAGAACGGCGGAATCGTTCGAGGGTGGATGACTTCATGTAGTATCGCAACAATTGAATACATAGTAAAGAAAGTAATACAACCATCATATATATAATATAAAAGTTTACATTGTTGATAGGTACTTGTTTCAAAAACAAATTACAATATGATGTCAAAATGAAACTAAACTGACGCCACAGCGTCCCTTCGTTAAAAGATGTTTGTTTACCTGTTTTACTGAATTCCTGAGAAATACAAGTAGTTTTGAAAGAGTAGATCGGCATTTAAGCTGGTGAGTTCATAAGTATTTAGTTACGATGTTTGTAATAAATAGAATCAAAATAGTTTGTACATGTTTGAATGTTCCTAGAAAATCCCATATTTTCTACTATACTAGATGGTAGTTTAAGTGTTCCAAAACTTGCAATGCAATAGTGCTTTTCATACCTAAATAGTAATTTTATGTATAAATTGCTACAGCATTTGAAAAACCACGTAAATCAATGTGTTTTTAATACGCCATGTGAGTCTTATAACCATGCTATTTGACCAAGATGCTTATAATAATGTTCTTCAGGCATTGCAAAGTTATGACATTTGTCACCTCAGGCTTGTCGGCCTAGCTATAGCTAACAGCTTAGGTGTGGGATTGTCAATCCCATATAGATCTATACACAAGTATCATGCTCCCCTTACAAGGGATTTTGGTATATAATACAGGACTTAAAATGCATACTCGAAAGTACGTGAAATGTCTCACAAAACTTAGTATAAAATAGATTTACGTATGAAAATGTCCATTTGTTATTGTGTATGAAAATATCTCCTTGATATAGTGTTTCTAGTGTGTAAATGTTCATGATTTTCTCGTAAACTATACCTATTATAGTTTTTCAAATTCTGTGTTTTGTTCGTATAGTAAACCCTAACATAATGCTCACTTGTTATGTAAAGTATAATAGTTATAGTGATATAAGTGATCACATATACTTAAGGTATAAATAAAGTGTTTGATTTGTGTGTGTGTGTGTGTGTGTGTGTGTGTGTGTGTATATATATATATATATATATATATATACTTGTTTTATTTCCAAGAGACAAGATGTTATCGACAATATATATATCACATACAAAGTTCTCATGTAGTAGTTATGAATCACGTATGATTTACTTGATAAAAAGTCTATATAGTGAAACTTTAGGTTACACACGATAATAACTGTGTTTTTACCTGTATTCCCCCCCCCCCTCTAAAAGTTTATAAAAAGCATTGATAAAACATTTGAAAGTGTAGTTTATAGGGGTATGAACTCACTTGATAGCTTGGAGAAGGTGAGACGTAACCCGAGCAGAACTTTGACTCGAGAAAACGGATTTTCTCGGGATTCTCAGGAATATCGTGAGCGTAAACTTCCTTCAGGACGCGAGTAAGAAAAACCGGGGCTTCGGGAAGGCTTATTGAGGTAATAACGCAAAGTAACAGCACTTAGAAGGAAAGAAATGAGCACCAAACCCGGCACCCTTAAGCTTCTATTTATAGGGACTGATTTGGAGTCTCACGTCGTGAGTTTTGGATCCTCACATCGTAAGGCTTAGTCAGCATGATCCTCTTAGACGATTTAACGTGGCTGACACTCTGCAACCCATCAATCACGAGCTCACGTCGTGAGCATGGTCCCCTCACGTCGTGAGGCTGAGTAAGCCTCAGATTTTGTGTCCCAAACTTGTAAAATCAGTAACTTTTGCGTGCGAGCTCCGATTTCGACGTTCTTTATATGCACACGTAGGTGTGAAAAGCCTCTACAACTCTCGTTTAGACTCCGTCGGCTATTTTTGAATTTATTTTTTTTATATTATTTTTAACAGGACGGGCCTGGAAAAGTCCGTTTAAATCCCATAACTCCTTCATCTATTGTCTATTTTCGTCAGACTTTTTACTATTGTACTCCTATTGTCGGGCTCTTCAACTTTCGTTTAGGTTGTGTCGGCTAAAGACCACTCGACCTCTATTTCGAGTTTTTAGTTGTCTACTGCTAGGTTAGAAACTTCGAAAATTCATAACTTCCTCATACGAAGTCCGATTTGAGCGTTCTTTTTATGTATGTTCACAGTTTAATGATATCTAACATAGTAGGTAACCAAATAGAGACTTTTGTAAATTCTATTTTCAAAGTTAATTTCATTATTTTCAAAAGTGGTTACAATAGTTGACTTTTTAGGTCATTACATAGAGTCAAAATATCGGGTTGTCACAAGATCTATACACACTTTTTTCGATCCCCGGCTGGAGATTCTGGTGATAATATCAAGACTTCAACTATGTTGTTTAAATAAATAAACAACCTGAACAGATTGTCTCATAAAAAGCATATGAACGTTACGTGTATAATAAAAACCCAATCACTCTGAAATAAATGATTGATAGTATTCTCCTTGTTTAGTATACTCTAAATGTACTTGAAAGTTGTATACCCTTGTTTAGTTTTGAATCGAACTCTTGTTCTTGTACAATAGTATAAACCCATGTTCTTATAAAATAGTGTACTCTAGTATACTTGACTCGTGAGTTAGTGTTCTTGAATAATAAATTATACCTATTATAATTTATATGTACTTTCTGTATTGATACTAACTGTTCATGAATGCAACCCCTTGCTCGACATGTTACAAAGGGTATTTGAAAATGAATGAATTAACATTTATATATATATATATATATATATATATATACACACACACACACACACAAGATATATAAATAAAATGGAAATGGTAGTCGGACAAATAACCGATACCCTAAATCCACATCCAAACAAGAAAAAAAGAAATAAAGTGAGTTATCAGTCCTAAGTCTTTTAAATCATATATATATATATATATATATATATATATATATATATATATATATATATGATTTTCGAGGAAAAATATAAGTTTATAAAAGAGTTTAACATTTCGAAATACTTTTGATGACCTGATGTCATTTTATCAAAATTTGAAACCACTTGTTTGTAACACAAAATCCTTGTGTTAAACTTGTATCCCCCCCCCCCCCCTTAAAACAGTAAAATATATGAAAATACGGGGGTATGAACTCACATGATAGGTGGTTATTTGGGCAGCGTTTCGCTTCTTAGAAAGGAGTTTTCTTGATGTAACTGAGAGTTTTTAATGAAAAGCCGCCTTCACTTGGGCAGAGTTTATGCTAAAAGATTAAGAACTTTGAGACTTCGGGGCTTGCTTTAAGTGTTAGATATGTCACCGGGGTTTCGGGATAGTTTAGAGAGGTTTAAAAGTGAAGGAAAGTAGGAGGGAGGTTAAGAATTTGTAACATAATCTGGAGGCCTTGCATCCTATTTATAGGAGGGTTCTGGCCTCGGTTTGCTGGGTGTACTACTAAAATCCTTAGTACGTTGGGCGTACTTCTTGGACGCAGGGCGTACTAGTTTGGTTCTTATCCGAACTTTGGAGGTGGCAAGTCTACGAGATATGCGTTAAAGCTAGTCTCATTACGTTGGGCGTAATCTTGTCGTAAGCTGGTCGTAATGGCCACCTGGATTCGGACATGTTAATTGAGCGAGATACTTGTTACTTTGCGAAGAAAGATGCTACGTAGACAATCCAAGGCCTTGCTTCCGAGTACGTTGGGCGTACTCTTATACGCAGGGTGTACTACTCTTTTTCAAACTTCAAAAATTCATATCTTTTACATACGAACTCCATTTTTGACATTTTTTATATCCACACATAGGTGAGACCATGCTCTACAACTTTCGTTTAGACTCCGTCGGCTAATTTTGACTTTATTTTTAAAGTTATATTTTTAACGGGCCGGGATAGGAAAAGTCCGTTAAAAATTCATAACTTCTTCATCCGGCGTCCGTTTTCGTCTGTCTTTTTTCTGTTAGATTTCTTTTAATAAGATCTATGATTGTTATTTAGGTTGTTTTGGCCAAATGTTGATCAAACTATATTTCGAGTTTCGGGATGTGTACTGTTGTGTCGAAACATAGAAAAATCATAACTTCTTTAGACGAAGTTAGATTTAGACGTTCTTTTTATGGACACTCTCGATTTAACGTATGCTATAACTTTCATTTATAGTTAAGGCTAAAAAGTATTTTATTGAAATTCACTTTTTACGTTAAACAATGTTTTGGCGGTTTTATCGCAGATTTTCGATAGGTCATTACTTCTTCGTTATAGCTCGGATTTGGGCGTTCTTTATATTTTTGGAATCCTTGATACGATTTCTACCGCTATATTCATCCCAAGTAATTTTTTTAACATTTCATTTTTGAGGGTCGGTTATGTAAATGCACATAGTATTCGAAAACTTCTCTTTATTATTTTAAAAAGAACTACAAATTGATCTATACTATTACATAGATTTGAAATAATGGGTTGTTACATTATCCCCCCATTAGAGAGAATTTTGTCCTGAAATTTGGACTATAGCGTTATACAAAGACTAGGGAAAAATATGCGGATATTTCTGTTGCATTTGATCCTTACGCTCCCGTTTTGCATTCCAGCGAACCTTCACTATCGGGATACAGCTTTGTTTGGTTTTCTTAACTTCCCTGTCTAGAATCTCTACAAGTTCTTCCTTAAAGTTTAGGCTCTCGTTTAACTCGATCTCCTCGAGTGGGATCACAAAAGTCTCGTCAGATAGACACTTTTTCAAGTTAGAAACGTGGAAGGTAGGATGAATGTTACTTAGTTCTTGGGGTAGTCGAAGTTTGTAAGCTACAAGACCAATTCTGGAAAGAATCTCGAATGGTCCTATGTACCTTGGATTCAGTTTGTCATGCTTTCCAAAGTGTATCATACCCTTCCAGGGAGAGACCTTCAACAAGACGTGGTTACCAACCTGGAACTCCAAGGGTTTTCTCCTTTTTTCAGCGTAGCTTTTCTGTCTATCTCTGGAAGCTTTAAGTCGCTCCCGAATTTGTACGATTTTCTCTATAGTTTCTCGAATAATTTTCGGACCAGTGAGAGTATTATTTGTAACTTGACCTCTAGCTAACTGTGTATCACACACTTCAGCCCAGAATAGAGGTGATCTGCACTTGCAGCCATAGAGTGCTTCGAATGCAGCAGTCTTTATGCTAGTGTGATAAATGTTATTGTAAGAGAACTTGACAAAGGGTAAATGAGTATCCCATGCCTTCCCAAAGTTTATCATGTACGCTTGCAACATATCTTCTACAGTTTGAATCGTCCTCTCACTTTGTCTGTTCGTTTGTGGATGGTAAGTTGTACTCATGTCCAGCCTAGTTCCCAGAGAGTTTTGTAAAGACTGCCAGAAACAAGAAGTGAATCTACTATCTCGGTCAGAAATAACATATATTGGCACACCATGCAGTCTAACTATTTCTCTGATGTAAGTTCTTGTTAGCTTCTCCATCTTGTCGGTTTCTTTTATTGCCAAGAAGTGTGCGGATTTGGTCAATCTATCGACGATTATCCAAATAGTATCATAACCACTCGTTGTCTTTGGTAACTTAGTTATGAAATCCATCATAATCCTCTCCCACTTCCATTCAGAGATTTCATGTTGTTTCAATAGACCTAAAGGTTTATGGTACTCTACCTTGACTTTGGCACAAGTAAGGCACTTTCCCACAAAGGTAGCAATCTCGGTCTTCATGTTAGGCCACCAGTATAGTTTCTTTAGGTCCAGATACATCTTGTCTGAACCTGTATGAATGGAGTATCTGTCACACCCCAAAACCGATGGCGGAAACGTTCCGGGGTGGAGGACGTCATGTAAAGTATCACAACCAATGTACATAACAAGCATAGTAAACACAAAACATTACATTACATAGGAATATTTACATTTGTTTGAAAGTAAAGTAATACATGTTTTATCTATACATTAGTTTGAACAAAAGTAAAGACGTGTCTGCTAAAACGCTCCGTCTTCTCCAAAATATCGTGGGGTACCTGTCTAATGTGGACTTGAGAATACAAGCAGTTTGAAAATCAGCATAAAGCTGGTGAGTTCATAAGCAGTTTTTTTTTCTGAAAATGAACAAGTTTCCTTTACTTTTCTGAAAAGTTGTTATACAAGAAAATACCATATTTTCTTATAAGAAAAGTTTAGTTATCCATTTGTTACACAATCTGGTTAAGAACATTTCAGTTATCCCAGGAAAAACCCTTATTTTCCTTAAAAGTTTATAGTTGGTTGCCAATTCGGAATGCAATGTACAAGTATCTACCATACTTGAAGTGTTAAGATAAGTATTTTGAAAACTTGGTTATCCTTGAAAGTGCATTAGTGTTAACACATATATAACAGTAATAAGTAAGTAGAAAAGTTTTCTTAATCTAAGTTGCGAGTTCCATAACCATACATTAGACTAGGATAAGGCTCGTACTAGGCCAATATCGTTGTTATGACTTTTGTCACCCGTAGACCTGTCGGTCCGACTGTAGCTAGCAGCCAGATGTGGGGTAGTCAATCCTGTATAGATCTATACACTCAAGTCACGTTCTCCCTCCAGGAGATTCTGGTTACAGGGGTAGTCCTACGCTCTCGTATCTGGGGGAGTGTTACCAAGGACGTGTCTCCAATCTTAAGATTAATGAAATTTGTCCTTCACTCTCGTATCAAGGGGAGTGTTACCAAGGACGTTAGTAAATCCTGTTGTTTAGTCCTCCACTCTCGTATCAAGGGGAGTGTTACCGATGATGCTAGAAAATCATGTTGTTTAGTCCTCCACTCTCATATCAAGGGGAGTGTTACCGAGGACATTAGAAAATCCTGTTGTTTAGTCCTCCACTCTTGTATCCAGGGGAGTGTTACCGAGGACGTTAGAAATGTTCTGAAGTTGATGCTTTTAACATTAATTATGTGGAAATCATTTTTGAAATATAAAATATAACATTTTATAATGAGTTTCACAAATATTTTGAAAACTAACTCTGCAAGTTATACGGTTGGTTAATACGGTTTCCAGTGTTAAAAGCATACGGAAAATGAAACATTTCAAATGAAATCATAAGTTTGAGTACAAGATTTCCTTGTACTTTTGCTTGTATTCCCCCCTTGAAAACATTGAAAAACACGGAAAAAGGTGTAGGGATACGAACTCACCGGACGAGAAACGTGTCGGTTGGATGCTAAGTGTCAGTTCGGGGCTTGAGTACACGCGAGGTTCCTATGTAATATGAAGAGATACATAATTGTATCTAATTAGACTTTGAACTACTAATTAGATAAGAATATACATTCTGAGGCACGAAAACACTTCATTTCAAGTGTTAGGAGAGTAGAACACCATGCTCTCCCTATGAGCGTGAGCAAAGGATGCCAGCGAATCTGCTATTCGGGTAGCATCTAAGAGTGTGTGGGCCTAGATAAGGAGTTTACCCTAAAAGAGTAAGCCCTTAGGGGTGTTTACAGTCCAATGACCATATCCCCATGAGTTTACAACCGTAAAATCATGGGTAGTGTGATATTGGATGTTTAAAGGTCTTACAATGCACAAGGAAAGGTTCTAGGGTTGATTCAAAGGCTATGGAAGTGATTGGGACTTGAAATGACCTTGGAAAAGGAGTTTACGGTTCTTGAATGGCACTTGTTGAGTTTACTACCATAAACACATGAATTTACGTCCATAAACTCATGTTTGTCCATGAATCATGTGTTTTGGTGGTTGTAGGATAAGCATACAAAGTTCTACACCCAATTCTAAGTCATACAAGGTGTTAAGGGAACTTAAACACCCCATTGAAGGTGTTTACGGTTTTGGGAGACCTTTCCAAACTGTAAACTCAAGTGTGACACATTTTTATATGTTTTGGTGCATCTCATGAAGGAATATAAGGTTCTAGACACTCATGGAAGATTTTGGAGGTGTTTAAGGGGCAATTTAACACCTTAAAAGGTGTTTATGGTCCTTGAAGATGTGTTTATGGTCCAAGAATGTTCTTGGGCCGTAAACGCATGTTTACTACCCAAATGATGTGATTTTGGTGTTCAAATCTCGTACATGCAAGTCCTTAAGCCATATCTGAGCACTAGAAGGGACTTGGAAGGGTTTTGGGGCTTCAAAACCCCTTTAAGGGAGTTTACGGTTTTGGGAGGTGTTCCCAAACCGTAAACACAAGTTTTTTATGGTTTTGGGTGGTTTAAACACGAGTTTACATGATAAACAAGCTTAGAAACATGCTAGGATAGATTACTTACCAATTTGAAGCTTGAAAGGGGAGTTTTTGGCTCAAACTCGAGTTTTAGAGAGAGAGTAGAGAGAGAAAGTTTATGAGGTGGGTAAAAAGTCTTCAAAAGATGACCACTCAACCTTTATATAAGGGTTGGGGTTGAGACCCGGTGGAAATCTACCCGATACCGATGTTAAACGGGGTTTAAAATTTTACCCAATTAAATTGTCGTAATTACGACTTAGTCGTAACTAAAATTTTTCCAAAAATATATTGGAGCATTTTTACGCGTTTCTAATGGGTTTGAACACTCATGAGTTCATAATGAAAAGAATCCCACTTTAATTAATTAAAACCAAAAGTTAACAAAAAAATTGGAATACGAACGGTTTTATTAACGGGAACAGATTACAGTGACGGAATAAATTACGGGTTGTCACATTATCCCCCCGTTAGAGAAAATTTCGTCCTGAAATTTAAATTAAGATACAAATCATGGAATTGGAAAGAGATGTGGATATTTCTATTTCATCGAGTCTTCGCACTCCCAAGTGAATTCGGGTCCCCGCTTGGTATTCCATCGAACCTACACTATCAGGATGCGACTTTGTTTTGTACGTTTGATCTCTTGATCCATGATTTCGATGGGTCCTTCCACAAAGTTCAGGTTTTCGTTGATCTCGATCTCGTCAAGAGGGATCACGAGGGTTTCATCGGATAGACGCTTTTTAAGATTAGAGACGTGGAAGACAGGATGGATGTTGCTAAGTTCTTGAGGTAGTCGGAATTTATAGGCTACGGGACCGATCCTAGCGAGGATCTTGAAAGGTCCTATGTACCTCGGGTTAAGTTTTCCACACTTTCCAAAGCGTATCATGCCTTTACAGGGCGAGACCTTCAATAAGACACGGTCTCCAACTTGAAATTCTAAAGGTTTCTGTCGTTTATCGGCGTAACTCTTATGTCTGTCTCGTGAAGCTTTCAGTTGTTCTCGGATCTGGATGATCTTCTTGGTGGTTTCACGGATGATTTCAGAACTAGTGAGAGCACTGTCGGGGACTCGACTCTTGGCTAACTGTCTGTCCCCTACCTCAGCCCAACACAGAGGGGATCTGCACTTATGACCGTAGAGGGCTTCGAATGGGGCAGCCTTGATACTGGTGTGGTAGCTGTTGTTAGACGAGAACTCGATCAAGGGTAAATAGGTGTCCCACGACTTTCCGAAATCAATGACACATGCTCTCAGCATGTCTTCTAGGGTCTGTATAGTTCTTTCACTCTGTCCGTCAGTTTGAGGATGGTAAGTTGTACTCATGTCCATCTTAGTTCCAAGATCTTTCTGAATGGACTGCCAAAATCTTGAGGTAAACCTGCTATCTCGATCAGAGATAATGGACACAGGCACACAATGCAGTCGGATTATCGCTTGGAGGTAGAGTCGCGTGCGTCTTTCCATCTTGAATTATTCTTTAATCGGAAGGAAGTGAGTGGATTTTGTCAAATGATTGACAATTACCCAAATGGTATCGTACCCACTCAGAGATCTGGGTAACTTGGTGATGAAATCTATGGTAATCATCTCCCATTTCCACTCAGGTATCTCGGGTTACTGGAGCAGACCCGAGGGATTCTGATACTCGACTTTTACTTTGGCATAAGTCAAGCACTTGCCCACGAAGGTTGCGATCTCGGCCTTCATGTTCGGCCACCAGTATTGTTTCTTGAGATCCAGGTACATCCTGTCCGAACTTGGGTGAACAGAGTATTTGGTCTTGTGAGCTTCATTCATGACAACATCTCTGAAACCTCCGAACTTTGGGGTCCAGATTCGATCCATGAAACAGTAGACTCCGTCACCTCTAATCTCAAGTTTCTTATCCATTCCTCTCAAGGCTTCGTTCAACACTTTCTCTGGTTTTAGGGCTTCCAACTGGGCTTCTCGGATCTGTGTGGATAAGTGAGAATGGATGGTCATCGTCAGTGTCTTCGCCTTGCGGCTTGAACTCTCCTTTCGGCTAAGGGCATCTACTACCACATTGGCCTTGCCGGGATGGTAGCGGATTTTGCACTCGTAGTCACTGAGCAGCTTTACCCATCACCGTTGCCTCATGTTTAAGTCTTTCTGATTGAAGATGTGTTGCAGCCTTTTATGGTCAGTGAAGATTGTGCACTTAGTTCCGTAGAGATAATGTCTCCAAATCTTCAATGCGAAGACCACTGCTCCTAGCTCCAGGTCGTGAGTCATATAGTTAACTTCGTGTGCCTTCAGCTGTCTCGAGGCATAAGCGATAACTTTTCCTCTCTGCATAAGCACACAGCCTAAGCCCTTATTAGATGCATCGCAATAAACAACAAAATCCTATGTTCCTTCGTGCAGGGACAGGATAGGTGCGCTGCACAAGGCTCGCTTCAACATTTGGAATGTTATGTCTTGTTTCTCACTCCAACAGATGGGTACACCTTTCCGTGTCCTAGTGGTTAAGGGTTTGGCGATTCTGGAAAAATTATGAATGAACGTGAGATAGTAGCCAGCGAGACCCAAGAATTGATGGATTTCTGTGGGTGTCTTCGGTGCCAACCAATTCTCTATCGCCTTGATTTTGGACGAGTCCACGTGTATACCCTCCTTGCTTACCATGTGACCAAGGAAAGCTACCTTCCGAATCCAGAATTCGCATTTGGAGAATTTCGCATACAGCTTATCCGTTCTAAGAGTTTCCAACACTAACCTTAAGTGTTGTTTGTGATCTTCTTTGCTTTAGGAAGAGACAAGTATGTCTTCAATGAACACGATGATGAACTTGTCCAGAAAGGGGCGACACACCCAGTTCATCAGGTCCATGAACACAGTCAGTGCATTGCTTAGACCGAAGGGCATCACCACGAACTCGTAGTGTCCATATCGAGTCCTGAATGCTGTCTTGGAAACATCATTCTCGTGAACTCGAAGCTGATGGTACCCTAATCTAAGGTCTATCTTCGAGAAGTAACCGGCTCCCTGAAGTTGATCAAAAAGTTCATCTATTCGAGGAAGAGGATAACGGTTTTTGACTGTCAGCTTGTTCAACTCACGGTAGTCTATACACATCCGAAAGGATCCATCTTTCTTCTTCACAAATAAAACCAGGGCTCCCCAGGGTGAGGAACTCGCTCTGATGAACCCTTTATCGAGCAGTTCATTGAGCTGACTGGATAACTCCTGCATTTCTGTCGGAGCTAAGCGATATGGAGACTTGGCTACAGGATTAGCTCGAAGAATTAGATCGATACGAAACTCGACTTGACGTTCGGGAGGAATCCCCGGAATCTCTTCGGGAAAGACATCAGGAAATTTGCAGACTTCGGGGATGCTCTCAAGGTCTTTAACTTCCTGTTTCTTGTTGATTACATGAGCTAGGAATGCATAACACTCCTTTCGCAGAAGATTTTGAGCTTTGATGCATGAAATGATGCGAAGATTGGAACTAAGTTTATCGTCGTAAATCATGAGAGTCTGGCCAGAGGGGAGATTGAGACGGATGGCTTTTTCATAACAAAGAATATCAGCATGATTGGGACTCAACCAATCCATACCAATAATAACATCGAAGTTCTTTATGGAAATTGGCATTAGGTCGATTGGAAAAGAATGATCGTTCAAGGTAAGGGTACAGCCTATGAATCTGTCATTAGTGTTTTCTTTCTCTCCGTTAGCCATCTCGACGGTAAATGTTTCGGTTAATGGTTGGGGGTTATGTTTAATAAGATGTTTGAATGAATGGCTAACAAAACTTCTTTCCGCACCAGAATCGAAAAGGATACTAGCATAAGAGTTGTCGAGAAGGAACGTACCCGAGACAACGGTGGGATCGACGACTGCCTCCTCTCGTCCCATATCATCAAATCAAGTGAGTGTATAGTTACTTTCATCTTACACATAGATATGAAGTATTTTCTATAAAATACGTGTTACCTATAATTAAATTGATTGTTTATTTGAGATGATTGTTGAATACAATGTTTTATACAAGTTATAAACTATATATGTATTTTATCTACAAATATGTTGGGTAAAACATGGGTAGACGAAATAGTTGATGTGTGTTAAAATGATGAGATGCCTCGATGTTGTTGTTGTTCCAGTCATCTAGCGGAGTATAGATGACGACCACGGACTCTTCTAGACAGTCCAGTGGAACGCTGGTAGGCTCGCAACCTGTAGGTGTTGTGAACGACGTGTTCACCGGTGTACTCCATCCCCCTCATGGTTGCTTTTAGGACATTTATTGTTGAGGAACCCCCTTAGCAGTAGTGTCCATCCCGATGATAAAATCCTTAGACTAGGTCCTTTGTATAGGTGTTTAGGGACGTAAAGTCAGGATAACGGGAATGGGTAATCAAGGTTATTGTTGGTTGATGAAATTAATAAATTTATTGTTGATCGATGAAATTAATAAATTTATTATTATTTGTGGGTTGAAAACCCTATATGCTCACCAGGCTCCCAAGCCTGACCCACTCAGCTTTCTGTTTTACAGGTATTGGACTCAGAGCATAATTATGATGATGATGAGGGACTTTTGGATTATAGGCCATTTGTTGTAAATAACTGTTGTAAGGCTTTTAATGTACTGTTTATACTTATGTACTGTATCGAACATGACATCCCAAGTCTTTTAATGAAATACATTTCTAAGGAAATGCTTTTGATAAATCTTTATCATATTATTATTTTTGGGACAAATTCCGCAATTCTTTTATTAAAAGGTTACTCTGATTTTGAAATAAAGTATAAACAAAACCGGTCTTTTCTGGCCGTGAAATTAGGGATGTCACACGACGTGGATCCCTGTATTTCTGGTTTGTGTTTCGAAGCATGGGGTGACGATTCCAACTTTGGAGGTAGTTATGAGGCACGACCCATTTCTGATTAGCACCCAACTGGTTCCCACCCTTGTCAAGATTCTTGGGTTTTATGAATACAAGTGCATTTGGCTAATTTCTGAAGCAAAGAGCCAAATTTTACAAATTGGTCCAAAGAAAATATTTAATGAAATGGATGGATTGGCATTGAGTTTATTGGAATTTTATTAAGTTGGGAGTCCAGCTCAAGACTCGCACAAAAAGAAGCACTTGCAGGAGGCAACCTATCATTAGAATTTGCTTTTCTTTTTATTTTTCTTTTTCTTTTTATTTTTTGTGTTTGATTTTGTTTATTTCTAAACTTCTAGTTTATTAGGGTAATGTAGGAATGCTAATTTGATTTTTTTCTGTTATTATGTAGTTTTTTGTCTTTGATCTTTGCAAAAGTTAGGGTGAGATTAGAGAGATTTCTTAAAGCGTGAGGGAAATAAAGTGAGGGGTCGACTCGTTGACGGGAAGATTAAAAGACTTCGAGCGATATGTTGAGTCCGATGTTTATATTTACTAAAAGGAGTCTCGTCACTAAAGAGTATAAGGAGGTGTATTACCTTAATACCCTCCTTGAACACCAAATCTGAACTAAAGCAGAAAGAAGTATTTGCACGATCAGAGCCAAAAACTCATCGAGTGCATACATACAACTCGACGAGTTCTAGAGGAAAAACGCAATTCCTGCCCAAGTTATGATCCAACATGAAGAGTTCTCCACTATCAACTCGACGTGTTGCTCAGTCATTTGATTTTTGAGTCTTCGATTTGAATCCATACGACGCGGGCATAGTTTATATTTTGAAGTCCAATTCTAAGCATTTCCAAGAGCTTATATTTGGAGCTTTTATAAAGATTGTACACATGACATTTGACACCCAAGGCATGGATAAGTTGTTCCCATGTCTAAAGTCAGCTGAAGATGGAGCTAAATTGAAGAAGATCACCCTCGCCACTACTATCCCAGGGGAGTTTGTTCCAATTCTCTCTTTATTTTTATGTTCTTTAATTGTTTTAACATGCAATGGGGACGTTGCGTAAATTAAGCGTGGGGTAGGGGGTTGGTTATTTTAGTTACATTTTAAAATTTTTGAAATTTTTGCATTAAAATTGCTAGGGATAAATTAGAAAACTATAGTAAAAGTAATTCGGAATCATGCTAGTACTATGTTTGATGATTTCATGGAGACCCAAATGTTTAGTTGAGCCTATATACATTTTAATGCATTTGTGGCCTCCTTTATTCTAGTGAAATCATGCGACAAAAACACAATCTCGCTTAGTTTGAGGGATGCAATATGTTTAGCATTGTGTACTTGAAATGTATATAGGAAAACTAATACTTTAACCAATAATGGTTAAAGTTGAGTGCCCTTACTTAAGCATGTACGTTTTGAGAGAGAAAAAAAAAGTGAGATCCATGAAAAAAAGTGAATTACAAGAAAAGTTGTAAGAATTTTGGAGCAGTTAAAGTGAAGATCAAAAGATCAAAATTCTCAAGAAATTTAAAAAGTTGAAGATATCAAAAATCAAATTAGTGGTGAATTCAAAGAAACCAAGATCAAATTATCAAAGAAGTGAAGAATTCCAAAGAGCTCCATAGTAGTATCAAAAAGTTGTAATTTTCGAGATTATGTATGCTTGGATTGCTTGACCAAAATACCTTGAGGTTAGGATGTTTTCTACAGATGGATTCGGAGGGATGCATAAAATGAGCGTTGTTCAAAAGAAGTGGGTGAGTGTTTATGAGGATTGATAGTATATAGAATTAAGGGGTCCTTAGGAAAAACTTTAGACACAAATGCATGCGTTGCAGTCTTGGCATAATGCTTGGATTCAATTAGGATTGTCTTATGTGTTACTAGTGTGTTAAAATTCAGTTTTGCTTGGGGGCAAGCAAAAGTCAAGTGTGGGGTATTTTGATAGGGGCATATTTAGTCATATAATTTATATATTATCTTAATACTTTATGTTTATTATATCTCATTTAATGAAAAAAAGGTGCTTAATTAGTTTAGAATTTCATTTTCAGCAACAATGACATGCTCGGATGGAAAAGGTAGTGGATTTAGCAGTTAGAAGCTTGGATCTTCGATTTTGAAGAAAGAATGATGTTGTTGTACAGCTTGACCCCTCGTCAGTGTTTTGATCATATCTTATGAATCGTAAATCTGATTGACGAGATTCAAAATGTTTAAAAAACTAGACACAATTTCGGATGACTTTTGTGTTTCGAGAAAATGCTCATTTCAAACATGCTCGACGAGTTGGCCATCAGCTCGACGATTTTATCAAAAAGTTCGCGATTCTTGATGCTGACTTGCCGTCCACGGATTTTAAGTGATTGGCTCGTCGAGTCGGTCACTAGATTCACCGAGCCGCCCCTGTTTTCAGAATATATATATATATATATATATATATATATATATATATATATATATATATATATATATATATATATATATATATATATATATATATAAACGCTTCTCATTCGAACCCTAACTAATGGCGGAAGCCTTGAACGATTTTTGGAGGCCAGAAGGGTTCTTGGAGCTCTAGTTTTCTATAATTCAACCTAAGAAGCAATTTAGAAGAGATCAAAGGCAAATAATTATTACTCTTTACTTAATCTTTTGTTTAAACTATGTTGGCATCAATTGATTTCGTTTTTGAGTTGTTTTCTGCTTTAATTATGAGCTAAAAACTCATAACCTCTGTTTAGGGTAAATTATCTTGTTACTATGGTTTGATTTTGTGGTTGGATTAATTTAATTTGGCAATTTTGTTTGGTTAAGCTTGTTAAAGAACCTTATGTGTTAATTAAAACTATTTTCTATTAATTAATCAGTATATTAAGTTGCATGAACATCTCTTAATTGCTAATATCATATTATTTGTGTGAAAACATTGTTATATGTCTAGTAATAGCGAACGTGAAACTAGGGTTAACTAGAAAATGTGTAAGTTAATGTGCGAGCCTGTGTAACGAACCATCAACAAGAAGTTAATTGAATTAGTAATTTTATTAGCTAACTACAAGTCATACTTAACCTGAATTAATAAACTAGAAAATTCTTTAGTTTAATCACTTGATCACTGATTGAATTAATTTGTTTTCTAAGGATTAGTAATAGCGAACATGAACCTAATCACACTAATCAGTAGTCAACGCCAATTAATCCATTGCACTTGCCATAAAATCAACCATATGAACAAGTGAGTCGAACCTAAACAGAAGTCTCTTTTATTATTGAATCTACTTAGCTTCTATTCTCTTTAGTTATTAATTGCCTTCGTTTAAGTGCTATTTGATTGCTTAAGTTTCTAGTCTTGCAAAACTAGAGAAAACCCCATTTCTATTACTTTTTTTATTTTGATAATATTAGCATTTATTTTAATAGTTTACCGTTCCCTGTGTTTGATACCCTACTTGCTTGCACTATATTACTAATCAATAGGTACACTGCCTTTCGTGTGTTTATTTTGTGTCTAATTTAGTAGGATTAAAACTAGTGCATTCCGCACACATCAATCGAGTTTTGTGTGCTTCATTCATAACCATGTCTCTATAACAACCGAACTTTTGTGTCCAGATCCAGTTCATGAAACGATAGACTCCATCACTTCTGACTTCGAAATTTTGATCCATTCCTCTCAGTGTTTCACCTGCCATGTTTTCGGGTTTTAAGGCATCAAGTTGTACCTCTTTGATCTGCATGGACAGATGTGAATGGATCATAATGGTCAACGACTTTACTCGGCGTCCCGAGTATTCTTTTCTGCTAAGGGTGTCAACTACAATTTTAGCTTTACCAGGTTGATAACGAATATCACATTCGTAATCATTAAGTAGCTCCACCCACCATCGTTGTCTCATGTTCAGCTCCTTCTGGTCGAAGATATGCTGAAGACTTTTATGGTCCATGAATATTGTGCATTTCGTGCCATATAAATAATGTCTCCATATCTTTAGAGCAAATACTACTACTCCTAGTTCAAGTTGATGTGTTGTATAGTTGACCTCATGTGTCTTTAGTTGTCTCGAGGCGTAGGATATAACCTTCCCTCGTTGCATAAGAACACATCCAAGCACTTGGTTAGAAGCATCACAGTACACTACAAAGTCTTCTATCCAATCAGGAAGAGACAAGATCGGTGCACTGCATAGGGATCGTTTCAACGTTTGGAACGCTGCTTCTTGTTTCTCTCCCCAACTAAAAGTTACACCCTTTTGTGTCAAGGTGGTAAGCGTTTTAGCAATTCGGGAGAATTTCTAGATAAATTTGTGATAGTAGCTAGCAAGAACTAAGAATTGTTGGAATTTTGTAGGTGTTTTGGGTGTTAACCAGTTTTCAATTGCCTTAATTTTGGATGGGTCCACGTGAATTCACTCTTGAGTGACCACGTGACCCAGGATATCTACTTTCCTGAGCCAAAATTCACATTTTGAGAACTTTGCATACAGTTTCTCTGTTCTCAGAGTTTATAATACTTGATGAACATGTTGTCCATACTCCTATTCGCTTCTTGAGTAGATAAGGATGTTGTCAATGAAGACTATGATGAATTTATCCAGGTATAGACGACACACTCTCTTCATTAAGTCCATGAACACAGCAAGTGCATTCATCAATCCAAAAGGCATCACTACAAACTTGTAATGACTATAACGAGTTCTAAATGGTGTTTTGGGAACATCCTCCTTCAAAATACGTAACTAGTGATACTCGGATCTCAAATCTATTTTCGAGAGGTAGCTCGCACCTTGAAGTTGGTCGAACAGATCGTCAATGTGAGGTAGAGGATAACAATTCTTAACTGTAAGTTTATTCAGCTCGCGATAGTATATGCACATGCGGAATATTCCATCCTTTTTCTTCACGAACAACATCGGTGCTCCCCATGGTGAGATTCTTGTTCTGATGAAGCCTTTGTTAAGGAGTTCGTTCAGCTGGCTGGATTGTTCCTACATTTCTGATGGTGCAAGATGATAGGGGGATTTGGCTACAGGGGTAGCCCCAGGGATTAAGTTGATTCTGAATTCGACTTGTCGTTCTGGTGGCACTCCTGGGAGATCATCAGTAAATATGTCAGGAAAATTGCAGGCCTCAGGAATGCTCACGATGTCTTTCACTTCTTGCTTTTTGTCTACCACATGAGCTGAGAAAGCACAATACTCCTTACAAATATACTTTTATACCTTGATACAAGAAATCATCTGGAGGTTCGATCCGGGTTTGTGATAACTTCATTTTATTTACTTCTTTTTATAGTTTTTTAGCACATTTCATTCGCATTTTAGTTAATTTCCATGCATATTTTCTTTTTTTGTTATTTTTATGACCATTTCGGGTACTTTCTAGTTTCTTGAGCATTATTGCAGATTTTTTGGAGACTAGCGGAGCGGGATTTTTGGGAGGTGATCGGACATGAAGGGCAATGGGGATTTCGTGCTTGATGGCTATGGAGGTGATTCATGCAGTGGACTTGTCAATTGCTTGAGGGCTTAGAAGTGTTGAACTTTAAATTTGAAAGGCACAGGAGAATTCTTGAGTGTGCAAGATCGATGATTGGGGAGTTTGCGGAAGCTTTAAGTGATGTGGAGAGGAAAATTGGGCTCAAATTGAAGAAACATTGCAGAGAAATGAGTTGGAAGTTGATTAGACTCGAACTGGGCCAATAGAATAGCTGTGGGGGCCCAAATCTTGAAGGAGCCCAAAAACTCTGTCATAGTCACGTGACCCGCGTGGATTCCTGACAAAGGAAAATTCGGGATTTAGTCTAGAGCTCTATATTGGGAAGGTTTGTGTGCCTCTTCAGCCTTATCTTGAATGTCCGATTTTGACACTTTCTCTCTGGATTTTGGAGAACTTTTGAAGACCAAGAACACCTCAAGAACATCTACTTTTCACCTCTTGATTATTGTAAAATGTTTGGTACAATCTTCTCTAACTTTGTTTTTTTGAGTTTAGCCATGCTTGACTAAACTACTCTTGGTTGACTTTTTGTTGAATCCTTTGAAATTTTGTTGAATGTTGAAGAATCCATGAACTTGTTCTTAAATCTTTATGGAAATGTTTTGTGTTTTAACATATTATTACTACTAGTATGTTTTTGTTCATGAGTTTAAATGTGTTTGTGGTGATTAGTTGCCTAATTTCTTGATTGAGTAAAGGATCCTTAAATTAGCAAGCAACAAATGATTTTTGTGTTGTTTTTGCTTCACACAATCATAAAAACATTTTCACCAACATTGTAGTGAAAGCAATTAACTCCTCTTGGATTTGGTGACATTTTAGTTCTTAATGCTAGTTGACTTTCACTAATTGCATGCTTAATGGAAATTGTGACTTTGACTAAGGAAATTGTTATGAGCTTCTATAACCATTTTAAAAACTAAGAAAAGTCTAGTTAATCTCAAGCTTCTTGGATTACTATGGCCAAATTGAGGATTTAAAATGTAACAAAGTAATTTTTCAAAACAATTTTTCATTTCTTTAAAACATAATTTCATTCAAAACAAACCATAAAAATCTATTGTAACGTAGTCATAATACAAAACATGTCAAATCCCAAGATCAAATAAATTCCAATCAGCCTACGTGTGTGTGTACGAGTCATGTCGGCGCCTTCCCACGGTCCTCGCTAGTACCTAAAACACATAACACAACAACTGTAAGCATAAATGCTTAGTGTGTTCCCCAAAATGCCACTTACACATATACCCCCTTCCAGGCCATGACCTTCCGGTCCATGTGTCTCAGGGGACTTCCATCCCGACTTGGTAAACCTTCCGGCCCCACCCGTGTCGACCTTCCGGTCCATAACTCTCTGACCTTCCGGTCTACATCATAATGCCTTCCGGCCCATAACATAATGCCTTCCGGCCCAAATCAAGCATAACATACATATCGCATACAAAACAGGCAACCTAACATACAATGCATATATCTTATAGCATACCAGACCTTTCGGTCACACATAGGTACCCTTTCAGGTACAGTATAGTGAGAAGACTCACCTCGTATGATGTCTAAGTCTCACGTGCTCGATATTCCTGAATCTCGTAACCTCGACCTAGCCTCGCCTAATCACATCAAATAATCATTCTAAATCATTAACGACTCTCAAGGCTATACTATATTGCTTCTAAAATTCTACAGAAGGGTAAAAGACCATTTTACCCCTCCCTAACCCAAAAGTCCATATGTTGACTAAAACCCTAAAAGTCAACAAAAGTCAACAGCAAGCAGTACGCGGGGCATACTCTTACATTCCAGAAACAGGGTACGCAACCCCTTACGCAGCGCGTACTAAGATTACTCCCAACGTAATGCCCAGTTTCCTTGTTCAGCACATTCAGGTCTTAAACGGTTAAGACTTGCATCCAAACTTCATATCTGACTCCTCTAATATGTCTTAAACCATAAAGTTGGAACCTTTAAGCCTTTGCATGGTTGTAAAGGTCACTTTGTGCTCAAAACACCTTTCCTCTTTCCATAATGAGACTATAACTCATGCATGACACAGATCCATGTCCAAGACTCAATTTTTATGACTCCTCAACACATATTACACTAGAAAAGGTCAGATCTAAGCATATGGAGACTCTTTGCACATAAAGTCTCCAACTTTGAACCAAATACCCTAAAAATGGTCCAACAAGCAAAACTTATGAAGAACAAGGAAAGCTATGAGCTTTTTACCTCAGGAAGGATCTCCAACCACTGTAGAACTCGGATCTACACTTGTTCTTCAACTTCTAGCTCCAACAATGGCTCCTTCTTCTCCTTCTTCACCTTGAAAAGACAACTTCAAGCTCAAAAACTCACACACAAGCTAAAGCATGAATCTCAGCTCTTCAAGGGATCTCTCAAGGGTGTATGGTGGCTAGGGAAAAGGACTACATGTTCCTTTTATAGAGTAAGGCCACAAATTAGGGTTTTGCATCTGGGCCGGTTACGCCCGGCGTAACCTTGGGTACGCCCAGCGTACCCGGATGACCCGTGTACAAATTAAGCACGCGAGTACGCGCGACATACTCCCCAGTACGCCCATCGTACTCACCAATTCATCTTTCATTTTAAGGGACTAACTAGCCAATTCTCCAAAATAGAAGGGTCATAAAGCTAACCTGGATTTTGAGCTGTTACAATTCTCCCCCACTAGAACCTGACTTCTCCCTTGAAGTCTCATGTTGTGAACAACTTCGGATGCTGCTCCCGTATCTCCGACTCTAGCTCCCAAGTCAGCTCAAACCCTTTCCAATGTTGCTACTAGACCGGAACCTGGGGCACTTCCTTGTTCCCCAGAACCTTGATCCTCCGATCCAAGATTACGATCGGCTTCTCAGCATAATTCAGACTCGCATCCACCTGGATATCCTCTAACGGCACTACTGCCGACTCGTCGGCAATACACTTCCTCAGCTGCGACACGTGGAAGGTATCATGAACTTGGTCCAACTCCGTAGGTAGCTCCAAGCGATACGCTACCTTGCCCACCCTCGCGATCACCCTAAACGGCCCATTAAACCGGGGTCCCAACTTGCCCCTCTTTCTGAATCGGATCACTCCTTTCCAAGGAGATACCTTCAGGGGCACGAAATCACTGACCTGAAATTCGAGTTCGGATCGTCGCCTATCCGCGTAACTCTTCTGGCAACTCTGAGCGGTCAATAAACTCTATCGGACCTGCCTTATCTACTTTGTCGTCTGAAGCACTATCTCTGTACTACCCATCACATGTTGCCCTACCTCACACTAGCAAATGGGGGTACGACACCTCCTTCCATACAACAGCTCAAAAGGTGGCATACCAATGCTCGAGTAATGGTTGTTGTTATATGAAAACTCAGCCAAGGGCAAATACGTGTCCCAACTTCCGCTGAAATCCAATGCACATGCCCAAAGCATGTCCTCGAGCGTCTGAATCATTCGCTCGCTCTACCCGTCGGTTTGTGGGTGGTTTGCGGTACTGAAATGCAGCCTCGTACCCAACTCCTCATGAAACTTCTTCCAAAACCTGGAAGTAAAATGCACATCTCGGTCTGAAACAATCGATATCGGAACTCCATGCCACGATACCACCTCCCTCACATATAACTCTGCTAGCCTCTCAGCAGAAGAGCTCTCACTGATAGCAAGAAAGTGAGCGCTCTTCGTCAACCGGTCCACAATCACCCAAATCGCATTGACACCCCTGGCAATCATCGACAATTTGGTGATAAAATCCATGGTGATTTGTTCCCACTTCCACTCGAGAATCTCTAACGGCTGTAACTTACCATGCGGGCGTTGGTGCTCGGCCTTAACCTTGCGACATGTCAAGCACCTTTCTACGAACCATGCAACATCCCGTTTAATACAGGGCCACCAATACTCCTTATTTAGGTCCAAATACATCTTAATAGCCCCGAAGTGGATCGAGAACTTCGATATGTGCGCCTCTTCCATCAAGACGGTACGCGTCCCACCCATAAACGGTACCCAAACCCGACCCTGGAAGGTTATAAGTCCTCGACTATCGGTAACAAACTCCGATACTTTTCCGATCACTCGCTCTCTCTTTCGGTTCTCCAGTCTCACAACCTCCACCTGGGCCCCTCGAATGGCATCCCATACCAGAGTCATCACTGTCAATCTCATGCAAATATATCGAATCGGGGTGCCCTCCGCCCTTCGGCTCAGGGCATCGGCTACCACATTAGCCTTGCCCGGGTGGTACAGGATCTCACAATCATAATCCTTTATTACATCCAACCATCTCCTCTAGTGCATATTCAGATTGGGTTGATCCATCAAATACTTCAAGCTCTTGTGGTCCGTGTATATCGTACACCGAACCCCATACAAATAGTGACGCCAGATCTTGAGGGCAAACACTACTTATCCCAATTCCAGATCATGAGTGGGATACCTCGACTCATGAGGCTTAAGCTGCCTCGATGCATATGCTATCACATGCCCCCTTTACATAAGCACCGCTCCCAACCCGGATATCGATGCATCACAATATACCATGAAATCCTCCATCCCTTCCGGAAGGGCTAACACCGGGGTTTCGCATAATCTCTGGTGAAGTGTCTCAAACGAGGTCTGGTGCTCCGGACCCCAAGAAAATGCAACACCCTTCCGGGTCAATTTGGTGAGTGGCACGGCGATCTTGGAGAAATCCCTGATAAATCTCCGATAGTAGCCTACCAACCCTAAGAAACTCCTGATCTCAAAAGGTGACCTCGGCACTTCCCAACTCATCACAACCTCAATCTTGGCCGGATCGACTAATATCCCCTACTAGTTAACGAGATACCATAGGAACTGGACCTCCTGTAACCAAAAATCACACTTAGAGAATTTGGCATAAAGCCTCTCCGATCTCAGAACTCCGAGGATTTCCCTCAAATGCTCCTCATGCTGCTCTCTGGATATTGAATATACCAATATATCATTCATGAGAACAATCACTGATCGATCCAACATCGGTATGCACACCCTGTTCATGAGATCCATGAACGCAGCTGGGCATATATCTTATAGCATACCAGACCTTTCCGTCACACATAGGTACCCTTCCAGGTACAGTATAGTGATAAGACTCACCTCGTATGATGTCTAAGTCTCAAGTGCTCGATATTCCTGAATCTCGTAACCTCGACCTAGCTTCGCCTAATCACATCAAATAATCATTCTAAATCATTAATGGCTCTCAAGGCTATACTATATTCCTTCTAAAATTCCAAGAAGGGTAAAAGACCATTTTACCCCTCCCTGACCCAAAAGTCCATATGTTGACTAAAACCCTAAAAGTCAACAAAAGTCAACAACAAGTAGTATGCGGGGTGTACTCTTGCATTCCAGAAATGGGGTACGCCACCCCTTACATGGCGCGTACTGGGATTACGCCGAGCGTAATGCCCAGTTTCCTTGTTCAGCACATTCAGGTCTTAAACGGTTAAGACTTGCATCCAAACTTCATATCTGACTCCTCTAATATGTCTTAAACCATAAAGTTGGAACCTCTAAGCCTTTGCATGGCTGTAAAGGTCACTTTGTGCTCAAAACACCTTTCCTCTTTCCATAATGAGACTATAACTCATGCATGACACAAGATCCACGTCCAAGACTCAATTTTTATGACTCCTCAACACATATTACACTAGAAAAGGTCAGATCTAAGCTTATGGAGACTCTTTGCACATAAAGTCTCCAACTTTGAACCAAATACCCTAAAAATGGTCCAACAAGCAAAACTAATGAAGAACAAGGAAATCTTTGAGCTTTTTACCTCAGGAAGGATCTCCAACCACTGTAGAACTCGGATCTACATTTGTTCTTCAACTTCTAGCTCCAACAATGGCTCCTTCTTCACCTTGAAAAGACAACTTCAAGCTCAAAAACTCACACACAAGCTAAAGCACGAATCTCAGCTCTTCAAGGGATCTCTCAAGGGTGTATGGTGGCTAGGGCAAAGGACTACATGTTCCTTTTATAGAGTAAGGCCACAAATTAGGGTTTTGCATCTGGGCCGATTACGCCTGGCGTAACCTTGGGTACGCCCAGCGTACCCGGATGACCCGCGTACAAATTAAGCGTGCGAGTACGCCCAGCGTACTCACCAATTCAACTTTCATTTTAAGGGACTAACTAGCCAATTCTCCAAAATAAAAGGGTCATAAAGCTAACCTGGATTTTGGGCTGTTACATAAAACAAGTATTTCACCATTGGATTCTAATGACATGTTCATCAAAAAGTCAAAGTGAGGAAACCCTAAGTCAACCATCTTTCCCTTATTGATTTTATATCAAATTCTTATTTTTTTGAATTGTCCATTTAAATCTTTGTTTAATTCTAGTTTTATTTCAACTATTTTAAAAGACCAAAACCCCCCAATTTTATTTTATTTTATTTTTTATTTTTCAAATATTTTTACAAAGAGATTTTTCATAAAGTTATAAATTGAACCAATCTCTGTAGATTCGACCCCTTTACCACTATACACTATTTTAGTGTGTAATATTTAGTGTTATTATTTTTGTTGGCCTCGACAACCACCAGTTTCTCGCCATAGATGATAAGAGTTTCATTATTCGGCAAGTTCAGGCGTATGGCTCTTTCATAATATAGGATGTCATCATGGTTAAAACACAACCAATCCATACCAATAATGACGTCGAAACTTTTGATAGAGACCGGCGAAGGTAAGGGTACATCATATGTATATGTCGTTAGTGTATTCGTATTTCCCATTGGCCATTTCTACTGTGAAGGTTTCATTTAGTGGTTGGGAGTTTTGTTTTGGTAGGTGTTTGAAATTATGGCTCACGAAGCCCTTCTCAGCACCACAATCAAATAGAATGCATCCATAAGTTATGGTTAGAAGAAATGTACCCATGACCACCGTAGGGTCTGCCACAGCGTCTTCGTGACCAATTGCGAAAATTCTTCAAACTACCCCAGCATTTCCAGCTTTCGGACAATCTCTTTTGAAATGCCTAACTTCCCCGCATCCATAACACGCTCGACCTACTCCAGCGGTAGGTACTTGGCTAATCGGTTAGGGTGGTGATTTACAGAATCAGGCAGTATGCCCTTTTCTATTGCAGTTCCGACACTGCATTTCCCGACAATTTCCATTGTGGTGGAAATTACACTTGGTGCATTTAGGGAGACTACCAGCATAAGGCTTAGTTGGTGTGGGGTTAGCAGGAACAACAACAGCTACAGTAGCAGCATGGACTGCCACGAATTGTTGCTTCTTCGAGGATTCCTTAGAATATTGGCCCTTCCTTTTATTCTAGTTTCTCTTGTTGTTGTTGTTGTTGTTGTTGTTGTTGTTGTTATTGTTGTTGGTGTTGTCGTTTCCTTTGGGTTTTTCTGGGGCAGGAACCATAGAGTTTTGAAGGGACCCATGGTCAATAAGTGATTGTTCTAGCTCTTTGACACTATCAAAGGTAATTAGGGGTGAGCAAAAACCAAACCGCAAACCAAAAAACCAAAAAAACCGCATAAACCGAAACCGAAAAACCGAAACCGAAATGAAAAAAGATGGTGCAGTTTTTAGTTTTGTAAAAACCGAAAATACTCGGTGCGGTGCGGTTTCTAGTCTCGCAAAAACCGCAAAAAACCGAACCGCACCGCATATATATATATATATATATATATATATATATATATATATATATATATATATATATTAAGTGTTGATATTTGTAAGAACCAAGAACTTATGACAATTAAAATTTCTATAAATATAAATATCTATCTTATCTATCAAATGATGATTGTATATTTTTAAGCATACATTCAGTGGTATTTACAATAACAAATAATGTTTATGACATTTTTTTTAATATTCAAATATGAAGAGTACTAGTGATATAGTATCATTTTTATGAATACAATAATTGATATTATCGTATGTACTTGTGAAACAAATATTATATTAAATTTTTATTATATTGAAGCATTAGAAACAAGTTAGATAAGTGGTTTCGTAATTTGATTTCAAACCAAGAGGTGGTGGTATCGGTTTATCTCCAATTAATGATTAGCACTCTTCATCTGAGTGAAAGTAATTTGCTGAGTTACTTGAGTTTGAGTAAAAAGGCAAAATGAAAAAAAAAAAAAAAACTAACAACAAACCGCAAAAATAAATCGAACCACAAAAAACCGCAAAATCCGAACCGCATAAAACCGAACGGTGTGGTTTCTAAAATTCAAAAAACCGAAGTTGCGGTTTTCGGTTCGATTTTGGCAAAAAACCGGACCAAACCGCACCATGCTCACCCCTAAAGGTAATAGGCCTGGAAGCCATAACACTTCCCTGAATCTGAGGTGAAAACCCCTAGATATATATTTCAATCTTTTTGCTCTCCATAGCAATCATATCCGGACATAGGATTGCTAAGTCGATGAACCTATTAGTGTAGGTTGTTATGTATGAACCAACCATACTAAGACCCCAAAGCTCTTGTTCGAGCTTCTGTATCTCACCCCGCGGGCAGTATTCTCGCATCAGCATTGACTTCAAGTTTTCCTAACTTATCGAATTAGGCACTACCAGAGTTAGCGACTTAACATGTTCGTTCCACCATGTTAGGGCTCTATCAGCAAAGGTACAAGTAGCGAATTTAACCTTGTTGCTTTCCGAACAAGAGCAGATTTTGAAGACTGCCTCTATTTTCTCAATCTATTGTCTTAAGGCCATTACTCCCCCAGTCCCGTTAAAGGTCCTAGGTTTGGCGTTTGAAGATTCCTTGAAGTTATACTCCTGATGGTGCCCTTGATTTTCACTCTGATTGGATGGGTGTGTGCTACTCCCTTATCCACTTATGCTAGTTGTGTTTATATGTGGCATAGCATTTGCGACAGTTGTTGTGACCGCCGCCTGAAACGTAGCAGCATCAAATTGAGGAAGTGGTGGCGGAGGTGGTGTTGGTGCTTCATTAACATTGACAAGCCTTGGGTTTCTCCGTGGAGACATCTTTCACTTTAAGAAATAAAAGATGAAGAGACAACTAGATATTAAGAATAAACATAAATATGATATCTCTGAACTAAAACACTTAGTTCAATATGAATCATGTAAATAATTGGTAACAAAAGTCTAATACAAGTACAACTTGTAACAAGATAATATGAATACGAGTGGTTATTTTTCAAAGAGTATGAAAATGCATGTCGATTGTATTGGTATATTAAGTACATATAATCTGGAAATTTTGACCTTAAAGCAGGTCTACAATATACCACAATACTGGGAAAACATCAACATCAAACCGACCTAAAGAAAATGAAATTCCGCGGTCGTACTGAAAAACATGAAAAATAACACTAAAACATATCTGTAGACTTAGACTATAACCAAAATTTATGAAATAAGATGTTTATGAAAATTGTAATAACTCTTATTGAAGTAAAATGCTTATCATTTTATTGATATATGGTTTTGTACATATAGTAAAAAAGTAGTATATACATTTGATATCCTAACTTACATTAAAATAGAAAAATAGAAGTAGTGTAAACACTACTTGTGGCGAGTACGACTCCTAGTACTGGGATCTGTCACATGGGATTCTGATTCCCTTAAACGCCTCTCCAGTGTAGTTTGACTCTCTTGAAGTGTTCTCATTTCAATTTGAGCAGCAATCATTTCTACATGGAGCATGTCTGTGTGGTGTCTGGTTTCATCGTGATCTCTGTCTAGACGATGAAGCTTTACAACGCTTTCTTAGGAGGCAGCGGTGACTTCTAGGATTCAGTTGATCGATATATGGGATTGAACAACCTGACGAGAAATACGGCGCACTATAACAGGGAGGGCCCTGTCAGCCGATCCTCCATTATTGATGTTATAAAAATCTATGTTCATTCCAAATAGAGGGCATTGTCCTTGTTGTTGGCTCCACCTATGTAATTCTTCACCCCATGTTGGGGTTGGACCTTGAAAATGTTGTTTGGCTACTGGGAGTTGTACTCCTTGCGGTGGATTATATACCTCTGGTTCCGAGTCTGTGCCATCTGAATTTTCTTCTTCACTATCCTCCTCATGATCCTCTTCAGGATCGTCTTCTATCCAACCATTATTCCCCTGATTAGGAAAATATGGATCTCCAGGTGGAGGGTATCCTGCCATTAATTCTATACGAAGAGTTAAATATTAGATTCATAGAAATGATGTAGTTTTACAAAATACTCCTATAGTATTTTAAATTTGTATTCTGCTCTAGAGTTTATTCTATATATGTAGTTGGTAAGTTTTAGACTTGTTGCAACACTACTTTCACTCCCAAACACATGTTGGTCGTATCTCAAACCAATTGATCAGGCTATATTGATCCCATATATGATTACATAACTGCCCAGGTTTGACTGCGGTGTCCAACATCCAAATACTTTTGAGTTGTTATGACTGTGATATTGTTCTTGTATGTATAAGTGTTAGTATAATTCTTAATAAATACATATATTTTAAAAGTATACTTGTATTCAGAGCTCTTAGCCCTAAATGTATTTATAGTTTGTATATCTTTTATGGATTGATATATTGAGTTCACTATAAACATTGCTCTGATACCAATCTGCCACACCCCCAAACCAGACGCGGAAACATCTAGGGGTGGAGGACTTCATTTGTAGTATCACAACACATGCATCATAGTAATCAAAGTATAAACAACCATTGTATTTAAAAAGTAAAAGTATTTACATGTGTTCAATCTCTGTATATTGACACCAAAATAGTTACAGCAAAGTACAAAAGATATGACTCAAAACGGCTCTATCTTCTCAAAAGCTCGGGGAGTACCTATTTATTGTTTCCCTGAGAATATAGGTAATTTGAAAAGAGAGTATCAACATAAAGTTGAGTGAGTGCATAAGTATTTATGTTTAAAAGTATGGTTTTTGTTCCTTGAATATGTAAACTGTTCTAGAAAAGCATATATTTTCTGTTGTATATGAAAAGTAGTTTTAATCTCATAAAACTGTTCTATTTGTAAACCATTGTTCAGTGTTTGTATCCTTTTGTAAAACCTGTAAAAGTGAATGTGCCTATCTCCACCAGCTGTTATTGTAAACTGTAATGTAATACTGTGAAATGTATCTCTGTAAACTAGTATTTTGAAAATGTACTCATGTTTAGTTAATTATACACTAACATATTGTTAATATCTTTTTAATGAGTTATTATAATCATACTATGACTAGATGGCCTGAAAAAAATGCTTTGAAGGTGTTTAAACTGTTGATAACAATTGTCACTCATAGGCTTGTATGCCCTACTATAGCTAGCAGCCTGAGTGCAGGGTTGTCAATCCCAATATAGATCTATACATACTTGTTTCGATCCCCGGCTGGAGATTCTGGTTATAATATCAAGACTTTAACTATGTTGTTTAAATGAATAAACAACATGAACATATTGTCTCATAAAAAGCATATAAATGTTACGTGTATAATAAAAACCCAATCACTCTGAAATAAATGATTGATAGTATTCTCCTTGTTTAGTATACTCTAAATGTACTTGAAAGTTGTATACCCTTGTTTAGTTTTGAATCAAACTCTTGTTCGTGTACAATAGTATAAACCCATGTTCTTGTAATATAATGTATTCTAGTATACTTGACTCGTGAGTTAGTGTTTTTGAATCCTAAATTATACCTATTATAATTTACATGTACTTTTTGTATTGATACTAATTGCTCATGAATGCAACCCCTTGCTCAAATACATTATTTTACAATGGGTGTACTACTGAAATCCTTAGTACGCTGGGAGTACTTCTTGTACGCGGTGCGTACTAGTTTGGTTCCTATCCAAACTTCGGAGGTGGAAAGTCTACGAGACAAAGATAGTGTCATTACGATGGGCGTAATCTTTTCGTATGCTGGGCATAATGGCCTCCTGGATTCGGGCGTGTTGATTGAGCAAGATACATGTCACTTTGCGAAGAAAGTGGCTACGTGGACAATCTGAGGCCTTGCTTCCGAGTACGTTGGGCGTACTCTTGTACGCGGGGCGTACTTCTCTTTTTCAAACTTCAAAAATTTATATCTTTTACATACAAAGTCTATTTTTGGCATTCTTTATATCCACGCGTAGGTGAGACCATGCTCTACAACTTTCCTTTAGACTCTGTCGGGTAATTTTGATTTTATTTTTAAAGTTATATTTTTAATAGGCCGGGACAGGAAAAGTCCGTTAAAAATTCATAACTTCTTTATCCGGCATCCGTTTTCGTCTGTATTTTTACTGTTAGATTTCTTTTGATAAGATCTCTAATTCTCGTTTAGGTTGTTTTGGCCAAATATTGATCAAATTAAATTTCAAGTTTTGGGTTATGTAATGGTGTGTTGAAACTTAGAAAAATCATAACTTCTTTATACGAAGTCAGATTTAGACGTTCTTTTTATGGACACTCTCAGTTTAATGTATGCTATAACTTTCATTTAGATAGTTAAGGCTCAAAAATATTTTATTGAAAATTCACTTTTTACGTTAGACAATGTTTTGTTGGTTTTGTCGCGAATTTTCGATAGGTCATTTCTTATTCGTTATAACTCGGATTTGGACGTTCTTTATATATTTGGAATCCTTGCCATAATTTCTACCACTATATTCATCCCAATTAAGTTTATTTAACATTTCATTTTTTAGGGTTGATTATGTAAATGCACAGAGTATACAAAAATTTGTCTTTATTATTTTAAAAAGAACTACAAATTGATATATACTATTACAGAGATTCGAAATAATAGGTTGTTACAGGTACGAACCTCCAAATCATTTATTGCGTCAAGGCCCATATATATTTTCACAAAGACTATTATGTTTTCTTAGCTCACGTGGTTGATAAGACACAAGAAGTGAAAAATATCAAGGATATCCCCAAAGTTTGTGATTTCCCTGATGTATTCCCTGGAGATCTTCCAGGATTTCCTCCTGAACACCAAGTCAAATTCCGATTCGACTTGATTCCTATAGCTACCCCCGTAGCCAAATCCCTGCATCGTTTAGCACCGTCAGAGATGCAGGAACTATCCAGTCAATTAAACGAACTTCTAAGCACAGGATTTATAATACCAAGTTTCGCAACCTGGGGAGCACCATTCTTGTTTGTGAAGAAGAAGTATGGATCATTCCGCATGTGCATAGACTACTGGGAACTAAATAAGCTCACTGTCAAGAACCAATACCCTTTGCCTCGAATCAATGACCTCTTTGACCAAATACAAGGAGCAAGTTTATTCTCAAAGATTGACCTAAGATCATGATACCAACAACTACGAGTCCAGAAAGAAGATATTCCTAAGACCACATTCCGAACTCGCTACGGTCGCTATGAATTCGTAGTGATGCCCTTCGGTTTAACAAATACATATGTAGTGTTCATGGACCTGATGAACTGTGTGTGTCAACCTTACTTAAACAAGTTCGTAACAGTTTTCATCAATGATATACTAGTCTATTCCTGGAGTAAGGAAGAACACAGCCAACACTTATGATAGGTCTTGGAAACATTAAGGGCAGAGAAGTTATACGCAAAGTTTTCGAAATGCGAATTTTGGAGTCGAAATATGGACTTCCTAGATCACGTAGTCAACGAAGAAGCAATACACGTGGACCCTTCCAAAATCAAGGCAATCAAGAACTGGTCGGCATCAAGAACGCCAACAGAAATCCGCCAATTCCTAGGCCTTGTTGGCTACTACCGAAGGTCCATCTAAAACTTCTCCAAGACCGCAAAACCACTCCCCACCCTGACTCAGAATGGTGGAAACTTCAACTAGGAGTAGAAACCAGAAACCTCTTTCTAGACACTAAAGCGAGCCCTATGCAGCACACCGATTTTGTCCCTCCCAGAAGGGATGGAAGATTTTGTAGTTTACTGCGATGCATCTAAGAAAGGGCTAGGATGCATTATTATGCAGCGAGGAAAGGTCATATCTTATGCATCGAGACAACTTAAGAACCACGAGGTAAACTATACCACACACGACCTCGAATTAGGAGCAGTAGTTTTTGCTCTAAAGATCTGGAGACTTTACCTTTATGGTACAAAATGCACAGTCTTTACGGACCATAAAATCCTCCAGCACATCTTCGATCAAAAAGAAATTAACATGAGGCAAAGACGATGGGTAGAACTACTCAATTATTACGAATGCGATATTCACTTTCATCCCAGAAAAGCCAATGTAGTAGCATATTCCCTTATTCAGAAAGAGTACTTGGGTCGCCGAGTAAAGCCTCTAACCATGACAATCCATTCACACATGTCTGTACAGATCAAAGAGGCTCAGCTGGAAGCCTTAAAACCAGATAATGTGGTAGGTGAGGCCTTAAGAGGAATGGAAAAGAAGTTGGAAATAAAGGGTGACAGAGTTCATTATCTCATGAATCGGATCTGGACACGGAAGTTCGATGGCTACTGAGACATTGTCATGAATGAAGCCCACAAGACTCATGATATGTGCATAATTAGTTAATTATTTAACATATATTCTTAGTTATTTTTGATTAATTATGTGAATACACTACTAGAAAACAACCCTTTAATGACGCGCAAACAATGACACGCAATGATTTACGATACGCATTTTTGGCATGTCCTAAAAATAATGTCACTTTTCCAAAATCTAAAGGATAGAAGACACGCATTTGTCCGTGCCCTAAAATTAATGTCCAATGAAAAAAATTACAAACACAGAAGGCACCTAAATTTAAGTGGGCGTCGTGTACAGATATCGTTTTATAAAATTTTAATATGTGCGTCCCATTTTGATACAACTAAGGGGGAAAACGAAATCCCCCAAAAATTCAAGTACCCCGCCTTCCCGAAAAATCAAAGCTCATGATATTTTTCATGGAGTCGGCGATTGGGGGTCTACGTCTCCTCACACTAAAATAGTTGGCGATTTTAAGGTTTTTGTCTCCGATATCAAAGAAGAACTATGGCTTTTATGCTCTGGACCTCAAAACTACCCACCCATGAACTAGGGCTTTTATATCGTCATGTTCAGGCAAAACAACGATATCCTCTCTTCCTCCTCGCCATCCAACTAATTCTTCGTCATTTCCTTGTTGAATATTGCTGAAGCATGTGATGGTTAACCCCTGAAGAAGTTATGAAGAGAAGTCGTAATCTGAGGGTGCATCTTTTAGTAGAGATGGTCTGGCAAAGACCTTATATTCCCACCTATCTGACTGATACTCTAAGCCTAAGTCGACTTACGAAACATTCTCATAGAAGCTTTATCAGACATTCAAATCTCATCAACGGTTTTTCAAACCTCCACTTCTCGCCAAATAATTCCACGAAGATTCTTTCTCCTCCTGTAATTTTCAAAAGCCCCGTCATTCACTTTCTCTCTCCATCGTTGGCATAATTTCTTAGGGTTCTACAAGGTTTTCTCTCTAAATTCTTCAACAATTCAATCACCATGTGAATTGAAATTATTTGCTTATCTTCTGATTTCGAGTATATAGATATCATCTGAGGATGCATCTTACCTCTTAGGATCATGTTGGATCTTATATGTTGAGATTCTTTAACATTGTTCACTAGCCTTCCAACCTTTCTTTGTATAGGAATCGACTCCAAGGTAAGAATACATTTGTTACGTTACTTTATACAATCCTATCACGAATTTGATTTAATTTCGTTTTCTATGCTTTGATTCCCATCTATTCAAACAGAAAATTTATGCATTCTAGCCATTCGATGAAATGCCTGACTTAAATTAAACACTTCTAGAATCAGAAGAAGAAGAAGAAAATGTAATCAGAAGAAGAAGATGTAATCTATTCGATGAACCGCCTCCACATCAACAACCTTCCATTGTAGGAACCCCCACCTCGTCCATACCTACTTACGTTGATCCCAATATCTTCTTACCTAGCCGACAGAACAGCTCTTCTGCCCAATTCTTTTCTCAAATCAACAAAGATTGAGTCAAAAACCAAGGGTGAAAATAATAACAACATTCGGTGGGATTTGTCCATTAGACCCTCAATACTTTCAGGTGATTCATGTATTTCATTTATCAAAACTCCCACATGTTTCTTTAATCATATAACATATCATTTACTTTCTTTTTTAATAAACTTGCAAATGAATCATATGTGAGCAAATCACAAGATTTTAGTTACTCAATTGGTGAAAACGTAAGTAGGTTTGTGTACAAAGTGGATAAAGATTGGGTCTGGATACCAGTAACCCGTGACATAAGGGCACATCTTTATATTCTTGACACCTCATCTGATCCTTATAAGCTTCAAGGTTTCCAAAAATGGTTTGGTTGTTAGGGTAACCTTTTGTTATGTTGTTAGGTAGTTAAGGTTAGGATCTATCTTTTTATAATTATGTTTTTGAGTTCAATTTATAATTAGTTAGGTTATCAGATGTGAATTGCAGAGATTTCTGATCGATTTCTATACTTTGTTCATTTATTTGATGCAAATTTGTCCAAAATTATGAAATGACTCATCAGATATTGACCGACTTATTGCAGCACTGATGAAAAGTCAAAATTAGTACATAACATCACTGAACTTACTAGCAAGATTCGGTAGAAATCCACTAATAGGTCTATTTTAATCTTATTAACTATTGTCTAGATAAATGATATTTAATTTTTTTTTTTTTTTTGAGAAAATGGAAATTAAAGGAAAAATCTGAGGATGATGATTGGTATGTAAAGATGAGTTATTGTTTATATGAAAATTCTAGTTTTCTTGCTAATTTTAATACTGTTTTTCAGGAATAGGTTATGCCTTAGCTAAGGAGTTTCTGAAAGCAGTTGTCAATGTCTTAATATGCTCAAGGTCTAGTAAGTACAAGATTGTTCAAATATTAAATATTAGAGTGATTGAACATTTAAGTATCAACATATTTAATGTTTGTTTGAAATAATATTTTATACATTTAATTTTTTTGAGTGCAAAACATTTTCCGGTTTGTGTTGCAGGTTTGAGATATTCGAGACGAAGAAGATGATGAACAGTGGGCTCTAAGAGGGTGGTGGCCTCCAGTTCTGTGGTTTTTTTCTTGTTCTTTTGATTCATACGAAAAACACACAAAAAAACTTTCTTTGGTATTTTACTTCTTTATTTTCTGGCTCAATTAATGATGTTGGTGATGTTGGTTTCAATGGTGAGCACTTAAAGGTGATTTGATTGAGGCTAGAAATAATAGGTTGTGATGGGTTCGTGGAGAGTGTAACGGAGCAGGTAAGTAAATTTCTCAGAATTGGTTTTCATTCGCAACAGGACTGAGAGGTGTATGGTGTTTCAGGTTAAGAGCCATATTCCACTTGTGGAACCATTTCCTAATGTTAAAGATGAATTTTATATTGTATCTCGTAAGGAATTACATTAAAAAAGTTTTCCCACTACACAACCTTCCACAAAGTCTCATGCTACTGCCTTTGTTGGAAAGTTTAATGATAAAAAAATGAAACAAGATTTCTGGTAATATGAATTTAATATTAATGTAAAAATTATGGTCTAAAGGGTCATAATTTTGAACGTTGTTTTAATAAATTAATTTTTGGAACTCATTAGTTACCCTAGGATTTTAAGTTTAGAAAACGAGACTCAAGGTTTTAATAAAACAATTTTTGGAAATAATATTGTTACTTCTGGTTTCATTGATACCTCTTTGTGATATGCTATGTATAATAATTCTTCTAACAATTTTTTTTCTTACTGGTGAACAATATAAGAAATTTTATAGTCTCATTAATGACAAACATGGCACCAACGAAGTTGCAACAAATATGAGAGGTCTTTGTTGTAATTCTTTTGTGACTAAAAATGTCGGGTTATATATTCAGGAGGAAATCATCACAGGACTATAAATGAATCTTTTTCAAGTACAATTGATGTTTGAAAACTTGATTTAAGGGTGGATCATTACAATGGTTCATCTACAAAATTTATAAAATTAGGAGTATGAAATTATCTGAATCTATAACCTTGTTTGATGTCCTTGTGGTTCCATATTTTAATGTGAATTTACTTTCTATCCATAAGCTTTATAAATATAATTAATATCAGGTTGTTTTTATGAATCTAATTGTTTTGTTCAAGATTCACAGTTCAGGTAATGGTCCTTCTTCTCTTGAAACTACTTGCTATGTGTCTAAGTTTACTTGGCAGAATAGGTTGGTTCATCCAACTGTTTAATCCTTAAATGTGATAAAAGATAAACATTCTTTTAAATGTGAGTCCCTTCCTCCTTGTGAAATATGTCACAAGGCTAGCAGTCTAGGAATTATTTTTAGTTGAGTAAACATAAAACTATTGCCTTAGGTGATCTTGTAAATCTTTATGCGTGAGATCCTCACATTTTAAGTATTTCTTAACTATTATGGATGATTTCACCAGGGATGTACGATTCTATTTGCCAAAGTCCAAGTCAGAGTTTTTTTTAATTGGTTTTTAGTGTTTCATAATTTTTTGAAAAATCATTTTAATTCTAATATTAAGGTGGTGAAGTTTTAAAGGCTGAAACACAGTAGAGAGTACTCTTTCAGAATTGAAAGCTTTTATGTGTAAGTCTCTAATTTTTGAATCTGTGGACTGTGAACTCGTTTTATTAAGAATCTGCAACTGCAAAATCTATCTATGGACATTGATTCATTGAAATAGAAATAGAATTTTATGATTTCGTTTTTTCATAGAGAATCTACAAAATCGATTTTGTATGAATCATTGCTTAATTCGATTTCTCTATTTAACTATTTTTTAGACTTCAGACTTCTTATTTCTTTTGGGTTGCCATGGAAGGATTTTTATTAATTTTCTTGCTAATTTGTTTCATAGAGAATCTGCAAAAATTGATTTTGTATGAACAACCAAAGACTAAGACTCTAAGAAAGCAGCTAAGCAGGGTACAGGTACTCTTTTTAATTTTTTTGCTAATATGTTTTTTGTGATTTTGATTAATTCGAAATTTATGAATTTTAAAGATGATTTTGTTTTAATTTGATATCTCTGTTTTCTAATCTTCATATTTCTAATTTCTGTTTTGAGCTCAAAGGACTGAGGATATAAACGGCCAAGAGAGAGTTGATGACTGCTGTGCATGTAGTCTCTTCTAACTTATTTAGTTATTTTTGTTAATCTATTTTTTGTGAATCTATGTTATGTGATTGATTGTTGATCTATTATTTTGATTTAAAAATGCCTCTTAGAAAATGTCTGGAAGTGGAAAATGAAAAAGAAAAGAAAAAAATGAACTTTTTTTTTTTTTTTTTTTTTGCTATGAATCATTTCTTAAATACTTAAATTCTGGACTTTTTATTTTGTTGTTTTGTATCAATAGCTGTTAGGTTGTTTGGTTTCTATGAATTATTGCTTAAATACTCTTTTGACATTTGTACCCTTGGAGACACGGTTTAAATACTTAAATTCTAGACTATGAATCATTGCTTAAATACTTAAATTATGTACTATGAATCATTGCTTAAATACTCTTTTGACATTTGTACCCTTGGAGACACGGTTTTATTTGACATTGACTAATTTCTCATCATTCTTTTATTCGGTTGACCATTAGGCGTGGTTTGTACTTGCGTTTGTTTCTTGTTCGCAGAGAGTGGTGACACACGAGGTGAACTTGAATTTACATGAGCATCTATTTGTACTACACGTTTGTTTGGAATTGATAAATGAAGAGGTAAGGGATTATTGGAGAAGGATTCTGCTGTAACTTTACTCTTTGAAGGTAATAATGGCTTCTATTGGCCTACACTAAGTAATGACTGTTGATTGGAAACAGGTTCCATTTGAAGAGGTGTTGATAATGGCTGAGATGCAATGCTGCTCATGTCTACTGGACTTGATGAAAAAAGCTATCCAGCATACCCCATTCACTTCCAGGATTATAGTCTACAATAAAAAAAAATTCAGGGATATGATAAACTTCACTCAGGTAATGTTTATCATATGATATAAAACTCAAAATAGCGCAAATACAAAATGACTAGACAACTTAATGAACCCCACATATATTTAGCACCTAGACTATATACACTAGACATATATAGCAAGGAAGTTCAAGAATGCCCAAAACATTGTATAATTTCAACATATGATTTTGCTTCTGCATTGATAATTTGATTAGTTGCTGGAAAACCCTTAAGGAGAAATCACTATTAACTCAACTATCAACCTCATTTCTGTTACAAGCTACTCCATATACAAATAATAGTTATATCAGTTCTTTCCCATCTCATTTTCATTGTCAGTAGCAATACTGCTGGAACAACTTATTTTGATGTTCTTACTTGATCCAGTTATCAGTTGAACTTGAGAAAAACTAGTTTTAAACTATTGTGGAAAACAATCTTGGAAAGAATAATCTTGGAGCACTTGCAGGAATGCCATTACACAGGAACACGAAAGATTTTGGAGTACATGGAGTGTATTATAACAAGTCAAACGTATGAATGAAGCCAAAGCTGGAAAAGTCATATTAAGTCCGTTGGATCAGGCTGCCACAACTTGTAATGTTGATGATAGCAAATGTCAAGCATCGCACATGACTCCCCGGTTAGCAATTTCCCATAATTTTTTCCTCCTTACCTTTGTTGTTACTAAGCTTAGTCTTCATCCGTTATAGGCTATCAATTTAGCAAAGGAATTATGAGTTAGATATGAAAATTAAGGGGAAGTCAACTGGTCAAATAAATAAGGTCAAACAGGTCAAGGCTTGGGCTAGGGGTCTTTTAGTCATTTTACTTGTTAGTTTAGTATAAATAAGAGGTAAAGAGGAGGAGGAGTTGAGCAGCTATTGATTTTGTTCTTAGAACTATGTTCTTGTAAATGGGGTTTTGACTTTTCTGGTGCAGTTAGCAAATGAGAAGCAGCTTGTTGATCATTACAGCTCCAAGCATCCAAAGGAGAAGCCTCCAGCTTGTAAATGGGGTTTTGTGTTGTCTGTTTTTCTTTTTCATTTGCATGATGATGATATGTATAGTGTTTCTTTTGCTTTGACATTTTTATAACATTTACTCACTATTGGAATAATTATTTCTATTTGACATATTAGTGAAATGAATTATCTTTGTTATTTATGGTATTTTATTTTGTATTATGAGATTTTTAATGTATTATTTAATTTGAAAATTAGTAAATCTATAAATAATATTTTTTTTAAACATTTAAAATTATGATACGCAAAAATGTGTGTCATCTTCATTTATGACATGGCCTTTCTTGACAAGGGTTTTCTTGATATGCATTGCGTGTCATTAACACGCGCGTCGTAAGGTTACGACACTCGAATGGGTGTCGTCTTCCTTTATGACAGGGCCTTCCTTGATATGCATTGCGTGTCGTGAACGCGCGTCGTAATTGCGCGTCGTAAATGAGCGTCGTAAATGCGCGTCGTCTATAGACGACGCGCAAAAGCGTGTCGTCTATAGACGATGCGCAAAAGCGTGTCGTCTCTCTTTATGACAGGGCCTTCTTTGACGCTCATTTGCGCGTCGTCTGAGCCTTTTACGACGCGCAATGAGCGTCGTAAAAGGCTGTTTTTCTAGTAGTGATAATGTGGACAAAAGGTACTTAAAATGTTGTGAATTGTGTTTTCAGTCCAAAAGATATGCTTGGAAGCAAAAAGGAAAAAAGGGAAGCAATTGAAGATCAAAGAGTGAAAGAAGGTGATATACTCGGCGAGTAGATCGACCCTACTCGGCGAGTACACGAGGATATTCCAGAAGATAAATACGACTGCTGATTCAAGACGGATAAGTATGTATCTACTCGGCGAGTTGATTCTGCTACTCGCCGAGTACACCCTATTTTGGGATATCTATAAAACACGAATCCTTATCTCATGGGATGATACCCCTGGAGATTTTTGAAGGTTTAGCTGCGACTAAGAGATTTAGAAGGCGCTAAGGAACCCTAGGCTTCACTATTTGGAAGAATTCAAGCAATTAGGTTAATTCTACCACTTAGACTTAGGAATTGAACATGTTTGCTTTAGTAAACTTTGTTTTTATGTGTGTTTCTACTGCAATTATGAGCTAAATTCGTTTTTGTTTCTGTTTGGGGAATACCAAAGAACTCCTATGGTTTGATTATTGATTATTGATTAATTGTCTTTTGGTGATTTATTAAATTAAGTTTGTTAAAGAACCTTATGTATTAATCACTACTATTTTCTGTTAATTGGAAGGCAATTAGGTTGCATGAACATCACTTAATTGTTAACATCATATGTCTATGTGAATGCTAAACCATATGCTTAGAAGTAATGATTATGAAACTAAGATTAATAAGAAAATAGGAAGATTAATGTGTGAGCTTGTTTGAGAAACCATCAACAAGAGGTTAATTGAATTAATAACTTAATTGACCATTACAAATCTTATTTAATCCAAATAATTAATCTAGGGAATTAATTAGTTTAAACACTTGATCAACGCTTAAATTAGTTAATTGTCTAAGGGTTAGGAGTAATGAATATGAACCTAACTATTATAATTGGTAACCAATAGCAATTAATCTATCTTAAACTTAAATAACCATAGGGGTGAATTGGTTGAACCTAAATAGAAACATCTTTATCAAATTTGGTGAATAGTTGTTGCTTTAGTTAATTAGTTAATTTAGTTTGTCTAAGTTTCTAGTCTTGCAAAACTAGAGAAAAACCCTTTACTTTTATTATTTGTTTTAGTTAAAATTAGTTATTAGTTTAATTTTCCGTTCCCTGAGTTCGATACCTTACTTATCAATCTATACCACTTAAAGACAGGTTCACTGCCTTTGTGTGCTCAATTTATTAATAAAAAGTAGGGATAAAACTAGTTGGTTTTACACACATCAACTCAGTACTCCATTCATCCAGGTTCAGACAAGATGTACCTGGACTTTAAGAAACTCTATTGGTGGCCGAACATGAAAGCTGAAATTGCTACCTATGTCGGCAAGTGTCTGACTTGCGCCAAAGTCAAGGTAGAATACCAGACGCCTTCGGGTTTACTACAACGGGTGGTCATGACACCATTTGGGTAATCCTTGACAGATTAACCAAATCCATGCACTTCCTGCAAATAAAAGAAAATGACAAAATGGAGAAATTAACAACGACGTACATTAAAGAAATAGTATGATTCCATGGCGTGCCAATATCCATTATCTCAGACAAAGATAGTAGATTTACTACATGGTTTTGGCAACCACTGCAAAAGTCATTGGGAACCAAACTCGACATGAGTACAACGTACCATCCCCAGACTGATGGACAAAGCAACAGAACCATACAAACGCTGGAGGATATGTTGAGAGCATGTGTGATCGACTTTGGTAAAGCTTAGGATACCCAATTACCACTCATCAAATTCTCATACAATAATATCTATCACACTAGCATCAATGTTTCCCCATTTGAAGCTCTCTATGGTCGCAAGTGCAGATCACCTTTGTACTGGGCTAAAGTGGGTGATACGCAACTAACCAAGAATCAAGTACCTACAAGCACTCTAACTGGTCTTGAGATCATTCAAGAAACAACAAAAAAGATCATCCAAATCCGAGAACGACTGAAAGCTTCTAGAGACAGACAAAAGAGTTATGCGGACAAACGACAAAATCCCTTAGTGTTCATGGTTGGTGACCACGTCCTTTTAAAGGTCTTATCCTGGAAAGGAATGATACATTTCGACAAATGTGGAAAACTAAATCCAAGGTACATTAGACCATTCACGATTCTTGCTAGAATTGGTCTGGTAGCATATAAACTCAACCTACCACAAGAACTCAGTAACATTTATCCCACTTTTCACGTATCCAATCTAAAGAAGTGTCTGTCTGACGAGACTCTTCTAATCCCACTCGATGAAATTGAGTTAAACGAGAGTTTACACTTCATAGAAGAACCAGTGGAGGTCATGGACAGGGAAATCAAGAGAACAAAACAAAGGCGTATACCAATAGTGAAGGTTTGTTGGAATGCCAAGCGAGGACCTGAATTCACTTGGGAACGGGAAGATCAGACGAAACAGAAGTACCCGCATCTTTTCCCTAGTTCATGGCTACCACTTAAGAAACAATTTTGAGACGAAATTCCCTCTAACAGGGGGATAATGTAACAACCCGTTATTTCAAGTCAATGTAATAGTCTAGGTCAACCATTGTAACTCGTTTTAAAGTAATAAAGATATAATAAATTAAAATAAAATGTAAGATAAACCCAATATCTATGAAGAAAGTTGTAGTGGTCATGACAAGGATTCCTGATATATATAAAGAACCCCGAAATCTGAGTTATAACGAAGAAGTTATGGCTTACCGAAGTTTCGCAACAAAACCAGCACAACATTGTGTGATGTAAAAAGTGAATTTATGATAAAATCTTTTTAACCTTAGATATCTAAATAAAGTCATAGTATACGTTAAACTGAGAGCGTGCATAAAAAGAACATCCAAATCTGACTTCGTATGAGAAAAATATGAATTTTCTAAAATTTGGCATAGTAGTGTGCAACCCGGAATTCAAATTATAGATTGAACGATTTTTAGCCGATACAACCTAAATGAGAATCGAAGATCTCATCAATAGCATTGCAACGGTAAAAAGACAAACGAAAACGGACATTGGATGAAGAAGTTATGAATTTTTAACATACTTTTCCTATCCCGATCTGTTAAAAATATAACTTCAAAAATAGAATCAAAATTAGTCGACAAAGTCTATACAAAAGTTGTAGAGTACGGTCTCACCTACGCATGGATATAAGGAACTTCGAAAACGGATCTCGTATGCAAAAGTTAAGAGATTTTGAAGTTAAGGGTGCAAATTTCGAGGTTTTATCTAAATGGGAACGCCCCGCGAAGAGGGAATGCCCCGCATTCGCAGAAGCTTGATTCGGAGTCGGCCACATAACCCCCTACGCTCCTTGCAGGAACTCCCTATGTACCAAAGGTCATAACCCTCCTTAAAATAGCATGCGAGGCCTCCCAAATTATTTTGAAAACTTACCCTTTCTTTCACACTCTACACCCTCTCAAGTCACTCTAACCCCCCCCCCCCTCCCGAAGCTTAGGGAACCTCCCTAGCACTAGAAGAAAGCCCCAGAGCACCCGAAGTCTCCGAGAAAAGAGTCTTTTCGGTTTGAAACTCTACCCATACAGAACCTAGTTTTCAACAGAAACTCGCAGTTTCATCAAAGGAAATTATTTTAAGAAGCAAAGTGTTGTTCGAATCACCACTTTATCAAGTGAGTTCATACCCCTACAGTTTCACTATCTTTTCATATATTTAAGGGGATACAAGTAAAACACAAGGAATCTTGGGTTAATATCAAAACTATTCAAATAGTTTTCAATTGTCGTTTTTACTAAAATAAACATACTGCTTTACTAGTTCGAGATTCCATACAAAAACAAATATATAAACTATAATGGGTATAGTTTATGAGTCATACATACGATTTTATCAATACAAAATGGCTTCTCTTTATTCTACACGTAAACGTCAATATAGATTTGTGAGATATACTTCAAGTACTTATCTAAGTACCAACCAAGCCCTAAAATTATAACCAAAGTCTCCTAGAAGGAGAGCGTGACACTTGTGTATATATCTATACAGGACTGACAATCCCACACCTAAACTGTTAGCTACAGTTAGGCCGACAGACATGGGGTGACAAATGTCGTACCGATTCCGACGTCTGAAGAATGTTGTGTTCAGGTCATCTTAGGTCATCAAGTATGGTTATAATAACTCACAATTGGGTATTGAACAATGTGATTAGTGTACGAATACGTAAACAAATTTATATAGTTTTATTAAATATAGAACTATAATACATTATTTTACAGTATAGCTGGTGGATTCGGGTACATACATTCACGAAATTTCATACAAATACAATTACAATATACTATTTTCCATTACAGAGAAACTTATATTTCTGGAAACATTCATTTGATGGATACTATTTCAGAATACAACAACATTTACATGTTTTCGTCTTAGGGTATTAAGACTACAATTCATTTACAACAGAAAATATAGGATTTTCTAGAAGAACACACTTACATTTTCAAGGAACAAATGACAAATTTCTCATACAAATATGCTTATGAACTCACTAACTTAATTGTTGACACATTTTTCAAAACAACTTGTATTCTCAGGGAATCAGTAAAACAGGTAACCACCGGCTTTTGCGGATGGGACGTTAAGGCGTCAAACAAATCATTTTGACATCATATTGTAATTGACTGTTGAAACATCTAACATTTACAATGATGTAACCTTTTTCGATTATATATATGATGGTTATGTTTGCTTTCTTTTTTATTATTCAATTGTTATGATACTGTACATGATGCCCTCTGCCCACAAACGTTTCCGTCGTTCCGGTTTGGAGGTGTGACATACAGTGCTACAATAAATTTCTTGAAGGACTATATTACTGAGTTCTGCATATCCGATATCGAATTTTCTCACTTGTTCGGAACCGAGAGCATTTTGGCAAAAATCACTACCGAACTCGGTTATGTCTATCTTAAAAAGAAGACTAATCGAAAAAGAATTCTTTAGATTTCTTGACAAATACCTTGTTCCAAAAAAGATCCTTCAGAAGTTCATTTACAATGCTTCTAAAAGTGATTTACCTGAACATGTCAAGAATAAGTTTATCGAGCATATCAAATGGTACTCAAAAGTATGAAGTTGGCTCCACAACGCCTCTCTTCGTATTTGATGAAGCTAAGTAAAGGATTGTTTGATTGCTAAGTTCACTTAGGGAGATTATTGATACATGAAAGTGAAATTCTAGTGATCCGAAGCCAAGCCAAAACCGAAGTTAATGCATTACGAGGTGTGATAAGTTCCGAATTGAAGCTACTTCCGGGATGAACAAGTCCGAGAAACACCTTGTAGTTAGTGTTATTTTCAGTCTATATCAACATTTAATGTTTATTGTCTTTTAGTCTTTGTTTTATTTTAAATTTCATGGGATAGGATCAAGAAAATCATGAGTGTCAACTTTTTGACTTTTCAGCTTTACATAGTTCATGCAATCTTGTCAATTAGTGTTTTTATCACTCATTGTCTATTTAAGGATAAGTAATTTCCACGTAATGTAACACTTAAGGAACATTCTCTTTCACTTCAATACTAAGTATCTTGCAAGTCAAATCATTCTCTCTATTATTCTTATTGTTTTTAAATTTTCTTTACTTTGTTCATACTCACTCTTATATACTTGGATACTTTGTTGAACTTCTTATTTCAAGACAAGACTGGTTTACCACACTTGACTAGAATCTAAATATTAGCATTAGACATTCATCTTAAGTTAATTTAAGGTTTGAGTTTTCAAACCTTGTCTGCGCATAGCTTCTTGCACTCTCATATATTCTTAGGATAAGAATCTTAAGGAATGGAAAGAAAATACTAATTGGTCTCAGTCAAAGTACATTGTAATGCCCCAAAAATCAAGACATAAACTTTGTGTTTTTAGGTTACTAAATCGTTATTACATATCTTTCCTATATACCAAGGTAAACAACTTTTAGCTAAATATCTTTAATTCAGAGTAGTTCACAAAATGTGGAAACATGTGGTGTGTGCTCTGCAATCATCCTAAGCCCACCCATTTGAAAACAGGAGTACCTGAAACATAAAATGAAAACTGTAAGAACAAATTTTAGTGAGTTCCCAAAAATACCATACAAAATACAACCACAAATTATCATACAACATACATATAGTTGCCATGGGCTCTCTCATGGTCTTTATCTGAAATATCAATGGCTCCCCCTATGATCTTTATCTGGAATGACATGGGCTCCCCCTATGGTTAGATCCCAGGGTCTTCCACGCATGTATCAAAGAGAAAAATAGCATATCACATAACACATAATGGGGCGGTGTTGGTGCCTTTGTCACACCCCCGAACCGGAATGGCGGAAACGTCTGGGGGCGGTTGACGTCATTGTACAATATCATAACAATTAAATAGTATTGATCAAAGCATTACAACCATTGTATTGAATATTTAATAAGTTTATTATGCTCAAAACATTGTTTACATGATATCCAATGCATATGACAAAATAAATAACATGATGCGACGACATCTCATCCACCAAAAAAATTTGGGGTTACCTGTTTCCTGATTTCCTGAGAATACAAGTGATTTTGAAAAAGTGTCAACAATTAAGTTGGTGAGTTCATAAGAATTTTGTATGAGAATGATTTTGTAACTGTTTCATGTAAAATGATAGAGTATACTTCCATAAAATCCAATATTTTCTTTAAAATGAAATCTAATTCTTAATCCAAAGACTAAAAAATGTTAGTAATGGTGTACTGAAAAGTAGTGTTATGAAGTGTTATCTTTATATAAAACTACTTGAATATATGTAATCCTTGTGCAAGTCTTAAAATCCCAAGACTAAAAATGTAAGTAATGTTGTATTGGAAAGTAGCATTAGTAAGTTTTATCTCTATATAAAACTACTTGAATATATGTTATCCTTGTGTAAGTCTTAAAGTCCCAAGACTAGAAATGTAAGTGATGTTGCACTGGAAAGTAGTATTAGTAAGTTTTGTCTCTATATAAAACTACTTGAATGTATGTTATCCTCATTATGAGTATTAACCCAAGACTAAAAATGTAAGTAATGCAGTACTAAGTAATGCAGTACTGGAAAGTAGTTTTAGTAAGATTTATCATTTTGTGAAACTATTTGAATGTAAGCTAGCCTGTAAACCAAATGTTTTGTCAATACCCTATGTAATTTATTATAACCATACTAATGCGACTAGTTGCCTGAACGACGTACTTCAAACGTTGGAACTATTTACAACATTTGTCACCCTAGACTGTCCAGTCTAACTATAGTTAACAACTGAGGTGCGGGGTTGTCAATCCCTTATAGATCTATATACAAGTGTCATGCTCTCCCTCCAGGAGACTCTGACTCTAGTTTTAATGCAGGTCTTAGTTATGTACTTTGGTAGGTACGTTGAAGCCAAATGTCTCACAACCAGTATCAACCGATTTATGTCTATTGTATTGAAATTTCATTTTCTTGTAAATAAATAATTATCCCTTTAAATAATTATACGTTTCTTCTGAAATGATGGTGTAGTTTTGTGACTTCCAAACTATACCAATTATAGTTTATATTGTTTGTTTATTGTGACTATTTATATAATCTTTTATATCAATAGAAAATTGTTATATTGTCTAGTGTTAAAATGTATGGTCAAAACATTATATTTTTGGGTTGTAACCTACAAAATGGTGAAATGACTATAATGTATTCCTTTTGTTACAAAAGCTATAATTTTTGTAAAAAGGTTCCAAAAACCTTGTAGTTTTACAATTCATAATTTTTCTTATGATTTTATAACATGGATTGTATTTTTTTTTGTTAGTTTTGCATTTGAAAACTAATATATCACAAATAGTTATATAAAAGCTAATAACAACCATATATTATTAAAATAATGTCTTATATTCAACATAAAGATGAAAATATGTAATTATTTGTGTGATAAACAAAGTTTACTTGTATCCCCCCCCCCCCCCCCCCGCCAAAAAAAAAATGAAAAACTTCAAAATGTGGGGGTACAAACTCACCTTGAGTGGGTTTGTGGGTTGTTTAATTGAATGTGGTTGATGAATTCTGTGAAGATGATATTACCCTTTAACACATAATAATATGTGTAAATAAGATGAAACTAACATGAAAGTGTATAAATACACTAGATTAACAAGAAAAGCTTACCAAAATACTAAGATCAAGCTTAGAGAATTTGAACTTGGAAGATATTTGGTCTTGGTTCTCGAGAAAATATGGAGTAACAGGAAGGGGAAATGAAAATGGTGGATGATTTAGCGGTGATTTCAGCCCTAATAAAGAGTGAAGAAAATGATTTGATGGTTGCCTAGTTAATTGTTGGTTAATGCATATATATTTGTTGGATATTATATTGCATAGGAAAAGGGTGAAACATCAATTATGATGTGTGTATAATGCACTAGTTTTAATCCTATTACTTCAAACACAAATGAAACACACGAAAGGCAATGAACTTATCGATTAATAGTATAGTTTAAGCAAGTAGGGTATCGAACACAGGGAACAGTAATAATGAAATTAAGTACTAGTATTACCTAATTAAAAACAATTAATAAAGAGGGGTTTTCTCTAGTTTTACAAGACTTGAAACTTGATCAATCAATTAACTTTCAAACAAAGACAATTAACAACTAAGAAGAACAAGAAAGGATAACTAGATTCAATGATAAAAGAGACTTCTGTTCAGATTCGATTCACTTATTCCTATGGTTGATTTCATGGCAAGTGCAATGGATCAATATGTCAGTGATTACCGATTCCTAATGTGATTGGGTTCATGTTCATTATTACCAATCCTTTAGTAGACAAGTTAATTCAAACAATGGCCAGTTGATTATACTAACAAGTTTCCTAGTGTTCAGTTAGTATCAAGTAAGACTTGTAATAATATCTAATCAAATTTGTTCAATTCAATCAACTCATATATGGTTGTTCATCATACATGCTCACACATTGATTTACATATTTCCTAATTAATCCTAGTTTCATATTCATTATTCCTAGGCATACGATTTTGTATTCACAAAACTATATGAATCAAGTAATCAAGAAGATGTTCATGCGACTTAATAACTCAATTATTAACAGAAAATATTTATCATCAATACATGAGGATCTTTAACAAGCTTAACAAGATGAATAACCAAATTAACATTAATCCAACCGCTCAATCAAACCATATTCATAAGATCATCTCATCCAAACAGAAGTAAAAAGCTTTTAGCTCAGATCTAAAACAAGTAATAACCTAAAATCAAAATCTAATGATTCAAACATGGCTCAAAACAAAGATTAAGAAAAGAAGAATGATTATTTTTTCTTTGATTCTCTTCTAAATTGCCTCTTATGTTGAATTCTCAAAATCTAAAGCTTCAAGAACCCTTCTGGTCTTCAATAATCGCAGCTAGCCTTCAACAAAAGTTAGGGTTCGAATGAGAAGTGGTTCTATATTAAATTCTGAAAATAGGTCCAACTCGTCGAGTTTTTTTGATAATCTGCGTATACGGCGTGTACGGCAAGGCATCTTAGAATCGAGAACATTCTGACCAACTCATCAGGTTTTCTTGGAATCAACATTGTTTCAAAACACGAAAGTCATCCGAAATTGTGTCTAGTTTTCAGAACATTTTGAATCTCGTCAATCGGAGTTACGGTTCATGCGATATGGCCAAAACACTGATGAGGCGTCAAGCTGTCCAGCAACATCCTTCTTTCTTCAAAATTCAAGATCCAAGCTTTCAATCGCCAATTTTGCTTCCTTTTCCTTCCTAGCTTGTCTTTATTGCTGAAAATGAAATATTTAAGCTAATTAAGCACCTTTTGTTCATTAAATGAGATAAAAACAACATAAAGTATTAAGATAATATATGAATTTTATAACTAAATATGCCCATATCAAATTCATAAAGTCAACTATTTGTGTCTTCTTTTCCCACCGAAATCACATAGAAAAAACCCTTTGGAAACCCATCAAAAAACACCCAAGGCACATGAGATTTCATCACATAGTGATTTCGGTCTTGTGCAAACCGAAATCACATGTGATTTCGATCTAGGCAAACCGAAATCCCATATGTTGGGGTCCTAGGCCGAAACTCTTAAATGAAAATGGTCCAATCCTTGATTTATTCTAGCTGTTGACTTTTCAAAGGTTAATTACAAATATTTACTTTTATAATTAATGCCCTTTTTGGTTTACAAATTTTTATTGCAACAAATTACGTTGTGAATTCACTTGTACACGGTTACAATTTAAACCTTGCTTGCTCTAAAATTTTCCAGTTGTCACGACCTTCGACCCATGGATATAGTGAGAATACTCACCTCAAATGCTACGCGAATAATCCTACATTATCGTTGTTGTTGCGAACCGGCCCCCGAACTGAGCCAAACAACCCAATACCATAGTCAATAACTCAACAAGGCTAAACCCCAGCACCAGGCCCAAAGATAACCCAACTAACCAGGCCCATTATTGGTCCAGACCCACTAAGTCCCAAATCCATTGGGCCCACAAAGACCCAACAAGGAAAGCTTATAATCTAATCCAAAGAGGAGTCCAATTCCAAAAGTAATTCTCCAGACCAATAAGTCCAACTCTCAAAGCCTAAGACCCAAAACCAAAGCCCAAAATCCAAAAATGTCAAACGAGCCCAAAATGGCATTGTGCCATTTACACTGGGCGTACTAATAGGTACGTTGTACGTACTCCCAAATTCCTCAGTATGCGGGGCATACTATCATTTACACTGGGCGTAGACTCAATTTATCTAAAATTGATTCAGAACTTAATCCCTTAAGCACTTGGCCCCAAAACCTCTGGAAACCTTCGAAATAAACTCTTAACTGATAAAGTTGGCAACTTTATTAGTTAACACGTGTTAATGAGGCCCAATCATGCAAATCAATCCTTTAAGACCCATAATAACTACCTTAACACATGCATGGTCCATCCTTAAACATCAAGCAAGCATCTTTATGGACTAATAACCTCAAAGATACAAAGAGTAGTAACTCAAAGCTCCTGGAGTGGTAACAAACCACTAAATATCACCCATGAGACCAAAATAGGACCAAAACTCATATAATACTAGATCTAGGCTTTAAATGAGAAATGTTAGAGCTTTATACCTCTAATGAGCTGGAAATGAAGAAAAGAATCCAGATCCACAAGCCTTCCTCCGATCCACCATATTGCATCAAGTTCCATTTCTCGAATAATCACCAAAACCCACTAAAGATGCACATAAAGATCTCAAAACACTCTTGGAGGAGGCTAGGGTTCAAAATCAGGGTTTTAGAACAATGGAGGCTGATAAATGAGGAAGTATTGAGGTTATAATGATGTTTATATAGTGCCCAAACCCTAAAAATAAGGTTTGACACTCTAACCATTACATGGGGTGTACCATTAGGTACGTTGGGCGTACATGGTCCACCCACGCGTCTCTCAGCTCAACACATAGGACTAATCTGCCAACTTATTTCACCAAGGGTGCAAACTTGCCAAAACTTCATACTAACATAACTTCTTTGTTATAAGCCTGTTTCCAACAAACTTTATATCCAGGTAAAGGTGGTGAGGAGCCCTATGCTTCTAACAACACACCATAGCCTTAAAACTCCCCAAACAAAAACCCAAATTTCATAAAAGACCGAGTTATCAAATTACGATTATACCCTTGGGCTCCAGAAACACCATCGAATACTTGGATCATTTAAACCATAACACTCATGTCCAAGAAGGGCCAAATACTTTTGTCACACCGCCGAACCAGGCGGCGGAAACATTCAAGGGCTCGTGTGACTATAAATTGAAATATCATCACAATGAATATACATGAAACATAACATCATCACCACCAAACATTACATAGTACAACTGGTAATGTTCACATCAAGTACATTGTTTTATATTACACAGTCCAAAATATAAATTATACGAAGATTAACACATCATAATAAAATTCCCAAAATACTTTTGATGAGTCTTCAGCTTAACGATTACCTGAGAATACAAGTTATTTTGAAAATGGTCAACATATATAATGTTGGTGAGTTCATAAGCATGTTTGACTAAAGATTTTGTATTGTTTGTAAAACCCATAAAATACGATATTTTCTGTAAATTATATGAAAATGATGAAGTGATCAAGTACAAATGTATGTGTGATTTCCTTTGTAAAAAATATGTATAAGTAAGCAATTCAAAAGTTTCCTTGTATTGTATCTGTTGTAAGTAGAAGGTAATGAATAATAGTATTCCCCAGAAAATCCGATATTTTTTGATTTACAAATGTGTCGTGGTCCTTGTATTACTGTAGGATTTGTTTTCGTGTTATTATGATTTAAGCATTTTGATTCCTGTAATGTATCGATGGTAATGGATCTCTACGTGAGTCATTATAACCATGCATAATAATGACTAATTCGCCTGTCTTGGCATTTTTCCAAACACCCGTTTTGATCAAGATTTTGTCACCCTAGACTACCCTAGTCTAGTTGTAGTGAACAGCTCATGTGTGGGGGAGTCACCCCCATATAGATCTATACACAAACTCTCGCTCTCCCTCCAGGAGACTCTGATTATAACTACAGGCTACGCCCAAACACTTAATGGTGCCAACCGGTAATTCTCACTAGATCCCAATGATTATCACATGAATATGTTTAATGTTAAATGTAGTTTGATTTACAAACACCTGATGATACTTGAATGTGAAAGAAACGACCCAACAAACATGAATAAGGATAGTTATGGCCCGTTAGACATGTAAGTTATATCTAGGCTTGATGGCATGCAAACGGACACGTTCAAGCCCATTAACCATACCTCTCCGGGCAAAATTAACATGTGAATGGGCCACTAAGGCCCAATAACATGTAAAAATTAATTTAGGCCCATTGAGCATGTCATTGGATCACTAAGGCCCAATAGACATGGATTGAATATATTGGGCCTAATAATCATGCAAACGGATCACGAAGGCCGAACAAACATATATAGGAAGTATTAGACCCAATATTCTTACCATTGTTTTAATTTTTGCATGTTTGTTGTGGTATAGTGTTTCTAGATGAAGCATTAATTCGTGATGTTATAAAATATCCAATGTTTGATTTTTAACAATATATTTTTGTGTGTGTGTGTGTGTGTGTGTATATATATATATATCTTTACTATCTTATAAAAGAAATCCCACTATTTTCTAAAAATAGATTGAATATAATAATATTATTTTTGTAAGACGTTCATATCATTAAGCTAATAGTACAAGTAGTCATCAATAAAATAATATTACATTTTAATTTGTGTTTTGAATCCTTATATTTCTCAACAAATTCTATCTCCTTCCTTGAATTTCGGATAATTCAAAATTTGAAATCATCAGAAAATACATGTTGATTCAAATATCCCTCCTACAGATGGCTCTTTCTTAACAGGTTTTTATTTTAATCCTTACTTGTAATTGATTTCATCATTTTTAACTTTTTGTATTTTTATCTTATAAATATATTGGGTAAATGCTTTATTATATCAGGTTTGTTCCTAAAAATGTTTTTACTATGTTTCTTTAATGTGTTGGCTTTGCAGGTTCAAAGAACTCAACCAAGAGGGTCAGTTAGAGCATTGTATTATCATTAGTTTGTATATTTTGGCATCTTACTTTTGCAATAAAGAACGGTTAAACACAAGATTTGACATGATTAAGGTAGTTTGTATATTTTTCATCTTGTTTGGTCTAAAAATGAAACCTTTTTCATCATTGGTCCTTATAATATCAAGTTTCATCACATGGACTTCTTGATTACGGTGATTATTGTCCTTATTATAAGGTTCTATATAGATTTTGTTCAATATTTAGAGGTTCCCCACCAGAATAAGTTATTTTAATCCAAACACTTTTTTAACTTATAGTGATGTGGAATCTAATAAGTCGTTTTTTAAAAAAGCTTAGTCAAACACCCCCTTAATATGGTATGGTAATGCTCTTGAAAAATAGATGTCGTTTAATATTCATTTCTCAAAGTGAACGCAAAATGGTTTTAACTCTAACGAGACCAAATTATTCGCCGCCCGCCGCTTTGTGCAGGTAGACGGCTACTATATATATATATATATATATATATATATATATATATATATATATATATATATATATATATAAAGTTTTTGAGATTTGTAGGATTTTACCACATATTTACAACATAAACCAAGACAATAACACATAACATGTATAAACACATAGATCTACACATAATACTTGTATTCTCCCCCCCCCCCCCCAAACATGTAAAAATAGAAAACAAGGGGGTATGAACTCACCTTTGCTTTGATGTTTCGGTTTTGAAGAAGAAATGGAGGAAGATAATGTGATTTTCGGTTCTAACTAGCTCCTTGAGTAGATCTTGAGCCTTAAGATGTTCTAAGAACCTTATTTATGAAAACAAGAGTGTAAGAGGAGTAAAGGTGTTTAAGGAAGAATTAATACACTTAAGTTTGCAAGCCTTACTACAATGGGTGAGTTTTTGATGAATTAATCCTCTTGGAAACACCTTAAGGTCTCAAAATTTAGAGGAAAATGAAGAAGTTCTTGAGATATTAGAGAGAGTTTGAAAGGAAATTTTTGAAGATATATGTGTGTTGTGGTTCTTGGCCAAGAGGGATAAAAACAGAGGGTGAGGGGAGGTTTTGCATGGAAACATGAGAAATGCCTTGTTCTATGTTATATAAATTGCCTTGTTGTCCTCTAAACAACAATGATGTGTCATGGTTCGGGTAAATTAGCCATTTTTTTACACATGGGCTGAGAAAGGGAAAGAATGGAGAGGTTTGGGCCTTTTCTTGATTTGGCTCGAGATTATGAGGCCCATAGTGAAGGTTTTTGGCCCATTAGGCCTTTAGGTGTGTTCACGGCCCAGTGAAAGTCCTTTAGGTAATTTTATGGCTCTTTGGGATGATTGGATCTGTTATGGCCCAATAAGGCCCATTAGGGATAAACTAAACTATTTTAGGTCTACATGGCCCTAAATCTTAAATTTTGAGGATGTGGGTCCATTTAGAGCCTATTTAAGGGTTCTAAGCCCAACATAGTCAAATTGGATTCTTATTGGTCCATTAGGCCCAATAAGAAAATCCTAGTGCATATTGAACATGAACTGGGATTTTTAGGGTTTTCAAATTCCTGGTTGCCTATTTGAAACGTTTCATGAAGAGTTTTGAACTTTACTCTATGAACCTTGATTGAATTTATTATCATTGATTTAGCATAATGTTGGATATTAATAAAAATTGCATGTATCACAACTAATGATGCTTACAGAAGTACAAAATTTCCTAGCTAAAATTGCTAGTTGTGACAACTTCCTTTCTCAAGGCCTAAAGCCTTACGATGAATGATAACTGGGCCACGACCCCGAATAATGAAATATTTGAAATCGGGTGTTGTATACATACTTGGATAAGGTACTAAAACATTTTTGTATGAGAATTCCAAGAAACGAGAGTTACCTATTCATAGTAATGCCAAGTTAAGTAAGACTCAAAGCCATAGTATATATGAAAGTATAGCGGAGATGACTCAAGTCCCATACACTTTGGTTGTAGGATCGATCATGTACACTATGACATGTACTCACCATAATGTGTCTTTTGCTTTGAGCATAGTTAGTCGATTTCAGGAAAATCCTAGAAGAGCTCATTGGACACTAGTGAAAAACATTCTCAAGTATCTGCGAAGTACAAAGGATCTGATTCTAGTCCTTGGTGGCAGTGATAAATTGAGAGTAAGTGGGTATAGTGACACCAACTTTCAAACAGATAGAGACAATATTTGTTCATAATATGGTCAGGTGTTTCTGTTAAGTAGAGAAGTAGTTACTTGGAAAAGTTCCAAGCAGGACATGGTGGTTGATTCTACTTATGAATCAGAGTACATAGCAACGAGTGAAGCATCAAAGAAAGAGACTTGGCTGGAGAACTTCATTGGAGATCTCGAAGTAGTTCCAACCATTCAGGAGCCAATAGAACTTTTCTGCGATAATGAAGGAGCAGTTTCTTTGACCAAAGAACCGAGAGATAGGGATGAGAGTGGGTCCAAACCCGGACCAATAGACCCGCACCCAAAAAACTCAGGAACCGGTTAACAAAATTTTGTAGGATCGGGAACCGGACCAATATAGGAACCGGTTACTGTTCGGTTCCGGGTAAGGTACCAGGTAAAGTGGGTCTAGAACCAGAAAACCTGGAAATAACAAAGTGGGTCGGGTGGAACCGGGTAAAGTGAGTCTAAAACCGGAAAACCCCGGAAAACCGTAATTACTTAGTGTACAATATACTATGTGAAAAGAACGCTATGTGAAAAGAACGCTATATACTATACTATACTAAGGTAACACTATCCATTATATGAAGAAACACTATAAACTACATCAAGAGAACATTACATAGTACACTAAGAGAATACTATATACTATACGAGAGAAAATACTACAATGGAATGTGATGCACTATTTCTCTATACGACACTTTGCTATGTAACTGTCGGGTAACCATCGCTTCTTGGAAGGAGAGCGACCACTATGTGTATAGATCTATACGGGACGGATTTTCCCCCATCCTGACTGCTAGCTACAGTCCGAGCCTTTTGGCCCGGGGATGACAAATACTACTACACTATTGGTGACCTGGAGGGTCGGCCGTTGTATAACTATCACTTAGTATGATTTCATACGAGCTCACATTCAAACTTTAATTAAACACACATCCCGAGGTGCATACAAAATTAATACTATCCGGAGTTTACATTCACTATTATATTTAACCGGCAGGGGCGTTGCTGGGGTGAAACTCTATTCTTTCTTTATAATGAACAAGTTTAAAAACTGTAATTTCATTACTGATATTTTCACGAGAAGACTATTACCTTTACAAATAAACGAACTTACAAATAACCTAGTTTTGGTAAAATACTACTTTTGATGGAAAAAATGAGATTTTCTATGAATCAAACTACTTTCAGTTTTTTATAACAGCCATTTCACTACAAGATTGTAAACACTTTTATACAAGCAACGACACTAAATACTTATGAACTCACCAGCTTTATGTTGATACTCGCTTTCAAAATAACTTGTATTCTCAGGTCAACAATAAACAGGGAATGATGCAGCTTTTGGGAAGATGGAGCACATATAAGACTCATCTTTTATTTTGATTATACTTTTGGTGTCTATTGTACAGAACACACATGTATTACAATCGTTATATTAATGAAATGAATGTTGTTGCTTGTTTTTACTATTATGCATTGTTATGATACTGTACATGACGTCCTCCACCCCAGAACGTATTCCACCGTTCTCGGTTTTGAGGTGTGACAGATTAGATTAGAGACTGGAGTTGCTTTTGGAAGAAACCTTTGCTGATAATTTATAAGTTATATCGTCACTTGCAGTTATAGACTTATCCAAATGAGACACTGTTAGATTAGGTGTCGAAGCCAATAACTAAATTGTTATATACTTAAATTATTAACAAAGCCATTTTGGGTTGCCCTCAAGCCTAACAATTGAATAGGATGACTTTTAGAGAGAGAGAGAGAGAGAGAGAGAGAGAGAGACTAATTTATTTATTTATTATATGGTTAATAAATAGCAATAAATAAATTTATTAATATGTTATGAGAATAATATATTAATTAGAAATATTATTATTTAATTAAGATTTAATCATAAATTAATTAAAATTTATTTTGGGATTAATTACATTAATTAAAAATGCAAGGACCTAAACTGTAATTGTTTAATAGTTGAACAAGAGAAGTATTCTAGAATAGTCCAAGGTACCAAAAATTAGAGGCTTCATTAGGATTTTAGAATATCCCTTGGAGATAATTAGGAAACTAGATAATTACCTAATTTGAGATATTATTATTTTAATAAAGTAATGATTATCTAGAGTTTTTTATCAGTTAGAAATAGGAACTTCCACCCTACAATTTTTAGGCATTCATTATTACCAAGAGCCAACTGAAATTCCCCTATCGACTTCAAGTTTCCTAGTTGTTAAGGTTTGAGTGCGAACCATTAGAGGTACGGGATTTCTGGTGCTAGCTTCCAAGAGTTTTTCAAGAAGGATTATTTGGTTGTTTACTACAACAATCAAAAGGTATGCAATCTTTTTCTATGAATTTTGAAATTAGCTAGGGCTATAAGGTTCTTGTTGTTTAATAGAATGTTACTTCAGTAGTGTTATGACTAGATCTAATAGGTTGCATGTACCCTTAAGTGTATAAGGATTTACCCGCGGTATTACATGTAAAACCCATCACACACACACACACACACACACACACACACACACATATATATATATATATATATATATATATATATATAAATTTGATAAGCATGTATTCCCCCCTCCCCCCCCCCCCCCTAAAAAAAACTTTAAAAATAGTACAATGGGATCGTGAACTAACCTTAGTAGCGAGGTCACAGATTTCCTTGCTATTGCATTTGAAGTTTTGTGCCATCGGGAGGATTTTCGAGATAGACCAAGAGAAAGAGAGATTTTAGGTTTTTGGGTGTGAAGAATTTAAGAAATGAGCACCTCTATTTATAGCGCATATGCGCGCGATGCTCTTCATACGCATCGTGCACTCGTCGTGGCTACATCAAAGGCTTTCCACGTGTCACATTTATGATGGTCTACGTCTCTCCAATCTCGACGAATCCAAGTGTTAGACGTGCGCGTCAAGTATGACATACACTTGGAGAGCATTGCTAAATTTCCTATAAAAATTCATATATTCCTTATATGAATCTTGTTTCTTACCTTCTCTATATATTTATATAGTTCTCTACTAGTACTATAACTTTTCTTAAGGTTGCATTGTTAAATTTAACTTTTATTGTTAGCCCGTATTTTATATTTTTTCAAAAATCGTATTTTCTTTATAGGGACTCCGATTTTGACCTTTTTCTTTTTTAAGTTCTTATCTATTAGAGTACTATGATTTTCCTTTTAATGACTTTAGTCAGAACTCAAACGATTTCTTTATACAATTTTGATGTTGAACACATTAATAACGCGTTCGATTTTTTTTTATAAATAAAAACATAACTCCTACAATCGGAGTCGGATTTATACAGAGTTTACACCATTGGGATCACGTTACAATGTACTTTCCAAATACACTAACCATTATTAGTAGCGGTATAACTTTTTGATCACTCATTTTTTTTTACCATATTAACCTTTTTCTTTGTTATAAACCATAGCACGTCTGATCATGATTCTCGGAATATGAAATGCTATACTGTTACCACTTGTCAGTGCTAATCTCTAGTGACAGTTGCCAGAAAATTTTCCGGTTGTCACATGAATTGTGTGGATCTCTTATGCAAAGGTTGCCGGAAATGAACTCCAATAAGGCGACATATGTTAGCAATGATGGTTGTTTCTTGTTTTCGGTAAGAGTTAAGGGAGTTAGAGAGAAGATATATATATATATATATATATATATATATATATATATATATATATATATATATATATATATATATAACATGAACAAACTTTAGAAGGGAAAGTTATTCATTTTAGTTTTGGGAGTAGGGATGTTAAAAACTTCCGTGGGACTCCGATTCCGTATGGGATTAATTTTTAAAAAAATTCGGGGGCGGGGGCGGAAGCAGGACTAAACCCCGTTTTATTTTCGGAACTGGGAGCGGGAGTGGGTATTTCCGTCCCGTACTTTTGCGGAGGCCCCGTTTGTATATTCAATATATATATATATATATATATATATATATATATATATATATATACACACACACACACACACACACGCACGCACACACACATACATACACACAACACATTATCTAGTTTTAGGGTTTTTTGAATTTCTTTCACTTCACATCGTACGACGATAAGATAGTGAATTGATTATATATTTTTGGACATGTTGTACCTTTTTTTTTTAATATTGATATGTCGTATTTTATATTTGTAAGTTTGTTGAATTTTTTGTTTTATAATGTTGAATTTGTAATGTTAGATTTTTAAGGTTTTAGTTAAAAAAAACTAGATTTTAAGTTTTTAAAGTTATAAAAAAAAGTTTTTTATAAAATATGACAATTTTTTTAGCAAAAAATGTCAATTTTAAGCCTATAAAACGGGTCAGAGGTGGGATCGGGGGTGATGAAAGTATTCAGGAACGGGATCAGAGGAACGGGATCAGAGACTATGTAAACTAGAGATTCAGGGGCAAGGGTAGCTATTTTCGCTTCCCTTTGATCCTGTTAACATCTCTATTTGGAAGGGACAAAAACAACATACAAATGCGATTAAATGGACCACCAATCCAAAACCACAATTGAACCAAAAGTGGGAAAACATACCAAAACAATAAATTTTACATTTTGTCATGAGTAAAATAGCGTTAAATGTAATTGTTTAGAGTTAAGGGACTAAAGATGGAATGAAGTCATAGCTTGAGGACCAAGTCACCGCCTTTCTTGCACGTGATCTGCATCACATGGTCTATCACTAGATCTGAAGCGCTGTTCTCACCGTCGATTCCGAAGACGGCGTGAATCAACGGCTACGATTTATCAGGAGTCGGTGAAACGAGGCTCCCACTTATGGACACGAAAAAGATAAAGAGGCGTCACTCTCTTCATCCCCTAAAAAGCTTACATTTTCTGCCGTACGATCATATACTCTTCTCGTTCGGAGCCCTTGGGAAGTACCTGCGCCCCCGTCGTTTTGTTTTCTAGGGTTTCGAGCACAACATTCTTTGAGCTTTGTCGGTTTCAAATTCAGTAGAGATCTTCCGTTTTTAGGGTTATCTTCGTTGTCGGTGAGTTATTGTTGGTGATTTGATGTTATGAGTTTGAATTGCGCTGAATTAAGCTTCTGTGCGAATTGAAGTCCGTCTTTGCGGAGGAGAATTGGCTCTTTTTCGACCCAAAGAGGATTTTTGCGGTAAGATTAGGTTTTCTCCTTTGGATTCCGATTTTTCTCCCCTCGTTCGTTTAATTTTTCAAAACAAAACGTTTCAATTTTAGGTTTAGGTCGGAGAAATTGTTACCCCAAACGTTCGATTTGAAAATTCTGTAATACATGGTAATTGGTTACAAGTATTGAATTTGTACATCTTTTATGGATCGAAATATGAACATGGAAACCCTAATTTCAGAGAATAGGTATTTAAGTATATTCCGCGTTTAGAGAGCGTGTGCGATCTTTTCTTTGTTAAAGAGGAATATGAGAGAGGAATGAGGGATTTGATAATGGATCCGTTTGTGAGTTAAATTGGCTTGTCATGAATATTCAGGGACGTGCGTGAAATCTTTGGGCTAGGGTTTGATATATACATCATTCTGGTTGGGTGTGAAGTGTTGATTGCAATATGGCGAAGAAGGATATGTTCCCTGATGCCTATTCTGGTGGGTTTCCTCCCAATTATGAATCAGAAGGATCTGGTTGCTCTGGACGTGATGATATGGATGCATCTGGTTATGAGGACTCGATCAACCATAGGAAAAAATGGATCAAGCTAAGCTCTGCATTATCCGATGGTTTTGGTGTTCCTGTACATGTTGTCCCTTTGTCAAAGCTCTCACCCATAGAGAAAAAGAAATTATTACTCCAATTGAAATCTGAACTTGACAGACTTAGGACATTTCAGAAGAGAGTGGATGTTGATAAGCCTCGTGTTGCCACAATATCATCATCTAATGATATTCTTAGCTCAAACTTAAAGAAATCATCTGGCTCTGGGAGAAAGATTGACCATAGTCAAAAGTCAAAGGCCCTTAATCGAGGTCTTATGGGAAGGTTTTCATCTGTTAATGACACAGGGACTTTTACTCCATTACTGAAGAAACAATGTGAGAACTTGTTGAAGAAGTTGATGTCCCATCAACATGGTTGGGTGTTTAACAAACCTGTTGATGTTGTTGCATTGAAAATACCAGATTACTTCAATGTCATCAAGAATCCCATGGATTTAGGGACAATAAAAGAAAAACTTTCTTCAGGGAAATACACTGGTCCCCTTGAATTCGTTGCTGATATCCGACTCACCTTTTCCAATGCCATGACATACAACCCCCCTGGAAATGATGTCCATGTCATGGCAGATGTTCTTCATAAGTTTTTCGAGCTAAGATGGAAGCCTATCGAAAAGAAACTACCTCAAAATTCTCAACAACAATCTGAAGAGATTGATTTAGTTAAGCCAATTCCTCCATCAAAGAAAAGAAAGATCACCTCAATACAACAAGAACCATTTCCAGAAGCTAAGTTGGTGATGACAAGTGAAGAAAAGCTTAATCTAAGCAGGGAGTTGGAAGCTCATCTTGCAGATTTGCCAGATAATATCATCGACTTTTTAAGAGAACACAGCTCAAGTGGGAATGAAACAGTAGAAGATGAAATAGAAATTGATATTGATGATCTTAATAATGATACATTGTTCAAATTACGCAAGATGTTAGACAACCATATACACGAGCAACAAAATCAAGGAAAAGCAGAGCCTTGTGTCATTGAGGTATACTATTTTAAATATATTTCATCTTTTCCTAATTTATAACATGATGTAAGTCTAACAATGATTCTTCATCGGTTTCAGCTGCTACATGAATCAGGGATTAGCAACTCAACTATGCAACTATATAGAGGTTAATAACCGTTTTCTCTTTCTCACATTCATGGGTGTTTGGTCAATGTTAGTCAACTATTGAACTTACATTTCCATGACATGTCACATGCTACAGGGAATGATCCTGTGGAAGAGGATATAGATATTGGTGGAAATGAGCCACCTGTCTCAAGCTACACTCCAGATGAAAAGGAAAAAGGAACAAGCAAGAAAAGTGACACAAGGACAACATCAAGAACTTCAAGTGGTAATTTGGGTACTCTTTTAATATTATAATTTTAAGTAAATACATCAACTAAAGAAATATTATGTAGTCAGTATTTTTTTAGTTGCATATAAAACTTCTTATCTGATGAATGATGATGTTAAATAAAACAATACTTTGGTTTTTTGTTAATTATTTCTATGTGAGATATTCAGTTTTATATGGTTTCTACAGATACTAGTGGAAATGGACAAAATGACATTAAAGCCACTAACCCATTAGAGGTGTCTCAGGTATCTATCTATCTATATTTCTCATAACATGTAACTTTTTTTTCTTTTTATGCTTGTAATATTAACTTATTTATTTTATATTTCAATAAACAGAAAAATCTTACTGCAGCAGATTTAGAGGAAAAGGCAGGTACAAGTGACCTAATTGATAATCGTAAGCAACCATTTTTTTTCCTCTTTTCACTACTTCAAAGGGTTCTAAAATCTAAAATTATATAATATTTTATTTTTCAATTTTCAGAGTCAATTAGTGGGTTGGACCAAGTTGACCACATGTCTCAACAAAAGCCAACCTCTGTTGAATCAGATAGCCAAAAAGATGATGGTGAGTATTCAGAATATATCATCGTATTTAAACAAAATTAATTTCTATTAGGCAGGGACCATTTTGTTAAATTTTACAACACATGAACCATTTATGTAAAAAAATCTTTACCCGGACCTTTTCATTGTAATTTATTTTCTACACAGGGACCAAACCTGCCAACATACATAAGTCTGTAAATTTTGTACCTTTTCTGTAAATTACACGGATAGCTTTTGTAATTTATTTTACATACAGGGACCAAACTTGTCAATATACAAAAAAACTATTATGTGAATTGCAATCGCATATATATATATATATATATATATATATATATATATATATATAAGAATTTCTAATGATATATATTTTTTATAAATTAGGTGACAGTGCTCCAAATTCAAGACAGGTGTCACCTGGGAAATCATACAGAGCTGCAGTATTAAAAAACCGATTTGCTGACACGATTTTCAAGGCGAGAGAAAAGACATTAATTCAGGTTGAAAAAGGGGACCCTGAGAAACTCAGAAGGGAGAAAGAAGAATTAGAAAATCAAAAAAGAAAAGGTTGGAGATTAACTCAAGTCCTTTCTTTTTACACATAACTTAGTGAACAACATTATTAAATTACAAATTCTATTTTATAAAAAAAATAAATAAATAGAAAAAGCGCGATTACAAGCCGCTGCAGAAGCCGCTGAAAACGCGCGAAAGCGAGCTGAAGCTGAAGCTGCTTTGGAAGCAAAAAGGAAAAGGGATCTTGAGAGAGAAGCAGCTCGACAGGCTTTATTGAAGGTATGAATGTAAATGTTTAATATAAAATGAAGGTTACTTTTACATGAAATATATAATATCTTCAAAAAGTTCTCTTTGTTTTCTTTTAAAGTAATTTTAATCAGTAAGTTACTACAACACTTCACGGGGGGCCTAAACTTGTATAACGCCAAAAGTATAAGTAGCAAACCTGCAAATTTACAAAAGTCATGTGGAGAAAGCGTTAAACTAAAAAAGTTTAGGGACGAAACATGGCAATATATAATATATTGCAGGGGGGTGTTATCCGCAAATTTTCTATTTAGGCGGGAACTATTTTTGTAGTTTTTTTAAGCAAATGGATTTTTTCATTTAAAAAAATTACACAAGGACTTTTTCTGCAAATTACAGTGACAATTTTTGTAAATTACCTTCTACACGGGGGCCAAACCTGCCACTGTACAAAAATCTAAAACAAATGGACTGTTTCTGTAAAAAAAAATACACAAGGACCTTTCCTGTAAATTACAGAAACAATTTTTGTAAGTTATTTTGTACACGGGCTAAACCTGCAAATTACAAAATTATAGGGGACAATTTTTGTACAAACCTTAAACGTATGGACTGTTTTTATATAAACAATTTCACTGGTACTTTTTCTGTAAATTAGAAAATTACAGGTACTAATCTGTCAAAATCCAAAACAATTGCAGCAAAACTCCAAAACTAAAAACGTTTTTGGCAAAACTCCTAAATACAAATTACAGGGACTAAATCTATCAAAATCCAAAACAGTTGTGGCAAAACTCTAGCTAAAAACCTTTCGGCAAAACTCCTACGGAGTATATGTAACTTACAGGGACAATTTTTGTAAATTATTTTGTATACAGGGGCCAAACCTGCCAACAAAAATCTTAAAACAATCGCCTGTTTTTGTAAAAAAAGTTCAGTGACATTTTCTATAAATTACAAAATTAGAGGGACTAAATCTGTCGAAATCCAAAACAATTGTACAAAACTCCAAAACTAAAAACCTTTATGGCAGAACTCCTTAAATGAAAATACTCGCATGACAATAAATAGTAATTTAATTAATTATTTATTTAGTGTTAAAATTTCTTGTTTATGTTTTTGTGTAAATGTAGATGGAGAAAACAGTTGAAATTGATGAAACATCACGATTTATCGAGGATCTTGAAATGCTAAGCACGGTGAATCCCGAACTACCGATGATGTCAGCAGACGAGACGAGTCCCGAACACGGATCCCTAGATGCATTAGGCAGTTTCAAATTTGGGGCAAGCAATCCATTGGAACAACTAGGGTTATACATGAAAAGAGATGAACACGAAGAGGATGATGCTGACCTGGACCTCCAGCCACCTGTCATGCCAGGTGGGATCAATGCTGCTGCTGCTGCTGATGTGGAGGAAGGCGAAATCGATTGAAGTTGTTTATTTTGTTATGTTGGTGTTAGGATGTTAGTGTGATCCATCGTTTATTTTATGATGTGTATAGAATGTGTACCTCTCCCTCAAAAAAACCCAAAAAGAAAAGAGTATTCAAGTTAAAAAAAAAAAAAGTAAAAAAGAATAGAGAAAAAAATTTATAGAATGGATTATGAACGTTCATTTTCGGTTGTGGATTGTGGCTTTGAGTTCTCTGCACGCATTCTGGACTATGTGAATGATCATTTTTTAGTTGATTGTATTTTGTTTTGTGTTATTTTTGTTGGAATATGTGTTGCGTTTAGAATTAATTACCTTCGGTCAATTTCATTGAAGAACATCTATTATCGATAATTATTATCAGTTGGATGCTATTTTTATGTAGTGTATAGTTTTGACTCATTGTGGTGGTTTGCATTTTTGTGTAGTTTTAGTATTGGGTTTTAAAAAAGTATGGTGACACCATCGGCTGGTATATATTTTTTTTTATGGGAAATAAAGTTTTAAAATTTTGATTCAGTTTATGTTTTCGTCTTAAAAATATATTTTTTTTTTTATGAAAAGTCCTAAAACAGATAGAAAACTGTATTTTCTATTATTTTTGATTGGTTCGAACCGACATCAAATTAGTTTAAGATTATTTCGTAAATTGATTATAAATATTGAGATTTTTTTCGCAAATAACTCAAGAGACCTTCTGGTCACACAGTATTACAATTCTGGTAAGTATAGTGAGGAGACTCACCTTGTCTAGTAAAGCAGTATATCTCACATTTGAACTGCTGGTCTAGACTCCGCCTCTCCATGAAATCAGACAACTCTAGCTCTACATTCCTGAAGTACCCAGCCTATCATCTAGTATGTAACTTTAATATCTCATATGTATCTCATAATATAAACAAGTAATGGTATTTTGAGGAATCACCGATCGGGCTCTGGTTGATTGTACACACTACTTCATCTCGTTTTCTCTTGAAAACTCTTACTCGTTTTAGAAAATCATTTCTTTTTAGAATTTTCTTTTTCTCAAATCCTCAGGTTGAGTCCAAACATACCTGATGATACATCCGAATCCCTCAAACCAAGACACTAATACCAACTTGTAACACTCTAAATTCTCAAAGAAAATTTTTATTTTTAAAATTACATAAACCCCAATCACATTTCTCAAAGGGAAATCTTCAGAAAAGTCCCAATATTTACGGAAAAGTTACACTTTAGTCCCAAGATTTTTTTTTTGAACGAAAAAGTCCTGAAAACCGGCAAAAATTTGCAGTTTGACCCTTTTTGACCGGTTGAAACCGGTACCAAACTAATTTGGGACTATTTCGTAAACTAATCCAAAATATTGGGATTTTTCAGTAAACAAAAAATATTATGACTTTTCTGTAAACAAAAATATTAGGACTTTTCTATAAACAAAACCTTAATTATTATTATTGTTATTATTATTATTATTATTATTATTATTATTATTATTATTATTATTATTATTATTATTATTAAAAATATAAATAAGAATACTATTTTTTGAACTTGTTATTTTTAATATTATTACTAATACATATAAATGCATTAAATGAAAAAAATATTATTAATAACATTGTTTAAGGGTAGAGGTGGAGGAGATGGTGATGTTTTTAGTATTGAAATCGTGAATGTCTACTTGTATATTTTTACTTTGTATATGGTCATTTCATATTTGTTATTATTGTTTTCAATTCAGAATATTAATATTTAACAATTTGAAAGAAGTTGCATATTAATAGTTTAAGGTAGTAGAGTTTCTCATTTTGTATATAAAATTGTTTAAGGTTGAAGAATTACTTTCCAAATCCAACAAATCCACTACAAACATCTACATAAGTAACCTATATTAAAATTCGAAAGTATTAATTACAATATTTTGTTTAACAAAAAGTAATAGGAATAATTCAAAAGTATTATTCAAAATTCAAAAGTATTAATCCAAAAAACATGTCCTATTACTTTTTATTGAACAAGATATTGTAATTAATATTTTTGAATTTTGATATGGGCTACCTATGTAGATGTTTGTAGTGGATCTGTTGGATTTGGAAAATAATCCTTCTACTGTAAACATTTTTATATACAAAGTGAGAAATCCTTCTAACTTAAACTATTTATAAAGAATTTTACAAATATGCAACTTCTTTTAAATTGTTAAGTATTATTATTTTTAATTGAAAACAATAACAACAAATGTGAAATGGCCATATAAAAAGTAAAAATATACAAGCAAACATGCATGATTTCAATGCTAAAGGCAGCAACATCTCCTCCACCTCCACCCTTAAACAATGTCATTAATATTATTTTTTCATTTAAATACATTTATATGTATTAGTAACAATATTAATAATAACAAGTTCAAAAAAAAGTATTCTTATTTATATTTTTAATAATAATAATAATAATAATAATAATAATAATAATAATAATAATAATAATAATAATGATGATGATGATGATGATGATGATGATGATGATGATGATGATGATGATGATAATAATAGTAATAATAATAATAATAATAATTATAATAATAACAATAATAATAATTAAGGTTTTGTTTATAGAAAAGTCATAATATTTTTGTTTACAGAAAAGTCCTAATATTTTTTGTTTACTGAAAAATCCCAATATTTTGGATTAGTTTACGAAATAGTCCCAAATTAGTTTGGTACCGGTTTCAACCGGTCAAAAAGGGTCAAACTGCAAATTTTTGCCGGTTTTCAGGACTTTTTCGTTCAAAAAAAAAATCTTGGGACTAAAGTGTAACTTTTCCGTAAATATTGGGACTTTTCTGAAGATTTCCCTTTCTCAAAAATCACAAAATGTATAAGTTGTCAAAGCACAAAGCAACAAATGTTTGATAATATCCTAGAATCCTCAAAAAACATAATCACCGAATGGTGTGTACAATCAAGCTGATGCCTTCCTGCGATCATGAGAGGTACTTGAAACACATATTACCAAACACTGTAAGCACAAAGCTTAGCGAGTTTCCCAAAATACCACACACATATAATAAGCATCTCATGGCTATATCTCGGCATGGACCCTCCGGTCTCACGACTCGGTATTGACCCTCCGATCATGTGTCTCAGTGAAGACCCTCCGGTCTCACAGCTCGGGTTGGACCCTCCAGTCTCACAACTCGGTTTGGAACCTCCCGTCCTAACTCAGTAAGGCACAAAATATTATATAGCATAAATAACAAAGACAAAATGCATAATTTCACATAACTCAGTATAAGCACATAAGACCCTCCGATCAATAATTCAAATAAGACCCTCCGGTCACACAATATTACCACTCTGGTAAGTATAGTGAGAAGACTCACCTCACCTAGTAAAGCAATATATCCTACACTCGAACTGCTGGTCTAGACTCCGTCTCTCCATGATCTCCAAAATCCACAACATGACCAAAACCCTAAAGTCAACATAAGTCAACAGTCAAAGATGACCCTACTCGTCAAGTGCTACTCCTGAACTTGTTGAGTTCCTCAGTGCTCAGTAAATCATGAAAACCCGAGTCAACTCGCCGAGTTGCTAACCAACTCGTCAAGTCCATGCAAAGTCCAGAAGATCCGGGAAAACCTTAACAGCTCGTCGAGTTGTCCTATCAACTCGTCGAGTTGTCTCATTAACTCGCTGAGTTGTAACACATCCAGACTATCGGGGAACACCATAGCCAACTCGTTGAGTTGGCTCATCAACTCGTCGATTCCTTCATTCCACTCTCTCATTCAGACGTTTTTAAGTAGAACTAAGGCCCCATACTCTAGATCTAGCCTTCTAAGGCTGAAATATCACATAAAGCTACAAGCTTTACGTCCATGCATGGCATCTAGGGCTAAAAATGCCAAAACATGCTCTATAGAGGGTTTAGTGCATGAAGGCTGACCATTAGCTTGCTAAAGCTCGAAACTTTAGGCCCAAGGGACCTCACATTGTCCAGATATGAAGTCACAATTCCATGGCAAGCTCAAACAACTCAAGGACCCAAAGAAAAGATTGAAATGACCATAAACTCCTTGTTAAGAGATCTAACCAAACAATGATCAAGGTGATAGTTTTTTTACCTTCAAATAGCAGCTAGTGTTGATAGAACACCGGATCCAATGGCTTCTTCTAGTTTCATGCCTTTTTCTCTTCAATCTCCTTCCAAAAATGCACTAGAACATATAATCTTAGCCTCTCTCTCTCTCTCTCTCTCTGTCTCTCTCTAAAAATGACTACAACTTGATTAGGGTTTCTCTTAGTGGGTCAAAATGATAGGGAGATGTAAATTAAGGTTTAAGGTCCTTTAAATAGGGTACAAACCCCGAAAATTAGGGTTTTCACACTCAACTCCTTGAGTTGGGGTCCTCCAACTTGTTGAGTAGACTCTAAAAATCACGTGGCCATCTCAACTCCTACACGACGAGTTGGGAGCAACCAACTCGTCGAGTAGGTCCTATAATGTGAATAAAATTCTCAAGTTCCTCATGTAGGAAATCAGGGTGTTACAATTCTCCCCCACTTAAATTAGATTTCGCCCTCGAAATCGCTCTTTATCGACACATAGGTTGGAACAACAATCCGGGAAGCACAACTGGAAAAATCTCGTAACATATAACGATCCCCTATCCCATGACCTCCGAAACCAAATAGGAACCCGCAACCCAAAGAAGGACAGAACCTTTTTCCATTGCACTATCAACTCTAACTCTTTAGAACTCGAAAACTATAGTGGTCCGTCTCCCCTACATACCGCCCATGCAGAATATCACCACATCAACCGCTCATCAAATCATGGACTGATAAGGCACTTATAACTCTGATTATCTCATTGAAACTGATGGGAACAAGTCTTTGACTATAACTGATTGCTGATCACTCATGTCAGACTACCAGTCGATCCAGATCGTAGCTCAAAAGGAACGTAGGGGTCGCATCTCACCAAGTATCAACTGCCAGTACCGCTATCAGAACCAATCTGAAGAATGAATCTCCATACTCTTCCCTCAAACACTAGAAGAATGACCATGCCCGGTCGGAAATATCCTTTGATACCCATAACGATAAGCCCCATCTTCCTTTCAAATGTTCCTTCCAACACTGAGTACCAGGTCAGCTCCCAACCTAAGAGTTGAACCTCCGAGGCTACCCTAACACATATGACAATACGACTTCACAATCGTTCTATCCAACCAAGCCGTCTCAACCAATTACACTAGGCTCACAGTCACCAATTTTTCTTTACCCTAAGCGAATACTACAACCAAATTGAAGTCGCACCTCACCTCTGACCTCTGTCGTCTACTACTTGCTATTTTTCGCGGTTCTCCTCAAACCAACGAACCGATCCACCCAGGTCTAATACATTAGATGGGAAACATCCCTACTCATAATGAAATCCATCTGAAAACTCTAAAATTGCAACCTTCCTGTCCTCTACACATATAGAGCCTAAACTCGACACACGAGTCTGGCCCAACATATAATTGGAACCACTTGTATCCAATTTGTTACTCAACTCATGACCCGAGATCCGCGAATCCACATGCACATTACTCTTCCCATCCTTCGATTTGCGACAACCTCTAACTTAATCGAGATAATATGGTTTCCGACCGTCACAGAGACCCCAGTCTCGCCCCTGGTCCGTCGACCAGGTTCCCACAGACTAATTTGGCAAGGCTACCTAGGCCTAAGAACCCCTCTGCATCATACCATGACTAGTAAAGGCTACGACTCCCCGTAGTTTTACAAAACTCTCTCACTGACTAATAAGTTCTACGGCTCCCCGCAGTCTTATGACACTCTATCACTGTCTCATGTATGCTACGACTCCCCGCAGTCTTACGATACTCTCTCTCGCTGTGTCATGAGTGCTACGGATCTCCCAGTCATACGATACACTCTCTGACTCATGTATGCTATGGCCCCATGCAGTCATACTCTCTCTCTCTCTCTGACTCATGTATGCTACGGCTTCCCGCAGTCATACGATACTCTCTCACTCGCCATGGGATCACCCCATGATTTTCTATGACAGTCCTAAGTGAGTACTCTCACCCAGATCCGCTCACTCTCTTATCACCCCACAATCTCATCATCAATTCATCAACACACTGAGTTCACTATCTCATGCTCCATGGTCCAACATAGTTAGGTGTACACACCTTCCCAGATTATGCATCACTACTCTTGATGAAAATTCTCTTAGATAAGGCACTCTCCTCAATACAGTCACACCCTTGGAAAATTCCTATCTAGTGACAATTAGCAGATGGTCTCACATCTGGAAATATAGTCGCTTGATGCTCCAATTGCCGCCTGACAAACCCAAACCTCATAATAACCCAAAAATTTAAGGCCTCATACTCGGATACCCCGATACACCATCACAGAATCTCATGATAGCTTGTCATGACCAATGATCTTCCGCTTACACAACTCGAAACCTTGAAGTACTCCAACTCATAATTTGAAACACGGAGGAATCGTCAATGACTGATAATGCGTTGACGGCAATCCGAAACCCCATCCTCTACTGATCAAAACCCATGTGAAACTACTTATACCGAATCTGGAGTTGACTGAAAAATCAACTGCTGCCTTTCCCGGAGTACAAATAACAATCTATAAGTCGAACTATTAGTTTCTCTGCAATTGAATCTTGACCTCGGCAGCCCAACTGCCTCAAAACTCAAACATTGGCACAGCCGAAGAAACACGGACCGCAATCAGATTCCTGTCCAACGGCCACCTGCCGTGATGACACTCATTTTCTACTGAGCATAAGCTACATGCATCATCTCGCTCTATACGTTGCCTTGACTACTACATGACCCCAGCCTCATATATTTGGACTGTAGATCCCCATAACCCAAACTTCTGTACCACGCCAGACTGAGGATCCTCCCTACAGGATACCCAGTTCTCCCCCACTTAGGGTTCGAACCGTCGTCCATTGACATACCAACAGACCTCACTACAGACTGGCTCACCAGATGTACCATTCTGGACTCATGGAATGTACACACAACACTAGATGGCCCTCAATATAATGACCTACTAACTCCAAGTATCCCAAATCTCAGGTGAAAACCTCGAAATCCTCCCAATGTGACTGCCACTAGTCACCCCAAAATCTCATACTAAATCTTCACCGGACATCTCGACTGTCCTGAATTAGTTACGACTCTCAACCTGAAATAATGATCTATCACACACACCTCATCTCCGATTCCTCAACCAACATTCCATCGTGTGAATTATCATAGAAGCAAGAGACCCCATTCTCACAGTCGATATACAACGTAAACAACGAGGGCCGTCGCCTCGATATATTCCTCTTGATTACCTGTAATTGTTGCTAAAATATGACTTACTATACTCAACTAAGGCATATCCTTGTCCTCATCCAATCAGTCCCCACTGATGACTCTCTTACTGTATAAGAAATACCTCGCAACAGACATACTACAAAATACTCTGATGAAAATATCGCAACTATATGCTACCCCACGGGGTTTACCTCCAAACTCTAAAACCGAAAGCTCGTTATCTCTTTCGCTCCAAAAGGGAAGTATAAATAGCGTAATTCTCGTCACAGAAAGTGACATTTCAATCATTGGCCGATCACTCAATCCAGACCGCAATCCTCAACACAGCAGTATCTCCACCTTTCCTTGAGTCACGCGACTCCAAATGACACCTCAACAGTCAAACCCCTTGGGATCTAAACTCAATTTTCCTCACAGGGTATACTCCATTGAAGCTTGACTGACATGGCCCCCTGGCCCCACAGTCTACCATATCCACTCTTAGTCTGAACAACCACAACAGGATAACTGGTAAAGACGGAAGCATACTATGCTACGAATCATGGTATATGAACCATGTTATCTTCCCTTAATCTGTAATTTAGAACCAATGGAATTCTCCCTGTTTCGAGTATGGGTCCTCTACTTTCAGTAGTACAGGCCCATACTACCTGCCACATCTACCTATACTTTCCACACATATCGTCCCAGATTTCCTTAGTAGCCGCTTAACCTTCTCGGTCACCAGTCCCATTACACATGTTCGCTCTCCAGTGAATACTCACCTCTAAACAACATACTCATCTGACTAAAGTCACTCCTTAGGCTCTTCCTAGGTTCTCACACTTCTCTGCCATCAGCTGCTGAAGAACTCCTCATGATGCCAACCATTTACCTCCTGAATATCGTCATATTCACTTAGTAGCTGACTCCCATCATCAAGAGTTCCACAAAGCACAAAGCAAGCAACATTCGGTCATCGAATAACCTCCACCAGCACATAAAATCACTCTAGCATACAAATCCACTTGCTCTATCCACAACTCAAAAGGCATCACCAAACTCAGGCAATCCTACCTCTCGTGGGTATTTAACCACTCTCTCAGTAGATTCCTCAAATGCTCATCTAGGTATCTCTCCTAGATTACTCCTCTACTCAAATCTCTCTCTAAAAGATTCCTGCTAGGTACTCCTACTTAGCACATACATAGAGTAAATAGCAGATAATATCAATCAAGAGCATCCCCTAGGCTAAGGGATCCCGAATCAGACAACTCTAGCTCCAAATTCATGAAGTATCTAGCCTATCCTCTAGCACACAACTCTAATATCTCATAAGTATCTCATAATATAAACAAGTAATGATATTTTGGGAAATCACCATTCGGGCTCTGGTTGATTGTAGACACTACTCCATCTTGTTTTCTCTTGAAAGCTCTTACTCGTTTTAGAAAATCATTTCTTTTTAGAATTTTTTTTCTCAAATCCTCAGTTTGAGTCCAGACATACCTGAGGGTACATCCAAATCCCTCAAACCAAGGCTCCGATACCAACTTGTAACACTCTAAATTCTCAAAAAAAAAAAAAATCATTTTTAAAATCACATAAAACCCAATATCACATTTCTCAAAAATCACAAAATGTATAAGTTGTCAAAACACAAGGCAAAAAATGTTTGATAATGTCCTCGAATCCTCAAAAACATAATCTCCTACTGGTGTGTACAATCAAGCCGGTGCCTTCCCGCGATCCTAAGAGGTACCTGAAACACATATCACCCAACACTGTAAGCACGAAGCTTAACGAGTTCCCCAAAATACCACAAACACATATAATAAGCCTGTCATGGCTATATCTCGACATAGACCCTCCGGTCATGCATCTTAGTGAAGACCCTCACACTATCCAGATCTGAAGTCACAATTCCATGGCAAGCGCAAACAACTCAAGGACCCAAAGAAAAGATTGAAATGACCATAAAATCCTAGTGAAGAGATCTAACTAAACAATGATCAAGGTGATAACTTTTTACCTTCAAATAGCAGTTAGCATTGATAGAACACCAGATCCAATGGCTTCTTCTAGTTCTAGGCATTTTTCTCTTCAATCTCCTTCCAAAAATGAACTAGAACATATAATCTTAGTCTCTATTTCTCTCTCTCTCTCTCTCTCTCTCTCTCCCCCCCCCCTCTCACAATGAATACAACTCGATTAGGTCTCTCTCAGTGGGTCAAAATGATAAGGGAGACGAAAATGAAGGCTTAAGGTCCTTTAAATAGGGTACAAGCCTTGAAAATTAGGGTTTTCACACTCAGCTCCTACTCATCGAGTAGACTCTAAAAATGATGCGACCATCTCAACTCCTACACGACGAGTTGGACCAACCAACTCGTCGAGTAGGTCCTATAATGTGAATAAAATTCTCAAGTTCCTCATCCAGTAAATCGGGGTGTTATATTAGTAACCTTTAATCCAAGTTCTAAAATGGAGTTAAACAATAAAGAATCCACTAGATCTTTATCAAGAAACTGAACTTGAAGAGAGAGAAAGTGGATATGAAAAGATTCTAGAGAAAAAAAATGGACCTGAGATGGTTTCTAGAGAGAGAAAACAGATGTGAGATATTTTTTGAGAGAGAAAATAGATTTGAGATGATTTAAAGAGAGATAAAACAAATTTGAACACAAATTTGAGAATAAACATGAAATTCTTCTTCTATTTATCTTCCAAAACACGAATCAAGAACAAATTAAGTAATAGAATGAGTAGAAAATAAAAGATCTGAATTGGGTTTTGCATTAAAAAAGTGTAGTGACACCACCGGCTGGTATATATTTTTTTTATGGGAAATAAAATTTTAAAATCTTGGTTCGATTTACGTTGTAGTCTTAAAATATTTTTTTTATGAAAAAGTCATAAAACTGATAGAAGTCTGTATTTTTGGCTGATTGAAACTTACATCAAATTAATTTAGGAGTATTTCGTAAATCGATTAAAAATATTGAGATTTTTTTGCAAATAAAAATATGATGACTTTTCGGCAAACAAAAACCTTATTATTATTATTATTATTATTATTATTATTATTATTATTATTATTATTATTATTATTATTATTATTATTATTGGAATTTTTTAATTATTAATATTGTTAATAATACATATAAATACGTTTAAATAAAAAAAAATATTAATGACATTTTTTAAGGGTGAATGTGAAGGGGATGACGATTCTTGTTGGGAATAATGACGAGATGACGAATGTGGAATCTAAAGAACACTCATGAATTAATCACCACAATATGCAAATAATCTGTCAAATGTTTTGTATATATTGATATTGATATGAATGTACAAAGAAAACTCTTTTTATATGAAAAGCTTACATCAAAAAGCTAATCTAATAATTATTTATAGGGAACATAAAATATTTTCTATAACACCCATAGAATTCAAACAAATTAAAACTTTTCAAAACATTAAATACCAACAGTTATTACAGATTTATTTTCAAAATAGTCTATATCAGAGTTTCAGAAACATAAACAAAACATGAGGAGCTGTAGGATCATGCATTCGTCTTGCCGCGATCCCCTGATGTACCTAAAACAATAAACTGAAACTGTAAGCCCGATAACTTAGTGAGTTCCCCCAAAATACCAATACACTGCACATAAGACAATACAAATAACAACATGTATTGGGTCCACAACTTTACAGACTGGATTACCCCCTGGGCCCACAGTGTGAGTCTGGATTGCCTTCCAGGCCCACAGTACGAGTCTCCCTCAGCTTGTATCTGAAATACTCCCGAATTTGTTGGTTACCGCACGAAGCTGTATCACCTCAACCCATCTCACATAATATGTCGACATATAACACAACTAATTCACATACAAATAATCACATGATATTACAGGTAGTCTTACAGATCTACCTAACTCGCATAACAACTAACATACAATACTAACTAATACTCAACATACTACCAACTACTAGGAAATCATATCCAATGGGTCGGCCTTGGTTCCTTAGACCCCTTAGTATAGTAAGGATAATTCACCTCGCAACTGTCGACTCGAAAGATAAGCTCAAACTCTCGGATCACCGCCACAAACTCCACCACCTATATTCGCCACACAACCATGTTCATAAATTCCCAAAATGTCCAGAAGTCCAATAGTCAACCCTCGGTCAAAGTCAAAGTCAACTGCCAAGGTTAACAGTCCATGTTGACTTGAACTCATCGAGTACAACCAGGCATTCGCCGAGTTCTTTGCATAACTCGTCAACTTGCCGAGTCACTTGAGTGACTCGTCGAGTTCCTAATGTTTGTGGCCGTGGACTCCTTAGCCAACTCGTCGAGATTCCCTTGCAACTCGCCAAGTTAACGTGTGTCCAAAGGTTGGGAAAACCTTAGCTGACTCGTCGAGTCTACGGCAATCTTCATCGGACTCGCCGAGTTGACCATGCAACTCGCCGAGCCCCTTTAGTCCTTCATCCAAACAGATGCTTTTTAACCATGATAAAGTTCCATATTGCAGATCCAAATCCCCAAGGCATGGTTATCATGTAAAGTTGCAAACTTTATGTACATGAAAGGATCTAGAGACTCTAAATGACAAATCCAAGCTCGCAATGGAGTTTTACACCTTAGGAGAGTCTCATTCTTGCAAAAGCTAGATGCTTTATGGATTAGAGACCCAAGGGAGTTCAGATCTAAAGTTGCAACTTCAGATCTTAGCTCAAACACAAGAAAGGATTCCTAATATGCTAGAAAAGCCATAAAATCCACCCAAAGAGATCTAGAATGAAATGAGGTTAAGATAACGACTTAATACCTTCCAAAGGATGCCAACTGAGGTAGATCTCTGATTCCCATACGTTCCTTGCTTCTAGTTACCTGTTCTCCAAACTTTTCTCACACGTGGACCAACCCACTGCTACTCGACGAGTTAGGGTAAGCAACTCGTCAAGTAGACCTTGAAATCAAGAAAATCTTATAACCGAAACTCAATACTTGAGAATCGGGGCATTACATTTACCAAAAATATAAAACCCTAAAAAGGCTTCCCTAAATAACCAAGAATTCCAAATCAGTTTCAATATCTAAAATACTCAACAATCTCTCCCTATATGTTGAAGCTGATGAAGATCATGATTTTCGATCTTTTTGGCTTTTCTCCTCCTAAATTGTGAGACTCATCAGTACATGGGGTCTTTAAAGAGAGATAAATAAATATCATTTTCCAAATACGAACTCTCCATTGAATAATCAACACACCCATTGAATCTTCAGCAAATACCATGGAGAAAATCCAGAAAGTTAAGAAGAATCACCAACAATCTACGCAATCTCATAGAGCAAGTTCGGTAAACTCTCTCTCATAAGGTGCGAGTTTGCCAAAATAGATCTTCAAAAGCTGTCAGATTTGAACAAATGATGAAATAAATTCTTTTTGAATTTTCGCGATTTTCAAAAATTAAAACCAGAAAAATAACAAAAATTATTTTGTATTTTCGGTTTTTAAATATTAGACAAAAAGAATAGAGTACGAAACAATAATTAGAAGGGATTTGAAAGAATTGTACCAAAGAAAAAGGGTGAGAAATGAAAATATTTTGGTAAGAATGGGTAAAAATGGTAAAATTCAAGAAATTGAAAAAATTAAGAATCTAGGGTTGAATCTGCCAAGCTGATCAAAGTTTGAGGACTGGAAGTGAAAGCTTTAATTATCATCTTCATTGGATTGTAACAACAAAACAGGTTTGACTTGAGAAAGTCAAAATCAGTGACGATAAAACAAATTCCGATTGTGATACCATGAAATTCCGATTCACCTTATATTTCGATTCCAGTTTTAGTTGTTGAAATACCGAAATCAAGTGCTTCTGAATTCAGTTTCAGAACTAAACGAGATGACAATGTTAATCTAGTTCCGATTCCGATTGATTAATACCAATTATAAGGGGGTGTTTAGATTAGCTTATTAGCTTATTTGTGGTGGAAATAAGCAATAAGCAATAAGTAAGGGGGGAGATGCTTATTAAAACTAGCTTATTTAACTTATTTGTAACAAAATAAGCTGATGTTTAAGGATTTTATCCAAACACTTAAATTTAGCTTATTGTCGTGAGAATAAACAATAAGCAATAAACACCCTCTTTTTTTCCTATCCAAACACCCCATAAATTTCCGATGCCAGAAATCCGAATTGTGAAACTAAAACATTCCTGTTGTGACTTCTGATTTTGATTGTGTTTGCGTTCCAATAGTAATATATAATTCTGAAATCGGAAAAATAAATTTTGATGATATGAAGTACAAACAACATTTCCGATGCTGTTTCTAAAAATCTTGAAGTTTCGATTTGCATTGAAATTCCGATCAGATTTCTGATTTTCGTTGGTGTCATTTGAAGTTGAATTCCTAAAATCCAATTTACAAATGATTCCTATTGGAAGTTCTGATCAATTCCGATTTTCAGAATAGGAACAATGGTTTCTGATTTCAAAACTTCTGATTACTGTTTCTAAATGCAGAAACTATTGTTGCAATCAATTCCGATTTTGTAACATTTGAAGTTCGACTCCGATTAAGAAATTCCGATTTCAATACAGTAGCAATTGGATTCTGATTGTGACCAACAATTCCGAAATTAACCCTTTAAGTTTTAAGGAAATGGCAGATGTCACCCACAATTCCGAAATTAAATTATTTTTGTCTCTGAATTCTGAATTCAACCCCTTATTTCTTCAAAGTTCCGAAATTAGCCCCTATTAAAACTAAATTCGACAGCTAGCATCCACTGTTTACTGCAACATGTCAGATTTCAACCCTTTCGCAGAAAAGTCACTTTTCAGCCCATCTTTTCAACTTTTCAGCTTTTGTCATTTCCAATCATTAAAAATCAATAAAAATTGATTTCTTCAACAAAATTTCACCCTTTTGACTGAATTTTCACCAGATTTTGTCATTTTTTAACAAAGGTTTATGAGAACTTTGATACCTATTTAAGATTCAAAACTGAAGTGGTTTCTTGCACACCCATTTCTTTGAAGAAAAACGATCATCTTCTAAAAACAATATTCACTTTTTAATTGGAAAACAAAATTTTCCAAAAATTTCATTAAACGACCAAACACTCTTTTCTCTTTCCTCAAACTTCTAACATCTTCACCTGAAGAAAAATGAGAATTGAGTTTTCTTTGAACATACTTGGCTTCAACTTTTTGAACTTTTTCACAAGCTTGAGGGACTTGTACTTTTTACATCTAAACCTTCTTCATTTTAGTTTTCTTCTTCCTTTTCAGATTTTGAGGTTTCAGGGATGATTTTCGGATCTGAACAACCTTATTATATTTTAGAATCTAAACATCACAAGCTTTTGGTACACAAACTTTTGGGGTTGGTAAACCTGAACATCTTGAATTATTGGTTATTTGTAAGGAACCATTCCTTCATAAACATCATCAAAACATGAAATATCATCTGTTGTTGTTCCAATAGAACAAAACACCTTTTTTTTTCACTATTTCAAAAGACTTGATTTGCGATTCACTATTTGAAACACCGGATTTGTATTGTGACACTTCTGATAAACTTGAAACTTTTGAATCCCCCTCAACAATAACATTTGGAGTCACCTTTTCTTTAGAAACACGAAGAACATTATGAACTTCACCAAGAACGCCAAGAACATCAAGAACATCTTCCTTTTTTTTTCAACTATTTTCATCTCTAAAATCTATTGTTTATTTTCTAGATCTAAAAGTATTTTGATAATACAAAATTGCTCTATGATTTTCTCATTCTTTTGTAATTCACCCATATCAACACATGTGTATTCATATTTTTTCTTATCAACAAAAATATTATACAACTCAGTAGCTTCCTTTAATGTAGATTGACTAAGAATATGTCACATAGTCACTTTGTTAACACCATAGATTGGTTTAGTAACCTTTGATACAAGTTCTAAAATGGAGTCAAACAATAAAGAATCCACTAGATATTTAACAAGAAACTGAACTTGAAGAGAGAGAAAGTGGATCTGATAAGATTTCCAGAGAGAAAAAACGGATCTGAGATGGTTTCTAGAGAGGAAAAAACAGATATGTGATGATTTTTAGAGAGAGAGAAAACATATATGAGATGAATTAAAGAAAGATAAAGCAGACATGGACACAAATATGAGAATAAACATGAAATTCTTCTTTTATTTCTCTTCCAAAACATGAATCAAGAACAAATTAAGTAAAAGAATGAGTAGAAAATAAAAGATCTAAATTGGGTTTTGCATTAAAAAGAGATATTTCACTTTTTCTTTTCAGAAAACTTAAAAAACTTGAAGAACAAAGTGAGATTCATGAAAAAATTTCGCCATATCTGATCGATTCTTAAAAAAATTGTTGAGATCTATAAGAACCTGCTCTGATACCACTTGTTAAGAATAATGATGAGATGGTGAATGCAGAATCTGAAGAACAATCATGAATCAATCACCATAATATGCTAGAAATCTATCAAATGTTTTGTGTATATTGATATTGATATGAACATAGAAAACCCTTTTCTTATGAAAAGCTTACATCAAAAGCTAACCGAATGATTATTTATAAGGAACATAACATATTTACCAAAAATATAAAACCCTTAAAAGGCTTCCCTAAATAACCAAGAATTCTAAATCAGTTTCAATATTTCAAATACTCAACAATGCTTTTAGGCTTTAGCATTGAAATCATGTATATCTGCTTATATATTCTTACTTTGTATATGGTGATTTCATATTTGTTATTATTGTTTTTAATTCAGGATATTAACACTTAACAATTTAAAAGAAGTTGTCTATTTGTAAAATTGTTTATAAATAGTTTAAGATTGAATAATTTTTCACTTTGTACATAAAATTGTTTAAAGTAGAAGGATTTCTTTCCAAATCCAACATATCCATTACAAACATCTATATAGGTAACCCATATCAAAATTTAGAAGTATTAATTACAATATATTGTTTAATAAAAAGTAATAGGATATGTTTTGCTTTATCACACTACAACTGTTATGTTTCGAAAAACGATAGGAATAAAGTAATGAAAATGGTGAACACACATGCTGGTAATTTAAATACTTACACACGATATATATATATATATATATATATATATATATATATATATATATATATATATATATATATATATAGCATACACTCACATAATAATACATGTGGTAGCACATCTAATCATAATCTTGATCTGATCCCAGTTGAGAACCCAAACTTGATTCAAGAAAAAATATATATAAGAAATGTGCGCTTACAAGTTGAGAATGATAAGCACCCAACTGAGGATTTAGTGATAATATTGATAGTCCATGACATAAAAACATTATTTATAAACAAATTTAAAAATTAGAAACTTCTATTAAATTGTTAAGTGTTAATATTTTCAATTGACAACAATGATAATAAATGTGAAATGACCATATACAAAGTGAGAATATATAAGTACATATTCAATATTTTGAATTGACAACAATGATAACAAATGTGAGATGACCATATACAAAGTGAGAATATATAAGTACATATTCATTATTTCAATACTTAAAGCATCATCTATCCCCTCTATCTTCATCTTTAAAAAATGTCTTTAATATTCTTTTTACATTTAAACGTATTTATTAGCAATATTAATAACAATCAAATTTAAAATTACTATACTCATTTATATGTTTAATATGATAATAATAATAATAATAATAATAATAATAATAATAATAATAATAATAATAATAATAATAATAATAATAATGAGGTTGTTGTTTGCAGAAAAGTCATTATATATATATATATATATATATATATATATATATATATATATATATTGCAGAAAAGTCATGATATTCTGAATCAGTTTACGAAATAGTCCTAAATTAATTTGTTATCGGTTTTGAACCGGTAAAAAAAGGTCAAAGTGCAGACTTTTACCGGTTTGAGGACTTTTTCGTAAAAAATTAATTTAGGATTAAAATGTAAACTATACCAAAACTTGAGACTTTATTGGAAATTTCCCAATTTTTATTTGGTAGATATTAAGTTATTGTTATTTTTTGCTCATATTTGATCATTTAACTTATTTTTTAGTTCATATTTAGTTTTTACAACCGACTCATGTTAAGCCGAAAAAAGGATGTGATAGGGTAATATAATTTTCAATTTGTACATAGTTAATCCTTAATATTTTTGTACACATTTAGTCCCTATAGAGATAACAACAGGTTTGGGGAATATTGGGGACCCTAATCCCCATACCTATCCCCTAGTCCTCATACCTATCCCCGAGCCCTCATTCATTCTCATCCTTATTGGAGAATCTAAATTAATCTTCATCCCTAACCCCAACTGGGATCGGGCCAACGGGGAATCAAAGATTTTTTTTTTCTATTTTAATATGAAAATTTTACGTAAAGAAAAACTTTAAATTTCAGTTTTACTAACATACGTTAAAGATTTTACAAAACATAAAAATATTCATAGATTGCATAAAAACTAAAAAAATACCAAATTTAAATACATACATGGAAAATCAAGCAATTTTTTTATTAGAGTGATATTTGAAGTAACAATAGATTCAACACAGAGAAAAAAAAAACTATACACGAGGTTAATTAGAAAAACAAACAAGGGAAAAAAATAATTTCAACAAAGTAACTAGTAATGAGTTATATCACTTTGATTAAATTTTAGGTATTGTCATATATATTGTGTATTATTTTTATATATTAATATCTATCGGGTCCAGGACTAAGGGTATATTCATAGATTGCATAAAAACTAAAAAAAATACCAAATTTAAATACATACATGGAAAATCAAGCATTTTTTTTTATTAGAGTGATATTTGAAGTAACAATAGATTAAACACAAAGAAAAAAAAACTATACACGAGGTTAATTAGAAAAACAAACAAGGGAAAATAATAATTTCAACAAAGTAACTAGTAATGAGTTATATCACTTTGATTAAATTTTAGCTATTGTCATATATATTGTGTATTATTTTTATATATTAATATCTATCGGGTCCAGGACTAAGGGTATCCCCGGTCAAACCGGATGCGGGTTTCGGGTTCCCCACTGGGTATGGTTTTTTTTTTGTCATCCCTAAGTCCTTATGACCGGTTTCTTCAGATTTTGGTCACGACATCTTAACTGGGACAATCATTAATGATGTGTTCTCATACGTGCATTGTCCCTCACTTATATCAGTGACCTAATCAACAAATATGTCAAATAATGTTGGTGCATTAGTTTTCTCTAAGCAAGAGATGTCTTCGACTTTGGTTCCATCTATATCCATAGCATATAACAAGATTATTTGTCTTATAAATGCAAATTCGAATTGGAAAGAAGCAATCACAATGAATTTCGTTATCTACTATGGAGATATATGAAACTTTTTTGTCAGGGTGTTCTTTTGTCTTGGAACTGCAATTTCTTTTAGTGTCTTCCTTAATTATTTTGCCTTGGAAGTGGGAATTCGAGTTGGAAGGAAGTAATCACAAATAATCTCGTTGTCTTCTATGGAGATAGATAAAACCGAAGTTAAAGACATCTTCATGTAACGCCCGGTTCCCAATATGCATTCTAATTATGAGTTTTTGCATTTTATATAAGGACTCGACAGGTTAAGGCCCCAAAATCGTCGAGTAGGGGTGAATCTTGGATGCAGGTGGAAGAGTCTACTTGACGAGTCGGAAGCCCCGACTTGACGAGTAGATTTGTCTGAATGAAACCCTAAATTTTACGGTGCACCCTATTTAAACACCTTATGTGACCTCCACTCCAGCCTTCGTCACCCTCAGACCCTATTCTCGAAACCCTAATAAGTTTGTGAGTGTTCTTGAACTTTTTGTGCCATTTTAGTGATTTGAAGCTTGGAGAAGGAAGGAAAGGCTTGGAGATCCAAGAAGAAGGCAGTAGATCTAGGGTTTTGGTTGCATTTCCCGCTTGTTTGAGATAAAAAGCTTCAACCTTGGCTTTCCATCACTTAGATATTCTTTAGGGCTTGCATATTGTCATTTTTGGGCCATTTCTAAGTCACTTTCGGATTTGAGTGTATATTAGAGTGATAACTTCATATCTGGGAACATTTGAGCTCAGGAAGCTCAAAGTTGCCACCTTTATTGAGCTATGACCCTATCCCGTGCATAAGAACTCCTTTATGTCTTAGCTTTGGTGTTCTAGCTTCATAACACTCATGCATGCACGTAAAGTTTGTAACTTTATGTGTTATATCGACCCTAGGAGGCCAGATCTATGCTTTGGATGCAATAAGTCCAACTGAAATCGGCTGTATGGACTTGGGGTTTGAGGGACTCGATGAGTCGGGTCTTGGTTCCCCAACCTTTTATGTTTCTGAGCAATCTAGTTGAGTCTAGAAGGGGACTCAATAAGATGAACATGGATATGGACTTGAAAATCAAAGAACTCGACGATTTCAAGGATAAACTTGGCAAGTTTAAGGCAATGTCCTGAATGATATGAAGAAGAACACGACGAGTTCAAGGAAGAACTCGGTGAGACAAGGGCTAAACGTTCCAGGACTCGATGAGTTTAAGGATGAATTCGGCGGGTCATGAGCAAAAGGTCCCGATTCTGTATGAAGGAGAACTCAATGAGTTTTTGAAAGACTCAACAAGTAGGATCGAAGTTCCAGTATTTTGTGGATTATGGAACTCAACGAGTTGGTGGACCAACTCGACGAGTTGAGTCAATTAGATGTTGACTTTGACCAAAAGTTGACTTTGACCAAGGTGTTGACCTTGAATTTGACGTTGACCAGAGTTGACCATTGAAAGGGTTACGAGTCTCAAATGGTAATTAAGGAAGGTATTTATGTGTAGGAGTTTGAGATGAGTTGATCCCAGCATCGAGGACAGTTCAGTTACTGCACGACATTGTGGTGAGTTACCTTCCAGTAGAAGTGGGTCTAAGGCCACAATGCCGGCCCACTAGTAGGAGTAATTGTGGATGATTGTCTTCGTGATAATTGTCTGGTTTTCGGCTATCTGTTATGTATATGTGCTAGTATGATATGATGTTATGTGATAGTGGTAGTAGGGGGAATAGTCCCCATATCCGGTCGATAGGGCCAAGGGATAGGTCGGCCACCCCGGTATGTTTGACAATATGATTATGTTATGCTTTTATGTGGTAGTAGTAGAGGGTGAAATAGTCCCCGTAACCGGTTGAGATAAACCAAAGGGGTAGGTCGAACACCCCGGTATATCTGATAAGGGTAGGTTAGGCACCCTGGTCTGCCTAGCAGGGGTAGGTTGAGTACCTCGGAATGCTCAGCAGGGTAGGTCGGACACCTATATATGCTTGGCAGTATGTTTGTTATGTAGTATGTGTTATGATGGGGGAACTCACTAAGCTTCGTGCTTACAATTTTCAATTTTGTTTTCAGGTACCTCTTCCTTGAATGGGAAGGAGCTGGCATGGTAGCAACACATCACACACACACAAGATTTCCGGATTATTAGATTCTTGGGATTATACTATGACATTGTTACTATTTTTATGTTATGGTTTTGAGACATATGGTTATGGTTTTATGAAATGATGTGATTCGATGATGTTTTCTTATAATTGATTTTCTAAAATGTTATTCTAAAATGAAAATTTTGGTCTTGAAAATTGGGATGTTACAAGTTGGCATCTGATACTTGGATTGAGGAATTCGGACACACTTCCGGGAGTGTCTGAAATCAAATCGAGGGTTTGAAAGATTTCCGCAAGAAAATAGTTTTTCCAAAAGTTAAAGTAAAGAGTTTTGAGAAAGAACAAGGTGTGGATGCGTGCAACCGGCCGAGCTCAAGTAAGTTTTCCCCAAGATACCCATACATTTTATGTTATAATATGATATGATTATGAGAACTGCATGCTAGATTATGGCTAAGGATCTAGGAAGATGCCCGATATGCCTATTGTATGAGCTGCATGATAGTACAAATTAGTCAGTGATATGATAGCCTGGATAGGACATGCTTGGTTTGGGTTACTCGATGCCCGAATGCTGATTGATTTGTGCTTTAGGAGTTCTAGTTAGCTTTAACTAATTAATAAATGAATTCGCTAAGTTATATATTGCAAGGACTAAATAATTTCAGAAGGTTAGGTCTAGCCCTATTTCGTAGCTCTTGTTTGAGTCAAGCCGTTGTAGGTAGGATCCCTATTTCGAAGAATTATCTGGTCTTAGTAATATATGATGATATTTTTGAGTTAGTTAGGTAAAGGTAGCAAGGAATCCTTATGTAGCTGATGACGGAGAGTGGGTTGGAGGAGTTACCCTAGGGTAACCCTAGGATGAGATTAGCACAGGGTGCAACAGTAGTAGAAGGGACTTGGTAAAGTCAAAGCAATCCTTGAGGAAAGTACGGATAGATGTGGAAGGTAGTATGGGCCCGTACTAATAAAAGTAGAGGATCCGTACTCGAATCAAGGAGGGTCGAGATAGAACCAGGGAAATTGTAGAGTGTATGAGACCTCTCGAGATTATGTATGACACTGACAATTATGTATTTTGTTTCAGAATGGTGGTGATTACGCATCACAAGGCAAGAGGATCGGGAGCATGGTCAGGATATGGTTTGGGTTTGGGTTTCGAACTAGTTGATGAGGGACTACATGATTTCATCGCGTCTGAGATCACGAGAGGCATCCTTAAGTTGACCCCGGTTATTTTCGGGTCGATTAAGGAAGGGATCATCGAGCTGATGGAGGATCGCCTCAGGGCGTTTAGGAGTGACATGGAATTTGGCAAGGTAGGGACACACACACTCTCCTTCAAGGATTTCAGGGGATGTGGTACGCCAGACTTCCACGGGGTGAAGGACCCTATTATTGCTAGGAGCTGGATTGTAGATATGGAGTTTGCACAATTGAAGAGCTTCTGCCCTGAGGGGTCGAAGGTCCAGTATGCTGTAGGTTGTTTGAGGGATAGAGTTAGAGATTGGTGGGTCATTTGGTGATTCAATGGGAACCCTATCCATTAAGGCCATGAATTGGTTAGATTTTGTGACCAGGTTCAGGGCCAAGTTCGTGTCGGCTATGGAGCTTTAGCATCTGGCCAGGGAGTTCTTGGATATGAGGCAGACGACTGAGTTGGTGGTGGAGATTACTGCCAAGTTCATGGAGAGGGCCTTATTGGTGCCTTAGTACGCAGGGGATGAGGTGATGTAGAAGACCCGCTACTACATGTTGAGGGTTGACATTCGGAAACATGTCAGCTACTCGGCATGCCTCAGATTGGATGACATGATTGCGAGGGCGAGGGAGAGTGAAATTGATATAGAGAACCTCAAGAAGAGGAAGGCAGATACTGGACAGGTTATTGGGGTTTTGGGGAAGAAACCCAAGGGATCCGACTCTAGGTCTAAGGGCTATCAGGGCCTGAGCTGCTGCGGGAAATGCGGCAAGCCACATGATGGGGTTTGTAGACTAGGGTCATCAGGTTGCTATAAGTGCAGCAAGACTGGGCACTTTGGCAAGGATTGTACTACCCCTACCCCCACCTTTCAAACATCAGACTTGATTTGCTTATTTCAATCAGAAGGGCCATAAAAAGGTCGACTGCCCGAGACTAGTCCCAACAGCGCCAGTGGCGGCCACAGCTCCAGTAACCCTATGGATTACTGATGGCCGATAGGGAAAGACAGATGCTCCATTGGTGAGGAGCCGAGCCTTCCAGTTGACCACTAAGGAGGCACATGTCGAACCCGACATGGTGTCAAGTATGTTTTCTTCTCCCTAGATCTTATTATATGTCGTTTATAATATTTATGTATATGTTTTATGTGTTTCTTAGGATCGTTCCATGTGAATGGTATCCCATTCCAGGTGTTATTCAATTTGGGGGCTACCCGATTGTTTGTCTCTCTTGAACTTAGCAAGAGGTTCCCCAAGTCCTTGGGTCTGTTGGATTGCCCTCTAGAGGTCGAGATTGCTGACGACCGATCAGTGCGAGCATCAGAGGTTTACAGAGATTGTGTTTTGAGGCTATATGAGGAATGCTACCTAGTAGACTTGGTTCCAATTCCGTTGCGTGGGAACAAGGTTATCATAGATATGGACTGGTTGAGCCCTAATGGGGTGGTGATCGACTGTGCTCAACAGTTGGTATGGGTCAGGACCCTAAGTTGGGAAGAGCTGGTGATTCAGGGTGAGAGACTGCAACATGTACCAACTATGTGTTCAGCAGCGAGAACTAGGCGCTACCTACAATAGGGTTGCGTAGGGTATGTCTCCTACATTATGGATACCTGGGAGGCGGGTAAGGCGATTGTGAGTGTTGTACCAGTGGTGTGAGAGTACTCAGACATATTCCTAGAGGAGCTGTCTGGGATACCTCCGGAGAGACAGGTAGAGTTCAGGATCGACCTAGTCCCCGGTACGGCTCCGATAGCCAAGGCACCATATCGGTTGGCTCCTCCTGAGATGCAGGAGTTGTCTACATAGCTACAGGAGCTGTTAGACAAAGGATTCATTTGGGAGACCAGTTCACCCTGGGGAGCCTCGATCTTGTGTGTGAAGAAGAAGGACGGGTCGCATCGGATGTGTATAGATTACCGGGAGCTGAACAAGGTAATGGTGAAGAACCATTACCCACTCCCAAGAATTGATGATCTCTTCGACTAGCTACATGGGGTATCTTAGTTTTCCAAGATAGACTTGCATTCCGGCTACCATTAGATGAGGGTCAGAGACGAGGATGTACAGAAGACCACGTTCCGGACTCACTATGGCCACTACGAGTTCGTGGTTATGCCCTTCGGGTTCACCAATGCTCCTGCCGCGTTCATAGATCTCATGAACCGTGTATGTAGACCGATGTTGGATCGGTCTGTGATAGTTTTTATTGATGACATCTTGGTTTTTTCCAAGACATAGGAGCAACACGAGGAGTACTTGTGAGAGGTGTTGGATAACTTGAGGAGGGATAACTTGTACGCCAAGTTCTCTAAATGTGTGTTCTGGTTGCGCGAGGTGCGGTTTCCTGGTCACCTTGTCAACGAGAACAGTATTTTGGTCGACCCAGCCAAAATAAAGGCCGTGATGAGATGGTAGGTTCTGAAGTCTCCATCTGAGATTCGGAGTTTCTTGGGATTGGCAGGTTATTACTGGGGATTCATTCAGGACTTCTCCAAGATAGCTGTACCCTTGACCCGATTGATGAAGAAAGTTGTGGTCTTTTGTTGGGGGCTTGAGCAGCAGACAATTTTTGAGACATTGAGTTAGAGACTATGCAAGGCGCCGATCCTAGCCTTTCCATAGGGCGTGGAGGATTTTGTAGTATACTGTGATGCATCCAATTCAGGTTTGGGTGTGGTATTTACGTAGAGGGGGCATGTTATCGCCTACGCCTCGAGGCAACTAAAGCCTCATGAGGCTAACTACCCGACGCATGATCTGGAGTTGGGGGTGGTTGCTTTTGCCCTCAAGAATTGCTGACACTACCTCTATGGGGTTCGATATACCATTTACACGGACCACAAGAGTTTAAGGTACCTCATGGATCAGCCGAATCTGAACATGAGGTAGCATTAATGGCTAGATGTGGTAAATGATTACGATTGTAAGATCCTTTACCACCCGGGGAAGGCCAACGTTGTGGTCGATGCACTTAGCCGAAAGGTGGTCCCGATTAGAGACATTTGATTAAGGATGACGGTGGTGACTCCACTTTTGGAGCAAATCCGAGAGGCGCGGGTTGAGGGTATGAAGGAGGAGCGCCGAAAGTGCAAGTGGATCATTGGCCAGGTGGCCTCGTTTAACTATGACAGCTGCAGGTTGCAGATCCTGCATGGGAGGGTCTGGGTTCTGTACTACGGTGGAGTACGGAAGATTTTGATGGATGAGGCCCACAAATCGAGGTTTTCTATTCATCCCGGGGCGAAGAAGATGTACAAAGATCTTCGTCCTGATTATTGGTGGCCCTGCATGAAGCTGGATGTAGCCTGGTACGTTGAGAGATGCGTGACCTGCAGGAAGGTCAACACCGAGCACTAGAGGCCTCATGGAAATACACATCCGTTGGATATCCCTATGTGGAAATGAGAAGATATTACTGTTGATTGCATCACGAACCTTCCCAGGACCACACGAGGAGTGGATTTGATTTGGGTCATCGTGGATCGATTGACCAAGAGCCCCCATTCATTCCAATCCAGGAGAGCATTTCGGCCGAGAAGCTGGCTGACATCTACATTCGAGAGGTAGTAGCACGACACAGAGTGACAGTCTTCGTGATTTCTGACCGAGATGTGTGATTCACTTCCATATTCTGGAAGAAGTTTCATGATGAGTTGGGTACTCGTCTGCACTTTAGCACTGCTTTTCACCCACAGACGGATGGTCAGAGCGAGCGGACCATCTAGACTTTGGAGGATATGCTGCGGGCATGCATTTTAGACTTTGGTGGTAGCTGGGATACCTACCTTCCCTTGGGAGAGTTTTCCTACAATAATAGCTACCACACAAGTATTGACCGTTTTCCCTTTGAGATGTTGTACAGGAGGAAGTGCAGGACCCCGATATGCTGGGGTAAGGTGGGGAAGTGGATCATAGGGAGTACCAAAGTGGTACTCAAGACAACAGATGGGATCCAATAGGTCCGTAGCAGGCTTCATACTGCTCAGAGTTGGCAGAAAAGTTATGCCAATAAGCGTTGTTCGAGCCTAGAGTTCCAGGTCGAGAATATGGTCCTCCTGAAGGTGTCACCTTGGAAAGGTGTCATCCGATTCAGGAAGTGGGTAAAATTGGGTCCCAGGTATATTGGTCCTTTTAGGGTCGCAACCTGGGTGGGCAAGGTGGTGTATAGGATGGACCCGCCAACAAAGCTTAGCCAGATTCACAATACCTTTCACGTCTTCCAGCTACGAAAGTGCCTGTTATACGACTCTGCAGTGGTGCCTCTAGAGGATATTCATGTGGATGACAGCCTGAACTACATCGAGTGACCAGTAGCTGTCCTCGACAGGAATTCGAAGGATTTGAGAAACAAGAGGGTCGAGCTGGTGAAGGTGATATGGTAGTACTACAAGGGCTCAGAATGGACTTGGTAGCCGGAGGACGAGATAAGGTAGCACTACCCCGAGTTTTTTCCGGATGCAGCAGAAGACTTCGAGGATGAAGTCTAAAATAAGTAGGGGAGATTTGTATCGCCCGGTTCCTGGTACGTATTTTAATTATGATGTTTTGAATTTTATACTGGGACTCGACGAGTTGAGGCCCCAAAGTCATCGAGTAGGGCCGAATCTTAGATGCGGGTGGAAGAGTCTACTCGACAAGTTGGAAGCCCTGACTCGATGAGTAGATCTGTCTGAATGAAACCCTAAATTTTAGGGTTTGCACACTATTTAAACACCTTATACGACCTCAACTCCAGCCTTGGTCACCCTCAAACCCTATTCTCGAAACCCTAATCAGTTTGTGAGTGTTCTTGATCTTTTTGTGCCATTTTAGTGATTTGAAGCTTGGAGAAGGAAGGAAAGGCTTGGAGATCCAAGAAGAAGGCAGTAGATCTAGGTTTTTGGTTTCATTTGCAGCTTGTTTAAGGTAAAAAGCTTCAACCTTGGCTTTCCTTCACTTAGGTCTTCTTTAGGGCTTGCATATTGTCATTTTTGGGCCATTTCTAAGTCACTTTTGGATTTGAGTGTATATTAGAGTGATGACTTCAGATCTAGGAACATTTGAGCTCAGGAAGCTCAAAGTTGCCACCTTTATTGACCTATGACCCTATCCCATTCATTAGGACTCGTTTATGTCTTAGTTTTGGTGTTCTAGCTTCATAACACCCATACATGCACGTAAAGTTTGTAACTTTACGTGTTACATCGACCCTAAGAGGTCAGATCTATGCTTTGGATGCAATAAGCCTGAATAAAATTGACTGTATGGACTTGGAGTTTGGGCGACTCGATAAGTCATTCATAGGACTCGACGAGCCGGGTAATGGTTCCTTAACCTTTTCTGTTTTTGAGCAATCTGGTCGAGTCTAGTAGGGGACTCTACAAGATAGACATGGATATGGACTTGAAGATTAAAGAACTCGACGAGTTCAAGGATGAAATCAGCGAGTTCAAGGAAATGTAATGACTGATATGAAGAAGAACTCGACGAGTTCAAGGAAGAACTCGGCGAGTCAAGGGCTAAACATTCCAGGAATCGATGAGTTTAAGGATGAATTCGACGAGTCATGAGCAAAAGGTCCCGATTCTGTATGAAGGAGAACTCAACTAGTTCTTGAAAGACTCGACGTGTAGGATCAAAGTTCCAGTATTTTGTGGATTATGGAACTCAACAAGTTGGTGGACCAACTCGGCGAGTTAAGTCAACCAGATGTTGACTTTGACCAAGGTGTTCACCTTGACTTTGAATTTGAATAGAATTGACCATTGAAAGGGTTACGAGTATGAAATGGTAATTAAGGATGGTTTTTATGTGTAGGAGTTTGATAGGATTTGATCCCAACGCCGAGGAGAGTTCAGTTACTGCACGACATTGAGGTGAGTTACCTTCCAGTAGAAGTGGGTCTAAGGCCACAATGTCGGCCCACTAGTAGGAGTAATTGTGGATTATTGTCTTCATGATAATTGTTTGGTTTTCTGCTATCTGTTATGTATATGTGCTAGTATGATATGATGTTATGTGATAGTGGTAGTAGGGGAATAGTCGCCATATCCGGTCGATAGGGCCAAGGGGTAGGTCGTGCATCCCGGTATGTTTGACAATATGATTTTATGATGTCGTAGTAGAGGGTGAAATAGTCCCCGTAACCGGTTGAGATAAACCTAAGGGGTAGGTCGGACACCCCGGTATGTTTGATAAGGGTAGTTTAGGAACCCTGGTATGCTTAGCAGGGGTAGGTTGAACACCCTAGTATGCTCAGCAGGGTAGTTCGGGCATCCATATATGCCTGGAAGTATGTTTGTTATGTAGTATGTGGTATGATGGGGGAACTCACTAAGCTTCGTGCTTATAGTTTTCAGGTACCTCTTCCTCTATGGGGAAGGAATTGGCATGGTATCAGTGCATCACACACATGATTTCCGCATTAGGAGATTCTTGGGATTGTACTCTGACATTGTTACTATTTTTATGATATGGTTTTGAGACATGTGGTTATGGTTTTATGAAATGATGTGACTCGATGATGTTTTCTTATAATTGTTTTTCTAAAATGTTATTCTAAAATGAAAATTTTGGTCTTGAAAATTGGTATGTTACACTTCAGCTTGGAGAAAACTAGGGGGACACCATTATTTAACCGATTGGTGAATTAGGTTACTAATATAAGTAAAGGACGAGACACGTATGAGAATACATCATTAACGATTGTCCCACGTAGGATGTCGTGTGAAAAATCAGATGAAACTGGTCATAAGGACTAAATGTGTACAAAATGAAAATTATATTACCTTATTAAGTCATTTTTCCAGCTTAAACTGGAGTAGCCGGTTATAAAGACCGAATTTGAACAATTTTTTTTCCAGTAACTAAATGTGTACAAAATAAAAAAATTTATTACCATATTAAGTCTTTATCCTTTCAAAAAATGATGCAAATCATCAGTTTTGGTCCTTTGGCCTCTCCCCACTCTGTTAACTATAAAATGACCTTCAATATCTTTTAAGTTTTTGGGGTGCTTCTCTTTCTCTCTCTCTCTCTCTCTCTCTCTCTCTCTCTTTGCAACCAAATACGTTCTCGCTTGCAAGCAATTTGTAACACCTATTCTAGCCTCTTAAAGAAGAAGAAGTTTTTCTTGGTGTATTTTTTCAACAATTAAATCCCCCCTCATCATCTTGTGCTATTTTAGGACTCTTGTACGTCCTCAAGCTCCTACCTTTATGTGTCAAGCGTGCTAGATCTATGTTTGTATCCAATTTATTCCACCTTTGGAGTGGTTTGAGTGTACATAATTCAAAAAGTTGGCAATTTTATGGGTCCTTAAGGTTCCTTTTTGGTCTATTGTCCTAGATTTGGAGAGTTTTTGAGTTTTGGGTTCATGCATGATATCTTGATCTCGTTTTCTCCTTATTGACCTAACTTGAGCTCAATACATGGATTGGATATGTATGCCTATATAGGAATAATTTTTATGTTGATTTAGTTTGACTGTATAACTTGAAGGATTAAGAGCTTAATGAATTAAGATATCCAGAGCTTTTCCAATGATGTGGCGCATTGACCACCACGACATGGCAACAAACAACCTTGCGATTGTTTTGTCCTAATGCTGCTACGGTGGCACGAAGGGTGTCCTCGATGTGGGGGGTGGCTGGGGCTGACTTTTACTCTTGGCTTTTTGATCATGCTGACTTTGGGTCAACATGATGACATGTGGCCAAACCATACCAAATTTAAAAATATGGGACGATATTTGGTACTCCATATACATGAAATTTGGGAATCGGTACCGTCGGTACCGGTACTAAAAAACTGGTACCATTCCCTGTACCGATACATGTATGTTAATTTATTTTGGTACTGAAGATTGACTTTCGATCAATTCGGTTTTTGGGAAATCAGGAACGGTACAGGTTTTTATGGTCAACACAAGGTTGTGAGTATTACAAGTTTTCTGCTAACAACAGTAATACTTTTAAAAGTCTATTAACTATTTTCTTTGTATGTATAACAATCGTTAAAACAATGTTTGAAATGAGTCTTTAAAACCGAATATGTATTTTTTTATAAGTAAATACATAGTTAAAACTGTGTTTGTAATGAATCTTTGAAAGTCCTTGAAAACCAAACTGTATTGTTACATAAGAATTCCATACTTACAATACTTTGGAAAGCAACCAAGCACCCGAGCTGTAGTGAGAGAGAGAGAGAGAGAGAAATTCCAGTTAATGTTTATAGTGAGTGCTATAACCGAGCTATGTGATTGAATGTAACCCTACAACACTTCATTAGATGTTGTAGTAACAATTGTAGACACTTATCACCCGCTTCGATTGATCGGTCAAGGTTGTAGCTAGCAACTGCAGGTGAGGATATCAACCACATATAGATCTATACATATATATCTCACTCCAAAGATTAACAGTTATAGTAGTGTGGGTATGTTAAGTTTTTAGACTCAGCTAATAAATATAGTCTCACTAAAAATCCCTTAACTGAAGTATGTGAATAGCTCTCAGCTTTAACTTAATTGTGCTTAAGTCACTAAGCATAATAAATTTTATTGTATAAAGTTTATAAAATCAGAGTATACTTGGTATGTATGAAAAAGTGTAATGTAATTGCTTTTAAAAAGATGTATGTTTCGAAGTAATGAACATATATACATGTAGCGCTCATCAAACTAGATTCACTCCTCTTTGAGAAGCCAAACCTTCTCCAGAAGCTCGTCACTCTCGAATTTAACAGTAGCCAGCTCTGCCTAATTAGCCCCCATGTAGCAAAGACGACCAGCAGCCACAACCAAGTAGGGAGCAACCTGAGCAACGACATATTAAAGATCATTCTCCATGTAATAATAAAAAAGATCGTCAAGAGCCTCTACGGTAGCCGGGTAAAACGCATGTCGACACCATTCACGGGCAGGTCCCTGTTCCGACAAAAGCGAACCAGGCACAAGACTACACCCAGGGAGATACACGCTAGTCGCACCCAAAGAAGAAGGACCCTCCGCAGACGGGGCACCACTTGGAATAGAGGGAGGTATGATGTAAATGTCCACAATGCTTGGCTCCTCCAGCTGACGCAAATCCATTGTTTCCACCACTTGCGGGCTGTCAGTATCAGTAATCTTAATAACAATAGGGGACTTAGAAAACAGAGGATCAATGTTGTGAGACCGCTAAGCAGCACTCATTCCGGCCGCTACCAATACACAATCCGGTCAGTCGTTGTCGTTAAAACAAATTCCTCTTAACGTGCGAGCCACCGATAGACCGAACCCCGAAAGTCGGGGAGCCCGGTCCGAAGCCAGAGGCACACAAGGATAGCTAGCCCCAACCAAGTCACTGTTAACCCACAACCATCGATCCTACCAGTTCTTTTGAGGCGCTTTCTGGTTAACAATAAAGGAATGTGCGTTATGGCGCTGAGAGAAAGTGAGAACGCCCGAATGAGCAGACGAATTGAAGAAAGATTGGAATTATTTAAGATGGGGAAACACTCCTAACGCTCGACACCCTAATTCAAACCCAACTATCTTGTTCACAACATTTAGAGTCATGTCATGGACAAATAAACTGTATTCTCGCATAACCTCATTAAAAAAACCAGAAACGGGACGACGAAACCCTGCCTCGAAGATCGCCACTGGAATGCCCACCTTCTCGGTCGGTGGTTAATATATGATAGACTCCTCCAATGGGAATTGGATTCCATGCTCAAGCATGAACCCAAATCGGAACTGAAGAGACTCAAACTCCTTCGGCGTGTAGGAACATCTCCAGATCTAGCAGAGGCCATCAAGAATCAAAGTGAAAAAATATGGGTATATGAAGAAATGAAGTTAGAGGATGGGACAGTAGATTACAGGAAGAGGAAATGTATAAATTCTTCTAAAATAAGAGAACCCTTAAATAAAAAGAAAAAGGAAGAAAGAGAAGAAGAAAAAATGGATCGAAGTGACGCCGCCTCATCATAATAGCTCTATTATACGATCGGGACCGTTCCCATCAAACACATGCCCATATATATGCTAGAACTACTTAGACACCCTAAGAAAATGCTGATGTCTACTAGCCTAGGGGACATGTTGACGTATCCCACCAAGTATAGATCATAAATAACAGAACCGTTAGATGGTTTGAGAAAAATCCATGGTGCGCCTAATTCCGAGACCTCATTTTTGCCCTCGCCCCCGTGATCCCAAACTCATTCCATGGCGCCCGAAGCGTCAAAGCTGGATTCGAGACAAAATAGTACTAGCCACCCCCTAAGTGACAAGTGCACCACTTAGAACATCATTCTTGGCAGACCTGCACTAATGGTAGGCAGCTACGCAGAGCATGATCCACCAATCAGAAGTTGTCTGTCCTTCCCAGACCAAAAAAAGTAGAAGATATGGTCGAGGTTCTGTTCCCCCGATTCTAGGTATAAAAGGGTCTCTTTTCCTCCAAGAAAAGGGAACAACATTCAACTTTAACTCTTTGTCTCATATTTCTTACCCTCTGATCGGAACTTCAAACTGACTTGATCGTCTAAGCATCGTTCCGGTCGGGACAACTTCCCGGATGAAGACTGATGGTCTTGTTTTCTTTGCTGTGATTCTCAGGCTTCCTTTTTCCATCCCTCATGGAGCAGGATATGAGCCATAGACTTATCACAACAACCACTGACTTTGACTATTGACTTTTTGGCCATGTTGACTTTTGGTCAACTTGGGGGTTTTAGAGTGTAGATTGAGATAAAAATTTTATATTGTTGTTTAGGTGATTATTGAAGGGTTTTGAGCATTCTAACACTCCTATGGTGTACATGCAACCCTAGAAACCTTGGATCTATGTTTTACTAAGATACATGCAAAATTGATTTTCCAAGGTTCTCAACCTAACTAGCATGGCATGGGGAACTTTGATACATAAAAGCTAGTAAGAGAACATATCTTTTGTTTCTTGGATTCCTTGAAAACCTTGTAAGCCTAGCACCTCAAGTGTGATGCCTCAAATGTCTCACATAACACCAAATACACTTGGAATAACCTTGAGAGAACTAGAACACTTCTTGAAATCGGCTATGCCCTCTTGTTTTCACTTAGTAGCCGATTTTCATAGCCTAGGGGTTCCTTTTATAGTGTTTGTCAAATGTAGGTTACAAAGTGTAAACCCTAAATGATATGGCCTTTCATATTCCATGATCCATGGGTTTATAACCACCATGGAGCACCCTATTGGGTTTAGCCCATTCTAATAAACAATGGATCATTAGCCTACTATTTTAAGAATAGGTAATTTACATAATCAACCCTATATATTTAATTAGTCTCCTTTTGATCACATAATTAATTCTAAATTACTTCTTGACCAATACTAATAAAATATTATTATTAATATTAGAACTCATAATATATTAATAAACCATAAGTGTCTTTTTCTCTCATTTAGTCTATCCAAGTGCATGATGCCATGCAACTCAAATGGACCACGCCGGGTCGGGTCAAATACATAGCAAATATAGTTATGGACTTAGACACTATATCCAACAATCTCCCACTTGGATAAGTCTAATAACTATAGTTGCAAGTATGACTTCAGGAACCGATCAGCAATCGTAGCTCTTTTAAGGTCTCTCGGAATTGAGATGATGATGATACTCCATTTTAGATAAGTGATCATATAATCCTCCATTCTAGATATCAGCCGGACAAATACATGGAACAATGTCTTACTTTTTGTCCTGCAGTGGTTTCCCAATTTCCGATTTGTTTGACAAAGAACTTAATTGAACACATTAATTTACTTCTAACTGGGCCCGGTACATAGGTCAAAATACAATCATTGAGGGGCCCAAATATCGCTTCTAATCCAAGAAGGAACAGATAAACTTCGACTTATATACTTGTTCTACTACTTGTTGAATTATACACAAAGGCACATTTTATAACATCAAGTTACCAATGCGTTTTCGTACAATCAATGCATAACCAACTCATAGGCAACAAGACATATCTCTAGGTTTGAAGACTTATATGATATTACCGTCTCACGATCACTCAAGATAAATTCCATGAAGTGATACCAGTAAGTGTGGTTGAATCCAATACTCAGAACTTATGAGCACTCATGAGTGTTGTAGCACCACTTTGATATGTCCAACAACTTAGACATCTACAAGCCAACTCATGACAACCTTGATTCATATCTACTTCCAACATATGACTAACTGTGGAGAATTTGAATAATATGATATACCATAACATAATTATTCTGGAAGTCAATACATGCAAAATGAAATTATAGTAAACGATCGAAAAAAGATAGCAACACTTTACTCATAAATAAACAACATCTTTTATTCATCATCAAATGTCAATTACACTTTACAAATTTCAAAGATATCTAACTACTAAAACTAATATCATCCTTCAGCCCTATGCGCCTCGTATGCTGGAGATGCTTAACCCTACCCAGTCCCTTCGTGAGGGGATCTGCTGGGTTCTCATCCAATGATACCCTCTTTGCCATGAGCAGTCCTTCTTCTATACGATGTCTGATGAAATGATATTTTCTGTCGATGTGTCTGGATCTCCCGTGATCCCTTGGTTCCTTAGCTAAGGTAACTGCACTTTCACTATCGCAGAAATTTCCATAGGCTCCTTTATAGATGGTAGAACTCCAAGGTCTCCAATGAAGTTCTTTAGCCATATAGCCTCCTTTGCTGCCTCGCTTGCCACTATATACTCTGATTCCCAAGTTGAATCAGCCACTGTATCCTGCTTGGAAATTTTCCAAGTTATTGCTCCTCCGTTTAAGGTAAAGACCCAGCCTGACTGAGAGCGGAAATTATCCCTATCATTCTGGAAGCTAGCATCACTATACCCTGCTACTCTCAAGTCATCATTCCCACCAAGGGTAAGGACCTAGTCCTTAGTCCTCCGAAGGTACTTGTCAGGATTCCCCTGATACCTGGTGACCATGCTCAAGGTGAAGGCCACATCAGGACGAGTACAAGTCATATCATACATGACAAAGCCTACAACGGAAGCATACTAAACTCGACTCGTCTAAGCTATTTCATCCTCTGTACTCGGACTCTGAGTCTTACTCAGTCTGGCGTTACTTTGGATCGGTAACTCTCTTTTCTTGGAATTCTGCATGCTGAACCTATTTAGTACCTTATCCAAGCAGGTACTCTGACTAAGTCCAATTAGTCTTTTACTCCTGTCTCTCAAAATTCTTATCCCTAGGATATAGGTAGCTTCTCCAAGGTCCTTCATAGCGAAACACTTCCCAAGCCAGGACTTAACCTCCTGCAAAGTTGGGATGTCATTTCCCATGAGTAGTATGTCATCCCCATATAGTACCAAAAAGCTAACTATACTCCCACTAGCCTTGACATATACACAAGATTCATCTTCACTTCTCGAAAATCCAAACTCTTTGACTTTCTCATCAAAACAAAGATTCCATCTGCGAGGTGCTTGTTTCAATCCAAATATGGATTTCTAAAGCTTACACACTCTATTAGAGTACTCTGTACTAACAAAACCCTCTGGCTGACTCATGTAAACATCCTCAGCCGACTTTCCATTAAGGAAAGTGGTTTTGACATCCATTTTCCATATTTCATAATCATGAAATGCAACAATGGCTAACATAACCGTAACAGACTTAATCTTTGCTAGTGGTGAAAAGGTCTCATCATAATCAACTCCCGGAGTTTGAGAAAAGCCATTTTAAACCAGCCGTGCCTTATAAGTGTATACATTACCATCCATGTCGTTTTTCTTCTTGAAGATAAATTTGCACCCAACTGTCTTACGACCTGGTACATTGTCAACCAAGTTCCAAACTTGATTTTCATACATGGATTGTATCTCGCTGTCCACGACCTCTTTCCATTTAGCAGCCTTAGGGCCTGCCATGGCTTCCGTGTAGCTGTTAGGTTCATCCAGACCTATCAGTGTGTTATCACAGATAAGTGTATCAGCTCACGCAGTAATATGGAAACCATAGTAATGCTCAGACGCATTCCTAACTCTCGTGGAACGCCTCATAGGTACATACTCATCTGTCGGATCAACATGAGTTTCCTCCTTAGGTTGATTGCTACGGTTTGAGATTCCTTCTGTGACAACCCGATATTTCAACTCTTTGTAATGGCCTAATAGGTCAAGTATTGTAACCATTTTTGAGTTAATCAAAATAAACGTTGATAATAAAATGTCCAAAAAGTTTCTATTTAACTACCTACTATGTTTTATATCATTAAAATGGGATCGTACGTAAAAAGAATACCCAAACCCGACTTCGTATATTGAAATTAAGAATTTTCCGATTTCGGCTTAGCAACAGTCAACTGAAAACTCGAATTAGAGATCGAGCGACTTTTGGCCGGAATGACCTAAACGAGAATCGAAGGTCTCGACAATGGTTATTCAGCGGTAAAAAGTCTGGCAAAAACCGACGTCAGATAAAGAAGTTATGAATTCTTAAAGAAATTCCTTAATCACGTTATTTTAATAAATAAATAATAAAAATAACTTCGGAATTTGCCGATGGAATCTAAACGAAAGTTGTAGAGCGTAGTCTCACCTTCGCGGGGATATAAAGAACATCGAAAACGGAGTTCGTATGAAGAAGATATAAATTTTTGAAGTTTATTAAATAAATTATATATTTATTTAATTATAAATTCTTGGTATTATCCGAAGGAGTCAGCACCTAGGGCCGAAGTACACGCCGCGTACCCTCGTACGCCCCGCGTACTCAAGGCCAAGGCCTCGGATCGTCCACGTCCCGGTCTATGCGAGCCTACCCCCGTCCCATTCGAAGTGCGAGGCAGTCGAGGACTCGGTCATGCGTGACGTACGCGTACGCCCCGCGGTTCCAGCCTCCTATAAATAGGATGCGAGGGTTCCCGAAAAATTTGCTCATTCTCTCTCACTTTTCTTGCGTTTTACTTCGTTTTCCGTGCTCGCACTACCCCGAAGCCCTGGTCATTTTGTGCAAGTCCCGAAGGTCGATTTTACTCCCGAGATTCCCGAGAATCCCGAGGAAAATCCGTTTCCCGAGACGAAACTCTACCCGGTTTTTCCATCTCAATATCTTCAAACTTTCAAGTGAGTTCATACCCCTTAATTAACCCTTTTAATATTCTAAACGCTTTTATATGCTTTCTATGGGGGGAAATACAAGTAAAACACTATCGAGTGTTATATATAAAGATTATTATACACTTTTATTAAGTGGAATCATGTGTGATTTATAAACTTTATAGGGAACTCCCGTATACAAAAATATATTACAATAGATTCAATCTAATAAATAGTTGTAATGCATGTATAAACTAAACATTTTCTTAGATTTGAAGTATGTTGTGTCTATCTTAGACGCTACAAAAATCTATGTTTTCATAACAAGTGATTCTTTTCTAGATATTCTAAAAACAAATGAGGCACACTTTTAGAAAACTATAATAGGTATAGTTTTATGAGGACATTGCTAACTTTTACATACTAGAAACATGATTTTCGAGAAATCATTTTCATGTACGATAACAAACGAACATTTCAACACGTAAATCTGTTTTTATACTACGGTTCTGTGAGACATTTACTTCACGTACGTTCGAGTACACATTTCAAGTCCTGTATTATATACCAGAATCCCTTGGAGGGGGAGCATGGTGTTTGTGTATAGATCTATACGGGCTTGACAACCAGCGCCCTGACTGTTAGCTACAGTCCACCGTTTGGGGTGACAAACGTCATAACATTCCAACGCCTGAAGAACGTTGTGTAGAGGCAATCCGAGTCAATAGTATGGTTATAAAGCTCACAGATGGTATTGAAAATACATTGATTTACGAGGTTTTCAAACATATTGGTTACTTTTACACTTACAAACATTTTGGAAACAAACTTTAGTCTGGAAGGAAGACTACTTTTATACTAGTAGAAAATACAGGATTTTCTAAACACAAACAAACAAGGACAAGATATTTCGTTTCATACAAACATTGTCATTAAATATTTATGAAACTCACCAGCTTAAATGCTGATATACTCTTTCAAAATTACTTGTATGTCCCAGGGATTTAGTAAATACAGGTATCATTATGCTTTTGATGAAGAGATGCTGCGGCGCCAGTTTAATCTCATTTTTTGACATCATATTTGTAATTGATTTTCAACATGTAACTTTTGATAAATGTAAACTTTCAATTATATATATATGATGGTTGTATTGCTTTCTTTACTATGTATTCACTTGTTACGCTACCACATGAAGTCATCCGCCCCCGAACGTTTCCGCCGTTCAGGTTTGGGGGTGTGACACCTTCACCACTTGACTCTTGAATTTCTTCAAGGTCAATTTTCCTCCCACTGTTTCCTTGGCTTACAAAATCTCTCCCCCTCTCTCTCTCTCGAAAGACTCCCCTCCTTGCTACAAATACCACATTATCATTGGGTCTGTAGAAGAGGTACCCGAAGGATTTATGTGGGTAGCCGATGAAAATACACCTCTTACTTCGGGGTTCGAGTTTATCGAGAGTCTTGCGCCTCACAAAAGCCTCGCAACCCCAAATCTTGATGTGGTCCAGATTTGGAACTTTTCCGTTCCACATCTCATGAGGTGTTTTGGCAACCTTTTTGGTAGGGACTAGATTAAGAATATGGGCGGCAGTCTCTAAGGCATACCCCCAAAATGAGATTGGTAGCGAAGCTCGACTCATCATGGAACGAACCATGTCCAAGAAGGTCCGATTACGCCTCTCAGACACACCATTAAGCTGTGGTGTCATGAGAGGTGTCAATTGTGATACAATCCCACATTCGTTAAGATAGTCAAGGAACTCGATACTAAGATACTCACCACTTCGATCGGATCAAAGCATCTTAATGTTCCTGTCTAATTGATTCTCCACTTCTTGCTTAAACTCTTTGAACTTTTCCAAGGTTTCTGACTTATGCTTGATTAAGTAGACATATCCATATCTACTAAAATCATCAATAAAAGTCACGTAGAAGCGGTTAGCATCCCTTGTGGCGGTTCTGAAGGGTCCACAAATATCCGTGTGTACCAGATCCAACAAGCCGTCACCCCAAGCACAAGAACCAGTGAAGGATGATTTTGTCATTTTTCCAACTAGACAAGATTCACAACTATCATCCGAATTTAGGTCAAATGACTCCAATACTCCATCCTTTTAGAGTTGGCCTATGCGTTTCTTGCTTACGCATCCAAGACGACAACTCCACAATGATGCTTTATCCAAGTTAGTGGACGAATCAATACACAATACATTATTTCCTAGGTTATCTACAACCGGCACAGCTTCATACACACCATCACTAGGTAATGCTTTAAAATAAAGAACATTATTAAAAAAAGCATTAATACTACCATATTCATTATCAAAAGAAAAGGTAAACCCTTGTTTGTACAAAGCATGAAAAGAAATAATATTCCTCGCCATTTCAGACGAGTAACAACACTTATTCAAATCTAATGTTAACCCACTACTTAGCAACAAAGTATAAACTCAAATCTTGGTGATAGGTGATGCTTTCGTATTCCCCATGATTAAGCTTATCTTCCCATGCTCCACATCCTCACTTCTTCTCAGTTCCTGCAAGTCAGAACAAATATGAATACCACAACAGGTATCAAGGACCCAATATTTAGAATGGGGTGAGTTATTAGATAATATAGTGTAAATACCTGCATGGTTGGGTTTTACTTTCCCATACTTCACATCTTGCAGATACTTTGGGCAGTTTCGCTTCCAGTGCGAATTTTCGTGGCAATAGAAGCATTCAACCTCTTTAGGGTTAGCAGAAGGAGTTACGAACCCTTTCTTGGTTCCATTTGAAGAGGAGCCTTCAAGGGACTTTCCCTTGGTGTCCTTCGAGGGGCACTTCATCTTCTTCCCTTTGCCTTGCCTGATTGCCAAGACAGGGGCCGCGATAGGAGTAGGAGTGGTAACAACCGACTAACCCGTAAGACCACTTTTGGCGGTGTTCAATAGTCCTTGAAGTTTGCTGAGTGTAACTTCCTCCTTGTTCATGTGGAATGTCATTCGGAATGGGTCAAAACAAGAAGGTAAGGAGTGCAAAATGATGTCAATTGCCAACTCCACGGGGAAGTTCACATTTAGCTTCAGCAACCGGTCCACATACCTTTGCTTTTTCTGCAAGTGGCCGGTGATGGGTTCACCATCCTTCATTCGGCTTATTATCATGGAGCAGATGATATCATACCTCTCTTGGCGAGCACTTTGATGGTAGCGATCCATGAAGTCCTGGTGCATCTCAAAAGGGTAGTCCTCATAGGACTTTTGGAGCTTGGCTGTCATCGTGGCCATCATGATAGAAGACACTTTCATGGCATCTCTCTCATGAGTCCGAAATTCAGCGATCTCCTCAAGAGTAGCGGTTGACTCATCAATTTCCTTTCGCTCCTTGTCGAGGACATATTCCTTGTCCTCGTAGCAAGTAACTATCCTGATGTTCCAGATCTGATCCATAAAGTTGGAACCATCGAAGATGACTCTCCTACAAAGGCTCGTGAGAAAGAAGGAGCTGGTAGTCTTTGAGCTAGAAGCAGCATTGTTTGAAGACATCTGAAAATGAAGAAAGACAAGTTTAGATTAGATATAAAGATAGTCCTTAATAAAACACCCAAATGTAATATTAAGTCTAGGACCCAACACAATATTTTATAACTTAGAAGAGTGATGTCGTAATCCAAGCTGTGTATGACTATCCAGAAGTCTTTCCTAAAGATCTTATTGCATTGACCCTTTATAGAAAAGTGGAGTTTCGAATAGACTTGTTGCCAGGATCAACACCAATAGAGAAAGAACCATACCAGTTAGCACGGGCAGAGATGAAGGACCTTATGATGCAACTTCAGGAATTGTTGGACAACTGTTTCATTAGACCTAGTTCATCACCCTGGGAGCTCCATTGTTATTCGTGAAGAAGAAGGATGAAAGCATGAGGATATGCATAGACTATAGAGAGCCGAACAAGGCAACGGTGAAAAACAAGTACCCATTGCTAAGGATTGATGACATTTTCGATCAACTGCAAAGTTCGAGCTATTTCTAAAAGATCGATCTTAGCTCGAGATATCATTAGTTGAAGGTGAGAGAGCAAGATATTTAGAAGACTGCATTCAAAACAAGATACGGACACTATGTGTTATTGGTTATGTCATTTGGACTAACCAATGCTCCAACAACATTTATGTAACATCCCAAAAAATCAAGGGTAAAAATTTCATTTTTATTATATTCAAAACACTAGAGTAATATTTTCCAACATTGCAAAATATTTCAATACAAAACATTTAATAGATTTTATTCCCAAGATCACATATAGCAGAAAACACGGGTGGATGTGCTGTGATCAAGCCGTGCCCTTCCTTATCGAACTAGAAGTACCTGAAACCATAAACCACATACTATAAGCACAAAGCTTAGTGTGTTCCCCAAATACCATATGCCACACATACCAATCGAGCCATAAATAACATTCATAACATCGAGCCATACATATCATATATATATATATATATATATATATATATATATATATATCACAAAAGTGATATGTGACATCCATAGTCTTGCCATTTTGCCACGAGCCATCTCGTGGTCTTCCTTGTCAGGCTGGGAGCTAAAACCATGGGTCTTACAGACAAGTGCCTGGAGCCACCTCCAGATCTTTCATTAAAGCAACACAAAGAAAAATAACATACAATATACACTAATTAATTGTCAGAGTTCATACTTTGGTCTTGCATACAGTTTTCCAGGAGCCGCCTCCTGGTCTTTCATACAAACTGCCAAGGGTTACCCCCAATGTAACACTCAAAATCAAAAAGGCCAAGAAAGGAAAGAAAACCCTAAGCCAAAGGGCCAACTCGTCGAGTCCAGGGAGGAACTCGACGAGTCAGAGCGGGATCCAGAGGATCGATTAAGTAACCAACTCAGCGAGTCGGCAAAGAGGACTCAGCGAGTCCGGTCTGAAGAGGGGAACCCCAAATCCAAGACTTTGTGCACTATTTAAGCCTCTCATTCTCTCCCTTAGGGTTCCTTGTAGCCTCTCTTATCCAGAATACGAAACCCTAAGCCTCAATTGTTGCACATTCAGGCTTTCTTGCCAGTTTGGGTGATCTGAAAGAAGAAGGTAGAAGGGAACAATTGGGGATTCAAGGAGTGGCAGTAGATCCAGAGTTTGTGGGATTTTTCAAAGCATTTGAAGGTAATGAGTCGCTACCTTCACTCTTTTGCATATATATCAACCTTTAACATGAGATTTGGGACTTTAAGGGCAAGTTTACGAACCATTTCGAGTTAGAAGCCCAGATCTGAAGTTGCTACATCATATCTAATTGTATCTTGGCCTAGAGAATCATAAAGCATCAATCTATGGGTTGATTGTAAGGCCTCCTTGTCTTAAACCCTAGTTTATAGTGTTTTGAGCCTAGATCTCCTTAGCTACATGTAAAGTTTGCCAATTTACGTGAGGAATAGTCTTTAGAAGAGTGGATCTGCAGTTTGAAGTCCATGCATAACTCAAAAGACTCTGAATGTTTGAAGGACTGAATAGACTCGGCGAGTCCTTCGAGTGGACTCGACGAATAGTATAAAGATGGAGATGAACTCGACGAGTTGGATGAAAAACTCGGCGAGTCTGTTGAAGATTGCATTGGACTCGACGAGTGTGTTCTTGGACTCGACGAGTGTGTTCTTGGACTCAGCGAGTGTGTTCTTGGACTCGGCGAGTCAAGTCGCGAAACCCAAAACATTTCGAGTTAAGACTTGGATCAGTGAGTTGAGTTGGGACTCAGTGAGTTGGACAGGTCAGGACTCGGAAATCAGTAGACTCAGCGAGTCATGGTCTGACTCGGCGAGTAGGGCCAACCTGGAAGGTTGATTTTGACAAAAACTTTGACTTTGACAAGAGTTGATTTAGTTGACTTTTGGAGGACTGTCAGAATAAGTGTTATATTGATATTGGTAGCACGGAGAGCTAGAGAAGCAGTGCCTTAGAGGGTTTTCAGTTAGGATTTAGAGGGTTATCAGTAGAGCTCAACAGTTTAGGTGAGTTTCCTTCCAGTAGGAACGAGTCTAAGGCCATAATGCCGGCCCGTTTAGCTAGTAGTTATTTCCGGACTTCGGTCTGATGCAGTAGTTAGTATGTTTGATGCCTTCATGGATCAGACAGGATTTATGTGTTATGTGTTCCGGGCTACGGCCCGATGCAGTGTGCAATATATGTGTTCATGCTAGTTGATATGTTATGCTGTGTTCAATTAGTTCTAGACTTCGGTCCGATGCAGTTAGTCCGGACTTCGGTCCAATGCAGGGGACAAGCTCCCAGTCAGTTTTCGGACTTTGGTCCGATGCAGGGGGAAAGGCCCCAGTTAGTCCGGACTTCGGTTCGATGTAGGGGACAAGGTCCCAGTCAGTTTCTGGACTCCGGTCCGATGCAGGGGGCAAGGCCCCAGTTACTCCGGACTTCGGTCCAATGTAGGGGAGAAGGTCCTAGTCAGTTTCCAAACTTCAGTCCGATGCAGGGGGCAAGACCCCATTTAGTTCGAACCTCAGTCCGATGCAGTGGGCAAGGCCCAATATGTGCTTTATATGTTATTGTATGGTGTGGTAGTTTTGGGGAGCTCACTAAGCTTCGTGCTTACGGTTTCAGTTTTTGGTTTCAGGTACTCAGTTCTCAAAAGAGGAGCTTGGAGAGGTTGCAGTGCACACACCATAGTCAGTTAGCCGGGGAATGTTTACTCTGATAATAAGATTATGTTTTGGATTAATACTCGGAAATTATGTTATGACTTATGATGCTGGTTTTATAAACATGGTTTTAGTAATGTTTAAAAGAAATTTTTAGTCGTGATTTTTCGGTCGTTACAAGTTGGTATCAGAGCCTTGGTTTGAGGGATTCAAACACACTTGAGAGTGTGTCTGGACTCAAACTAAGGAAACGGTAAAAGGTTTTCAAAAGAAAAACATTTTCGAAAGGAATTTTTGGTAAAAAGGAGTTTGAGAAAAGAAAAGAGTTTTAGAAAAAGCGAAAACAATATTTAGAAAGAAAAGAATTTTGAAAAGAGAGAAAGGGTGTGGTGCATACAATCAGCCGAGCTTAAGTAAGTACTCCCAAATTACCTATACAAGTTATGATTATCAGTTTCAGTTTCAGTTTTAGTTCCAGTTTCAGTTTCAGTAGAACAACATGCTAGTATAGGAATAAGGATTTAGGAGGATGCCTTATGTTCCTGCTTTATGTGTTTCAGCCTTATGAGAATTGCATGCTAGAAATTGAGTAGACAGCAGTAGGATAGCCTGTTTAGGTTATGCCTGAGAGTATGAGTTCAACATTGTATGCTAGTGCAGTTTCTTGATATGAGGATAAAATTGCTCGAGTAGTTTCCCGTGTCTGAATGCTGCTTGCTTTGTGCTTTGTGGGGCTCCGAGTGATAGGAGTTAGCCATTAGGTGAATACGTCACATCACATGTGATCAGGGTTGAATAATCTCAGAGTGCTAGATTTGGTCGTATTGCGCAACTCTTGTCTGAGTCTAACCGTTGTGGGGACGAGTCTTTTACTCGAATGATTATCTGAGCCTTGTCACATGTGATGGTATTCATGTGATGGTTAATTGGCATTACGAGGAGACCTTCAGCAGCTGAGGACTATTTGGGTGGAGTCATAGGTTCCCTAGCGTAAGCCTAGGATGAGAGTAGCAAAGATTAGCAGTAGAGAAAAGGGACTTGGTGGAGTTGAGGTAACTCTTGAGGAAAGTACGGATAGATGTGGAAGGTAGTATAGGCCCATACTACTGAAAGTAGAAGATCCGTACTCGATTCAATAGGGGCCAAGGAAAAACCAGGGAACTAGTAGAGTGTGTAAGAGATCCCTCAGCAGCGGTACGTATATTGATCAGTTTTTGTGATGTGTTTTCAGCATGGTGACGTTGCGCGAGATATCAGTTGGCAGTTCAGGTGCCGGGGAAGGATATGGCTCAGGTTCTAGAGCCAGACAGTTTGATGATCAGATGAGAGATGTCATTTCTACAGAGATTATATGCAACATCATTGATCATACCCCCATGATATTTGGTTCAGTTAGGGAGGCCATTATAGAGCTTTTGGATAGTTGTCTTGAGGCCTTTAGGTCCGGGATAGTTTCAGGGCAGTTTGAGGCTCGTCTAGAGCCCGATTCTTATGGAGTTCAGGGATCCATCAGGGAGGGAGATCCCATTTTTAGCTCTTGCCATCAGGGGAAGGGAGTAAGCGGGGCACCCTGTCTCTAAGAGAGACCTCTGCATGATTGGATAGTCAAGGAGGTTGCGCGAGCCAATCACGAGGAGCTGGCCAACATCATTGGATGGGTCACTGGTAGGTTGACCGCGAAGCTCCAAGATCAGACAGCAGTTGTTTAGATGATGGATGGGGTCGACGAGGTAACGCATGAGCGAGAGACGGGCAGGGAGTCGGAAAGGAAGAGGAAAACGGATGAGACTCGGGTAGCCACAGGTTCGGGCAAGAGGCCCAAGGGGTCGAATTCGAGATCGAGGGACTATCAAAACCGCAGTCGATGCGAGAAGTGTGGTAGGACGCACGAGGGTGCGTGAAGGCGTAGAAGTGGTGGCGATGCTGGATGTTTCAAGTGCGGCCGGATTGGCCATTTTAACAGAGATTGTATGGTTACCATCGCCCAAGGACTTGACCCGATATGTTTCCATTGCAGTCAGAGGGCCACAAGAAGGCCCACTATCCGAGTTTTCATACAACAGGGCAGGTGATAGTTCCTGCCCCTGTGACTTCGAGAACCACTAGCGGTTGTTGGGGCCGGGCAAGGGCGCCCACGACTCGGAGCCGAGTATTCCGGTTGATTTCAACAAGGATTCGAGCAGCACTGAATGTACGGGGTTCGTATCTTTTACCTTCCTATCAATTATTATTGATATTATTGTTATGTTGCTGCATTGATATCAATAAGCATATGTGTTGGGGTATTATATTACCTGCTTGTGAATGAGTTCTATGTCATCTTCATACCTTGGAATTAGAACGGTAAATTGGAGGTCATCCCCTCTATATCAAGTTACTTTAGATGTGGTGACCGTAGCATGTATGTGTAAGATTCAGTAGTGCCTCAATACTTTCGGAAGATGTCATTCGGGTATTGATCAATTATACCCTTAGTAGTGACGATTTAAAGCTTCTAGTGAAGTAGCTAGCGGATAGTACGGAAGTGAGTTGGAGATGTTTACCCTGAACGCAAGTTCTCAGAATGCAGTCACTAAAGCAAATACATTGAATGATTGAAGAGTGTTCGGTTAGTTATGCAGGAATGGTTTGGATCTGGTAAGGGTTAGTTGGATCGCCAACAGAGGTAAACGTGGGCGGGCAGCGGATTGCCCCTTTTCATGGAAGGAAGGTTGGGGAATCCTTTCGACCAGTGAGCAGTAAGGAGTTAGCCTGATCCAAGTGGGGGAGAACCCTCCGAGTATCAAAGGGTAAGAGTACGAAAATCCAGAATGAGTACGCGATCTTCGAGAAGAAAAGATAGTAGCAAAACGCAAGAGCTCCACAAGCATAAAACTCATGGAAAGAAAGAGTGTGAGCTCCAACAACAACCATAATCTAAGCACGGAATGCGTCAAGCGCTCATCCAAGATCTTCGAAATGCTGCGAGAAATCTACGAACAATATGAACTCTTGCAACTGCTCGCTAATCATCCCATTAGGGTTTCGTTAGGCCCATTCTATCCAAGCATCCCTAACGAGTCAAACACAACAAGCACACCCACGACGGCTGCTGGCGGCAGCCACCACCCTACGGTGGTGGTTTTGAGTTTCGTTTCATCATTCAATTTTCTAATTATATTTTACAATGCTAAGTCTCAAATAAACACACACATACACACTCACTAAGATAAACCCACACACATGGCGACACATGGTGGCAACCACTACCTCACAGTGGTGGTGGTGGCGGTTCTTGGTTTTCCAGCCAAACAAACTACACACACAACACACACTACAAGAGAAAAAACACACACATTCTTTCTTGCTTGTAAACAGATCTAGCCACCTTCCTCGTGGCGGTTGGCGCTGGCAACAACAACACAAGCGACATAACAGTGACACAACTGCGGTTAACGACGATAGGCAGCAGCACTTCGCGAAAGGTGGTCAGAGTGGCTCCGACGACTGTTATGAAGCATCTATGGATGGCGGCAGAAGGCAGAAGAATGTCACGGAGGGACGGTGGCAGTGGGCATTCACAGCCACGTTGGTGGCCTTCAAGAGCTCATTCCCGGTGGTATTCGTTGTCGCCGGAAGCAGGAGTAGCGGTGGTCGATGCAACAACAAGGAGTTAGCGGTCGGACTCCGCTGTGAAAGGCAGTTGGCGAGCAACAACACTCAGGGGCCTTATTCACCGTATCTTTCCCAACTATGACGTCGAACCAGTTGTTTCTCGTCTTTAATGGCAGTGGATGAAGCGGTGTCAGCACACTCCGTTTATAGCTTCAAGGTTCGTTCTCGGCGGCCCAAGACGTCTGGCAGCAACGTTGTGGCGGTACTCGGTGGTTGAAGACCTCAACGGAGGTAGTGGTGCGGCGTCGGAGGTCGAGTAAGTCGGAGTGGCGGCTGGAGGTTTCACATGGAGACTAAAGAGGTTCCCATAGGTTTACGGTTTGATAACAGGTGAAGCTAAGGTTATATACCTGGTGCTATTAAACATCATGCCATAACAACATAAACAGTCCCTCCCTTCAGAATTATTTTCGATTTTGCTCCCATAATTACCCTTTAGACCTTGGCTCCTATAATTCTTCACAAATTTGATCCCTAAATTACCAAACAACCCCTTAGCCTCTAAAATCTCTTCAAATGAAGTCCCAAAAGTTACCATTTAGTCCCTGCCTTCAATAATACTTACAAATTAAGTCCCAATTTTACACTTTTAACCCCAAATCTCTAAAATAGTGACAATTAGCCCCTCGAGACCAACACCTTGCTATATAATTATTGATTTTTTGGGGGCTACTCTACATTCATTAATTAATTCATTTATTTAATAAACGGGGTGTTACACATATTGTAGAAAACACGGGTGGATGTGCTGCGATCAAGTCGGACCCTTCCCTATCGAACCGGAAGTACCTGAAACCAAAAACCATAGATTGTAAGCACAACACTTACTGAGTTTCCCAAATACCACATACCACACATACCAATCGGGCCATAAATAACATTCATAACATCGAGCCATACATATCCTACATATATCACAAAAGTGTTATGTGCCATCCATAGTCTTTTCGTTATGCCATGAGCCATATTGTGGTCTTCCTTGCCAGGCCGGGGGCCAAAACCCTGGATCTTACAGACAACTGCAAGGAGCCACCTCCGGGTCTTCCATTCAAGCATCACAAAGACAACTCGCATACATTCTACACTACTTAACTAATTAACTTCCAGAGTTCAGACTCTGGTCTTGCATACAGTTTGCTAGGAGCTGCCTTCTGCTCTTTCATACAAACTGCCAAGGGTTACCCCTAGGTCTTCCTACAATACAAAAACCTAATGGGATGACATTGGTTCCTTCAGCCCATAGAACAGTAAGGAGACTCACGTCGAATGCACAAGCTCACTGAAAGAAATCCCTAGTTGTTGTCTTGCCGGCTTCCCGAGCTATCAATACCAACAACACACTCATTTAGCAATTGGTGTCCAAGCTATAATCCATAATCCTTACTTGGAGTAAAATGACCATTTTACCCCTAACCCAATATGAACCAAGATAGAAGCCGAATTCCAAAAGATCCACAAAGGCCCACTAATGGCCCAATTTTCCAAATTGGGCCCAACCCTATATGGGTCTTATCCTAATCCCATAATTTTCTTAATTACAATTCTAATTACCTCAAGTACCCCCTTAGAACAACTTGGTCAAATACAAGGTCAACAGCCTGAGTTGACCCAACTTGCCGAGTTTATCCTTCAACTCGCCGTGTTCCTCTAACAACTTCAAAGTCGGGGAAAAACCGATCCAACTTGCTAGGTTTATCCATAAACTCACCGAGCTTGCCAGAAACCCACATCTTAATACATTAATCTAACATTGCTGACTCCAAAAACTCCACTACTCAGATCTCGACCATATGAGATCTAGAAGGGTAAAGTTTCCAACTTTACCCCTAGGAACCACCAAAACAGGTCCAAGCCCAAATACTAGTCTTAAAAGAATGATGGCTTAACCATAAAACACTTAATACTCTAAGACGAAGTCCTAACTTGCAGATCTGGTACCATAGAGCTGGAAGACCACGTAAATTTTCCAACTTTACGCCCATGCATGACTAGGAGAGGCTCAAATGCTCAAAAAGGGCTTAATAAGGGACTTACAGAATGTATGAAGCCCTTAACTACATAAAGTTGGCACCTTTATGGCAAAAGGGTCCATGAAAACTGCATATCTGAAAGAATAAGGCTTTGGGACGTCCTAATCCCAACATCCATCCAACCCATGACTCAAACATAACAATTAAACAAAAAGGAAGATCTGAACATCTATCCATCAAGATAAAAAATTGATACCTCAAACTCCTTGAAAAATAGATAATGATTCTAGATCCAAGACCTATCCTCCAAGCTTAGAAACTTCAAGATCTTCTAACTCCTTCACAATGCACAAAATGGACACCAAACTTCCTTCCAAGGCTCAAATACTTGACAATGGAGGCTACAACTCTTTTTAGGGTTTCGATAACAGTGGAGGCTGATAAGGAGGCCAACTAAAGGAACTTAAGGCCTTTAAATAGGGTACAACACCCTAGAAATCAGGGATTCCTTCCCAGCCACCAACTCGCCGAGTTGAGGCACCTCAACTTATCGTGTTGGCTCATTTAACCCTCGCGATTCATCCATCTTAAACACGTCGAGTAGGTTCCTCCAACTCGCCGAGTTCAAATTGAAATATGTTTATTCTCAACAAATTTCTTTTTAAGATTTTGGGTGTTACAACTTACGGATTTGATAAACAGGGTTTGTAAACCATTCCTCGATAAATATGTGATAGTGTTCATAGATGACATTCTGATTTACTCAAAGAGCTAGCAGGAGCATGACAAAGCATCTACAAGAAATATTAGAAGTTTTGAAAAAGGAGAAGTTGTATGCAAAGTTCTCCAAATGTGATTTTTGGATTCGAGAGGTCCAATTCTTGGGTCATGTGGTTAACCAGGAAGGAATATTGGTTGACCCAACAAAGATTGAAGTTGTGATGAAGTGGGAACGACCAAAAAGTCCCACATAGATTGGATGCTTTCTAGGATTAGCTCGATATTACTGAATATTTATCCAAGGATTTTCTTCGATAAGTGCTCCATTGACAGCTTTAACCCATAAAGGATCTACATATACATGGAGTGAGAAACATGAAGAATCATTCAAGAAGCTAAAGTTGAAGTTGTGTGAAGCACCAATTCTTTCTTTACTTGACGGAGTTGAAGATTTCACAGTTTATAGCGATGCATCTGGAGTTAGGTTAGGTTGTGTTAAAGAGATAAGGTGATAACATATTCATCTCGACAATTGAAGGAGCATGAAAAGAACTACCCTACTCATGATCTAGAAATGGAAGCGGCAGTAATCACATTAAAAATATGGAGGTATTATCTCTATCGCACAAAGTGATAACTTTTCACTGATCATAAGAGTCTCTAGTATCTCTTTAGTCAAAAGGAACTGAATATGAGATAACGACGTTGGTTAGAGTTACTCAAAGATTACAATGTGAGATACTTTACCATCCTGGTAAAGAAAATGTCGTAGCTGATGCTCTAAGTCGAAAAGTAAAATTGGAATGAAAAAGTCCAAGAGTGTTAAGAATTGAGGTTGCCTCGATGATTGTGGAAAGCATCAAGAAAGCTTAGGAAAAAGCTTTAGAGAAAAATGATCGAAAAGAAGAATGTTTAGGCAAAATGTTGGTGTTTGGTATGAATAATCCAAGATTGAAGGTATTCCAAGATAGCATTTGGCTACCTAAAATGGGTGAAATAGGAAATCTTCTAATGGAAGAAGCTCACAAGACCATGTACTCAACTCATCCCGGCTACACTAATTTGTATAGGGATCTGAAAACACTACTACTGGTGGCCGAGGATGAAGCTCGGCGTTGCAAAGTATGTGGCAGATTATGTAACATGTGCGAAATTTAAAGCATAACATCAGAAACCGTACGGGAGTTTAGAACCTTTACGTGTACCCATAGGTAAATGGGAAGAAATCACCATGGATTTTGTGACTAAACTGCCCAAGATAAAGAATGGTCACGACATGATTTGGGTAGTTATGAATCGTTTCACAAAGAGTACACACTTCATAGCATCCAGTGAGAAATGGTCTATGGATAAGCTTGCAAATGCTTATGTAAAGTAGGTGGTAAGACTTCACGGTTTTCCTTTAACGATTGTATCAGATCGTGATAGTCATTTCATGTCAAGATTTTGGAGGAGTTTACAAGAGGAAATATGTACGAAGTTGTGTTTAAGCACAACCTACCATCTACAGACTAATGGTCAGAGCAAAAGAACGATTCAAACACTGGAAGATATGCTAAGAGCATGTACCCTAAAATTTCAAGGTAAATGTTAAGAGCATTGTTTAATACTTATAAAACAATATCGCTCGTAAATAGTTGCGATAAATATTAGACTAAAATCTAGTGGTAATAATACTAGGTTTCGTTGAAGGAAAATATATTGTTAGAAGCGAAGCGCTGTCTGAGTTGGAATCACCACTTTAACAAGTGAGTGCATAGTTACTTTCACCTTACACATAGATATGAAGTATTTAATATAAATTACATGCTATGTGTTCATATTATCTGTGTTCTTTATATCTATGATGGATGAACGACTTATACATGTTTTAAATGATTTAAACTATATATGTATTTTATATCTACGAAAATGTTAGGTAGAACATAGGTAGATGAAATAGTTGATGTGTGCTAAAATGATGAGAGGCCTCGATGTTTGCAATGATCCAATCATCTAGCGGAGTATAGATGATGACCAGAGACTATTCTAGACAGTCTAGTAGAATGATGGCAGGCTTGCAACCTATAGGTTTTTATTTGAACTATGTGTTCACCAGATGTACTCCATCCCCCTCTTGGTTGTCTTATTTGACATAAATTGTTGAGGAATCCCTTAAGCAATGTTGTCACCCCGATGAAAATCCTTAGGCTAGGTCCCTTATAATAGATGCTTTAGAGACGTAAAGTGAGGATAACGGGAATGGGTAATCGGGTTGATTGATGTGATGAAATTAATAAACTTAATTATTGTGGGTTGAAAACCCTATGTGTTCACCATGCTCTCAAGCTGTAACGCCCGTAGATCCGGGCTAGTCAATTTAGAGACGTTAAGCATCAAAAATGACTTTTTGATAGAAGATTATTTAGAATGAATAATCTTAACTAAGTGTAGTATATGTTACAAGGATTCCATACATATAAACAACGTTGGAATCTGAGTTATAACGAAGAAGTTATGACCTATCGAAGTTTCGCGACAGAACCTGCACGACACAACGCGACGTACATAATGAATTTACGATAAAGTGCTTTTTAGCCTTAGTGATCTAAACGAAAGTTGTAGAGTTCGTTAAACCGAGAGCGTGCATAAAAAAACGCCCAAATCTGACTTCGTATGAGGAAGTTATGATTTTACTAAGTTTCAGCTTAGCAATATGTAGCCCGAAACCCGAATTTGAGATCGAGTGATTTTTGGTCGAAACAATCTAAATGAGAATTGAAGATCTTCTTATTGGTAGTGCAACGGTGAAAAGAAAGTCGAAAACAGACGTCAGATCAAGGAGGTACGAATTTCTAATGGAGTTTTCCTGTCCCAGCCTACTAAAAATAATATATTATTAATATATTAAAAATAAAGTCAAAATTAGCCAACAAAGTATAAATGAAAGTTGTAGATCTTGTTTTTACCTACGCGTGGAGCTCTAAAGTTATGACTTTCTGAAGTTTGGGGCACGAACCCCAAAGCTGTGTCAGATTTCACGACGTGAAAACAGTGTTCACGACGTGAACTAACTTCTGACGCCTTCTAGAGCCTGATAGACGCAAGTTGCGATGACACACCTGATGACGTGAATCCAGAAAATCAACCCTATAAATTTAAATCGAAGGGCAGCCAATTTAGGTTGCTACTTTATCACTCTCTAACTCTCGATACCTTCTCTATGCCCTCTTTTAACCCCCCGAAGCCCCGATATCATCTCGAGACCCGAATCAAGTCCTGAAGTTTAGAAGATCCCGAAAAGAAAAGAGTTTCTGAGCCGAAGCTCTGCCCGCGAGAGGCCCGATGTATGAAGAGATCACAATTTCACCGAAGAATACTACTTCTACAAGCCGCAGTGCTGTCCGATCATCTTCTGATCAAGTGAGTGTATAGTCACTTTCTTCTAACACATAAATATTAAGTATTTGCTATGAAATACATTCTATGTGTGTATATATTGTTGTTTATTTGAGATGATTGTGGAATGGATGAATTATATAGGTTTTAATGAGTGAAACCGTATATGTATTTTGTATCTACAAATATGTTGGGTAGAATATGGATTGATAAGATTTTTGGTATGTGATAAAAGATGAGTTGGATCATGAGATAAAAGGGTACAGAGATAAACTAGTTATAGATTTGGGAGTATGGGTAAGATCAAGAGGCTAGTTTTAGATCCGAGATTATGGATTAGGTAATGAGGCAAATTTAAGATCCGGGAGTACGGATTATGTAGTTTCGAACTATGTGTTCATTCGATAAGGTATCATGTGTATAGACGCTTTTAGGAACGTGATTTAAATACAAGTATTGATTAAAGTATGATATATATATATATATGTGTGTGTGTGTGTGTGTGTGTATGTGTGTGTGAATTATTTGCTATTACTCAAAACATATGTTATATATATATATATATATATATATATATATATATATAATTGATGATATACAACGTACGAACCAGTTATGGTCCAATATGTGTTAAGATGTGTATATATGATATTATTACTTAAAAACTATGTGTTAATATTACTCATAGTTAGCGTTTCCAAACGGAGATAGTATCGAAAATTGATTATAGGAATTGTAGGCTTGCCTAGTGATGGGTTAAGACTTAAATAGGGATGTACAGTTCCATTAATTTAGGACATTGGGTATCCTTTTATTAAGAGTACGTGTGTTGTGAGATTGATGATCGGTGGAGTACATCCTACGTACAGAAGTACATTTTATGTATGAAGTCCTTTTCAAAGCTCTGTGTCTTGGGTGCTGCTTGTACCAGGGTACTATTATGTTCTTGGGTACGAGTCCTTCGCATACCATAATACTATAATGTGCCTGAAGTACTATCATGTACAAAGTCTTTTTGACAAATTTGTGTGTCGGTTACGGGAGCGTACGGGAGTACTCTAGTAGTATTTACCCATACTTTTATTTCGAGAGAGCTTTGGAGTCAGCGTTTCTTTTATGAAGTGATCGACCAAGCTTCATATGTTAGTGTTTTCTTTCACGAAGTAACTAAGGGAACTTCGTAGACTGCCTAATAAAGTGTGCTGGTAATAGACCACTGCTAGGTATGTCTGGTGTTATATTGCTAGATAGGGTGCGTCTGGGGGTGAAATATCTCATGATATTCAGGCCACTACTAGGCAAAGTTCTATGCTGAGATAGGTAGAGTCTGGGTGTATAATACCTCATGATAGTCGGACTACGCCTAGGCATTATTATCTAGATAACTACCCCTGACTTAAAATGTCTTGTGGTTCTTTCTTTTACGAACAAAGGTTCGTGGTGAAACTTATTCCATTCCCTTCATTTGATGTCTTTTTTGATCCTCGTTTGTTGTCAGGGAATTTCCGAAGCAACTTCGTCAGTTTGTTGTTTATATCGATTCCTTAAGCTAGATCTCGTAAGATCATTGTATAGGGTCAGTGTGTAGGGATCGATGGGATGGGATATATTGTTTTAGAAATATGATTTATATGCGTTTATAATATTAGTGGTTTTGCAGGATCGAGATATAATTTATTATCACACTGTTTGAACTAAGAGCTTTCGTACTCTGTGTTCCTTAGGTGATTGGGTTCACAAGGGATATTCGAAGTAAGTGTTCATTAGATATTTGAACTTAGTGTTCATCGGGGATATTTGAACTAAGTGTTCATTAAGTGTTTGTGAACTAGGTGCTCATTGGGTAATATTGGAACTAAATGTTCATTAGGTGTTCTTGAACTAGGTGTTCATTAATTATTGTGAACTGCGTGTTCACCAGAGGTAATATAAGAACCTTGGTAGCACTAGACTTTATGCCAGTTCTTAAGGCAATCCTTAGGAATGAATGGGAGAAGGGTAATCGGTTCTTAGGATAAATCTTTAAGAAATAAATGGAGATAATGGGGGTGGGTAATTGGATTGATTGTTTGATAATTGAATATAATAATTATATTATTGTGGGTTGAAACCCTATATGCTCACCAGGCTCCCAAGCCTGACCCTCTCCGTTTTCTTTGTATTACATATTATGGTACGAGAGCATAAGTTGGCTGACATAACGAGAAATTTTGGATTATAGGCCAGTAGTTAGGAATAACTGTTGTAAGGTCTATTTTTGTTCTGTTTATGATTTTGGTCTGTATTGAACATGACATCCCGAGATTTTGTTATATAACGAAAATACATTTTTTAAAGAAATGCTTTGATAAATTCTTATCATATTTTGTTTTGGCAACAAATTCTGCAACTGTTTTCTTTAAAAGATTACTCTGATTTTAAAAACAAAACATAAACAAATCGGTCTTTTCTGGCTGTGAAATTGGGGATGTCACACAAGCCTGACCCATTTAGTTTATTGCATTACAGGTAGTGGTACAAAAGCATAGATGCGATGACCTGATGAAAAATTATGGGTTATATGCCAGTAGAAATAATAAATGTTGTAAGGCCTATGTTGTTTCTATTTGTGCTTTTGATATGTATTGATAATGACATCCCAAAGTTTTTAATATATTAAAAATACATTCCTTTGGGAATGCTTTGATAAATTATTTATCATGTTTTTGGGAACAAATTTCGCATTGTATTTCTTTAAAAGTATACTCTGATTTTCAAATAAAGCATAAACAAATCGGTCTTTTATGGTTGTGAAAATGGGATATCACATGTGATATCCTAACATTTTGGCTAAGACTGTAGACATTCAAGTCATAGTGAATCTCCTTGTAATTTGACTTATTTTTAATGCACGTTTGCATAAATATATAGTGTCCTTATAACAAAAATATGATATTAAATGATATCTTATTACTAATTGTGAAAAAAATATCAAACATCCCATTGGAGCCTAGTCATCCGTCAAAAACTGAGTACCTTTCGCATCTATATAGACAACTTTCACTTCCATGCGACTTTCAAATCCATGAAACTTCCCATCCATGCAACCAGATTTCGCATCCATGCAACCAGCTTTCATATCCATGTAACCAACTTTCTTGTTTAAACCCAATGACCCTACGAGGTTCACAATCACATCCTATCATGATGGCTTGCAATGGATTGCGATCGTTTGCATCCAACTGCATCTAGTCGCAACGCATCACAATGACCCCATTCACAATGACTCTCATTATCTAATAATTATGATGGATTGCGACCATTTGAATCCAATCACATCCATTCGCGACAACCCATTTTCACAAATGATTCCATTTTCGCATCCAATGTTATCTTCACATCCAAATCATCCTTCTCACACTCAACATCCATCTTCGAGGTTTTCCATTCACAATCAAGACCTGGCTTAGAATTTAGAAGACTTCCAATTGCATTCGCCTCAAGAAACACGTCCAAAACCCTACCCCATTACTACCTTACCTCGCCCTTGAGGTAGGAGTGTATACTTGTCCAAAAGTACAATGCATGACTGTCTTTGAGTGTATGACTAACCAAAGGCACTTGCAATAGCTGGCCTTACTTGCTTGGAGGCTATAAAAGGAAGCCATTGCTTCCTCATTTTCCATACCAAAAATCAGTTTGAACATCTCTCTCATTCTTTTGAGCTCTCTTGGTTTAGAGTAACCATCTAACAATCACCTCTTAACCTACCCACCGATCACCACATACTAACCACCTTCTTCAAACACCACCAAAAAACCACCGAACTACCACTTCATTACCCTTCTTCCCACTATTTCGGGTCGATCAAGCACCTCCCAAACACCCCTCTTGCTATTAGATCATTTCTCCTCCCCCCTCTTATCATTCATAGCTGAAGAACAAGGGCAACAGGAGGCTGTCATTGCAACTCCACCTCCCACTTCCAACCACCACCCTTGTTGTTACTATTATGTCCTTGCTATTGGTTGCCGCTGTAAGTATAGATCTCCACCACCATTTCCTTTTTATTCCTCATTATTTATTTGGGTATATAAACAACTGATACCTGTTTATTCTTCCTTTTTGATGCGCACGTAAACAGAAGGAAGAAGAAGATATCTCAAACTTCCATTCTAAATTAATTCCTAAACCCTCCCTTGACAAAGGTTTACAAAATAAGTCCTAACCATTCAAACTTTGATTTAAATAAACCATTTCAGTCCCTCATCTGGAAATGGTTAACAAAATCAGTCCCATTCAATTTATTTATTTTAACAACTCAACCCTATGGTTTTGTTAAGTTACAAGCCAATCCCCACTTATTAATCTATACCAAAAGTTTCTTTTGGTTAAGTAGATAACAAAATAGTCCTGACGATTCACTTTAGAAACGCGTCAAGTTGTGGTTTCTCACGACAAGCATCACACCAACGAATCTAAACCACATTTACACATTATAATTAGTTTATACATGTTATTTTCTTAAATAACACCTCATATGCAAACAAACTAGTTATTATATGTCATATAGATTTATTATAGTTTTTATGATTATATTACAACTAATAAAAATGATATATTTTTCTACTACAAAGTGCTATGACTTTTTATGTATAAAAAGTTTGTCATAAAACATGTATCGTAATCGGTTATCAACTCCGTAGTTTTCAACATTATATATATATATATATATATATATATATATATATATATATATATATATATATATATATATATATATATATATATATAATGTATAAAACTTCTATCCTAGATTCATACATGTATTAGTGTACACTCCCATACGATTCTCACCTATTTACATGAATATCATACACTGTTACGATTATACTTATCAGACATACTCGAATTTTAGCCGTACAATTATATCAACATGCTTTAGTTAATGACATTTATAGTCAAACTTTTCAAAAACAACTTTATATGTATCTCTATATATCCTTTATCCGTATATGTGGTTGCTAACTACAACCTTAACATATAACTATATACGTTTATCCATTTATCCATAAAACTTAAATCGTGCTACTTTATCCTTATAAATATCTTAAACCTTTACCTATCACGTCCAATGAAGCGTGTAAGGGTTACATCTCGTCATATAGTTTGGTTATAGGATTCACTACAAACATTAACTAGAATCTATGATCCTTCTCTCTTACTACAAAACCATGGGTTTGATTTCTTTCATAACTATTTTAAGTATGGATTTACTTATACAAATATACATTTTAGTTTTTCAAAAGTTATTAAAAAAACTCTTTACAAACACAATTTTAAGTATTGTTATACTTACAAAGAAAATACTTTTTAGACTTTTTAGAAATATTACTACTAACCGCAGAAAACCTGTAACTCTTACCAATCTTCTGTTGACCCTCAAAACTACACGTATTCTCCGGGTATCATCAAACAAGCTCTCATACAAAAGGTTAGTCATGGATTTCAAGCGATTTGATTATCTAGTTTTTGTTATGTTTGCCTAACTGTATAAGACAATTTATGTACTATATTATTAACTGTAAGAACCATGTATTCAAACATCAAGATGAAATATAAATATTGTTTTGTTTATTGTTGTACTTGTGCTATATATCCAATTGCATGTGATCCATGAACTTAGTCGCATAACCCGACGTTTTCTTCCACCTCTGTCGAGGGTGTAACAGTAGGTCACATTGACTGAACCACATAAATATTGTTTTGTGTGCTTTTCGTTTCGTGTTTATCCAGTTTACTTCCTACCATGTGTATTAGAGTTTGACAATTAACATCAAATATGTTATGATTCTTGACAAGTGTTGTGTGATTTCCTAACAAATGATATTAGAGCTTGGAAAGTGTCATCAAATATATTCTTATTGTTGACAAATGTTGTCTAGTTTCCTAACATTCTTCAGTGTAATTGTATTTTGTTGTTTGTTCAATAATATGACATTTTAGTGTTGTTAGAAATAAAACACAATCTTCACAATATAAAAGACATCATTTTGCATAAAAGACATAATATAGTCTTTTAGAGAAAAAAAAGTTGAATACATAGGAAAAAAGTTTGAATATACAGTCTTCGATGTAATATTTTATATTGGTTAGTTAAAAAGATCGGAAAAAAAAAACTGCAACAAAGAATTCAACAAAAGTCTAACTACGAAAAAAATAATTTTTGAAAGATATGACTAGAAAATCAAAGGTATTGATAATAAGACCTTTTAGTAAAAAGGTAAAATTAAATAATAAATGACAAAAGAAATAGAACAGGGCATGTCGTTTCATAAGTATTTAATCTTTATTTTTAACAAAAAGAATAAGATTCTAAACCATAAGGCTAAAGGGAGTGTGTCACTGAAACCGTACTCCCTTCGTTACCACGTAAGCGTCACGTTATTTTTACCACAGAAATACGGTTACTTGCCACACCTAAGAAGTGGTGCCACACTTTATTTAAAAAAAATTAAATAAAAACTTTAATTTCTCCCCACCCAATCACAAAACAATCAATTTATCTACACCCAATCACAGGGTGCGGTCATTTTTTGTCGCACTGCGGTTTGAACCGCACCAAACCGCACCCAAGGAGTGGTGTTCACTACTTATGTGGCGAAACCACGTCCCTAAAACCACACCACACCCTGCAGCCTAAGGACCACCGATGTAACACATGCAATGTTATACACTGAACTTGCTATTTTTACAAAACCAGTGGGCCATTTTTAAAATATTGTCTTATATTTTAGATTTAGTTACGGAAATGATTCTTCTCCAATAGTGAAAAGTACATTTTAAGACCAAGTTTCAAAAGTTTGATTAGGGGTGTTCGTTTGGATGGATCGGTTTGATCCGATCCAATCAAGTAAATCTAAATTGATTTCGGTTTTCAAAACATGGATCCGAATTATCCAAACTAAATTCAAATCCGATCCAATTACAATTCGGTTGGATCAGTTTTTATAATTCGGTTTTCAAAACCGAAAAATTTTAAAACGACATATAATTATAATATTACTCAACTTTACACAAGAAGCAAAAACAAATAATTTAGTTGTGATTTGAAATTTATAAACAACTAATAAAAAGATATATTATAGTTAAATATTTACAGATACAAAACTTTTGAGAGAAAATGCATATTAATGTTTTTTTGTCGGGGGAAACGTTTTGAACCTATTTGAAAAAATAAATTACAAAATTAATAAATAACTATATATATATATATATATATATATATATATATATATTATAAACAAATAATCCTTATTCGGTTTTTTGGACTATTCGGTTCTTATTTTATAAACCAAAACCAATCCGAAATCCAAAATAATAATTCGGTTTTGTTGAAAATCAATCCAAAAATCCGAATATGTAAACCAAATAGTCCAATCCAAATTGTCCAATTGGATAATTCGGTTTTATCCGAATACTGAACGGTCCTAATTTTGGTGCAAATTGTAAAAAGACATGTAAAATAATTAATTTGCTCTTCTTTTTATTTTTTATTGTTTATATTACTACTTTCTATAGAATAAACCGCAGAAATGGTTCTTGTGTCATTTCATTTTCTTTGTTTTTTTTAAACACTATTTGTAATAGTAGCTTAATTGTTATTTTATTAGAGTAAATTGATTAATTTGCTCATCAAACCATCGGACAAGAAGCAAGAAGAATGATATTACGAGTTTCAATGGATCGAGTGGGTGTGAATGTGCCCCAACTGATATAATAACAACAAAACATTAAAAAAACGTTAGAAACTATAAAAAGTATATCTGAGGACAATTACTCATTTCAGTTTGGACAAAAACTAAAGACAAAATGATTGTATAAGAGTTTGTATAAGAACCAATATTTGATGATGGACATCAAAGATAATAAAAAGTTTTTTTTTTTTTTTTTTAAATATATATGAGGGACCTTTTCCATATTTTATACCTATAGGATTATAATGTCTATTAAACTCTAATAATATCGTACTTACGACTTTTAATTAAATACTTAAAAACATGCAACTTACAAAAAATATAATATCCATATAATAATTATTAATTTATAATATTTAATACCTATTATTAGAAAATTTAACATACTCTACATTATATTTTTAAAACTAATTCATTATGAAAATGTGAATTATGATGTTTATTTAACCATTAAAATAGAGAAAGGGCATACCTAATGTTTTGTGATTTCTTGTGGGTTTCTATCATATGTTCCGACCCAACTTTGACCTACCACTTGACTTCTAATTACAAATGTGACAAGTTTATTTACATTTTTGAAACATATATATATATATATATATATATATATATATATATATATATATATATATATATATATATATATATATATATATATATAGAGAGAGAGAGAGAGAGAGAGAGGGAGATATATATATATATATATATATATATATATATATATATATGTTCATGTGTTTAAAGTAACTATTATGTTATTGTATGCATAAATGTGGGCCAATCAAAATTAAATAATTAAATAAATAATGAAGAGTTATTTAGTAATTTGTTTAGTAAATTCTAAAAATAATTTCTTTAATTATGGTATTGACTTAATAAATAAGTGTGTCTTCCTCAATCTCCCACCCCCTAGCATCCTACAGGGTTGAGAATTACTGTACATCTAATCGAAGGTACTCATGGAGGAACCCCTCACTGTCGTAGAGGGTATGAACCAAACTCATACCTACAACTTCCGCCACTTCCACAACTTCAGCGGGACCACCACTGTTCAACTCCCCTTAACCTCACGATAAATCCCCCGAGAAGATCCATGCCGACTTGTCGCTGGAGCCGCCTAAAAATAAACTCTCTTTCGCTAGAGCACCACCAAATCGATGTCGCCACAACCTCCTAAAATCAAACCCTCCATCTCTAAATCGATTCCAGGTATATCAATTTCTTTTCTTGTCCTTGCTTCGATCATAACCCCGTCTTCTCCCTTCTTATTTTTTTTTTTTCTTTTTTTGGATTCATAAGGATGAATTCATTGATGTTGTTGATCTGTGGTGGTATGTAGAGGTGTTTGATGGACAAGAATGAGGAAGATGGTGCTTGTTGATGGCATTACACATAACATTGAATGCAAAATGGAGAATCGAAAATTGATATGGCCTGTTAGTGGTTTGATTGTAGCAGAAATAGGGTTCGTGAGAAGATGATCTGCAGATTAACGACATAAGGAAGATAAAATGTTGAGGCAATAAAGACTGAGTCTCTGATGTAAACTCTCTTTCGCCGGAACACCACTAAATCGACGTCGCCACAACCTCCTAAAATCAAACCCTCCATCTGTCTAAATCGATTGCAGGTATTTCAATTTCTTTTCTTGTCCTTGCTTCGATCATAACCCCTTCTTCTCCCTTTTTTTTTGGATTCATAAGGATGAATTCATTGATATTGTAGATCTGTGGTGGTATGTAGAGGTGTTTGATGGACAAGAATGAGGAAGATGTTGCTTGTTGATGGAATTACACATAACATTGAATGCAAAATGGAGACTCGACAATTGATATGGCTTGTTAGTGGTCTGATGGTAGTAGAGCTAGGGTTCGTGAGAAGATTCTGTGTTGGTGTAGTGACAAAGTCATAAGTGTCTCTCTCTTTAAAACCTTACACATGATTCCACCCTACTTGACTTCTTATTTGTATCTGATCAAGGTGGTGATGATGGATGGTTATGATGGGTGGTAATGGTGGGTTCTAGTTGTGTCAATTACAGGTAAAATTTTTGATTTACTACCCAACTTATCAATTTGACAAAGGCAGAAGTGTCTCTTTAATTTTGTTAATGATATTTGTTGCTTCTGCTTATTTTAGGGCTTGATTCACTACCCAACTGATCAGTTTGATTTTCCAATGGGGTTGTACAAGATTATAAGTTCCAATTCTATTGGAATCACAAATTCCAATTCTGTTGGAATCACAAAATTTTCCTCATGATCTGCTGGAATCACAAATTCCCATTCTGTTGGAATCATAAATTCCAAATAGTGATCATTTCGGTTGGAATTGAATCACGAATTCCAATTCTGTTGGAATCACAGAAGTTGATGCTTGAAGAACGGACCGCAAAATTGAAAGTGATTATAAGCAACATTACTCTTTTAGAATGTATTAGTTTCGTTGTTAGATTTTGATGTTTTCTTACCCGTTTTGAAAGTTTTTTTAGTATTGTTCTTTAACAATAAATATAATTCTTAACAATTGTTACCCGTATTCTATAAGAAATAATGTATTTTTTATTTTTATCCTTCAATTGATTGTTCAAGAATATGTTATTCTACAAGAATTTTTAAAGTCACGATCAATAAATAGGTTCAAGAATATTTTTATTATTTATGGTTCAAGAATATTTTTATTTTCTAATATACTCATAAACATATTCTGTTAGAATGTCCGAATTAAAAGAATTATAATTCCTAAAATTGGATTTTTAAAATTAATAGAATCTATGATTCCTTAAAAAATGCAATTTTCCTTTATTAAATCTATATTAATTGACTAACATACCCTTGAAATTAATTAAGATGATATTTTCAATTATATTTAATTTAATAATATATATTAATCACTTTCTTAAAATAAGTGAATTTGATTGGCTCATATTTATACATACAATAACACAATACATACTCTAAACAAAATAACCTAAGCCTATATATATATATATATATATATATATATATATATATATATATATATATATATATATATATATATGGTAAGAAATTTTTTTTGGTAGGAAGGTAAGAATTTTTTTTTTCGGCTTATTTTTTTGGCGAACAAAATAAATGAATCACTAGATGAATCAATAATAACATGATTCAGAAACAAAAAAATCCCGAAAAAATATTTCGATGATTCATTTTTACGATGATTTTGTTAATATTCACTAAAATTGTCATAACATGAATTTTTTTCTTGATTTACCTAAAAATGAATAATAAAAATGTTTTTTTCCGGATTTTTTTCTTGTGAATCATCTTACTTTTGAATCATCTAATGATTCATATCATTTTTTTTCCTAAGAAAATATGTATATAAAAAATTTCTTACCTTCCTACCAAAAAATTTCTTCTTATTTGATCCTGACTATATATATATATATATTGTAACGCCCGGGTTTCAGGGCTAAGCATTTTTATCAATGTAATAGTCTAGGTCAACTCTTGTAACTCTTTTTGAAGTAATAAAGATGAAATATTTGAGTATTATATGAATTATGTGTGTTTATGTGTTTATTATTTAATTATAAATGTATAATTAATAAAGAATAAAAATGAACGTCAAAATTAAAGTGTGAGATAATCCCGATATCTCTACATAAAGTTTTAGAATATGTCTCAAGGTTTCCGTGCATATAAGGAATGCCGAAATCCGAGTTATAACGAAGAAGTTATGACCCGTCGAAGTTTCACGACAGAACCAGCACGATACCGGGAAGCGTGAATAGTGAATTTACGATAGAGCGAGATTTAGGCTTAGTGATCTAAACAAAAGTCGTAGAATATGTTAAACTAAGAACATCGATAAAAAGAATGCCCAAATCTGACTTCGTATGAAGAAGTTATGAGATTTTAAACAAACCAATCCTGTCCCGGCCTGTTAAAAATATAACTTTAAAAATAAAGTCAAAATTAGCCGACGGAGTCTAAACGAAAGTTGTAGAATACGCCTCCACCTACGTGTGGATATAAAGAACGTCAAAAACGGAGTTCGTATGAACGAGTTACAAATTATAATAGCATATTTACGTATTAAAATAAAGTATAAATCATGTATACGTACACATATATATACATATGTATATATCATTAGAAAGGTATCGACGATGCGGTCATTATAAGATTAATATTGAGTTCTTTCGACATTAGTTTAGTACAAATATCATTAAATCCATTTAAAATAGTATTATAGAGGGGTGTTTAGTTGTTTATATAACTAAAAGGTCATTAAGTAATTATGGAGGGTAGTTTTTGAAAATTCAATTAGTATAAATAAGAGCCTTGGGCTCTCATATTTCTTGCACCATTCTCTTGATTCAAGAGTCTTTCTCTCCTTATCCCCCGAGCATTTCGGTCCCTCGTGATTCGACTTCTCTTTCTGTAGTTTAGTATACTAAGGTGAGCGTTGAAGCGCTGCACGAATCTTTCTTAGAAAGATTCAGCGACGATGTTCTGCCCCTGCAGAGCCTGACTCCTAGCTAAAACCCCCTTGTAAGTAAGTTATGCTTACCTTATTTTAATATAGCTTATATTTAAAATTAGTATTGTTATTATGAACTTATAATAAATATTTGGGCTATTATTATGGGTTATATAAGTATTTTTTTTAACGCTTATATAATAATAATAGCTAGACTATTAATTAGTCTCGGCGAATAATAGACTAAACTCTAGTGGTAATAATACTAGGTTTCATCGAAGAAAATTCTATTTAAGAAGCGAAGCGCTGTCTGAGTTCGGAATCACCACCTTTTCAAGTGAGTGCATAGTTACTTTCATCTTACACATAGATATGAAGTATTTTATATATTACGTGCTATGTGTGCATATTATCTGTATACTTGTTATCTATGCTGGATGAATGTTTTTATACAAGTTTTAAATGATTTAAATTGTATATGTATTTTATATCTACAAAAATGTTGGGGTAAAACATGGGTAGATGTAATAAGACGATGTGTGATAAAATGATGAGAGGCCTCAATGTTTTTGTTGTTGATCCAGTCATCTAGCGGAGTATAGATGACGACCACGGACTCTTCTAGACAGTCCAGTGGAACACTAGCAGGCTCGCAACCTGTAGGTGTTTGTGAACGATGTATTCACCGGTGTACTCCATCCTCCACATGGTTGCCTTTAGGACATTTATTGCTGAGGAACCCCCTTAGCAGTAGTGTCCATCCCGATGATGATCCCTAGGATAGGTCCCTTATGATAGGTGTTTAGGGATGTAAAGTGAGGATAACAGGAACGGGTAATCGGGTTATTGTTGATTGATGAAATTAATAAACTTATTTATTGTGGGTTGAAAACCCTATGTGCTCACCAGGCTCCCAAGCCTGACCCACTCAGTTTTATGTATTACAGGATATGGCGCTTGAGCATAGATATGATGTTGGACGAGGGATTACGGATATAGGCCTGTAGATATGAAATAATGTAGTAAGGCTTATATTGTACTGTTTATACTTTTGATCTGTACGAGCATGACATCCCGAGTCTTTTAATGAAATACATTTCTATGGAAATGCTTTTGATAAATCTTTATCATATTATTGTTTTGGGACAAATTCCGCAACCCTTTTATTAAAAGATAACTCTGATTTTGAAATAAAGTATAAACAAAACCGGTCTTTTCTGGCCGTGATTTTGGGGATGTCATAGTTGGTATCAGAGCATTAGTTGAGGCGAACTAGGAATTTGTAGGATTTCTAGACTTAAACTTAGAATGCTAAGCGATGATTGTGAGGTGTGAGCACTAGCTTATTTTAGGAATTGTGCCTAAAATGCTTTTATGTGCTAAATGCTTTATGCATGATATGCTGTTATTTTGTTCGGATCTATGGTCTGTTGCCGACCGGATCTGGAAACCTTATGTGTTTAGGATTCTAAACGTATGACTACGATATTAGAACTAGCATGTAAACGTTTCGGAGTGATAAGGACGATTTAAACGTCTATCCTAAATAAAGATCTAAATTCACCTTATTCGGTGTATAGATCAAGATGGCAAGGACCCGTAGTGGAAACGTGAACGCGAATGGAGGTAGGAACCAACCCCCAGTGATCGAGCAAATACCAGTTGTGGAAGCCGTTGCCGGACCAATAACAATGGCCGGAGTGCAAGCGATGATCCAGGCAATGTTGGATCATCAAATGGAGGAAACCAGGCGTTTGCTCCAGCAAAATCGAGAGGAAGCGACTATTCAGATCGAACAGCCCGAGTTGAACGAAGGGCAGACTGAAGAAGGAAACTACAGTGGGACTATTGGTCAAGCCAACCCACCGATAGTTAGGCAAAACCACCAGGATGGAGGAAATGATGGACGTGGATGAAAATACAAGGATTTCATGGCATCCAAGCCACCGAGTCTATCTGGAAGCCCGATGCCGGTGGAAGTCATGAACTGGATCTCTGAGATGGAGACAATGTTTGAGAGTTGCGAGTGTAGCAATAGGCAGAAGACCGCTCTCGCAGTTCCTCTATTGAAATCTGGAGTACTAAGTTGGTGGAAGCTATTAGCTGATTCGATGCCCAAAGGTGAAGCAAGCAAAATGTCGTGGGAAGATTTTCTGGTACAGTTGAAGATGCAATACTGCTCTGAGCAGGATCTTCTGGAGATCAACAACGAATTCCAGAATCTGAAGAAGGGAAGAATGAGCGTTACTGAAAACGTTGCAAGCTTTACTGAGAAAATGAAGCTTGTTCCTCACCTCGTCCCAACTGAACTCTCCAAGGTTAACAAATTTGCCCTCAGATTACCAGCGGACTTCAGTCCAATGGTCAAGCAAACTACCACTCTGAAAGCCGCCATTTGGGCTACTAAGAATGTGGAGACCCAGATACGAGAAAAGGGTCTGGAGAGAGCGGAAGTGGGAGAGAAAAGGAAATTTGACGGATCCTCGAGGTCCGGTAATAAAGGTAAATTCTCGAAGTCTGGTTCGAGAGGAGGAGGATCAGAAGCAAAGTGGTGTGACAAGTGCAAGAAGAAGCACTTTGGGAAGTGTGATGGAGGAGTCACTTGTTACAAATGCGGAAAGCCTGGGCACTATGCCAATGAATGCACCCTCAACCAGAAGGCCTGTTATGGGTGTAATGAAGAAGGGCACATTTTGAAGGACTGCCCGAAGAAGAAGGAGGCAGGAAGACCCAACATACCACCAAAGCCGAAGGCGAGAGCCTTCCAGATGACGCTCGAGGCTACAAAGGAGGCAGCAGACGTCGCTTCAGGTACCTTTCTTGTAAATGGTTTGCCTGCAAATATACTATTTGATTCCGGAGCCAACTACTCCTTTGTGTCGCATAAATTTAGTGCGAAATTAGCATTACCTGTAGAAAAACTTGATAACGCCCTAATTGTAGAAGTTGCCAGTGGCAAATTCGTACCTGTTAGTAATCGTATTAGGAACATCGTCATTGACCTAAACGGAAACGAATTCCATGAGGAACTATTACCCATAGAGTTAAACGGTTTCGACATCATTTTGGGTATGGATTGGCTTAGCGCCAACGATGCCGAGATATTATGCCGAAAGAAGATAGTTAGGATAAACCCACTCGGAAAGGAATCATTTATGGTGTACGGGGACAAACGCAGAGTGAATTCTGGAATCATCTCCCTGATGAAAGCCAGGAAATGTTTGTCCAAAGGATGTGCATCATACTTGGCATTCGTAATCGATGCTAAGACGGAAAAGAAAGAGGTGCAGAATATACCGGTTGTGTGCGATTATCCGGAAGTCTTTCCCGAAGATCTTCCCGGATTACCACTTGATAGGCAAGTGGAGTTTTGTATAGACTTATTACCAGGAACAACACCGATAGCAAAGGCACCTTACCGATTAGCACCGACGGAGATGAAGGGGCTCATGACGCAACTTCAGGAGCTGTTGGACAACGGTTTCATTCGACCTAGTTCATCACCCTGGGGAGCTCCGGTGTTATTCGTGAAGAAGAAGGATGGAAGCATGAGGATGTGCATAGACTACCGAGAGCTGAATAAGGCAACGGTGAAGAACAAGTATCCATTCCCGAGGATTGATGATATATTCGATCAGCTGCAAGGTTCGAGCTACTTCTCAAAGATCGATCTTAGGTCAGGATATCACCAGCTGAAGGTGAGAGAGCAGGATATTGAGAAGACTGCATTCAGAACAAGATATGGACACTAGGAGTTCTTGGTTATGTCATTCGGACTAACCAATGCTCCTGCAGCATTCATGGATTTGATGAATAGGATTTGTAAACCATTCCTCGATAAATCTGTGATAGTGTTCATTGACGACATTCTCATCTACTCGAAAAGCCAGGAGGAGCATGGCAAGCATCTACGAGAAGTGTTGGAGGTGTTAAAGAAGGAGAAGCTTTTTGCAAAGTTCTCCAAATGAAACTTTGTGATACGGGAAGTCCAGTTCTTGGGTCATGTGGTTAACCAGGAGGGAATAATGGTTGATCCAGCAAAAATTGAAGCTGTAATGAAGTGGGAACGTCCAAAGAGTCCCACAGAGATTTGAAGCTTTCTAGGATTAGCCGGATATTACCGACGATTTATCCAAGGCTTTTCTTCGATAGCTGCTCCATTAACAGCTTTGACCCATAAAGGAGCTACGTATACATGGAGTGAGAAACACGATGAGGCATTCGAGAAGCTAAAGAAGAAGTTATGTGAAGCACCAATACTTTCTCTACCCGATGGAGTCGAAGATTTCGCGGTTTATAGTGATGCATCTGGAGTCGGTTTGGGTTGTGTTCTGACCCAAAGAGAAAAGGTGATAGCATACGTATCCCGACAATTGAAAGAGCACGAAAAGAACTACCCCACTCATGATCTGGAGTTGGCAGCGGTAGTATTCGCCTTAAAGATATGGAGGCATTACCTCTACGGCACGAAGTGCAAGCTCTTCACTGATCATAAGAGTCTCCAGTATCTCTTTAATCAGAAGGATTTGAATATGAGGCAACGACGTTGGCTAGAACTTCTCAAGGACTACGACTGTGAGATACTTTACCACCCGGGTAAAGCAAATATTGTTGCTGATGCTCTCAGTCGGAAAGTAAATCTTGAAAGGAAAAGGCCAAGAGCGTTAAGAATTGAAGTCGTCTCGACGATTGTGGAAAGTATCAGGAAAGCTCAAGAAGAAGCTTTAGAGAAGAATGACCGAAAGGAAGAACGTTAGTGTTCGGTACAAACAGTCGAGGACTGAAGGTATTCCAAGATCGAATTTGGGTACCTACGACGGGAGGAATAAGAGATCTTCTGATGGAAGAAGCACATAAGACCATGTACTCAATTCATCCCGGTAGCACTAAAATGTATAAGGACTTAAAACCCTACTACTGGTGGCCGACGATGAAGCTCGATGTTGCGAAGTATGTGGCCGAGTGCGTAACATGTGCGAGGGTTAAGGCACAACATCAAAAACCCGTATGGGAGTTTAGAACCTTTACCTGTACCCATGGGTAAATGGGAAGACATCACTATGGATTTTGTGACTAAACTACCTAGGACGAAGAGCGGACACGACATGATTTGGGTAGTGGTGGATCGTTTCACCAAAAGTGCACACTTCATAGCAGCCAACGAGAAGTGGTCTATGGATAAGCTCGCAAATGCTTACGTGAAGGAAATTGTAAGACTTCACGGTGTCCCTCTTACGATTGTGTCAGATCGTGATAGTCGTTTCACATCGAGGTTTTGGAAGAGTCTGCAAGAGGAATTGGGTACGAAATTATGTTTGAGTACTGCTTACCACCCACAAACCGATGGTCAGAGCGAAAGAACGATTCAGACGCTAGAAGATATGCTGAGAGCATGTACCCTCGAATTCCAAGGGAATTAGGACGAGCACTTACCTCTGGTAGAATTTTCCTACAAAAATAGTTTTCACTCGAGCATCAAGATGGCTCCTTATCAAGCCTTGTATGGGCAGAAGTGTCGTACGCCGTCTTGTTGGCTTGAAGCTGGAGAGAAGCAGTTTATGGGCCCCGAGATAGTCCATGAGACTGATGAGAAGTTGAAGGTGATTAGGGAAAGGATGTTAGCAGCACAGGATCGTCAGAAGAGCTATGCTGACAAGAAAAGACGACCGATAACTTTCGAAGTTGGGGATTCCATTTTGCTTAAAGTCTCACCGTGGAAGGGACTTATACGATTTGGGAAACGAGGAAAGTTGAGTCCAAGGTTTATTGGACCGTTCAAAGTTCTTCAGAAGATTGGGAACCAAGCTTACAAGCTGGAATTTCCCGAAGAACTCAATGGTATTCATAACACCTTCCATGTGTGTTATTTGAGGAAATTCACGGGAGATGTTCCCGACCTAATTCCAATCTCAAAGTTAAGGATGGATGAAAATAAAAGGCTGATCGAAGAGCCTGAGGATATTGTTGACCGTAAGACTAAGAAGTTACGACGCAAGATGGTCGACTTGGTGCTAGTCCGATGGAAACATTCGAATGGGCCGAATCTCACTTGGGAAACAGAGGATGACATGATGAGTCGCTATCCACATCTGTTTGCTGATGCATGATTCCGGGACGGAATTATCCTAAGGGGGAGAGAATTGTAACGCCCGGGTTTCAGGGCTAAACATTTTTGTCAATGTAATAGTATAGATCAACTCTTGTAACTCTTTTTGAAGTAATAAAGATGAAATATTTGAGTATTATGTGAATTATGTGTGTTTATGTGTTTATTATTTAATTATAGATGTATAATTAATAAATAATAAAAATGAGCGTCAAAAATTAAAGTGTGAGATAATCCCGATATCTCTACATAAAGTTTTAGAATATGTCTCAAGGTTTCCGTGCATATAAGGAACGCCGAAATCCGAGTTATAACGAAGAAGTTATGACCCGTCAAAGTTTCACGACAGAACCGACACGATACCGGGAAGCGTGAATAGTGAATTTACGATAGAGCGAGATTTAGGCTTAGCAATCTAAACAAAAGTCGTAGAATATGTTAAACTAAGAACATCGATAAAAAGAACGCCCAAATCTGACTTCGTATGAAGAAGTTATGAGATTTTAAACAGACCAATCCTGTCCCGGCCTGTTAAAAATATAACTTTAAAAATAAAGTCAAAATTAGCCGACGGAGTCTAAACGAAAGTTGTAGAGTACGCCTCCACCTATGCGTGGATATAAAGAACGTCAAAAACGGAGTTCGTATGAACGAGTTACAAATTATAATAGCATATTTACGTATTAAAATAAAGTATAAATCATGTATACGTACACATATATATACATATGTATATATCATTAGAAAGGTATCGACGATGCGGTCATTATAAGATTAATATTGAGTTCTTTCGACATTAGTTTAGTACAAATATCATTAAATCCATTTAAAATAGTATTATAGAGGGGTGTTTAGTTGTTTATATAACTAAAAGGTCATTAAGTAATTATGGAGGGTAGTTTTTGAAAATTCAATTAGTATAAATAAGAGCCTTGGGCTCTCATATTTCTTGCACCATTCTCTTGATTCAAGAGTCTTTCTCTCCTTATCCCCCGAGCATTTCGGTCCCTCGTGATTCGACTTCTCTTTCTGTAGTTTAGTATACTAAGGTGAGCGTTGAAGCGCTGCACGAATCTTTCTTAGAAAGATTCAACGATGAAGTTCTGCCCCTGCAGAGCCTGACTCCTAGCTAAAACCCCCTTGTAAGTAAGTTATGCTTATCTTATTTTAATATAGCTTATATTTAAAATTAGTATTGTTATTATGAACTTATAATAAATATTTGGGCTATTATTATGGGTTATATAAGTATTTTTTTAACGCTTATATAATAATAATAGCTAGACTATTAATTAGTCTCGGCGAATAATAGACTAAACTCTAGTGGTAATAATACTAGGTTTCATCGAAGAAAATTCTATTTAAGAAGCGAAGCGCTGTCTGAGTTCGGAATCACCACCTTTTCAAGTGAGTGCATAGTTACTTTCATCTTACACATAGATATGAAGTATTTTATATATTACGTGCTATGTGTGCATATTATCTGTATACTTGTTATCTATACTGGATGAATGTTTTTATACAAGTTTTAAATGATTTAAACTGTATATGTATTTTATATCTACAAAAATGTTGGGGTAAAACATGGGTAGATGTAATAAGACGATGTGTGATAAAATGATGAGAGGCCTCAATGTTTTTGTTGTTGATCCAGTCATCTAGCGGAGTATAGATGACGACCACGGACTCTTCTAGACAGTCCAGTGGAACACTAGCAGGCTCGCAACCTGTAGGTGTTTGTGAACGATGTATTCACCGGTGTACTCCATCCTCCACATGGTTGCCTTTAGGACATTTATTGCTGAGGAACCCCCTTAGCAGTAGTGTCCATCCCGATGATGATCCCTAGGATAGGTCCCTTATGATAGGTGTTTAGGGATGTAAAGTGAGGATAACAGGAACGGGTAATCGGGTTATTGTTGATTGATGAAATTAATAAACTTATTTATTGTGGGTTGAAAACCCTATGTGCTCACCAGGCTTCCAAGCCCGACCCACTCAGTTTTATGTATTACAGGAAGTGGCGCTTGAGCATAGATATGATGTTGGACGAGGGATTACGGATATAGGCCTGTAGATATGAAATAATGTAGTAAGGCTTATATTGTACTGTTTATACTTTTGATCTGTACGAGCATGACATCCCGAGTCTTTTAATGAAATACATTTCTATGGAAATGCTTTTGATAAATATTTATCATATTATTGTTTTGGGACAAATTCCGCAACCATTTTATTAAAAGATAACTCTGATTTTGAAATAAAGTATAAACAAAACCGGTCTTTTCTGACCGTGATTTTGGGGGTGTCACATATATATATATATATATATATATATATATATATATATATATATATATATATATATAGTTTAAAAAAATATATAGAATATATATAAGGAATGAACTAAAAACATGAACTAGTTAACAAAATGTGATTTAACTTCTTTGGAAACTAAATATGGTAAAAACGAGTTTATTATGGTTATGGTTTAATAACTACTTTACATGCATATTTGTATTTCAAAGTCTGTATTTATTGGTTGATTTCACATTGAATGAAACCTGGATTTTAGTCAAAATGCAGCCGCACACTATTCGATTTTTGTCAAAAAACTTGTACTACAACTTAAAGTTTAAGTATAAGAAACTTTAAAACTTCAGTTTTTAAAGTTTGATCTACTTTCTTGAAAAACTTGAACAATTCAGTTAAATAAACATTTCATTAAAGTTTAGGGAGTTAAGCACACACACGATTCTGGATCTGATAATTACGGGAACCTTTATATGAGATTGATACTCTTCATCCACTAAGAATATGGACACTTAGTAAAAGCCCTTTGCACATAACGGAGCATGAAACTTATTGATATAAATTTATACGGGCTGATAGCACCGCCTGTGGTTACTAGCTACAACCGCCATCTGACGAGCCAAAACATGCATAATTGTTCATTTTTTTTTCATAATTTCACAACATCGATGAACCGTTAGTGATTATTTAGGAACATCTACTCACTGTGCTATTCAATGGTTTTCTCGTCTGTAGCTCGATTATAGGCTCATAAAATCTTGGAAATTTGTTCTAGAATGTGCAAGAATAAAATGAGAACAATTTATTCAAACGGTTAAGTGTCAAATATTGATTTAATTGAACAAAAACATCTTTAACTCGACATGTCATTCTATCAAATTATAACTTAGGATTGATAAGTTGTGTAGATAAACAAATCTATTTTACTTGTATGTGATTACAAGTATAAAACCTCTTGTACTTGGCACTTTTATAATTCCTTGGTTTAAACACACTTTTTATTATAAAAATACACGAAGTTATAATGATAAACAAATATCTTTTACTTGTATGTGTTTATTGGGTAGAATATGTTGCACTTTACATTTTTATAACTCATTAGTCTAAACACACTTTGATTATAAAAATGCACATAATCAAAACCTATAAAGATCACCAATATTATTGTTAATGTATTGCTTTCAAATGTATGTATCTTCAAGAACTTAGGAGCTGGACGGCACACCCTGTGTGTCATGGAATTATCCATTTTATTATTTAAATGTTTGGCCGGTCTGTTAGGTCTTTTTATTTCATTTTGACTTACATTTGGCTGATCTGTTATAAGATATTATCATCTCAGAATTACTCGTGATAAATTCCATGAAGTAACTCTCTGAGCATGGGTTAACCCAATACCTAAATTCTCTATTTCAATGTACTCACGAATATTGCAACAATACCATTTCTATGTCCAAAACCCTTTAGATAATCTACAATTCAATTCATGACAATCTTGATTCACTACTTACTTCTAAATGTATGATCGAATGTGGATGTTTGAACAATCCAATTATTCGGGAAGTAAAACATGTAACTAAACGACCATACTTTCCATATAGATCTTATGCCTATTCCTATCAGAAGATTTGAAATTATCATAGGAAAGGATTTGGTTGCTCCTCACCACACCGAGATTTTGTGCTATGAGAAGGTCGTATAATTAACCTTACCCAATGGAGAGATCATGATCATTTATAGGGACAAGTCGGGACAAAACCTAAAACTCATCTCTTGCACAAAGGCTCAGAAATATCTACATAAGAAATGTTATGCCTTTCTGGCTCACATAGTGGATAAGAAGAGCTAAACAAAAGAATTAAAAGACATACCACAAGTATGTGACTTTCCTGAGGATCTACTTAGATTATCCCCAAACCGACAAGTCAAATTTAGAATTGACCTAATCCCAGGCGCCGCACCAGTAGCTAAGTCCAAGTTTCTCACCTTGGGGAGCCCTAATACTATTCGTCAAAAAGAAGGACAGCTCATTCTAAATGTATATCGATTACTGGGAACTAAATAAGTTGACAATAAAGAACCGTTACCCACCCCTAAGAATCGATGACTTGTTTGATCAACTGCAAAGGTCTAGCTACTACTCCAAGATTGACCCGAGGCTTGGATATCATCAACTCAAGGTATTGGAAGCAAATGTTCCAAAGACGACATTCAAGACTCGGTATGGCCACTACAAGTTTCTTGTCATGCTTGTCAGCCTAACGAATACCCAATAGTGTTCATGGATCTCATGATCCGTGTTCGCAAGCCTTACTTGGATAAATTCATGATTGTATTCATTGATGAAATCCTGATATACTCATAAAAAAAGGAGGAACACGACCAACACTTACGGTTAATATTGGAACTATTGAGAAAGGAGAAATTATATGCAAAATTTTCCAAATGTGAATTTTGGATAAGAGAAGTACATTTCTTAGGGCATTTCATTAGCAATAAAGGAATACATGTGGATACCACAAAAATCGAAGCAAACAAGAATTAGGAAGCACCAAGGACGCCAACTGAAGTGCACCAATTCATAGGCCTTAGTAGCTACTATCAAAGATTTATTGAAAATTTCTCCAAAACATCCAAGCCCCTCACTACATTAACATAGAAGGATGTGAAGTTCAATCGGGAAAACAAGCAGGAAGCTGCATTCTATAATTTGAAACACATGTTATGTAGTGCACTGATCCTGTCACTCCTTGATGGAACATAAGAATTAGTCTTCTACTGCGACACATATCATCAATGAACGAGTTGTGTATTAATGTAGAGAGACAAGGTGATTACTTACACTTCGCTATAACTAAAGGTGCACGAGATTAACTACACTACTCATGACCTTGAGCCAGGATCTGTGGTTTTCACCCTAAATATTTGGAGACACTAGTTGTATGGTACCCAATGTACTATTTTTATAGATCACAAGAGTCTCCAATATATCTTTAACCAAAAGAAACTCAATATGAGGCAGTGAAGATGGTTTGAGCTGCTAAATGATTATGACTGTGAAATTCGTTATCATCCTAGAAATGCTAATGTAGTGGCAGATGCCCTGAGTTGTAAAGAGCATGTGAAACCCAGGAGTATACGTGAATTTACCATGACCATATATTCCAATCTAAGTACATATATACGAGAATCTCAGCTCGAAGCTGTAAAAGAAGAGAACACCATAGGCGAAGCCCTGTAAGGAATGGATAAACAATTCGAGATTAGGGATGACGGAACGCGATATTTCATGGAACGGATCTGGATGCCCAAATTTGTTTAAAATCCCAAGGTTTTCCTCATTTGTGGCTTAACACAAACACTTTCTTCCAAAACACTTTCCTATCTCTTTGTGTTCTATTTTCGTGGTCCAACAAGAACACCCCCACCCGGAGGTGTTTTACTGGTGGTTTCCGGCGAGCCAAGAGAAGCAACCATCTCCTCATTCCTTCTCTTCTGTTTCCCGTCAAACAATAAATCCAAACGACCCCTGAAATAGCTTCGGTCGCTGCTACTTTCCTCTCCCTCCCTTGCTTGTGCTACTAGTATTACAGGAAACAGGAAGCTGCCAGAGCAGCCTTGCCACCTTCTGTCGGCGACAACAAACTGTTGCGTGATCTTCTATTTTCTGTTATCTCACAACTGGTCAAGAGCATCTCTCGATCTACCTCTCTATATCTATTCACCAAAAGCGGTCCGAGTCTCGATTAGTGATTAGCTGAAGTTTGAAACGAAAGCTTTTTGGAAAGACAAGCGAAACCTGAGCAAGAACACGCTTCAAGGGTGAGTATTTATGGACCCATTTTCTGTTTTATAATCACTTTGGGGGGGGGGGGGGGGGGATACATACTTGCTATATTATGATGGAAGTTTGTCATAGATGTGTGTTCATTATTTGGAGTTATGTGTATAACTAGTCATCTCTATATGATAATGATTTTGATGATGGAGTCTAAATGAATAATGTGTTAAAATAGTAGTGAATATAGTTGACGAGGGTCTTGTATTTGCATGAAATAACTACTGAATATGTGCATCGAATGACTTACCATTTAAGTTCTTTTAAGGTATTACATGCTTATTCTTGATTTAATGAAATAAATCAAGACATGAAATCTCTTTCACTATGTTTGTGATATGTTATATGATAATAACTAAATGTTAGAAAAACAACTAACTTTTGTAAAGTTTAGAGGTCAGCATTAAATTACATACATACTTTTCGTTAAAATGAGTGTCTAAAGTACTTTTATAAAGCATTAATACTCATAATGGTTAAAATATGAGTTGCTTATAAAAAGAATTGTGAAGTTATGCAAAAAATGAGCTTTATATAATTAAAAGTCAAAAAGAAAAATATAAAATAAAAATGTTTTAAATGGGTTTTATATAAAGTAATGACTAAAAATGTCATAAAAAGTTCTTATATAAAGTGTGTTTGAACATATGTGATGCCTAATGTGTGTGTTATAGTGAATTATTAAAAGGATAGATTAATAATCGTCTACTCGTATATTTGTGTTTTAAATCGTATGATTTGGATGATTTTACAATTGGTTTAAAACATAGAATTATTCAAAACGCACCCGTCACGCTATCCAAACTTTGAGTTAAACTCATAATAAAGCTAAAACTCTAAGTTTTAAGAAATTCAAACATTTAAGATTAGAGCTTGATGTCCCTCGTGTGATATGTGAGTTGGTTAGTCTATAAAATTGTCGTGCGAGTTTGAGACTGGATCTTGTGTGTTGAATCCTAGATTTGTTGAAGGTGAGACTTATGTTGTGATACATGTCGCTCTTTAGGATCAAACTCCTAGAACCAACACTAGCGCTATAAACGTTCATCTGAGAGGGATTTATAGTGTAAATCTAAGTGCACAACATAGGTTTATAATAAAGAACTTTGGTGTAGATCTATTATGTATGGTAAAGGTTTATGTGGGTCGATATTCTCTGTCTGTGTTTGTTGGCTACAACTTCATCTGACGAGACCAAACAAGCGTCAAGTGTTCTTTCTTTGTTACTACATGACTATTCAAAGCATTAGTAATGATCCAAATGCCTCAATTTCTTGTGCTCTTACGGGGCAGGAGCGTTAATATTGTCGGTTATAGGCTCACCTTAGAACCAAGAACCATATTTTAGAAAAATGTAAGACTACAACGAAATAATCGTTTCAAATTGGTTAAGTGTCTAAATTTAATTCATTTGGATAACTAAACCGTTGTTATGACATAATTTCTGATTATAAAATATAACTTAATTAACAAGTTATGCAGAAAAACTGAACTTATTTGTTGGAATGAAAATAAAAATTACTTGAATAGTAAAAATGTATTCTTTTATAAATCACCGGTTTTAAAAGTGTTTGGATCTATTAAAAATGTTTGGAGTCAAAATAAAACGTATAAAGCTCACTAACATTATTGTGGATGTATTTTTAAAAATGTATGTATCTCTAGGTATCTAAAGTGGCCGGAAGAACACACACCCGATGTGAGAATGAAGAATTTGATTTCATTAATAATAGTTGCCTTTGTAGTAGCCTTTTGTCTCTTTTACGTTTTGTAGGAACTTATATTCCACGTGTAATGCTTATAGATTTATTAAACAATGTATTTCTTCATGTTCGAAATTTTGGAAGAATGTAATGTTATATAAATCCTGGTATTGGTCAATATATGTTGTTTAATTGTGATCCAATATGTTTAGTCTCAACCCTGGCGTTTCTGCCGTTGGTTGGGGTGTGACATAGTTAGTCCATACAAAAGATGTTACATGACCATATATAATGGAGCTAAAAGTATAATGCCTATACTAAATTGTCAAAAGGATCATCATTCCATATACCCCCATTATACCATCAAACAACCTTATACACCCTGCATCACCTAACACAACTTTAACTTGATTGCCAAATACCTAATCACCCAAAAGAGCATTCACATAAGCACCATGACCCAAAAACCACCTATACACCATAACCCAAAAACCACCTATACACCATGACGCAACATCCTACATCACCTAGACCAACTTACAGTACATGACCATAAACAACAAACATACCAGAGCAATCAAAATAACCTTTTTCAACATCTTCTTAAGACTTTAAATCTCAGTGAGTAGTTCCTGGATCCTAGCCTCACCAAGTTCCTTCCTGACTTTCCTAAGAAGCTAATGCTTCTCAACCTTCTTCTGCATCTCACCAACTTGAGCATTCCTAACCAAAAGGTCGTCGGTCTTAAGTTTCATGTTCCATAACATATCCTTGTAATGTTGGGCCAAGCCACTAGAATAAGTTGCAATTATCATTGGATATCTAAAAAACAAATCACCACACCAGAAAAAGGGTTTATTGTTCATAATTTAGGGTTTTCTCATTGTAAGTGAGGTTTTTGTCGATCGAAATGGGGATTTACAGTAGACAAATCACAACTTTAGGGGTAAAAGCTATCGAATGTAAACGAATGATAGCTTACCATTGATTTTGCGTAATTGTAGAAGCAACGACCTATGTTGTTAGGCTTGCAGGCTTCTCTGAGCTTCGACACTGATCGCGAAACAAGCATAAATGATTCATTTCAACACGATAAATGACGACGGTGTTATAGGATTCTGAGGAGGAAGACATCATCGAAAGGGTTGGTGTTCGTCGGAGGGTTAGAAATTTGTGAGAGTGGATCTATTGAACCCTTATGAAGCTTATGTAGTACATTGACCAGACACTTAGCTGGATTCCATAGACCATGTCACATATGACTTTCGTTGACGAACCAGGTAACTGATAATAAAATAAAGAAATCCTAATTTTAGCAGGTAATTTGTCATTTTTGTAAGATCCGATGTACGAAAAGTAGTTGAGCATCTTCTTATTAACATTCTTGTATCAATAACAGTGTGTTTAAAATCATTTTTTCAACATAACTCGAACATGATTTAACTTAGGAATGACAATAGGGCGGGTTCGGGGCGGGGCATGGATTCCCAAACCCGCCCCGATAACTTTCGGGTATCTTATCGGGGCGCCCCATTGGGTTTCGGGTTTCCCCGTCGGGTTTCGGGTATCTTATCGGGTTTACAACAACTGATAACGAAATCTTTATTCTCTTTTAGGGTACCCCAATGTCTTATAAAATATACATGTTCTAGCAACTCTTTTAAATTAAAAACATGATGCATCACTTTAATAAAATAAACTGGACGTTATATAAAAAATTATTTGATTTAAGTTTTGTTTAATACGTCAAAACACATAAAAATGATCACTAACACCAGATTGTTAATAACTAAAAAAATTGTCCACGATAAGTATTTTATATTTGAACGTGTACAATTAACAGTAAAATTTTTTGAACATATTATATATATATATATAATCGGGACGGGGCGGAGCGGAGCGAGGATAACCCACTCTCTGCCCCAAACCCGATAAAAAACCCGATAACGATCCGTTACCCGACCTGAAATGATCGGGTTTCCTGTCGGGTTCGGGTTTTTTTGTCATCCCTAATTTAACTCGTAGAACATTCAATAATGACAAAAACCTCGAATCCTTTAGCATATTCATTGATTGTATCCGACTATCGCCACCCATTTCACCTTTTTCAACCAGTAAACTTGTTGACAGCGACTGCGTCTTAATGGATAATGCAACAGCTTTTAATTTTGACCGAGGGTTGGGTTTGGCGGCGGGCTGACTAATCAACTCGATCTTCTTCCACCTCTTGATCACGCGACACATCTATAAATTCATTCAATATGGGTTTTTGATTCCACAATCTCCTCCATACAATCAAACCAACCCCATCTAATTTCGTGAATTAGGATCCAAACAACATCGAATTTGGGCGAATTTAACGATGGATTCCCCGAGCCTAATTTCTTCTATGTCAAGTCTACCTCTCTTCTTCGCAATGTATTTTGCGATTTACTTGACTGCCCACTTCATCGTCTTCCGTAATTGGAGTCCGAAGCTCCGCCCTGAAGCCGCCAGCTGCTTAATCTCACTTGCCCATGGCACCCCGGCCGTGATCCTTGCTTGTCTCGCCATCCTCGCCGATTCCACAACTGGGTTCGCCACGATCAACACTCATTTTCAGAATACCGTTCTTGAATACAGCATTGCTTACTTCTTAATGGATCTTTGCCACTATTTAACCTTCTACCCAACCGATATCCTCTTCATCGGTCATCATTTAGCTACCCTTTTCGTTTTCGTTACCTGTCGATATCTAGTTCTTCACGGAGCATACGCGGTGCTGATTTTACTTGCCTTGGCGGAGATCACGAGCTTCTTTCAGAACGTTTGGACGCTGGCAAGTGCTCGAAGGCAGGATTCTGAAACTGCACGCCAGGTGTTTGATCTTTTGTCTCCTCCATTTTATGTGCTATATTCTGCTGTTAGAGGTTTTGCTGGACCTTTATTTGTTTACAAAATGGTTGTTTTCTATGCGAGTGGGGTTGCTGATAATGTTATTCCCAAATGGCTTTGGGTTTCTTGGATTTGTGTTGTTGTCATGGCTATTTCCGTTAGTGTACTTTGGATTTCTAATCTTTGGATCGAGTTGTATAGAGAAAGAATGTTTAAGCTTGAGAAGGAGAAGAAAAGTACATAGAAAACGGAATGAATTAATTCTGACTTGGGATATATATATTGTAATGTACTAATGTTCATCGGATATATATTAAAGAGAATCATAAATCAATAGTCACTCTTTCTGAAATAAAACTGAGAATCTTATTCATGATATGTTACAAATATTGTAGAACACATAGAACATATAAGAATGAATAATAAACAGAAAAAAGAAGAAAAAAAGAAAAGAAAATCACACAAATCCCCTTGTTATATGGGTTCTGTTGCCTATTATTTTGCTTTCTTCCACTTTTACACTGAGTGATAATGATCAACTATAGAACTTATAATCCTTGGCTTGTTTAATGATATTATAAAGTCCTCCAATAGGTGATAGAATCATCAAACATAGACCAAGAAAAATGCAAATCTGAAAATTAAAATGTTAGTTTAGATTTCATTTTATTTTATAAAAAACAAATAATGTATGGGGTTAAAAGATAAAACCTACCCAATTAGTGCACCAAGACAAGCTGAACCTCTTTGGTTTACAGATGGCAAGCCACATTATGCATGGAAGCTTAAGAAATCAAAAAGTCAAAAAGTCAACACAACAATAAATAGTTGGATTTTTAAGAAATTGAAGAAAATTTGGATGTTTATATAACTCGAAAGATATTCTTACAAAATAAGTTGTGGGGGCAAAGGCTAAGCCTCCGAAAAATCCAAGGAGACCTCCAAAGAAAGGGAAGGTTATAGCAACAAACATTGTGAATGCTGAAATCCAAAAAAAAAAAAAAAGATTGGTAAATGATTCTTTAAAATAGATAAATTCATAACAACATTTTTGCCTTGAAATAGAATTGTACTATACTAACCTACGTAGATATTACGCGTACAAAATCGCAAGATCCAAGTTGGTTTGAATTTCAATTTTTTCACCAACAAGGTTTCCATCATGTCAAAAACCGGCATTGCGTATATCTATACAAACTCAAAACTTTGTTAGCATGTAGAAAAATGAAAATACATTGCTATTAGAAAAATGTAAAAAAAAAATGGCAAAACATCCTTTTACTCATTTTACCGATATATACAATGTATTATATTTTTCACCTATAGTAGCAATATACTTACATTTTATTTACCCATAACAACATTCTTACATTTTTTAGGGCAAATGATATAAAAGGCACTATGTTTTCCCTTTTTTTATTACTTTTTATTTTGACACTGCATTATTTTTTGTTCCAAATCGAACATCGTATGTTCCAATTTTGACCAATTTTGACCATTTCACCGGATACCCGGTTTGCCATGCTGAGTTGGAAAATGCAATGTCAAAATCGAAAAAATAAATAAATACATAGCTGTCTTTTGTGCCATTGAATGGAAATGAAAAGGTCAACATTGAACACAATTAGAAAATACAATGTTCAATTTAAAAAAAAAAAATAACGTAGTGTCAAAATCGAAAAAAAAAAAAGTGAAAACATAGTGTTTGTTGTTCCATTTACCCTTTTCTTTTTAAATCCATAAACCAACATATTTACATTTTGTTTACACATAATAACAAAGTACTTACACATTTCTTTACCAATAATAGCAATATGTAACAACATTTATATCGAGTAAAGAAATACCTGATAACTACCGATGACATGGATAACCACAAACAAGTTAGCAGCAGCAATAAGCCATTTAGGCTTATGTAGTGAAACTAAAATATTATCCGCGACTTGATTTCCAAACATATAATATCCAAGAAAAGCCACCGGAAAATAGCACAAAGCCACCACCACATAAGCCACCACCACCCCCTTCCACATGGGTCCCTTTGAAGGCTTTTCGGGTGTTGAAGGAATTGTTGCCTGGATCTCAAGCACAACATTATGTCCCGCATATGCAAATGCCACGTCACCCAAAGCTGAAAGAAAATTGAATGTTGTTTCTGATGGGGTCTTGCCATTGTACCCGTATTCCACATTTTCTTGCATTCCCTTATTCACAGAAGCTGTCCATGCAATTGTTGAGTAACTGTTTCGGAAAAACACCTTAGGTTAGAGTAAATTACAGAAATGGTCCCTGTGGTTTTGGATTTTTCCCGTGTTTAGTCCAAAATAGAAACGTTTTTCAATTTTTCATGTTGATTTTTGGGTCTGAAACTTTAATATAAGGACCAAATCAAGTAACTGGGAAAAACAACTTATGTTAGAGTAAATTACAAAAATAGTCCTTGTGCTTTCTGATTTTTACTGTGTTTAGTCCAAAACTGAAACCTTTTTCAGTTTTGGTCCTTATTTCCGAGTTTCATATCAATTTTGGTCTTTGGGACTGTGAAATAAGGACCAAAATCGAGGAGCTGTTTGGAAATAACACTGTAAGTTAGAGTAAATTACAAAACGGTCCTTGTGCTATCTGATTTTTACAAAAATGGCCCCTGTGTTTTCGGATTTTTAACTTGTTTAGTCCAAAACAAAAATGTTTTTTTAGTTATGGTGTCGATTTTTGTCTCTGAAACTTTTATATACGGACCAAATCAAATAATTGGCTTAGCAAGAACACTTGAAAATAGAGAAAGTTATGAATATGGTTCTTGTGCTTTCTGATTTTCACTGTGTTTAGTCCAAAACTGAAACCTTTTTCAGTTTGGTCCTTATTTCAAGGTTTCATATCAGTTTTGGTATCTGGAACTGTGAAATAAGGACCAAAATCGACGAGGTGTTTGGCAATAACACTGTAAGTCAGAGTAAATTACAAAAAAGGTCCTTGTGCTTTCTGATTTTTACCGTTGTTAGTCCAAAATTGAAACCTTTTTCAATTTTGGTCGTTTTTCATGGTTTAATATCAATTTTTGGTCTTTGGAACCTTGAAACAAGGATCAAAATCGAGTTAAAATTAGAATGAATTACAAAATGGTCTATGTGCTTTCTGATTTTTACCGTGTTCAGTTCAAAATTGAGACATTTTTTTTCTTTCAATTTTGGTCATTATTTCAAAGTTTCTGGAAGACTGGAACTTTGAAATAAGGACCAAAATCTAGTAAATATCTGGCCATAACACTTTAAATTAGAGTAAATTACAAAACAGTCCTTGTGCTTTATATTTTTACCATAATTAAAACCATTTGCACTTTTTGTCCTAATATCAAGGTTTCGTATCGATTTTTGTCTTTGAAACCCTTAAAATAAGGACCAGATTCAAGTAACTATTTTTCAAGAACAGTTTAAATTAAATTAAGTTACAAAAATGGTCCATGCTTTCTGATTGTTACCATGTTTAGTACAAAGTTTTAACCTTTTTCAGTTTTGGTCCTTATTTCAAGGTTTCATATGAATAACCAAAATAGATACAAAACCTTGAAATTATAAATCTTGAATACCATTTTAGTTAATGAAAACTGACAAGGGTAAAGATGTAAAAACTCACGTTAAAGACATGACAGCAGCAGCCAATGAGACGCCAGAAATGGAGTTGAAATTTGGAAGGTGAGACAACACAAAATGAATAGAAGCAAATATCATAATGAAATATGTTGTTTTGAATTCTTTGCACTCTTCACAAAGAGTTTTGTGGATTTTCCTTATAGACACGCCACCTGTCACCATATAAACTATATCCACACCCACTTCACAAATCAACTGTTGGGGAACAACGATATATAAACCGAGTTTTTCACCAAAAGCTTCTTGACCTAATTCATGGTATCTATCAAACCGTTTTCCAGGTATCATTTCATGCATTTCAACCATTTGCCAAAGTGTGTATAACGTTATTATCCATGATAGAATAAGTATAACCACACCAGGTCCCCTGTATTGGGAAGAATTTCATCTTGTTAGTATTTAGAGTAAATTACAAAAATGGTCCTTGTTCTTTCTGATGTTTACTATGTTTAGTCCAAAATTGGAATCTTTTTCAGTTTTGGTCATTGTTTTTGGATCGGTTTCAGTCCATGAATTTGATGTAAGGAATGAAAATTTTAGATGTTTAGAATAAATTACAAAATTGGTCCTTCTTTTTTCTAAATTTGACCGAGTTTAGTCCAAAGATGAGACGTTTTTTCAATTTTTGTTCTTATTTCAAGGTTTGATATTAGTTTTGGACTTTTGGTTCTTGGAACCTTGAAATAAAGAGCAAGATCAGATATTTAGTATAAATTATGAAGATGGTCTTTGCTCTTTCTAGTTTAAGTAAATTACATTTTTGGTCCCTGAGTATAGTTGGTTTCTAAATTTTGGTGTCAAAATGTTTTCTCTTGCAGTATTGGTCCTTATTTGTCTATTTGAGGGTTTTTTGATGTTTATGGTCCCTATTACGAGTAAAATGACTATATTTTTAGGACCAAAATTGCAAAATTCAGCAATACTTACACACCAAAATAGTCATTTTACTAAAAACAGGGTCCGAAAACACTAAAAGAACCTCATATAAGGACCAAAATTGCAAGAGAAACCAAAATTGAAAAAAATAAGTGATACTCAGGGACCAAAAATGTAATTTTATTTTCTAATTTTTTACTGTGTTCTGTCTAAAATCGAAACATTTTTCAAATCCAGTCCTTTTTTAAGGTTTCATATCGATTTTGGTCCCTTGAACCTTGAAATAAGAACCAAAATCAAAAAATCCCAAACTTCCAGGGACCAAAGTCGATACAAAACCTTTAAACAAGGACCGAAATTGAAAAACATTTCAATTCTTCACTAAACACGGTAAAACCAAGAACGAATAAGAACCATTTGCGTAAGTTTCTATACTCTAGTATTTAAACGAAGAAATTTATGGGAATTGAAGGACAAAATCGTCTTTTTGTGTTTTCAATTTCAGGAATAATACGATATACATATACAATACCATCCAAGATTTGACATGGCATATGGAAGACTCAAGACTCCAGCTCCAACCATGGCTGTGACATTGTGGAAAGCTGCATACCACCATTTTGCATTTCTTGATCCAGTGATTGGAAGCCATGCATCAATGGCTTTCTGCTCTTCTGTCCTTTCATCCTGTTATCAAAAAGGTACAAATTAATCGCATCCTTTAACTTTTCTTTTATGCTTTTTTGTTCATAAAAAAACGTCTCTTTAATTTAAAGCATTCCAAGAAAAGACTATCTTACAAAACTGGATGCATCTGCTGTTGCCCCTTTTAAGTCATCGAATGACTTTGTATCATCTGTAGTTTGAGTTCCCATGGGAGAACTTGGGATATGATTATATCGAAGAAGAAATAACAAAATTGAAAACAGAAAGGTAGATCATAGATGCACTTATTTAAGTAGTGTTTCCTTTTAGAAGGATTAGAGAAATTAGTCCATATAAAGACAAATTAAGCCGGCTATTTATTCTGTAGTTTGCAGTCTCATTAAAATTTATTGTAAAGTCTTAAGGATCTCAATCAGAAAAGTCTTTGGAAACTCCATTTTCATGTCTTTTTCCTAAGTGCCAAATGTCATGTTCATTTTTCTTAGGTTTGAAAGGGAAGGATGAATATGATTTTCTTTTATCTTAGTGACAACTAAACCAATATTTAGATGCACACAATGTGAATCTTGGTGTAATATAATGAAGAAAACTTTATTGGTTTTAATTACACACATTAGAACAAGAATCTACATTGGTAGAGATGAATAGGAGCTGTAATAATGGTATTGGAAGCATATTACAAGTGAGTCTAGATAAAAGACTCGAGTTCTAGTGTATAAATAGCGAAAATGATTGTAATTTTGGAGTACAATTTACATCTATAGATACTAGTTTGGAAACATGTATATAAATATACACACACATACTAACTGCAAACATAAAAAAAAAAATCAAATGAAAATAAGGGCTTGAACTTATACACTCCTGTTCTTCCTTATAAACACTCTTTTCAACCATAATAATTCCCGAAGACATTTTAATGATCTCCATGGTTGCTTCAATCATTATCACAAGCTTTCTTGATTTACAAGCTAAGTTGTATACGATATCTTGATTAGCAATTAAGAGAAAAACTCATAGGTACTGGCTTGTACAATGATCTGCCTTAAGCCCCCAATAGGTGAGACGATCATTAAAGCAACTCCAAGTATGATACATATCTGAAATATGTGAATCGGGTGTTAATAGAAATGATTAAAGAAATATGAAAATATGGTTTGTTTGGGTGTTGGATATTGTAACACCCTAAGTCCAAAGTTATAGACTAGACCAAAACATCTGGTTTAGCTTAAAACTGTGGTGGAAATTATTGGTAGTCTTAATCAATATCAACTGCTGAAGCTGAATATGTTACATGTAATAATACGTACCCAATTGGTAATCCAAGATAAGCTCCATCTTCTAGGTTTACAGATGGAAAGCCACATGATGCAAGGCAACTAAACGATAAAGAACAAGAAAACAAAATTCGAACCATAAATTGACAATGTCGAAAAGAAAGAAGAAATAGGAAAAGATGAAGTTACTTACAAAGTATGTTGTGGGGGCAAAAGCGAATCCTCCGAAGAAACCAAGGAGTCCACCGAAGAAAGGGAAGCATATACCTATGAACATTGTCAACGCTGCAAAGGGAAGGAAGAAAATTAATCGGTTAATAACATGTAGACCCCAAAAAATCGTTAACTTGTCATTGTTCTATATGTTATAGTTTGCTTACCAACGTATATGTTCCTTGTGATAAACCGAAGAAGGAAAGTAGGGGCGAAGTTCAACTTCTTTACCAACAAAGTTTCAATCATATCAAATACGGGCATCGCATAGACCTACCAAAAAAAAACCTACTTTAGATAATGTGGATAATGACAAAGTTAGGTTTCTTGATTTAATATAGAAATAATGACTTAATAGAGAAAATCGAGAAAAAAGCTTTTCCGATGAAGTCTTAAGTTTTTAAAAATTGTCTTGTTTACATCATTTGTTTTCCTACCTGATAGCTACCAATGACGTGGATCACAACCATCAAATTAGCCATGGCAATTAGCCACGTAGGCTTATTTAAAGTTTGAAGAATGTTATCATCGACCGAATTTCCATATACCCAATACCCAATAAGGGCAACCGGGAAGTAGCATATGGCAACGACTATGTAGGCAACAATCACTCCCCTCCACATGGGACCCTTCGAAGGCTTCTCAGGGGTCGATGGAATAGTGGCTTGGATTTCCAATACCACATTGTGCCCTGCATATGCAAACGCAACATCACCCAATGCACTAAAGAAGTTGAATACGGTCCCCACTGTGGTTTTAGCCTTGTATCCATAATCTACATCCGGTTGCACGCCCTTTTTTAAAGCAGCCGTCCATGCAATAGTAGAGTAACTGCATTATAACAATCGCATTGGTTATTCCACTAGAAAAACGAACAAACAGACCGTACTTTGTTTGACGTACATCAGACTCTGATTGAGACCGATGACAAAGGGACAAAGATTGCAATTTTTTGTCCCACTCAAAAAATTGGGACGCAACTCACTCTCAATCTCTCGTTTGTATGAAAGACATAAATGCCCTTTTGATCCTCATCAAAAATAACCCTAGAAAGCATGTATAATCCCACCATGTCCCGAGTAACAAGCACAATCTTGTGTTTGCCACACAAAACAACATTTGATGAGACGATGAGATTGGGCATGCTTTCTACGACTATTATTGAGGATGAGAATGAGGAGGACATTTACGTCTTTTGCACAGTCTTCGACCGAGAGAAATCCTTGCCCTTATTTTTGGGCATAACAAAAATTGCAATATTTGTCTCATTGACATCAGTCTCAATCACAGTCCAAGATATACGAAACACAGTACAACTTGTTCTATTCTATTCTGGCATATCTATCTAATCTTTTTGGTGATGTTAACTACCTGAGCGACATAACGGCTGCTGCCAACGACACACCAGAGATGGCATTCAAATTTGGTAGATGAGAAAGAACGAAATGCACCGAGGCAAAGATCATGATGAAATACGTGAGCTTGATATCTTTACAATGATCATTGCAAACAAGATCATGAAATTTCTTTAAAGATTTCCCTCCTGTAACCATATAAACAATATCCACACCAACTTCAACAATCAGTTGTTGTGGAACCACAATATAAAGACCAAGTTTTTCCCCAAAAGCATGTTGCCCGAGTTCATGATATCTATCAAATCGTTTTCCGGGCACTATTTCATGCATCTCAACCATTTGCCATAACGTGTATAAAGTTACAACCCATGATATTACCAAAACCGCAACACCAGGACCCCTAAAATAACATAAATTTAAATGATATTAATAAAATTACTTTTGTATTATTGTAATTCTGTTTATTTAAAAATAGCGATGATAGGAATTAGGAACAAACCATCCGAGTTCTGACATGGCGAAAGGGAGACTGAGAACACCGGCTCCCACCATGGCTGTGACATTGTGGAAAGCTGAATACCACCATTTTGCATTTCTTGATCCAGTGATTGGAAGCCATGCATCAATGGCTTTCTCTTTCTCAGTTCTATTGTCAACTTGTCTATCGTTAACCTGTTTATATGTTCATCGATATCATTTTTACGATTATTATTATTATTATTATTATTATTATTATTATTATTATTACAAATTCAATACTATATTACTTCTGTTGAACACATCTTTTTGGATACGGGTTTGTAAGTCAATCTTGAAATAAAGAGGATAGAACTATGGGTGGATGTTATATATAAAACAGTACGTGTATATCTTAGAAGAAAATTTTATTATTTCACTATTTTGGAGCATAAAAGAAAAAGAAAATATTAGGAAAGTACACACATATGACATATCCTAGTTTGAAAATTTTGGATGAGATATGGCTGAACTATCTAGGTGGGCCATTTCTTATTTAAGTCTCATATAAACAATTTCAACGAATAAGGTATCTATTATCATATTTATATTTATATTATATTAATAGAAGAGTTTCTCATACACGTTATGATCTTAATATCTTCTGTATAAAAATCTAAATGTAAATTTTTTATTTGTCCAGTTGGTGTATTGGAACAGACCCGTTATTATATTCGCCAGTTGTCGTATATGGAACTGGTCAACTTGCCCATTTTTAAATTTAGGAAGCTTTCACAAAGGCATTATATATATTTTTTCATTTTTATTGAGGAAGACACCGTTTTATTTATTTAGAAAAATCATTTATATTTAAAAAGTTTTCGATTTGATAGGTTTTAACATTAAATAACAAGAAATATCTTTAGGTGTGGAAGTACATATATAATTAGAAAAAAATATTTATTTTTGCATTTGTAGTTCAAAGTGAATTAGTCTTTTTATCAATTAAATAGGATCGGTTATATTATACGCAATCTAAAATAATGTTTTTATTCATTAGAAAATTATTGACAGCGACTTTCATCAAGAAACAAACAATCCAAAATAAGAAACTGACCTCAATAATGACTAAATGGCAAAAAAAAAAAAAGTCAATGGCTAGACTGCATTTTTTTTTTCTAAATGTCTCTGGATTTTTCGAAAAGTAAATAAACGATGTTTTTTTTGAGTAAAAGGTTAAAAAATATAGAGTTTTATACACACGGGAAAGCGATCTCTGTTGAATGTAGTAAATACATTCACGATCTATAACATCATTAATTCATTTTACATACAATATTATTATTATTTTTTTGAACTTTACAAAATTAAAAAAAGACATTTAAAAAGAAATCATTTAGTTGTTAATTATTTTATATTAAAAAAAGTGTATTTTCTTTTTAAATTTAAAAGTTCAATGTTCATTTGAACTCTATATTCAACTCCATATTTATTGAATATTGATATTCTACTATGATTGAGTTTAATCCACTCATTCAATAATTTCATTAAACTGTAAATTGTGGATGTAAGTTCTAAGTGTTTGCGAGAAAGAAACAAGACGAAATGAAATCCTAAAAACAATGAGACAATAACTTATATAAAAAGACAGAAGAGAAGAGAAAACCAATATGTATATTGGATTTACATGTTAACATAATAACATCATTTCTAGTGAGGGGAACATACCTTGTTATCGGAAAATTTGTTATCGGAGTATTGTTCATCTTGTGTGCCCATGGTCGTATCTTTTAACCACTTATGACACAAAAACCCAAAAATCAACAATTAATTAACAACTTATCGATTATCAATCGAAATAAGTCTGGTTTGAGGTATGATCATTTACTACAGATGGGTATATATAGAGCGAACCAGACATCCAGCTTTCATACTTGAGTCAATTGAAGTTAGCTGCTTCCACGAAGCCGTTGCAAAAAATCCATGTGCTTTACTTGGGTCAACTCTCACAAGTCTACGGATTCTCTGAAATTGAAAATATATCATTAGTTTTTTATTTTTTATTAAAATAATAAATAAATGATGTAACATATTTTATTTAATGAGGGTACTTTCGAAAACAAATAAGAGATGTTCTTAGTTTATAATTAAATTAAATGGGTTTTTTATTTTATTATAATCTATAGCATATTGATTATGTTTTATAAAATATAAGTCGACTGAAAGGTGTAATTTGTCTTGTGTTTGATACTAATGGACAATTGTTGTTTTATTGGTAATTTATTATGTTACAATGCTTATATGTATTAGGTGACGTGTAAATTTAAACAGAAAATTCTCTCAAGATGTGGTTCTGTACTTTGTATAAACTTGTGATTATATCAATGTTTTAAAACCCAGGTTGATCCGGTCGGTTCAACCGATTGGACCGTGACCCGGGGTAGAAGGCAGGTTAATTGAGACCGGTTTTTTTTGTAAAAATACGAACCGGATCGAACCGGCCGGGTTTCCTCTAAATCGTGGTTCAACTGCTTATGTCGAACCGGTTAAAACCGGATTGACCCGTTTTAATAGGGTTGGATAGTTGGAAACAAGTAGCGAACGCCAAAACAACGAGAAGTTTGCAGTTTCTTCAATGTTTTCAATGCTTTTAAATAATTAAACTTTGTGGATATTAAATTATTGGTTTTATATGTTTATGCATTATGCATAAAAGTAAAAATATATAAAAATAGAAAAAAAAACCATAAACCGGGTTGACCCGGCGGTTCAACTGGTTGAACCGGTTGACCCGTGAACTGGTCATCATACCGGGTCAACAAAAAACCCGGGTTTTAAAACATTGGATTATATCGTTACAAATAAGAACCCTGAACTCGGTGATCTTGACCTCGTACAAATGGTTTAGAATGTTACTTTCCATCGATTTTTAGGTTGCAATTACTGAAAGTTACATTTAATATTGAATTTCCGGTGTTTAGATGTGCTATAAAATGGTTTATAGTGACTTGAAACGGTAACGATTTATTTCTATATATCTTATCATAATAATAGAAATTTATTATGCATCTTATTGATTTGAAACCCCATGTCTTTTTATATATTTTTTATAATAATGATATCTAAATATTATTAAAAGAGAACCTTTAATTCTAGATTGAAGAAATCAGAGCGATTGATTACATTTAAATCCTATATGTTCCACCATTGAATTATTTGCTGACATCATATTTGTTAATGATTTTAATTTTTGTCCACCAAATTTATAAAATGTATATTATATTTTATATTAGGAATTTTATTAATGACAATTAAATTTCATCAAAAGTAAAATTAATTAAATTATGAATTCTATTAATGACAATTAAAGCTCATCAAAAATAAAATGAATTAAATTAGGAATTCTATTAATGATAATTAAATCTCACCAAAAATAAAATGAAAAAATTACCCCATCGCACCCTTATTACCAGTACCCATACACTCGCTCCTCATTTTTTTACATAATCTATCTAACCTAAGTTTTGTACCGGAGAAGAAAATAGGGGAAAGAAGAAATATAATACTTGTGGGCTTCGATCTGTATGGATCAATATTGTGTTCGATAATCATGGAAAAATTAGAATGATGTAGAGATAAAATTTATTTGGATTCTACTTTAATTTGATCGCAGTTTAGATCGATTTTGGTCAAGGTTCTAAAAAGCTCGTTATGGCTCCGCGATGGCGCGTCATTGCTCAAGACTTGTACCTGCCACTAAGCTTTACCAAAATGCCGTCTTAACTCATATATGTGTATAAAAATGAATAATAGTTGAAAATACATATAAAAATATAAATTATATACAAAATTGCCACCTTAAATCATATTTTATTCTGTTTCAACTATGAAGTTCCAATCTATAAAACCTTTCGATTTAAGTTTAGATCGATAATGATTATGTTTTCTAAATCTTCTTCGACTTTTCTTCTTATGATTTGTATTGTTAATTTTGATTTTTTAACTTATATGTATCTGAGAGCAAAAAGATGGACACAATAGCACCACTACCTTTCATCCATTGTTTCGATTTGAAAGATATGTCCACTAGGTAGTGAATTTGTATATGTCGATTTTATTTTTTATTTTTACGTTTCTTGTATATGTCTTTAGTCAATGATTTTTTTGTGGCTTACGAAATCGTTAATGAAAGATACACCCGAGTCAATGTCTATAATGCTTTACCCATTTGATCTCTTCCTGGATTTAGAGATGGAATTCAAACCTGTATACCAGTGAGTGATCCACATATCCTACAACTCAACAAAACCCAGTAGTGATATTTGTTTTGATTTATAAAAACACAAACTGGGCTCTCAAAAAAGAGTTATTCACCGAACCCTTATTAATATTATAAAACATCTTTTAGACTCAATAGCAAAGAAAAGATAAAGTTTTAGTATACCATGTAAATAGATTACATCAATAAACCTTATTGGAAAATGTTTATGATTGATTACTTTTGGTTAATAGGTTGTTCTTTTTTTTTTTTTTTTTTTTTTTTTTTGGAAAAATTGTCTTCTAATTTATCTATCACATATTATTCTGTTTTTCAATGGAGAGATACATAGAACTCAAATTTCTAATTTTCGTTTTGTGTTTTTGGAATACATTTTAGTTGTGAACTTGATGCTATGCAAGTACTTGCGTTGTCCGGGCATGTTGAGAAGTATAATAAGAACCTTGCACAACCTTATTCTTTCGTTTAACTGGTTTGAATATTCTTATTGAGTTTACTTTCTCAACGATAAATAGGTATACCCTACACTCTTGAAAATAAGGTTGGGAACATTGTGAGTATCTAGGTTTTCTCAGCAATAAGATAAGACATTAGTATATGTTGGATTAAGTGTTTAAGCCCATAACTATAATTGGTATGTACTTAAATTGATAGTAGCAAATGTCCTTCTGGGTTGCCTCCAAACCTAACAATTGAATAAGATTATTGTTGGAGAGAAAAGAATGATTTATTAATTTATTACTTGGTTAATAAATTGATTTATTAATGTATTATGGATATAATATATTAATTAGAAATCATATTGTTTAATTAATATTTAATCAGAAATTAATTTGGAATTAAAAGAATTAATTGAAACTACAGGGACTAAAGGTGACAATGTTCAAAAGTTGAGCATTGAGCATTCTAGAACCTCCATGATAGGGATGGAACGAAATCTAGAGTGTCTATAGGGATGTCAACGGGGGCAAACGGGATGAGGATTGCATTCCCCACCCGCACCCCCGAAATTTTCCTGTTCCCCCGCCCCCGAAATCTCTAGCCTCCCCATCCCCGCCCCCGCCCCCGAATCCCAGGATTACCCCCGACCCCGCCCCTATTTCCCCGCCCCCGTTTAGGTTAACTTTTTTTTTTTGGCGGACGAAGGTGGTGTTTAGGCTAAAAGAAGTTATTTTGGATAAAAATAGTTTTTAATAGCATAAGTTTATATATTTAAAATAAAAATATTATAACATCTTAAAAACGTTATACTATAAACTTAAAAACATGATATTTAATTGAATTTTGGAAGTTCAAATCATTGTTATTATTTATTATATTTTTATAATTAATATATATTAATATAAATAATATATTAACGGGGTCCCCATTGGGGGTTCGGGACGGGACTACCCACCCCCGCCCCCGCCCCCGAAACTAAAACGGGGGTTAACATTGCCCTCGCCCCCGCCCCAATCCCCGATTTTTTAAACAAATATTCCCCATTCTGGATCGGGGCCCCACGGGTTCGGGGTCCCACGGGACTTTTTGATATCCCTATATATATATATATATATATATCAAACCTAAAGTGTAATTATAATTAGATTAAATTTCAATTTTAAAATAATATCTTTACTTTTATTTATAAAGTTATGTCTTTAAATTTGAACATATTATACTTAACTTATTAGATTTAAAATGTTGTTGCGTGTAAACCATTATTAGTTTAAATCTACAACTTTTGAACAATTTGGACAAAATACTTAAATTATTAAATATAACATTACAGTGTCAACTTAAATATAAATTTCAGTTGCACTAAAAAAACAAAATAATATTTTATAAATAGTTAAAAGTGATAAATTATAGTGATAAATGCAAAAACTAAATTGTAATATCAGTTTAACTAAAATATTTCCTAAATATATTTTTATAATCGTTAAAATTTTTCAAATAAGTAGCTTAAAATAACTTATAATAACAATAGTTAAAAATAACTCTATATAAATTATTATATTTTTACCTTTAAAATCAAAAAATAATGTTTGATGTTTTAAATAATTATAATGATAAAAATTAAAACATAAAGCAAATAAATTTTAAAAAATTAGTTAACAATAACAACAACTATAAATAATATTAAACCAAATATAATATTTAATTTTATTGATGTGTAACTCGCGAGTAGAAGTCATTCAAGCGATTGATATTATGACGTTATAATACATGTATATATTACAATATAATTCAAAATAATCAATATATTATATCAAATTTATATACAAATTATTATATCAAATTTAACAACAACGTTAGTGTTATATTTAAAAAAAATATGAATTTGTAAAGACTTCAACTATATAGGTGTTTCTGTGCATTACAATGTCAACTCAAATATAAATTTCAGTTCCATTTAAAAAACTAAAGAATATTTTATAAATAGTTAAAAATGATAAATTATAGTGATAAAAGCAAAAACTAAATTGTAATCTCAATTTAACTAAAATATTTCTTAAATATGTTTTTATAATCGTTAAAAGTTTTCAAATAAGTAGCTTAAAATAATTTACAATAACAATAGTTAAAAACAACTCTATATAAATGATTATATAATTACCTTTAAAAAAAGCAATGTTTGATGTTTTAAATAATTATAATGATAGAAATTAAAACATTAAGCAAATAAATTTTTACAAATTAATTAACAATAAAACAACTATAAATAACATCAAATAATATATTATATTTAATTTTATTCATATGTAACTTGCGGGTAGAAGTTATTTAAACGATTGAGATTATGAAGTTACAATAAATGTATATATTATCATATAATTCAAATATACTCAATATATTATATCAATTTAGTGTAAACAAATTATTGTATCAAATTTAACAACAACATTATTGTTATATTTTAAAAAAATATATATATTTGTAAAGACATCAACTGTATAGGTGTTTCTGCGCAACGCACGAGCATTCACCTAGTATATATATATATATATATATATATATATATATATATATATATATATATATATATATATATATATATATATATATATATATGTTCAAATGTTTCTAGCAACTATTGTGTGCCTAAATGCACCAATGAGAATTCAAGAAATAATAAATAATTAAATAAATCATTAAATGGTATTTTAGACCTTTTGTACTTTTAATTAAGGAAATAATTTAATTGAAATCCTACAATTAAGGAAATAAACTATATATGTTTGACCTAGTCATGTGTGTGGTCGAACACGTTCATCATCGACATCAACACCATCACCATCACCGCTGCCCTCTTCCATCTTCTATGGTTTGTCGACCACTACCACACTTCCATCGCCACCTACAACAACCATCATCGACGCCCTCTTCGATCTTCTACTGTTCGTCAAAGTTCTATTCCCTCTTATACTCATTTTCGACTCCAAGTATTTGCATCTATCAAACCTAACTCTTTCTCAAATCAGATCAAAGTGATTTGGTGTATACTCCACCACCATCCGGTCACAACTTCCTCATCGACTGTTTGCTACTCATGTAAAAAAAATTGTTTATTAATAAATATATATCGTTTTGATTAAAAAGCATTCTTTTTGTTTTTGTATTTTTGCATGTGAATCAATTGTTAGAAGTTGCACAGAAATGGCATTCGACAACTGTCGTAAGTGGATCTAGTGGTGTATAGCAGCAAGATTTGCAAGAAAACAGTAATATGTGAGTATTAATTGATTTGTTGTATAGCATCTTCATCCTACGTATCTTCATCAATTTCTAGGTAATATCTAAATGAATTATTGAGATGGAATGAGTAGAACTAATTTTATCCTTTATCAATTTGAAGCCATTTAGATCACATGTAAACAACTCTTTAATTCCATCTAATTTCATTTAAAAAACAATGATTAATTTAATCAATATTAGATACCTGATCATGTGAATGGAATTGTGTGTAGTCTTTTAGAATTTAGAAGAAATTAGTCTATTATGATGTGAAAGTTGAGTATGAGGTGTGAATGGAATTATGTGTATTCTGTTAGAATTTATTTATATAAATCCATTCTTTTAGTATGTTTGTATTCTAGCAGATTGTGGTTTATGTATTCTGCCAAAATTTATAGATAAAATCTTATCAATAATATTATTTTAGAATAGATTAGTATTTTTGTTCGATTTTAATGGTTTTTCTTTTGCTTTTTAGGCTTTGAAGATTTGTCATTCATGTAGAAAAGAAAGAAAATATGGAGAACAAGAGTGTCTTATAGTAGAATGTATTCCGTTAGAATGTATAAAATGAATTTTAGCAACATTACTCTTTCAGAATTAATTAGTGTTTTATGTTGGATTTTGATGCTTTTATTGTATTTGTGATAGGAATGACTTGAAGACCTTATAGGAATAACGTGAATAATGAATTGACGATTGATCATACTTACAATTTAAGAATGTTGTTGTTTTTAAGAATTACACTTGCTATTCTTTCATAATGTTGTTATTATTCAAGAATGTTCTTTTTGTATCACAATCATAGAATATAATTATTTGATATATTAATAGTTCAAGAATCGATTTTGTATATTGTTTCATAATGTACTTATTAATGTTTTCTTCTTATGTATTTTTAAAAGTTTTCATAAACTGTTATTCTAACAGAATATCATTATAACAAAATTTCATTCTAATAGAATCTCATTCTGTCAGAATAAAATAATTTATATTCGGTTATGATTACAAATTAAATTAAAATTGAAAATGAATTAATTAAAAAAAAATTAGAATTATCCCTTTAATTTCGAAAATTTCATTTTTCAAATATAGTTAATTATCTAAAATACCATTTTTATTAAATTTGAGTGATTATATGGTACATGTTAACATATTCTAATATCGTAGACCCTTAGTTCATGATCATTGATTTTATTTATCTATTGGTGCATAATTGTGCTTATGGGTACACATTAGATGTAGCAAACAATATAACCTTATATATATATATATATATATATATATATATATATATATATATATATATATATATATATATATATATATATATATATATATATATATAACACCGTAAAATTTAAAACAAATTTTCACATTTTTAAACATATTTTACCAAACACATTTAAAAACAAAATCCCATTGTATCAATACTTTGGTTCACAAAAATATTTCCCAAGATCAAATACATAAAAATCCATGCGTGTGTACGAGTCATGCCGACGCCTTCCCGCGATCATCACTGGTACCTGAAACACATAACATATAATAATGTAAGCATAAAGCTTAGTGCGTTCCCTAAAATACCATACATAACACATACTAGCCACTCGAGGATATAACTTTGTGGGCCCGTGGGCCCTAACTCTGTGGACCCTCTGGTCCTAGCTCTGTGAACCTTCCGGTTCTAACTCTGATATACACATAGCATAAATCACATAGACATAATGCAGTGCAACACATCACATAAATAGCATACAATAACTCTGTCACATTACTCTAGTTACCACTCAAGGTAAAGTATAGTGAGAAGACTCACCTCAAATGTCTCGGTAAATCACCAACTCGGTAGAAATACGATCTAGCCTCCGCCTAAACACATAAAGTAATACTCTCATAAATATAACTCTCAGAACTAGACTCTACTCTCTCTAAGCACCCTCAGAAGGGTAAAAGACCATTTTACCCCTCCTTTGGCTCAAAGGCCCTCCTTGTTGACCAAACCCCAAAAGTCAACCAAAGTCAATGGTCAACTTTGACCCGACTCGGCGAGTGCACTTGGGCAACTCGGTGAGTCCACCTGTGTCTACTTACCTCTTTAGTCCCATTTAACACGTCGAGTCCCTCCCTATACTCGACGAGTCCCCAGGTAAGAATCGCGGGGCTACCCCGACTCAACTCGCCGAGTCTCAAGAACAACTCGGCGAGTACATGCCATGCACAAACTCTCTTGACCTCCTGAGGTCAGATCTGCTCCTCTAATCCATAGATCTGTCCTTACCAAGCATAATAATCACGTAAAGTCCAGACCTTGACACTCATATATCATCTAGATGGTATCATTTGGTGATTTAGCCCTAAAAATGGTATGCTAAGCTCATAACTCCCAAGATAACTCATAAAGCTCCAAGGGTTAAGGTCTCTGGGCCTCTTTGAGTCCAGATCCAAAGCATAAACTCGATAATGGACCAATTGCTCCACAATATCATCCTCAAAAGAGGTTAGAAAACCCTAACTCTAAGAATCAATACCAAAACTGAAGAAGGTCCGAATAAGACCTCAAGTTGAAGTCTCTGGACTTTGAAACCACTAGAATCACACCTCCTTCAGTATCCTCTTGCTCATGGTCACCTTCTTCTTGCTAAACCAAAGATAGAAAGATCAATTATGGCTTCTCCCTCCTCCCAAACGATCCAGCTCACTTAGGGTGCTCTCAAGGGACTGGTAGCCGCAATGGAAGGCTAAGAGTGCCCTTAAATAGGATCCCACCCCGGAGGATTAGGGTTTCATTAAACAATGTGGACTTGCCGAGTCCAAATGCGACCCGGATGATAATCCGCGACCCTACTCGGCGAGTCTAAGCATCAACTCGCTGAGTTCCTTCACAAATTTCAAAAATAAAATATTAGAATAATATACCTGGGATTCCGGATGTTACAATATATATATATATATATATATATATATATATATATATATATATATATATATATATATATATATATATATATCAAATGACTTTTGGTTAAATAGTAAGGAGTGACTTTTTTAATTGAATATTTATGGGATCAATGTGATAACTCAAATTAGATATATACAATTTGGTTATATTATTAAAATAATTTAATGGGTGATTAATTAAGAGTATTTGAGTTTAATTAAGAGACATAATGAGGTTTAAACCCTTAAAACCACCACCTTTAATGTTGTATTAAATTCGAGGGTTTTAGTAGTTAAAATCTTATGCATTATATAAAGCTCAAGAAACTATGAGAAATCCCTACGAGAATTGTGAATGTATGTGTAGATTTGAGGAAGAAATGTATGTTTTCCTAAATCGGAGTTCAAATTAGATGTATATATAGCTGTAGATTATGTGTTTCATGGTTTAAGTTGAACATGTCTCTGATTCTACCAATAAAATGGTGAATTTGAAAAAAAAAATGAATTTGAAGTTTTTGGTATCACATGGTGAATTTAATCTATTAATCTAAGGTTTTGATGGTATATTAAAAAATTATTATGGGTTTATGTTAGTAGAAAGTGGAGATATTTAGAGATAAATTTTATGTATTTAGTATATTTTGATAAAAATCAGAGTTATAAAATCTTAAAAATGATAGAATGATCGTGCTTTTTCTGGTTAGGAAGATAGCAAAATCGGATAAAAAGATATTTGATAGGCACCTTTTGTTATTTTTTTTTTCATAAGTCAGATTGTAATTTATAAAAATAATTCCTATAAATTGGCCGCTTTATTCCTTTAGTAATATGAATGTTTGTTTTTCATAAAGAAACTAACGGACACATAAGTTGAAACTTGATAGTTCTCTTTTTAAGAAAAATACGTGTATGTATCTTTTGGAAACAATAATTAAATTAATACTCCCTCCTTTGTGATTTTGTGATAAGTTGCTGGTTTTTATTTTAATTTTTTTTCGAATTAGGAGGTGTCTGGCTTAGCTTTTCAAACCCCAAAAGTTTTTTTTGAAAAAGTTACAAAAAGTCAGGATTTCTTGACTTTTCCAAAAAGTTCATTTTCCTTATGTAAAAACTTCAAAAGTAGCTTCTAAAACTAGTTTGCCAAAAATCTTTTGCTTTATTTTCTTTTCCAAAAAGGACTTTTGGCTTTGAAAAGCTAAGCCAAACACCACCTTAGAATCACAAGTTATAGAATGACCCCTGTAGTTTGTTAATTTAAACTTTTGCGTATTTTTAAATTGTATTAGTTTGGAGTATTAAATTTGAAGTGGGAAATTTTATTATTTGGAAATGTTTGTGTTGAAGATTATTGTGTTGCGTCTTGGGCCCTTTTTGTTTTACAACCGGATTGGGCTTGTCAATCTGTGATTATCTAGATTAGCCTTCTTTTTCTTAGAAAAACGGTTAGGGTTTTAATATAAATATATGCATGCATGTATGCGTATAAAGTGAAGCGGTCGTCATTCTCATTGATCATTGTAAACCCTAAAATCCTCTACAGTTGATGTTCTTTATCGAGCTCTTCTGAGGATTGTTTATTAATCATTCGACACCTTTTGATCCATTTGCTTGTTCTTATTGTTTATCTGGTTATTTCTCTACCTATTTCATAGATTTAATCGATCTTCAAGTTTATTTTTAAACTTATCAATTGGTATCAGAGCAGGAGGCTGTGTAATCGATACACTTCTTTTCTGTGCAAAAGCTTCGATTAGGGTTATTCCACATTCATTGATATTTATTGAGCCGTCATCTCATAATTGACGTATCTCGATATTTATTATTTTTGCCCTAATTTGATATATTACAAGTCTGATCTTTGAACAGGTTATTCGATCAATTATGGACGAGTCGCAATCCAATCCCATCAATATTTCAAACAACATTGAATCAACAACGAAGATTCCCATCCTGTACACCCATGATTATGAAGTCTGGGCGAATCACTTTGAAGATTATGTCACAGGATCTGAGGATAATGGATACCTCATCTGGGAAGCAATCATCTCTGGACCTTTTTCTCATTCAACAACTTCAAGGATTATTAAAACTCAAAAAGAGTATAACGATCTTCTGAAAGATGTTAAAGATGTGGCACAAGACGAAAAAGTTAAATTTCAGTGCAATATCAAAGCGTTAAGATTGATCAGATTTTCTCTTCAATCCGATACTTTTAGGTTGGTAAGTTCATGCACGACTGCAAAAGAAATATGGGACAGGCTACGTGAACTGTACTCTACATACGAAGATCTTGAACACTCCATTCAAACATTACTCTTGTCTGAGTTTGGTGAGTTCAAGCAAGGAACAGAAGAAACGGTAACTCAAACGTTCGATCGCTTCAATCATCTTCTTAGCAAGATGATCAAACATGACATCGAAAGGAAGCTTATTGAACAGAAGGTTACGTTTTTGAACGGGCTCAGATCTGAGTGGAGAGCAGTCGTGTCCACAGTTAAAGCGCACGAGCAATTCAAATCCTATTCTTTGGCAAAACTGGTGGGATCCTAAAATCTCAAGAAAAGATCGTATTACAGGAGAAAAACGTGGTTTCAGGTCTCGGTTCATTGGCCCTCCTGTCGAAAAGCAAAGCGGTGATAGAGGACGAAGATCTCAACTTGGATGATTATGATCTCACATCTGAGGACTATGCTATGATGGTGTCAAACCCCAAGAGATTCATCAAGAAGAGATTCCCCACTAACAGGAACCGAAACTGGCAAGGGAGTTATAGCTCTGAAAAGGTCAAAGATGAACCGAAGGCTGCAGAGTCAAAGAAGGATCTGAAGGCTGAAGGAGATTTTGGAGTAAGCTGCATTTATTGTGGAGGAAAGAACCACTATGCAAAAGACTGCGTCCTCAAAAAAAATGGCAGAAAAGGACGAGGAAAATGATGAAGAAGCTGCGTTGATGAAAAAGCTTGATGAATTAAGGATGAAGAAATCTGCTGCTAATCCTCCTATGAATGGTTTAATTGTGCAGGGTTCGGTAACTAATGATGAGTTCGGTGGCGTGGAGGTCTGGTCAACTGACTCCGAAGATGATGAAGTGAGGAAGCCTTCACATGGAAAGGCTTATGTAGCGAAAGAAGAGAGCAGTGGAGGAAGATGCTTGATGGTGTCCGACGTTTCTCAGATGAGGGGATACAACACTGATGGTGGAAATGATGACAAGGAACAACAGAATCTGTGCTTTACTGCCAAACCACTCAGCGTGCAGTTCAGTGAACTTGATGAACTGATCAAGAAGGTACAATCAGTTTTTGTCTCATTTAAAGTCCCACAATGCTTATATGAAAGGAATTAAAAAGTGTTAATTCAAGAATCTCTCATCTAGATAGTAGTTTAACTCAAACTCGGGTTACCAATTCTAACCTAACTGACCAATTAAGCAGGGTATCTTCGAAGAGTGAGGAACGACGGATGTGGATCGAACTGAAGGAGTCATAGTTAATCAAAATAAAAGATGAAAACATTTATTTGCAAAGAGACAATTTAAAGCTTTTGAAACAGCGAAATGTTTTTTGTCTGATTGCCAAACGTCTTTATACTAATATTACTCAGCTTCATTTGAATTGTGAAATAGGGCAAAAGATTCATTGCATGATTTTACCCTTTCTTGAGTTTAAGGAAGATGAAATTGATGTTGATGCATATAATTGTGAGAGTATTATTTCGTCTGAGGATGTTAATCCAACATATTTGTATGGACTGGACAAAATAGAATCTTTCATAAAATCCAAGGACCAGAAGAACATGCTCAAAAATCTTTTGGATGAAAATGATAAACTAAAGCTAAGAACCGAAACCATACAAAAATTTGACTCACTAAATGTCAACTTAAGTTCAGAAAATAAGATTGATGTTGAAAATGCATCTGAGCTTAATGAGGACGATAATATGAGTGAAATTTATGTAGATGACACAGTTGATTGTTCAGAATTTGTCAAGAATGAACCCGAGAACCACAAAAATCTTATTTCAGAAAATTCTGTGGAGTTCGCTCGGTTGTCCCAACAAAAGTCCCCGATTCTTGTAGAGAAGGCAGTCGTATACCAAAAAGTTAGAACCACTCCGAATCAGGTGTACAAAGTCACAGGTGTAACCGAACATCAGACTGCTGAACTAACAGCTATTGTGAACGAAGACAATGCTGATGGCTGTGATGAGTTCTTCTGGTCAGCTCCTATTGATAATGCTGATGAAACGGTAGGTCGGTCTGAAAGGACTTCATGGAAAAGCAAAGGCAGATACGTACCAGAACCTTTAAATAAACCTGATGGCTTCAACGTGGCAAGTACCAGTGGAACAAAAGATGTCCCTCAAGAGAAAGAAATTCCTGCAAAAGAAGTCACATCTCCAAGTGAAACTACATCAGTTCAGAGTGGATCAGCCAACGAAAATCAAAAACATAAAGCTAACATCCATCATCAACCAAAGCAGATGAGAAATCAAAAACGAGAAAGGAATCAGAGATACAGGAAGAATCTCTCAGAAAGAAAACAATTTTGGCAATCGCAAAATGCCTATTTCTCACATCAAGACAAGAATTTAAAACCAGAGAAAAATCCTGTTGGATCGACGGAGAGTAATAACAACCGAAAGCAGAAGTTCGGTTCAGAACACAATGACAACCGAAAGCAGAGGCTTGGTTCTGAGCAAAACAACAACCGAAAGCAGAGGTTCGGTTCAGAGCACAATGACAACCGAAAGCAGAGGCTCGGTTCTGAGCAAAACAACAACCGAAAGCAGAGGCTCGGTTCTGAGCAAAACAACAACCGAAAGCAGAGGTTCGGCTCAGAGCATAACAACAACCGAACGCATAGATTCGGTTCAGAAAATGATTTCAACCGAAAACACAGGTTTGGTTCGGAAATCAAAAGAGATCAAAACTCTAAGGTTGGTCCTACCGTTAATCAAAAGCAAAAGAGTCACCTGGAATCTTCAACCAAGAAGTCATACCGTTCTGAGCTATCTCATTCTAACTCTTCAAAATCCTCTGTCCCTTCTCGTCCTAAATTCCACTCTGTTCCTTCTCAAAAATCTCAATCATCAGCTGACCAAAAAGGAAAACAGAAGGTTTCAGATATTGAACCAGAATCAATACCAAAAGCATCAAATCCAAATAAAATCAAAGTTTTCACCATCAAAAGGAAAGATGAAACAACACTAATAAAAAGAACATATTTAGTTGACATCTCTCTTACTATTCCAGTTGCAGTAAAAAGCTCACGTGGACCCAAGAAGCTCTGGGTTCCTAAATCTGCTTAATTTTTGTAGGTTATCAGTGACGAGAAGTTTGACGAAGAATGGTACATTGATAGTGGCTGCTCGCGTCACATGACCGGAAGGAAGGAAGAGCTAAGGGAATTCAGATCTCTTTCAAATGGTGGAAATGTCAAATTTGGGAACAACTCCTTCGGAACCATAAAAGGCTACGGGATGATTACAAACGGTGATTTCTCAATCAGGAAAGTTGCATATGTAGATGGACTACAACATAATCTCATCAGTGTATCTCAGCTTGTTGGAGGTACTGGTCTCAAGGTCTCGTTCGATGATGAAGGTTCGAAAATTATTGAGAAGAAGACGAACAAAGTTATTCTCAAATCAGATCGCAAAGGTGAAATGTTTCCCCTAAATCTCAAACCAATCAAAGGAAACCCAGCCATCTGCCTGTTATCCAAAGCACAATCTGACAAAAGCTGGCTATGACACCGAAGACTCTCTCATCTCAACTTCAAAGATATCAACAAACTTGTCACTGGAGGTCACGTTAGAGGTCTTCCATTGTTCAAGTATGATAGAGATCATCTATGTGCTGCATGTGAAATGGGGAAGTAGAGTCGTCAAAGTCATCCATCTATAATAAACACTAAAGTTGTTGAACCACTAGAATTACTTCATATTGATTTATCTGGTCCATCTTCTATAGAAAGCATTGGTGGTAGCAAGTATATTCTTGTTATTGTTGATGACTTTTCACATTTTACATGGGTGTTCTTTCTGAAGCTTAAATCTGAAGCGACTCACAAGCTAAAAGTGTTCATCAAGCAGATTGAAGTACAACTGAAGAAGGTCGTTCGCAATATCAGAAGCGACAATGGGTTGGAGTTCAAAAATAAAGAATTTGAATAATTCCTGGAAGAAAAGGGAACCAGTCACAACTTCTCAGCTCCCTACACACCTCAACAGAACGGGATTGTCGAAAGACGAAACCGATCCTTATGTGAAGCTGCCCGAACAATGCTAAGTTTTGCTTCCTTACCTTTATATTTTTGGGCTGATGCTATTTCTGCTGCTTGTTTTACACAGAACAGGTCGTATCTTAACAAGCGCTTCACTCTCACTCCTTATGAGATCATCAACAACAGGAAGCCAAATGTGAAGTTTTTCCATGTGTTTGGTTCCAGGTGTTTCATTTTCAATTCCAAAGAACACCGCAACAAGTTTGATGTCAAAGCTGATGAAGGGATATTTCTGGGTTATTCTCTTACTTCCAAAGCATACAGGGTGTTAAACAAGCGTTCAAGGAAAATAGAAGAAACTTACTACGTGACTTTTGATGATAGCTATGTTAAAAAGCTAAAGGCCAACGAAGACACAGCTGGAGAAATCTTTCCTCAAACTGGCCAAGTCACAGCCTCGATCGCTAATCTATTCGAGAACTTCATGGAGCTTTTTGATGAACCAGAGAAGGCCACTCTTTCTGAAGCCAGTGCAGCAGACAACAGGGTAGATCACTTGAAGCAACTTATTGACGATGCTGCAAGAAGAATGAATGAAGAAGAATCAGGTTCAAAAGACCCTCCCCAACACAATGCGTCAGTCGAGGGGGAGTGTCCACCATCAGTCGAGGGGGAGGATCCACCTTCATCCCAGCCAAGTTCACAAGTTGAGGGGGAGCTAAGGTCTCAACCTTCAACCGAAAGCACATTGCCGACCGAAAGTGCCTCACCAACCGAAAGTGCCTCACCATCCGAAAGTGCCTCACCAACCGAAGGTGCATCAACGCCCGAATGCTCAACACCACAAGAAACCAATGTAGCTCAAGATTCACAAGACATTCCTGTAAGATCATTTGTCGAGGAGGAGCATACTGATGTGTCATACGACTTCGACAGTCTGTCCGAACCAGAAGAAATAATAAATGCTGAATTAGATCCAACTTTTGATCCAAACTTCCCTCCTCTCACCAAATGGACTAGAGATCATCCTGTCTCTCAAGTTGTTGGTAATATCTCAGAAACAGTTCTGAATCGATCACAACTCAAGGCAAAACAAGCATCCTTGTTCTCAAAAGTCGAATTCTGCATGTTTAACTCATTCGTATCAAAAGTTGAACCAAAGACAGTTAACACTGCTCTTGATCACTCCGATTGGGTTCAATCTATGCAAGACGAACTGAATGAATTTGAAAGGAACAAAGTCTGGCGTCTTATTCCAACTCCTCCAGATGCCTCGGTTGTTGGTCTCAAATGGGTCTTTAGGAACAAACTTGACAAGGAAGGGAATGTTATAAGAAACAAAGCACGTCTGGTCATAAAAGGATACTGTCAGGAGGAAGGCATTGACTATGAAGAGACTTTCGCTCCTGTAGCTAGGCTGGAATCAGTGAGAATATTTCTTGCCTATGCTGCATACAAAAACTTTGAGGTCTTTCAAATGGACGTCAAGTGTGCATTTCTCAATGGAGAACTCGAAGAAACTGTGTATGTGGAGCAACCTCCTGGATTCGTGAATGAAAAATATCCCAATCATTGTTACATTTTGGATAAAGCCGTGTATGGTCTGAAACAAGCACCGAGAGCCTGGTATGAAACGCTGACTAAATTTTTAAAGATGTCCAAATTCAAACAAGGTTCGGTTGACCCAACCTTCTTTCGCAAAAAGGAAGGTAACCACCTTATGATCGTTCAAATTTATGTCGATGATATCATCTTTAGCTCCACGAATCCTAGCCTAACAGCTGAATTCAGAAAGCTGATGGAGACTAAATTTGAAATGAGCTCGATGGGTCCCATTAACTTTTTCCTTGGTTTAAATATTAGACAGGGACCTGAAGGCATCTTTATCAACCAGGAAGCTTACACAAAGAATCTCTTAGCAAAATTTGGCATGATGGGAGATTCAAAGGTCAAAGTCCCAATGGCGTTTGACACTAAGCTCACTCCATCCCTGGATAAACCGGCTATTGATCTTACACTTTATAGTCAAATGATAGGCTCTCTAATGTATCTTACTGCTAGCAGGCCTGACATAATGTTTTCTGTTTGTTACTGTGCTCGGTTTCAGGCAAATCCATGGGAGCCTCACATGCTTGCAGTGAAGAACATATTACGTTATCTCAAGAGAACTACCTCTTTAGGTTTGTGGTACCCTTCTAACTCAGGCTTCTTCGTTCAAGCCTACTCAGATGCAGACCTTGGTGGTTGTGGTCTCGACGGGAAAAGCACCACTGGCGGCTGCCAATTCCTCGATGGAAAGTTGGTTAGCTGGCAGTCAAAGAAACAAACGTGCGTGTCTTTGTCTACTGCTGAAGCAGAATACATTGTCGCTGCTTCCTGTACCTCTCAAGTGATTTGGATCCAGAGTCAACTCCGAGACTATGGACTCAATATGAAAAAGATCCCACTATATTGTGACTCTGAAAGTGCAATTAGGATTTGTCATAACCCAGCGCAACACTCCAAGACCAAGCACATAGCACTGAGGTATCACTTCATCAAAGATCACGTGGAAGATGGAAACGTTGAAGTACACTTTGTTCGAACCACTGATCAGTTGGCCGATGTCTTTACCAAAGCTCTTCCTGAAGCGACTTTCAACAAAATTCTACAAGGCTTAGGTATGATGGTAGGAGAGTCGGTCCCAAATCCTCAAATCTCTAACTAAGAATCAGGAACCGAAATAGACAGACCGCTCGGTCTCTCTCTGCTCTGGAGATTTAATGGAACCGAAATAGACAGACCGCTCGGTCTCTCTCTGCTCTGGAGATTTAATGGAACCGAAATAGACAGACCGCTCGGTTCCTCTCTGTTCTGATATTTTAATGTCACCGAAATACACAGATCGCTCGGTCTATCTCTGCTTCATCATTTTTTTCTGTTGTACATTTTATCTTTTCTTTTTCAGAAAAATTTCAAAAACCCAAAAACATTTTTCCTTTCTGTTTTTATTCCGTTTCTTACTTATTTCCACTACTCGCTAGTCCTGGTTGGTGTAAGCTTTGCACAGGTAAATACAAGTATCACCTTCAATAATGTTCAACCAGGTATGTTTCATTTTTCTCTCAGACTAGTTAGACGTCCCTAGAAGCATGCTGCTGTATGTTGTCACAAGCCTCTATGACCTTGAGTAAGCCTTAATGATTCGATCAATACCTATCGTTTCTTTCCAATCAGGCTATTTTCCAACACTCGGTCTAGAGCTACCTTACTCTTCTCATTTGAAACATGAGTTGCTTTGCTTTGTCCCACTTCTGTAGCAGAAGGTACATTCGGTCTCTTAACCACCTCCTCAAATTCTACATTTACCTTCGATTCCCTAAAGTAACCCTTGATGCTTTCGGTCTTTACCACTGAAGCTTATGGTTACACAACATCTGTGTTTATGATCTTGGATTCGCTTACCATGTTCCAAGTGAAACCCAACATCCAATACCTAAAATGAATTGACGGTGCATGATATACTCAAGATGTTACATGGAAATCTCATTTTTTTTGCGTGATCTTTTTTGAAATCGTCTCTACCTAAGACATTTCTTCCCAAAGAGGTCCAGTTTATTTTTTCTTTGAGATTTCTATTTATCCCATGCTTGTCACAAGATAATTCCCACCTACCTGTTCAACAGATCACATCGGTCTCACAGGTACCTCTGCCAACACTCAGTTTTATGTTGAGACTTGATGTTCGGTTAGAGGACAGCCACCCCACAACCTATGATCAAAATATGCCTTTCATTGTTTATTGACAGACAATTGATCGTATTTCTCGGGAATCCACACAAGCACTTCAAGTCTCTCTTGGCTTTGAAGGTAGTGATTCTTGCCCGGAATCCTCCGCCTTATGTCTTCATCATAGACATCACTCACATCTCCAACACCTTTGATTTATTTCTTTATCTTTCACACTCTTATGCACGAAAATTAATTTTTCCAACATTCTGATTGCTGTTTGGTACGTGGTTTTAATTTTCAGTTGTAACCAAACAAGGGAACAAGGAATTTCAAACGGTACAAAAATATGATTTGGGCGCGTGCAGTTGATTCGTTTCACACCCACGTGTGTTGACGTTTTCCTGGGATAAACCATAACATCCAATCGTGCTTTTTCAGGCGACGTTTTCGTTCCATAATCATCACGGTTTTCTCTCTCCAGTGAACGGTATAAATAGAGGTGATCGTGTTCCTTGTCATTTACCACACACGTATCTTCTCTCTCTGAAAAAGTTTCCACTGTTCATCTTCTTCTTCAATTCAACAATGGCGACTTCTTCTTCTGCGCACGATCAAACTGCATCTTCATCTTTGCTTTCCATCAAGCCTAATCAGAATATGATTATCGAGATGGCCCCTTTCTTATATGATGCGTACATGCTCCATGTGGTGGAATGTTTGAAATATTCCCTATTACTTTTGGCTCTCACGCAGGTGGAAGCCGTTCCGATGTCCCTGCTTTCTCAAGTCTACACATCAGCAAGTTATGACAAACACAAAGATTGTATCTACTTCACCATCCATGACAAGAAAAACCTCCGTCTCCAAAACCAAGTTTTGCTCTCTTCTAGGGTTTGCCGTTGATTCTTCCGTCATTTCACCGGATTTTGTCTCAACTACCCAGCTTTTCTCGATGATGTACGAGATGGGTTATACCGATGTTCTTACGACAATCGCAAAGGTCAAGAAATCTTGTCTTCCTTCTCAGTGGAATGGCTTGTTTACCCAGTTAATCAAGGGTTTAGCAGAACGCTGTGGTGGTTCTGATACCACGAGCAAAGGATTTCTCACCATTCTCTATGGTCTTTACAACGGCATCAACTTAGATTATGGCTCCATAATCTGGTCTCAAGTCATTCAGAGTCTAAACACCTCAACCCGGTACTCCGAGATCTCTTGCGGATGTTTCTGGACTCTCATCACGAAGAAAGCCATGGATTCCCTAGAAATCCCCGTGATGAAGGATGCTCTTCTCGCTTCAATAGCTTCTTTCCACACTAAGAAGATTATTGTTTCTGATCCGAGTAAGTTTCTACATTATGGATTAATTCCTGAATCCATGTACAGGTGTGTCACGCCTCATAGCAAGATTATGGCTGACTACATTGCCTCCAAGGGTTCTGTCTGACGAACAGAAAGCCGCCTTGGAAGCCCTAGATCAACCTGCCAACCGTGGCAAGAAGGCTGGTAAAAAGGAAAAACAAAAGAAGAAAGCATCAGAACCGAAAAAGGAGAGAAAGCCAAGATCCTCCAAGCGAAAACATGATGCAGATGAACCTTCTCAGTCAAAAACAAAGAAGGTTAAGAAGATGGCTAAAAGGGCCAAAGGATCCCCTTCTCCTGGCTCTGCTCCAAATGACCAATCAGACGCAGAGGCTGCTGCTCCTCATGCTTCCCCAACAGAGCCAACTACTGCTCAGTCTCCTCAACAACCATCCTCTCCTACAGATACTCATCTTCTCTCTCCACCAGCATCTCCTAAAATTACAAAACCACCCACTCCTCCACCTTCTCCTAAAATTCCTACCCCACCCCCATCACCGAAACAGAAGGTACCACTTTCTGTTCCTATTATCATCCCTCCCACTACAAAAGAACCAACCTCTTTACCGACTTCAACCATTCCTTTCTCTGTTACTATTCCTACATCTTCGATCCCTACTCCAATCATCACCGAATCCGTTACTACCACTTCTTCCCAACCACCAGTAACTGTCAATGTATCTGATACAAGGGCTACTACTGTGGTTGAAACCCCTGTCATTAACATCCTACCATCACCTTCTCCATCCTCAACCTCCGGTGCTACTTTGGGCGGTGATGATGAAGAGTACGATTCTCTTTATTATAGCCCATACCGGATTCCCACAGATACTGATGCAGATACCCCTATTACCAGTCAGCAGCTTCAAGAAATTCACGACAAACTCGATAGTTTGTTGGCTGATAATAAAGCCTATGGGGGTGTGGTACTGAAAGCCTTTATCGAGTCTGCAATCAAGACGTATACTGATGCTCTGGATCGTTCCACCGATGCCATTGACAACTCAGCCGCTTCATGCTCCAAAGCTACAAAGGAAGTCTCTGATGTTGTTCACACAACTCAGATTTTTCTCGATTCTCTCAAAGCACATGCTGATGCTAATGCGGCCAAATATCAAACGTCTGTGGACTCCTTTTCGGCTACCCTTCAGGGTGAAACCTCCAAGTTTGAGGCTCTGCGTGCTGACCTCAAAACTGAATCCACCTCTTTTCTCCAATCTTTGGATTCACGTTTTGCTTCTCTAGCAGCAGAGAGCACTTTAAAAGAAGATCTTGTCAAGCATCAGGCAACTATTGACCTTCAGAAGATACAACTGGCCCAGGCACAACAAGAAATCTCTTTGCTGAAAACTCAGCGGGCTGTTCTTCAAGGTTGCGCTGGCGATGTCAAGAATATGTTGACAACTGTCCTCGACACTCATGATCCCTTTCTTACCCTTACCATCAGACAGCATCTCCAGGCTAAACTTCTTCCCGCGATTAACATTTTGAGCGAAATGAAGGGTGTCTCGGAGAAGCTTGTTCTTCCGAGACAAGGGGGAGAGGAGGGTACACCAAAGACAGAACCGAAGGTTAATTTAGCTTCGGGTTCTGGAAAACAATTACTTGTTGAGAGCGAGTCAGATACTGATGAAACTATCGCTGAAGCTCTTCAACGAAAGAAAAGAGACAAATAGCTGGATGAGACACTAAAAATAGCTCGAGAGGCAGAGGCCAAAGAAAGAAGAATCAAGGAGGATGAGGATGCTCTACAGGCCAAGAAGACTCTGTTCCCAGAATGGGACAGAGACACACTCATTAATTAAGCGATTGAGTTTCCCTCCATGTATTGATTGGAACCGATTGCATCTTTTGAGTGTGAGAATACCAAAGACTCGCAGTTTGACATGCCAATCACACGAAAGGCTTTTACATTTCATTGCTTCGATGTCACTGTTGATGTCCCTCATCCAAACTTGAAGGTTGACAGAGAATTAATAGATTTTTATTTGAAGTATGGTCAACCACAGTACTTGACATGGAGTGCACAGAAGATAATAAAGGTCAAGGTACTGAAACCAACACAGGCTGGGAAATTTGTGAACGTTAACTTCAAAGTCAACAGAGGAACGGCCAACACAGAACATTTTATTTCTCTGACAGATCTTCCCAGTCTGAATCCTCATGATTGGATTCTGCTATACAACATTCTTCTCTCCAATCAAAGAGAGTATGAACCGATTCTGAAACATCTCAAAAGAATGTTGGCTTCCTATATCCATGAGCTTGCCACTATGGATCAGGAAATAGAAAAAATAATGAACAAGAAACCGACCGTCAAGCCTACTTCCAAGACAGGAGATGTGCACAAAATGAAGTTAGGGCAAATTGACTCTTCAAATCTGATGGTCATGTTTACAAGAGGCGATAGGCACAAGTTTCTGTTTGCTTTGGTAGACAAGCATCTGTTTTCAACAGATTGTCTGGAGCATATCATAAACATCATTCACCAATGCAAGCAGAACTCTACAGCTGACAAGAAGAACTTCACTGATATGCTTCGGTGGTATATCACTTTTAGGCATCACATTCTGGCCATTATACTGAGGATTTTTGAGACGGTGAAGAAACATTCTGCTGTTAAAAGGGAATGAAGCCTCTGTGCCAAAGACGCAAAGGGGGAGATTGTTGAAGATTATTGTGTTGCGTCTTGGGCCCTTTTTGTTTTACAGCCGGATTGGGCTTGTCAATCCGTGGTTATCTAGATTAGCCTTCTTTTTCTTAGAAAAACGGTTAGGGTTTTAATATAAATATATGCATGCATGTATGCGTATAAAGTGAAGCGGTCGTCATTCTCATTGATCATTGTAAACCCTAAAATCCTCTACAGTTGATGTTCTTTATCGAGCTCTTCTGAGGATTGTTTATTAATCATTCGACACCTTTTGATCCATTTGCTTGTTCTTATTGTTTATCTGGTTATTTCTCTACCTGTTTCATAGATCTAATCGATCTTCAAGTTTATTTTTAAACTTATCAGTTTGAATTTTACTAAAGTTATGACAGAAAAATAAAATTAACGAAATCTTATAAAACTATTGGTTGTTCAAACGAAACATATTGATAGTTTAAAACCATGAGCACATATAATATTTATTAGGATCGTAGCTTAAGAAAACATGTTGGTTAAACGTAGGATACATGTAACGTGACGACATCCGGTTAAGTTCTAACACCAAGGGGTGAGTTTTCGTGTTCTGTGGTTGCTCGCACATAAATGTTTATCATGTGGTTTATATGAGGATTTTCAATTATTTATTCACAATATATTTTATGATAAGTATGGTTGTTATGTGAAAATGTTATTTTGAGTTTTTTATTTATTGTGCATTTTTTTGTGTGACATGTTTACTGGGAATGGATGGGGTGTTTAATCGTCGTGAGTATGACAAATGTATGTTATCGGTGCGAATAAGAATTGAGAATTTTACTCATTTCCTTGGATATTTAAAATACTTGAGTATAATGGATGATTAATTGTCTCAAGGAAAAGGGAAACAAACATTTGATTCTTTCTCTAGATAATTAATCATTTCCTTAAATTATGTCATCATGTGTTATATTTGTTGTATAATTTATTGAAACTATATGATAAAACCTTTTGTTTTTTTTTTAAATGATGGACATGGATGTGCGACATGAACTCACTAGATCCTAGACTTACCCTTTTAGAAACTTTAAATGTGCGCAACCCAGAAAACTACTTAACAAGTGGCAGTAGGAAACCTAAGGAGAATGAATGATCAACAAGACGGCAAAGATGTTCTTCAAAGACGTAATACTCGAAGCTCTTTGGTTGAAGATTTTATTTTACTTCCGCTGTATTTTAATCAATAAGTAAGTTCAAAATTGATGTTGAAAGATGTTGGAACAATTATTTGTTATATAATTTATATATGAAAATTGAGGTGTTACAATCAAGTTCTTTCAACGACATAAGTGATTATTAGGAGTATGTAAAATTTTCCTTTAAAAAAAAACAATTTAAGATATGAATTATTGGTTGTTAAACTTCTTAAATATTTTTTATAAAATTTATGACATCAATTTTAAGATCTTGCTTTTTCAAATTTTTTTAATGCCGGGATAGGTTCGGATAGGTTCGAAAAAGTCAAAGCTTTTAACCATTGATCCATGTGAACACTTATTAGACACCACATAAACACAAAGCAATGTGGATCAGAAACCTCCCCCCTTAACCCCAAAGTGAATATTCTTTCACATTATTTTCGACGCCGCATGAATCTTGCAATTATTCCCTATTTATAAATATCCACTTGAATTAATTTATTTTACAAATTTCACAAAAACTTAATATATTTTTATCTATATTTTTAAAAATTATTATATAATTTTTTAATGTGATGAAATTCATATATTTTCCCAAGATGTTTAACTTAGGGTTTTGAGACCGGTAAACCATAGATAACCAGAAATACTAAGTAACAACTTACTAGTTTTTTGGTTAGAATCTTAGATAAAAAATTTTAAAAAATAAAAGGGTTGTAATACATTAAGAAAATAATATATTGGTTTTTTTAATGATTGGATGAAAATATATTAGTTTTTTGAGGTCAAGAAAACTTAAATTAGACTTTTAGAAACATATAATGGTTTTAATATATTAAAATAATAATATAATATTTTTTTAAGAAATAGATGAAAATATATTTAAGTTTTTGAAAACTTAAATTAGACTTTTAGAAACATATAATGGTTTTAATACATTAAAATAATAATATAATATTTTTTTAAGAAATAGATGAAAATATATTTAAGTTTTTATGTAGTTTGCTGATAGGTGCATTTTATGCGCCTATTTTGCATGTTTATTTCCATCCTTTCATAGCATTCTACTTTATAATTATTGCATTTAGTTAATTATTTGAGCAATTGCATATTTTATAAGAACGTCTGGTACGTCACTATTTTTGATTTATTTTGTAGACATTTTGGAGCATAGAGTATGGAGCATGGAACTTGGAGCTTGGAGCATGGAGCACGGAGCTTTGGAGCATGAAAAGAAGATGTACCGGTCATGCTATGGCAGAGAACATGAAGACATAACCCGAGTCATTATTGCATTATCATCATAGCAAAGTACTACATTTGAAACACACTTCATGTTACACCAACATGGGTCGTGTTTGTCATTTCTCATCTTATATTTGAGCAACATGACTCGTGGTGAAGTTATACTGAAGATGGAGCCAACAGTGAAGACTTATTGGACTTTTCGCAAAAAGCATGGGTCATGCCAAAAACATATGGTCAAGACAAATGGCCATGCCAAAAACACATGGGCAAAAGGTATGACCATGTTAAAAATGCATTGTCTCATGGAAATCACGTGAGAATTAATAAAACAAGGGAATGCATCATTTTGGAGAACTTCAGGCAATCTTGGGCTATTTTGGGAGATTTCTTGGAACTTTTGAGAAGACCAAATCATTGCTAACACTTTTGATTTCATTTTAGTAAACATTAAACATTTCAATTCCATCTTTATTCTTGTTTGATTTGTTCTTAGCCATGTGTGGCTAAGAAACCCTGATTTCTAGTTCTTGTTCAAAACATGTTGATTGCTTGACTTGAAACATATGATTTGATGTTTGATTTGTGATTCTATTCTAGTGATTATGTTTTTGTTTAAACTAGAATCCTTGAATTTGATTGGCCACTTTCACGAATTGAATTTTTGTGTTGTTAATTAACTTTTAGGGCACCTAATTGTTCTATAAAGTTAACAATTGGTAACAAACACATATATCACATGTTTTCACACTTCCGAGCATATGAGAAGAAATGAAAGCTTGTATAAAACTTAATGCAATTTTTCAATACAATCTAAGAGCTTGTTTAGGAAAAATTAGTAAAGCTAAGTCTAGTCAAAGAGCATGTTTTGGTTAGATAATTTGGCAAGTGAGAGGTATTAGAGCATGTTAATACCTATCAGTACCAACTTAGAATATCAATCACGAATTACATCAAGTCATAATCAAGCTAAAAAAAACATTGAGAACTAGAACTAGAACCATATAATCAGATTGTTTACAAGTTTATTTCATTTTATGCATGATTTTAAAGTAGATCGTTATTTTATTATTTTACTTTTGCAAAAAAAACCCCCTTTGTGACCAAAGTACCTTGTGCAAAGAGGTATAGACTTCTATCTTGTGTCTCTGTGGTTCGACCCTGCTTGCATTGTACTACTTTTCAATGCATTAAAGCAGTGTATTTGGAGTCTGTTGTACCCCTATTATTTGTTGGGTTTGACACACCTAACATCTTCCCTAGTTTATACTACTTATTTCTTACATTTTTTATGCAAGTATCCTACTAATAATGATAATTATCAACTATCAATAAAGTTTATATATGTTCTAGTTAGCCATTTAAATTTTATCGTTTTCTTTTAGAATTAAGTTTATTTGTTAAGAATGTAAGTCTCTTTATAGAAATGAATAATGATACTATGTCATCTCTAACAAGCTGGTTTTGGTGTTGCTGACACTAACAAGGTTGGAAGAGAGTTGATAACTTCTTGAAAATGATAAGATAAGAGAGTTCATAGTAATACCTTCTGATACTTAAATTAGAACAATTTGGTTGTGGTATTACTACATGAATGAGCAAGAATAATTTTCTTAAATTGTTTTTGTTTTGTATTATTCTCCCTTTTATAAGAATGTAACCTTACATGGATCGAGATATATCATACTGTTGCTAATATTTGTTTATAGGTGGAGCTTTCCCTAGTGTTGTGGGTTTTATTTTAAAATAATGTTGCCTTTAGTCATTTGTGTTAGATTTATAGGATTTAATTAGGGTTGCTGGGATTTATTGTCGATTAGGTCTACTCAGCTTATCCATGTTTTCCTATGGTACGTACATGCCACCTCTTGGTGATCAGTACCCGATTTTAGGGATAAGAGTAGGTTCAAACCCAGACCGATAGACTCGGACCGGTTAATGGGATTTTGTAGGACTGGAAACTGGACCGGTATATTAGGAACCGGTTGCGGTTCAGTTTCGGGTAAGGTATCGGGTTAAGTGGGTCTAGAATCAGAAAATCTGAAAACATTAAAGTGGCTCGAGTGGAACCGGGTAAAGTGGGTGTAGAACCGGAAAACCCGAGAAATCCAGAATTTTTTGGTAATTACTTAGTGGTTGAACTTTGAAAACTTTCAACTTTGATATCCCAACTTTAGGGGACTGTAAGTCATTGAATATTAAACCAAAATTGACAAAATTATAGTCTAAAAATCAGGTACAAACTCTAAACTACACGTTTCAAAAAACCTCATGTAATCCGAATTCAAACAAATTAGATATGCATTTTTAAAATTTCACAAAATATAAAAATAAAGCCGAAAAAAAAAGAAAATTCACAACATTAATATCCTAACATTGGGGGACTGTAAGTCAACGAATATAAAAGCAAAAGTGACAAAATTATAGTCTAAAATTATGTACACACTCTAAAATACATGTTACAGAAAACCTCATGATAATTCAACTTCAAACGAATTAGATATGTATTTTTAAAATTTCCCAAAATATAAAAATAAAGCTAAAAAACAGAAAAATCACAGCTTTGATATCCCGACTTTGGGGGATTGTAAGTTAATGAATATGAAACGAAAAATGGAAAAATTTATAGTCTAAAATCATGTAAAAACTCTAGAAAACAATTTTGAAAAAATTTCATGCAATTTTGAGTTCAAATGAATTAGATATCCATGTTCGAAAACATTCACATAATACAAAAAAAATGTCTAGCTTTGATATCCCGAGTTTGAGGGACTGTAAGTCAATGAATATTAACTCAAAAATGAAATAATTATAGTCTAAAAGTATGTACAAACTATAAAATAGACTCTCGAGAAAACCTCATGCCAATCCGACTTCAAACGAATGAGATATGCACGCTTTAAACTTTCAATAGAAACCAGTTCCGACTCCTAAAACCGGTTCCAGTTCCTAAAATGATTCTGGTTCTTAAACTCGGCTTACCCGGACCCAAAGAACCCAAAACCCAGATTACCCGAAACCCAGGTAAATCCATTCTTTCTACCTAGGACCCAGACCGATTCTATATATTATGGTTTTAACGGTTCCGGTTCTGGTCCGATTCCGGTTCTGGTTTGATTTTCCGGTTCTAGATCTCATCCCTATCCGATTTTTTTGTATTCTACTAGAGTTTGTCCTTTTAATGTTCTATCCGGGTTTCAGTGGTCGGGCCCCCATTTATCCTTTAATTTGGATAACAATACTATGCAAGTATTGTTTGGTATTTAGACTTGTGAGTTAGCCACACACCATTTATGTCAAATGATATTTCTCTTATATTTTTTCCCTGCCTTGTCTTGTCAAACTATGTAACTACTGGTATAGTTTCCTAGGTTATGAGTGCTCTACTTAGAAACTCTTTTATCTTTCCTTGTTCCTTTGCTTGTTTCCTTCTTTCTTGCTTTTTCCTTTCAGTGAGAAAGTTTCGCTTCCTTATCTTCCTGGTCCCATGGTTGACATTGACTCTCCTCCTCATGGTAAAGTTGGTGTACATATGATTTTTTTCGAGGTTAGTTTATGTATTCTACATACCCCCTTTTTTGTTAGGTTATTATGCATAACTCGACCCATATTTCCCAACTGAAGCATAGCAAGGTTTCAAATCCTATTTTCTTCAAATTTATTTGTTTTCTTCTAGTGTTGAAACTATTGGATAAGGTCTCTAAGTCCATAACTATTTCTAGTATGTACTTGACCCGACCCGACATGGTCCATTTGGGCTGCATGGCATCATGCATTTGGATAAACTAAATGAGAGAAATAACACATGTGGTTTATCAATATATTATAAGTTTTAATATATTGATAGTATTATTTAATTAGTATTGATCAAGAATTAATTTGGAATTAATTATGTGATCAAAAGATAACTAATTAAATATAGGGGTTGATTATGTAAATCAACCATAACTTGTATAGTGGGCTAAGAGGCTCCATGGGTTATCAAGTTGGGTTAAACCCATAGGATGCTCCATGGGACTTACAAACCCATGGGTCATGGAAATGAAAAGTCATGACACATTAGGGTTTACATGGTGTAACCCTAGATGTGTCACGCTATATAAGGATTATCTCCTCCACCAAAATCGGACACACAAAGAGAAGTGAGGGTTAGGCCGATTTTTAGAGTGTGTGTATTCTCTCAAAGGTCATTCTAAAGGAATTTGGTGTTGTGTCAAGCATTTGAGGCATCACACTTGGGGTGCTAGGTTCTCAAGGTTTCAAGGAATCAAAATCAACTACAAGGTATGCATTTCTAGCTATCCTTTTAGGATTAAAGTTCCCTATGTATGCTAGATAGGATTATGAACCTTGGAAACCAAATTTTGCATGTATTTAGACAAACATAGATCCAAGGTTATTAGGGTTGCATGTACACTTAGGAAGTGTTAGAATGCTCAAAACCCAACAGTGGTATCAGAGCCTAGGCTCAAGGTTATTAGGGTTGCATGTACACTTAGGAATATGACCATTCGAGTTGTCGTTATAGCAAAAGCAAAGACCTTATCTTGGGTTTAGTCTATAAACCAAGAAGGAGCAGGAATCTGCAATGAGAATTGAGTTTTAACTCAAAGATTAAGATTGAATGTTCAATAGAGAATGAAGAGCGGGTGCAAATTTGAACACCGCCAGTAATTAGGAAGTTTGAAGAATTTGACAATCATTTGGAAAATTAAAAGTTAAATATCGTACATTTTAGATAACTACAAAGGAAGTAAGTTAAAACTCGAATGTTGTGACTAGTAATTTTCTCGTAAACTCTAGATCTACTCACATCTTATTTGATTTCAATGCCTCAGATTCTTTCGTACCTTATAAATTCGCATATTCTTTTCAAATTGCTTGTTACATAATTGTCCAATCATTTCATATAGATAGCATAGGAAATATATCATTACTTGCTGATAAAGCCTATAGAGTTAATGTTATAGGAAATTAAGTTATAATCTTCCTGCTAACCTAATTCCTATCTTTGATATTATTCTCGACATGGATTGGTTGTTAAAGAACCACGCAAAGCTCTTGATCTAGAAAGAGATGATATGCATCCCTATCGAAAGGGAAGATCCTATTTATGTCTACGGTGAAAGTAATAAATTTCTTTCTTAAAAACTCGAAAATTATGTCGAAGGGATATTCTACATATCCGGCTTATACAGTTAATACCTTGAAAGAGGAGAAGAAAACTGTGAATGATAACCTTTGGATAATCATCGACCGGCTGATGAAGAGTACATATATTCTCGCCACACGTAAAACGACTCCATTGAAGAAATACGCGTAAGTTACTTAGACAAAATTGTGGCAAGTCATGGTGCGCCACTATAGATTATTTCCGACTGTGATACTCGTTTCACTCCCCACTTTTGGGTGAGAATGAGGCATGAATTAGGATGTCGAGTTGCTCTTAGTACAACTTATCATCCTCAGAAAAATGGTCAAAAGTAGAGAGCAATCCAAACAGTAGAAAATATACTGAAGGTATATAAAGTACTGTATGAGCGTAAATGTCATATGTTGGCGTGACGTAAGATGGAAGATCTTTAGAGGATCTGAAATGATTCAAGACATCACTAACAAGATACAAATTTTCCAAGAAAGAATGAAGGTGACCCAGGATCGATAAATTCCCTATGCAGAAAAGAGGAGACGACCCGTAGAATTCCGGGTGGTTGATTTAGTAATACTGAAGGTATTTCATGAAAAGGCGTTATACTACTTTGGAAGAAAGAACGGTTGGTAAACAAGCATACTGCTTGGAATTGCCTAAAGATTTGAAAAATATTCATGAAGTGTTTCATGTGAGCTATCTATGTAAAGGTTTAAGCATATGTGATGAAATGGTCCTATTATCCGAGGTGAAACTGGATAATAAGTTAAGTAGAAGATATCGTAAATGAAAGAACGACAAATCTACGTAATAAAGAACAGAAGTTGGTGATTGTCAAGTAGAAGCACCATCGAGGCCCAAATTATACTTGGGAAAAATAAGAATGAAATAAGAGTGAAGTATCCCTAATTGTTTTAATCGTTATGATTCCGGGGAAGAAATCCTCAAAAGGAGGAGGTATTTGTAACATACACATTCTGAAATTGTGTATTGTTATTATTAAAAGTGAATAAAATTTAGTGTTGAGTTCTAACAGCTAGTTTGTTTTACTAGAAATGAAGTAAAACTATGTTTAGAATCACTAATAAAATATTGGAAGTCTTATGAGATTCCAATTAATAGCCAAATAATGAAAATTTAGCGAAAATATAAAATTTTAAATAAGTAAAATTTTATTATTTGGTGTTGTAAATCATCTCGTTAGAAACTTGTAGGCGAAAACCTCGTCAAAATCCGAGTTATAACGAAGAAGTTATGACCAACCGAAGATCCGCGACAAAACCGACACGGCCCCGAATGACGTAAAAAGTGAGTTTTTGATAAACTACTTTTTAGACTTAGAAATCTAAATGAAAGTCGTAGAATTTGTTAAACCAAAAAATTCGATAAAAAAAATGCAAAAATCTGACTTCGTATGAGGAAGTTATGATTTTTCGAAGTTTCAACTTAGCAGTAGACAACTAAAAACTCGAATTTTAGATCGAGCGATATTTGACCGATACATCCTAAACGAGAATCGAAGGTCTCGTCATTTGTAGTACAACGGTAAAATGTCTGACGAAAACAGATGTCGGATGAAGAGGTTATGAGTTTTTAACGGATTTTCGTGTCCCTGTCTGTTAAAAATAATAATATTAAAAATAAGTTCAAAATTAGCCAACGAAGTCTAAACGAAAGTTGTAGAGCGTAATTTTAGCTATGTGTGCATATAAAGAACATCAAAAACGGAGCTCGTATGCGAAAGTTATGGATTTTAGAATTTCGGGGCTCAAAATCCGAGAATTTTGCATGAACAGTAACTGCCACGAAGCGACCACGTCACCCTTATCCATCCGAAGCTGCTGCGTGTCATGCTTTGTTTGGACCGAACTTTGGTCAGGATCCCTTCAAACGCATGTTTTGGCTTCTGAGAAGACGTCTAAGACGCCTCGCACCAGGCCTCCACCGAGCTGCTTGCTGTTGAGTCACCCCTCGCTGCCACCTGCCTCTTCCGGATCTGGCCACCTAGCCTTCGCAGCTGCTGACACCTAGCTCTTTCTCGGCCAAACTCTCGCATCTCCTCCCTATAAATACAAGGCTTGCGAGCCTTGCCGAGGAATTTTTAAAAATTGCCATTTTTGGCCCCTTTTTCCATATTTTCACTATTTTGACTTTTCCCGAAGCCCCGGTATCAATTTTAGCATCCGAAACACGTCCCGAGACCCCCGAGAAGCCCCAAAATTGTATCTTTTCGATTTTGAAGCCTTACCTTCGCAGAGATCAGTTTTCAATTAAGCTCCCGGTTTTCAACATAGAAAGACATATTTAAAGCCAAAATGCTGTCCAAATTACTATTTTAACCCCCGGTTAACTTATGGTGAGTTCAATATATAGGAACAATTGTATGTTATGTGTTATATGTGCTATATACTTCTCAGTGTTATTATTTTGAGTTATTCTCCCGTGTTATTTTATTCGCTATGCTTATAGCAATTATAATACCTTTGACCACGTGATCAGTGAAATGACTTAGATTCACATTGGTACTGGTACGTAGCCTCTGGTCATGTAGAGCATGTCTCCGTAAGAGAATGACTTCTATTCTATGGCATTGGCAGAAGGTTTGAAAGGAATGGTATGTAGCCTCTGAGCATGTAGAGCATGACTCCGTAAGAGAATGAACTCTATTCTATGGTATTGGCAAATGGTTAGACAAGGCTATAAGCCTGAAATCTACCAAAATGTTAATCAGAAATTATATGTCTTCTGTGCCAATTGGGCCAAAGCTTTATTGATGCATATCAAGTATTGAAATCGTTAAGTCTCATTGAAAAGTATATCTTTGAATAAAGTCTTTGATTGATATGAACGTTTGTCACATGATTTCACATATGTCTTCTTGTTCCGTTTTGCTTCTGTCATATTGGTATATGTAAGGCATAAGATTATATTGTATCTATCTATTGAATTCACTAAGTGTTATCGCTTATTCCTCTCAATATTTAACAATTCCAGGTGATGAGTATTCCAATATAGCTTTATACTGCTGAAAGATTTAGAATAGTTAATAGTATTTCTTTGTATTTTTTATGTTCATGTATGTATATGAATAGTAGATTCTTGGGTAATAAAACTTAGTCGGTTTGTATCCAATCCTTTGTAATCACTTTATCAATATAAAATATTGTTTTATAAATATGCATGTAGCATGTTTTGAGGAAGTAACTTAAGAAATCTTTTGAAATAGTATGAAAGTTTGGGTCTTTCATAAATACGAAAGTTGGGGTCTTTCAAATAGAGTTGATTGTTTCTTGGAATGGGTGGGGAAGGTTGAGGCGACCATGTGGTTGAGGATGATGGTGTTCATAAACATGTCGAGTAGATAAGGATGAAGATTTATACCTTTCTACTTTTTTTAGTCACAAGGGTCTTACTTCTTCAAAACACCTTACATGGGTGTGACATGTAGACCTTAATATTTTTAGTTCTTTTACTCATACTTTGATCCAACATGATGAAGGTTTGAAATTGGTTACCATACCTTTGCCTGTGTCTGATGCTATCATCCATGTTGGCTTTGATAATGATGGTTATAATAATGGTATTTATTAACCACGTTGGGTTGTTTATCTGGATGATAATCTAATACATGGGGCACTTTTTTTAATTATTAGATAATGAGATTACTTTGGGTACTCAGGGCCATGTTGCCCAAAATTAATTTGAATTAATTTCTAATTAATTATTAATTAAATAATATGATTTCTAATTAATATATTATTTTCATAATAAATTAATAAACAATTTATTTAATTTATTATTCACATAATAATTTAATGTCTCGCTGAAGTCATCCTGTCCAATTGCTAGGTTTGAGAGCAACCCAGAAGGACTGTGCTACTATCAATTCAAGTTTATACTAATTATAGTTATGGGCTTAGACACCCAATCCAATAATCTTCCACTTGGATAAGTCAGTGACAATAATTTCTAGTATAACTTCCAAACACATAAGCTAATTGTAGCTTCCAAAGGATGATGTCAAACTCTGACCCGGTCAGTTATGTTTCCTAAGATAAATGATCAAATATCCCTCCGTTCTACAAGATATCGTACGGAAATGAGACATGGATTATAATCAATCTCATTTGTCCAAAATTTTGTTTCCTAATTTTTTATTTGTGATGATGACATAAGACTTCTAATTGAATACATCAATTTAGTCTTGGCTAGGCCTAACATTTATAACTCAACACCAAATCACCTAGGGGCCCAAAGATATAACTTTTCCTGTTAGGGAAAAAGGAACAAATAAACTTTGACTTATATTCTTGCACTATTTACTTATCAAATCATGCATAACAACACGTTTTATAACATTAAGTTAATGATGTGTTTATGTATTAACAATACACAACTGACTTGTAAACAATAACTCATATATCTACATTTTAAGAATATAATATATTATCATCTCAAAATTACTCTTGATAAAATCCATGAAGTAATTCTCTGAGCATGGGTATATCCAATAGTCAAAATCCCCATTTTCTAAGTATTCATGAACATTGTAGCAACCATTACATTGTCTAATCTCCATAGATAATCTACAACTTAATTCACGACAACCTTAATTCACTACTTACTTCCAAAAGTATGAGCGACTATGGAATTTAGAATAATAAAATTCTTCAGGAAGTAAAACATGCAAAGTGAAACACAATAATAACCTAATTAACTATGGTCTCAAAATTATTGACTATAAGTAAAACTCTTATTATTTAATCACCATAATAATTAAGACTTTATTCATTGTATAATGTTTCGATTAATTAACTAAACACCTGAATTATACATCAGTCACGCCATGTTATTAACATGCATAATATGTTTCTCTATGGTCCTTCCTTTGTGAACAGATTGATTGGACACTATTCCAATGATGCTCATTTCATAATTCTGAATTCTTGTCACTACTTAAAATGTGTTAAAATTCCAACCTTACATGCATTGTCCTTATGTGATGTCGAGGCTTCAAAGTCACAAAGACTTAGCCAACAACATTACAGAATATTCCATTGAAATTTTGTTACTAAAAAAATTCTATGGTAATGAATTCGAAAATTCAATGTACACTCCTTGAACATATTTCTTGCATTAAAGCTTCCAAATCATATGTATATTTTAATAATTAACTACCGCTATCGAAACATTTCCATATTCCCATATGACCATTAATTTTGATAAAGAATCATCTCAATCCAGAATCATGTCAATGTAGTCCGTCCAAACTAATACTATACTTCCAACTATCCACAAGCAACCAATCTTCAAAAAACCTCAGAATGTTCTTGATAGTTGTTTAACAACTCAATTCACACAAAATTCTTGTCCTTTTCCTCTCTCAACGCACAAGATATTTGGCAAAATCAGAACAAATGATTATTATAGCATATGTAACTTCTATATCTAAAGCATATTAGACTCGATTCATTATGTCCACTACTAGAAAAACAACTTTTTATGACGCACAATGCGTGTCATAAAACGCTCAGACGACGCACAAATGCGCGTCAAGGAAGGCCCTGTCATAACGAGAGACGACGCACATTTACGACACACAATGCGTATCATTAAAACCCTTGTCAAGAAAGACCATGTTGTAAATGAAGATGACACATATTGTTGCGTATTGTAAATTTAAATGTTTAAAACAATATATTTATATATTTATTAATTTCTAAATTAAATTTGCATTTAATGTCTCGTAATAGAAATAAAATACCATATGCAAAAAATACAATCCATTGCATAAAATTTAATGTCATACAATTATATTTCTTACAATATATAAATTTGAATTCTTCTAATCTACTTTGTATTTCATACAAAAAAGCTATTTCATGCGGTTTCTTCCATTTCCTTTATCACCATTGGTTAACCTTCCATCATCCAACATTTGAAGAAAATTATGTGTAATGCTATGTACAATGCTTGCAAATCCAATATTGAACAAGTTGTATTCATATATTTTATCATAATCACCAAAAACTATGTGTAATGCTAGCAAATTCAAATTGAAACATAGAGATATTCTTACATGTCCCATAATCTGCTCTCCATACACTTTAGCAGATTTTGGAGCTCGTTTTAAGGTGAGTCCTCTGAATGTGTTCACCTTCACAAATAAAGACTTGATAACTTGAACATAATGCATGGCAAAAGAAATTGTTCAGAAAACAAAGAAATGATGCATATTTTTTTAAATATGTCACATGTATCCAGTGGGCCCAAGGACAATATGTGTTCCACAGGTGACCATGTCTCAAGGTTCATCAAGTGACTATATTTTTAGGGTAGCATTAAGCCCATCCATGATAAGTTTAATATCCACAGGTAAATACTTGATATGCCTCACTTTTTGCATATGGAAGTATGATGATATGCCCATCCATGTCTCAAGCTTCTTCAAGTTGAACCTTGAGATGTCACACGAAAATGGAAACATTTCCTTAAGTCCATGATTTTCCTATTTTATCCTTCTTAAAGGGTATTTTTGACATTGATTGAAAGTAAACACTTGTATTAAATTACAGCGTACAAAATACTACAAATTAGGAATCAGACAAATGAGATGACATGAAAATAAAACGTACCTGATGAATGCTGAGTTCATTAAGGTGAATCTGGGCATATGCGTTGTCTTTAGCCAAAGCAGTGATATCACTGTCAAATCATAAAAACAAAAAACACAATAATCACATATATTTAATTTAATCATGACATTACAACATAATTTATTAAACAAATAATAATAACTAGAAGAGAGGACCATGCTACACATTGGTCAATGCTTATTCATCTACTATGATGGGTATTTTTGTCCAAAAATGTTTATGATCCACAAACTAGATTATAGATATAGCTATCAACATCTTCCTTTTCATATTGTAATTGGAGAGAAGTTTCATGATGATAGGATAATTAAGCCTTTTAGATTGCTTACTGAAGGCTCTGCATCCCAATGAAGAACACCTTGCACATAGAAAAAAAAAAGTTTATGAATAAATATCATGAACCCAATAAAGAACACCTTGTACACAGAAAAAAAGTTTATGAATATATATAATGAAAGAAAAGAAGTTAAAATAATATTAAAAGTTGCCTTTGCTTTTGTCTTTCTACCTAGATCATATTTTTTACTCTAAACAATCATTTAATATCTTCAATATACTGTAGTGGATGTTTGAATTGACATTAGAAACTGATTGTATAACAGTGAATCAAAATAAAATTAGGCAAAGTAATGAAAGTGTTTATTTAATGACTAAATGCCAAATACACAAGTGATTATTGTCGTTTCATGTAATTTCTTTCAAGATTATATACACACGCCCTAATAGAAATATTGTATATGCGTTGGTTGTTTGAAGCACTTACTGATTGATTTGGGTTGAAAATGGATGAATTTTGATGAAATGGAGATTGAAGTCTTGCAACATAGCTTCTAGCATCCAAATCATTTATTAAATATAAACAAATAGTTAAGAAACTTGCAATTAAACATAAATCTCAAAAAATTCAACAATGTGTTGATCTCAGTTTTGTTATCGATTGATTTGGGGTAAAGTTTATGAAGATCTTCTGCTATCATCTGATAAAGAAAAGGAAAAAAGACATTACAACAATGTATTAGTTATAGACATTGACTAATTTTGGAGCAAGCAGGTTGTACTTAGGGTAGTCCATGATTTACAAAGTAAAAATATAGATAATAATAGGAGAAAAATTGAAAGATAATGAGAAATGTATACACTAACCCTCATATTTTTAAAATCAATATCAAAAAAATGCTTTACTTGGTCTTCATGCTAACCACCGCTTATTTATATTAGGAACACATACAACCAAAAATGATGGTTGCAACATTATACTTTTAATATAGTGAATAGAACTTTGATAAGTTATGTAAGAGAGTTAGAATGTCTTTTTGAACTTTTATAGTTTCATGACAATAAAAGATCCAAAAGGTTTATATTTATATCTATATAACATTACATATGCCGAAAACTCTTTGGATTGCACAAGGAAATCCCGTATGTGGTTCTTAAATGTAGAAAGGTCGGATCTTGACTCAAATAGTCCATTCACAAATTTCGCAACCTAAGAGAATTACATTACATCCATCCATCAGATATCTAAATATAACTTAAATAAACAAACATCACTTGCAATTGTAGTCTTTATCATACTCTTATACTAAATTACCAAAATAAATTACCAAGCATTTCACTCATAGATTCAACCAACTGCATTCCATCCCACCTGCATTCCTCCCAAAAATGAAAAAGAATCACGTTCACGCCTACGCTTGTTGTTTGAAGGAGGACTCTTTTTCCTACTTCTGGAAGTCAACATAGATTGAACATCTCCAAAAATGATGGAACCAAACCTAAGTCTCATCAACATCAATATTTATTCATTCAACCGATGATAGATATATAGATAGTCTTGGAAGAAAAAAAAGAATGAAACATACTTTTTTTTTCTAGTTCCCGTAGCTCAGGAAATGCATGACGCATCTGTGTGGACAATAGGGATATGGAAGAGAGTTAGTTACTCAAAGAAAGTGATTCAGGATATGCACTCTGCAACACTTATTCCCGCTACAACAGGGTCAATTAGATACTCAACAACCTTACATTATTAAAGATTAATCACTATAAGCATGGATAATATTTTAAACAACTAAAACAGAAATGAAAACTTTAATTTTTCTCATAATCAGAACAAAAAACAGAAAATCACGTATACAAATACCTCCTTTCGAAAGTGATGTTGAAAGAATCCAACAAGTGGATGAAATGTATGCATATTACCTTTCTTGAGGGTTGGACATATTTTTCTTCCAAAAAATTGGCTCTAAAAGAGTTTGGAACTGCAACAAACCCAATAAACTTTGTAATCATAAATCTTCTACTTCTAACACGAATTAATAGACAAGATAAGAGTTGTCTTATATCATTAATTGAGCATCATCAAGAATATAATATAAGAATGTAGGATCAGAATAAGATCTGACATGCGACTAACGCACCATTGATTGAGTAGAATGAAAACTGCTTTGGATAAGTGTAATTGGGTTAGAAGGTATCTACAATCAATCATGAGTTATAGTAACGAATAAAGGATATGAAATCAAGTACAGGTTTAGAGATATTCATATTTCATAATTCATACCAGTACTGTCTCACAAACATCCCGTTGTTTGGATACAGATATGAAATAGTTTCCGCATCCAAAAAAGGCTCAGTCAATGACCCGGAGGATTGTAATGGCTACCGAGGGAACTAGTTGAGCCTCTTCTAAGACCCAACAAAAAGAGGAAAAATAACAGAGGTCTGGTGTTCAACTTATATGTTTTCTAGAGAGAAATAGAGAAAAATAATATAGATTTTAGTGATGCCCTTACAAAAATAAAAATCAACAACATGGTCTTCCTCCTCTTCCCATTTACTCTCCATTTTCTAAACCAATGTAAGAAGAAAGCAACCTATTACAATGTTGATTCCATTTCCTGCTTCTCATCACCACATTGTTGAAAACAAAACTTATTAAATTAAGGATTTTATGTTCTATAAACCAAATCAAGAAGAAAGAAACAGCTCTGATAAACTTCATGTAAGAAAAATAGAAAAATAATATATACCTTTTTTAAAGGAACCATTTTTGGGATACTCACACTTTCGGTTCGAAGATGGGTTTCAAGAATATGGAAGCTTATGGCGGTAGGAGTGTGAAGCAGCAGTGGGATTTTAACAGTAGTGTGTATATGTGATTGCAACCCAGAGAGGAAGGGATTTGGTGGCTGAGTGATGTTAATAGAAAATAATGACGATGGAAGGTGGTGGAGGACTTGGTGGTGCATTGCAGGTGCGGTATAGTCTGATGGATGAGTTGGTGGTGGTGTTCATTGTAGCGGAAGGATTAGGGTTTCTAGAGTGAAAGACGAAATGGAAAATTGGGGTAAATGTCTGTAGAAGTAAGCATGTAATCAAGATCTTTGAAGAAGCGTGTCTAGAAGGAAGCAGGTCAATGAATAGTGCAAGAAAACTGTTGGCGAGTATTCTCAAGAACAGCAGAAGCAGGTGAAATCACAGTAGAGATGAAGTAGATGAATGGAAATCAGAAGCCCTTTTTCGTGATTGAGATGGTGAAGTTGAAAGATGGAGATGAAATCATAACCTTGGACCTTTGATTGAGAAGTTGCACAACAGTGTGAGGAGAATGAAAGAGGCATGAAAACACTTAGGGCAGGGAGGGTAGCGGGCTTTTCTAATTTTTTTTGGCTTTTCTTTTCCTGCTTGTAACTAAGGAACGCACGTTCATTAAAATTATAAAGCGACACCTATAGAGGACACGCATTTAAGATACAATGCCCTCCGTGTTTTTTTTTTTTCTTATGACACTAATTTAAAGGCACGCAATAATGCGTGACCTAAATCCTTAAATTTTCTGGAGAGATGACACTTTTTAATGTCACTCTCGTTTGCGTAACATAAATTAATGAGTGTCGTGGTTTGCGCATCGTAAACGGCTATTTTTCTTGCGCGTCGTAAAAGGCTGTTTTTCTAGTAGTGGTCGTACATAAGGACCTTATATCTCTTGCTATATATTTTCATATAATGAATTTGCTATGTTGAATCATTTCAACATGATATTCATATATGTCCAAGAAAAAGTTATATTAAACCCTTCAATCTAATCTTTTAGATTTGAAATGAAGCTTGAGTGCCCTCTCTTTTAAGTCTATCATAGAGAAACAATTCCCAAACTTTGGAATTTGCAAATTAAAAAACTTTGTTCCATACAGATAGTATTCCAATACACACAATACTAGCATAACAATTATGCTCCCATTATCTTAACAATTATGATACCACTAGCTATGACATGTACCCAGAAATCAACTGGACTTTTAGAAATCAATGTTTTTGACTTTATGCTTCGATAAGTCTTCAACTATACTTTTTAAGCTTATACAAGTTCATTGGATAGCTTACATGTGCATTTAAACGCTTTCAAAACTTGTAGATATATGTCTTGAAAGTTCAATCAAATCCTTGCCATTTCTCAGAATTCAAAATGAAGAGGGATGTGATAATCATATTATAAATTTGAGAACGCATTTAACATAACCACTTACCGTGTTGATCTTTATTAGATCTTTAAAATCTACTAAGGAAGCTGTTTCCTCATAACTATTTTCATAAATTAGAGAGAAATCTTTTTCCACCTAGATTTTATGGTATGTACGTTCCCATCTACGTGAATATATCATTTCCAACCTACAATCAATAAGATAAGGTTAACGACAAAAAATATTCAAATTTAGCTTTCCTTCATGGACTAAACTTCGTTCTTATAAATTTCTTTACATCTGGTAGCACAAGGGCCTACAAGTGCTTCCGTATTGTTAAGCAACTCACCCATATTGATCAACATACTTTTACTGACCAACGTGAATTGCTTTTTGCAGTAAAAAAAGAACCATCGAACTCATAAGCAATGCCAACTTAACTGGAAGTACCACAAAAACAAGAATGGTTCAACTTAACACAATAGGTTGTCAAGCTCAGGTCGCGTGCTAGTAATAACTAAAAGGTTTATTGTCGAATGACTCTTGAAACTCTCAACATCAATAAGACTCACACTGACTTGTTGACATATAAGTTTCTATCTCAAGGAATATTCCCTGAGGATCTAAACCAAAGATTCAAAAATACACGTGGATTCCCAACAAGAAAACACTTCATAGAATTGTTCTTAGTTTATCCATTGTTTTAACCAAAACATCACAACTTCCAAAAAAACGTTGTTACTCCGCATTTTATGAGGTGTTATAAACGTACTTATTATGAAATAAGTTTTCAAGATACGATCTGTAGGAACTTGAGCATGGCTCTAAAACTTGATTGGAAATGAAGTATGAGTTATCTCTCAATTGAACCATTTCAAAAATATTTGATTCCTCTTCTTCGTCATACAATTGCGCTAAGATCTTCTTTAAGGATTAATTTTGAACTATTCCACAATCATTAAGATGATCATAAAATATGATGCTAAAGTACTCTCCTTTCCTTTTAGATTGGAGAAACTTTTATCCTTTTGCTTGACAAATTCTTCTTATCCATTCTGCTACTCTTTGAATCTTTTCAAAGTATCAGATTATGATTAATCTTAGAAATACAACCATATTTATTGAGTCATCATTAAATCATGGTGAATAGAGTTTTCATCCTTTGTGTTGGATATGAATAGTCAACATCAACGTGTACTAGATCCATTAGTCCTTCACTTGACTCACATAAATATGTGATTAATGAATTTGTGATAATTTTCCAATGATCAAGATTCTCATACATCACACAATTCAAATTGGTTGACTCCAAGTTTCTATTTAATTGAAACTTGGGTGATGAGAATTCTTTATCACTTATTTAATTATGACAATACCCCAAGCGATATAACAAGAATCAAATCCATAATTAACATTGCTAACCGTAGAAATGTAATCAACACTTTTTTAAATGCCATTGAAAGGAAATATAAAGTAAACCAACTAAATAAACCAAAGCTTCACTTTTATTGATAATAAATGAAAATTTTGGAACTTGTCCTTAAAATTCATAAAATGAAAACTATATTTCTAGAGATCTCCTAAGAAATCTATTAAATTATCCTAGATCCTTCTTCATAGCTGTGATAACCCGATATTTCGAATCATGTAATGACCTAAAAAGTCAAGAATTGTAATCTCTTTTGATAAAATGAAATTATCATAAAAAAAATACAATCTTCAAAAGTCTCTAATGGATTTTATAAATGATAGATATCGTGTCAAGGGTTTCAGAAATACAAAGAACACTAAAATCCGAGTTATAACGAAGAAGTTATGACCAACCTAAGATTCACAACAAAACCATCAATACTGTTAAACGTAAAACGCGAAGTTTCAACACAATAATTTTTATCCTTAGGTATCTAAAAGAAAATTGTAGATATCATTCAACCGTAAATGTACGTGATAAGAACATCCAAGTCCGACTTCGTATGAGGAAGTTATGATTTTTCCGAGTTCCGGATATAACAGTAGACAGCTAAAAACTCGAAATAGAGATCGAGAGACTTTTGGACGAAACAACCTAAATGAGAATCGAAGATCTCAACAATAGTAGTGCAATGGTAAAAAGTATGACGAAAACGGATGTCGGATGAAGAAGTTATGGATTTATGACGGAGTTTTCATGTCTCGGCCTAAATAATTGACTAAAAATAAAGCCAAAATTATCCAACAAAATCTAAATGAGAGTTGTAGAGCATATTGTCACCTACGCGTGCATATATAGAACATCGAATACAGAGCTCATACGCGAAAGTTATGGATTTTACAAGTTCGAGGCACAAAATATGAGGCTGTCAGGCTGGTCACGATGTGACACAAATGGGCACAACATGGTACTGTGACCGATGAATGCCAGGGTTGTCAGCAGACGTCTTTTCCATGGAAGAGGATAAGATAAACTCCACGACGTGGTGAAGAAGACCACGACATGGCGCCCAAAAATAGGGCTATAAATAGAACCCGATGGTTTCAGGTTTAGGTGCTAATTTATTCTCTTTCTCATGCCGAAGCTCTGCGTTTAAACCCTCGCAGCCATCCTAAAGCCCTGGTCTTCACATCCAAGTTCCAAAGGAAGTTTTTACGCTTCCGAGATTCCCGAAAAATCCCGAGTAAATCAGTTTTCTCTAGTCGGAGTTCTGCTCGGTTTTCGTCTCACCTTCTTCAATCTATCAAGTGAGTTCATACCTCTTAATCAACCTTTTTAAATGATTTTACATGCTTTTATAAGGGGGGAATGCAAGTTAAAACATTACATTTATTATATCAATCACATGTGATTCATAACTATCAAACAAATGGATTTACTATGCTTTTAACTGTTTTGTCAACCAGACTACTCGAAACTGTTTATCAAACTCTTCTACATGTTAAACTCTTTACCAAACATACTTTTATATGCCAAAAATTTCTTTTACAACTTCCAAACTTATATATTGTCAAAATCATGTCTAATACATATATAGTTATATAAGTAAGGTTTGAAGGACTTAGGACTGACAACTCACTTTAATTCATGTTCCTTGTTTAGTTGTGGACTTAGAGTACCCTGTTGTTTGTCCGAGTGTCGTTGGATCCTTAGTCATATATTATGCATATATGTATAGATATAAAGGCTTTTATCTCAGTTCAATACATTCAGTCATACAAACAATTCTACTAGTAAACTATAATAGGTATAGTTTAGGGACATACTACTCATTATTTCTAGTTCAATGAAGCATACAAAGAGTCAATTCATTCATGAGTGAATACTTACTATTATGAGAAACTATACAACTATACTATGATGAGAAACTAAGAAAACTTACTATTATGAGAATCTATACAACGATACTATTATGAGAAACTATACAAACATACTATGAAGAGAAACAGATAGAGGATACTATACTGAGAAACAATACATTCACTACACTAGTGCATACAATACATATACAAATATACTGTAACATAAATGTGACCCACTATTTCAGGACATGTCATCACTACCATGGCTCGATTTGTATCCAGAGTCTCCTAGAGGGAGAGCGTGATTATGCGTATAGATCTATACTGGATTGACTATCCTACACCTTGTTGCTAGCTATAGTGGGACCTGCAGGTCTTCGGGTGCCAAATGTCATTACTTCTGACGTCTTTCATCGTCGTGTTTATAGTCGATAGTATGGTACAATCAAATCACATTATAACTTGATAAAAATCTAGTTTAAGGTAGTTAGTATAGCCGTAGTTACTATAACACAACACTACAATACTACATTATTTTCCCTTTTGCATTCACTTTGTGATCATTTCACATAAACGATAATGTATAAACTATATTTTGTTAATGATAGTTACACTTGGGAAAATTACACACTTTTACAAGAAACGAACTTACAAAACAGTCGGGCCTTGGTAGAAGGCTACTTTTAGTAGAAAATATAGGATTTTATAGGAATTACAAACATTTACAAACATTCACATACTTTTACTACAACATTTACAAACTCATATTTCAAACATTGTTACAAACATTTTGATACAAACAACGACACTTAAATACTTATGAACTCACCAGCTTAAAAGCTGATAAACTCTTTCAAAATAACTTGTATTCTCAGGTCATCAGTAGACAGGTACCGATGCCAGCCTTTGAGAAGATGGAGCGCATTCAAGACTCATCTTTTATTTTGATTTACATTTTTGGTGTCTTATAAACTACAAAACACACTTGTATTAAATTATAATATTAATGCACTGAATGATGTTGTTTGCTTGTTTACGATTATTCTATGTTGTGATACTGTACATGACGTCCTCCACCCCCGAACGTTTCCGCCGTTCCGGTTTTGGTGTGTGACAGATTGGTATCAAAGCATTGTTTATAGTGAATTGAGTATATCAACCCATAAAAGATATACATACTATAAACACAACGAGATTAAAGTACTTTGACCAAGAGTTTATACTTTTAAATAGTAAAATATTTAACTAGGTACACATACCTGCATTCATACAAAAATCAGTGTCACTAGGACGGAACAAAGTATTACGATTGTTGAATGTCACAAGCAGGCTTGGGGATGTATGGTCAGTTCTGGGAGTGACATAGCCTGATCAACTATGTTGTTCCGAGAAGTGATTAACATATGCCCGAGAATGGTTCTGATATGGCAACAAGTCTAAAAAATTACTAACACTACTACAATGATAACATTAGAACAAAACATGAACTTAAAATACTGTGACAACTGTCAAATTTAGGTCATTCTCGGACTCATGCATCTTTATAAAAACCATTCATGCACAACATACCATGGCCTAATAATATAAATTAGGTCAAAAATATTGCATAAACTAGGATCCAACTAAGATCTAGGACTAATATACTTGATTCTTACGATTCTAGTAAGTTGCTTAACTACAATAGGAAATGCCAATACCATAATTAGAATGAAACTTCAAACTTTGTTACAATTGAAAAAAGGGTATAAAACCCTAAAAATAAATTAAAATATTCTAATTACATTTCAATATGATGGTGAATATCAAACAATGTTCCAAAAACCCTAAAGAGCCAAAAATCGAAATTTATAAACCTTAAAGCTTAAAAACATTATAAAATTTGGCTATAAACTTCCAAATATCAAATTTTTATTAATCAAATTATGGATTATAATCATTGAAATAAAAACTTGATTTATTAAACATTAAGCATAATTTATTAGTTAAAAACAAAGATTTTTAAATAAATCATGAATTACATAAAGAAGAATTTTATAAAAAAAATTACGTTTTATAAAAATGAAGAGGGAATTTATTTAATTTGAATTTTAGGAGAGAGAGGGCCTTTAATCCACCCAAAATCCAGCCACCCTCTCCCCGTGCTCTCCCTCTTCCCAAAACTTCAATCAGTAAGATCTAATCCCCACTCTTCCACTTCTCTCTTCACTCTCTCTCACACTCCACCCTTCTAACACTCAAACTCTCTTTCTCTCTCTCTAACTCACGAAAATCATCAGCCAAGAACACCTCTCCACACTCAAATCTTCATCCTCCAAGACTAATCTTCAAGGTAGACACGAAAATCTTTCACTTTTCCTTACTTTTCTTCTTGTTTTTAAAAGGTTTTTTTTGTATTTCTCTTCCTTCTACACCATTCTTTATGAACATTCATGAACATGTTCATGAATTTCGAGTTTGATGATGATGGTGGTAGGGTTTCACCCAAGAACAACATGCATGTCTTTTAATGGTGAATCCAAGGACCAAAACCTATGTCAAACACTAAAGTTTGGATTTTTACAAGTTTTGAAGGTTCAAACACCTTATGCTTTCAAGTATTTCTTTTAAAAACATCACAATGACAAACATATGTCCATGAATGGTCTTCAAACCGTGATGCATGTGATGAACACCAAGCTAATGAGCTTGATGATCAAAGTACATTGTTAATAGTGTATTAAAAATATATAAAAGTTCTTTTCTATTCAAACCAAAATTTTTCCAGATTCCCATTAAGGTAATACGAACATCTGGAAAATATCAAGAGCTTTTATCATTTCTTTGATTTATTAAAATTGTTGCAAGAAAACAAGGGCATAAATCACATAAAATACTTCCAGAGGTATATAAATCCGGAATAAATTCGTGGATGACCCCTATGGTGAATAATGACACCTCTGTAAATTTCATCAATTTTTGTTGTTGTTTAATATGATTTTCGATTTTCTTTTAGTTTGGGTACAATAAATGACAAAACCAATTTAGAGAGTGTGAAAATTGTATCTAACAATTTTCGTAGCTCTTACCTATGGTGGTAGACTCAGAAAAACAATTTCGGAATTGTTCATCATGCCTTCCTATTTTTCCCAAATTTTTGGTAATTATAATGGCCTAAAAATAGGAAAAATAGTTTTTATTATCCAAAATTCTTGACATTTTACCAGAACATCATGCTGTACAGTAGGAGGTTACATAAACATTTTGATGATTTTTCTCTACTGTAAACTATTTATCTCCTATTTTCTAAGGTTAAATACACTTAAATACATTGAAATACACATAAATACCCAAAACCGGATTATACAATATGAAAACCATTTTTGGTATTTTTCTTAGATTACTTACACTGTAAATGATGTTACAAAAATTTTTGGTAATTTATTTTAACTGTTTATTATTTATTCTTCAATTAATGATTATTTAAGGGGATAAAACAAGGAAAAATAGAAATACCCATTGAAAAATATCTTTTTTATTTTCCCAACCTAGTTATGTATAATAACAGTTAAATAAAAAGTTTGAGTAATTTTGGAAACTGTTTTCTATTTATTCCAATTTTTATTGGAATAAATGCTCAAAACTCATAAAATATAATCAAACAGCTTGGAAATCTATTTTTATATTTTTTCCAGCTTAGTAATGTGTGATAACAGTAAAATAAAAAGTTTGAGAATTTTTATCCTTTAAATGCTATTTTTCATGAATGTATGTTGTTATAAAAGCTTAAAAATTTGGAAAATAGTTAACCGTATAAAAAATTCAAGGAAAATTTTCTGGAAAAACCTCTTGTATTTATAATGAAAAAGAGAAGGTTTAACAATTTTTGTAAACAATTTGATAATATTTTACATTTTTAGGAGTTTGAAACACATTTAGATGTGTCGAAACACCCTTAATTTATATTACTAAATCTGGAAAATTAATATCCCAAAGTTGTATTAATCGCATAACTTGTAGAATTTCATCATTTCAGAAAGTGTGTAACCAATAAAGATAAAATCCAATATTAGAACATAAATTGGCATTTCACTATATGTAGAGTTTAGTATATTAGCATTAGATTTCAACATGGAAACTCACTAGTGTGTGTTTGATGTCGTAGGATCCCGGTATTAAGACGTTGGTGTATTCCGAGGCACTACTTGTATCTACTCGAAACATTGTGAGTATTCACGCACTCCCCTATTTTCATTAAAATGAAGCATACAAAGAGTCAATTCATTCAAGAGTGAATACTTACTATTATGAGAAACTATACAACTATACTATGATGAGAAACTAAGAAAACTTACTATTATGAGAATCTATACAACGATACTATTATGAGAAACTATACAAACATACTATGAAGAGAAACAGATAGAGAATACAATACTGAGAAACAATACATTCACTACACTAGTACATACAATACATATACAAATATACTGTAACATAAATGTGACCCACTATTTCAGGACATGTCATCACTACCATGGCTCGATTTGTATCCAGAATCTCCTAGAGGGAGAGCGTGATTATGTGTATAGATCTATACTGGATTGACTATCCTACACCTTGTTGCTAGCTATAGTGGGACCTGCAGGTCTTCGGGTGCCAAATGTCATTACTTCTGATGTCTTTCATCGTCGTGTTTATAGTCGATAGTATGGTACAATCAAATCACATTATAACTTGATAAAAATCCAGTTTAAGGTAGTTAGTATAGTCGTAGTTACTATAATACAACACTACAGTACTACATTATTTTCCCTTTTGCATTCACTTTGTGATCATTTCACATAAACGATAATGTATAAACTATATTTTGTTAATGATAGTTACACTTGGGAAAATTACACACTTTTACAAGAAACGAACTTACAAAACAGTCGGGCCTTGGTAGAAGGTTACTTTTAGTAGAAAATGTAGGATTTTATAGGAGTTACAAACATTTACAAACATTCACATACTTTTACTACAACATTTACAAACTCATATTTCAAACTTTGTTACAAACATTTTGATACAAACGACACTTAAATACTTATGAACTCACCAGCTTAAAAGCTGATAAACTCTTTCAAAATAACTTGTATTCTTAGGTCATTAGTAGACAAGTACCGATGCCATCCTTTGAGAAGATGGTGCGCATTCAAGACTCATCTTTTATTTTGATTTACATTTTTGGTGTCTTATAAACTACAAAACACACTTGTATTAAATTATATTATTAATGCAATGAATGATGTTGTTTGCTTGTTTAAGATTATTCTGTGTTGTGATACTGTACATGACGTCCTCCACTGTGACATCCACAAAATCACGGCCAGAAAAGAACGATTTGCATTTATGCTTTTAAAATAATTTCAGAGTAATCATTTTGATTTGAAAGAGTTGCGGAATTTGTTCCCAAAAACAAAACATGATAAAACAATGTTTACCAAAGCATTTCATAAAAGAAATGTATTTTTCATTATATAATCAAAACTCAGGGTGTCATGTTCCGATACAGACCAATAAGCATAAACGATAACATTACAAGTCATTCAACAAATATATATATATGCAGACTTGTAAACAAAACAACTTGATGGTTCATCCATCTTACGCCCTTGCGCCACTTCCTGTAATACAAATAAAACTGAGTGGGTTAGGCTTTGGAGCCTGGTGAGCATATAGGGTTTTCAACCCACAATAAATAAATTATATTTAATTTCACCAACCAATCACTATCCCGATTACCCATTCCCGTTATCCTCACTTTACGTCCCTAAAACAACATCTATCTCAAGGGACTTAATCTAGGATTTTCATCGGGACGGACATTACTGCTAAGGGGTTTCCTCAACAATAGATATCCTAAAGGCAACCATGAGGGGGATAGAGTACACCAGTGAACACATCGTTCACAACACCTACAGGTTATGAACCTGCTAGTGTTCCATGAGACTGTCTAGAAGGAGTCTGTGGTCGTTATCCATACTCCGATGAATAACTAGGTCAACAACAACAACATCGAGGCCTCTCATTTGGGAAGCCATTATAGGTTATGAACCTGCTAGCGTTCCACGAGACTGTCTAGAAGGAGTCTGTGGTTGTTATCCATACTCCGATGAATAACTAGGTCAACAACAACAACATCGAGGCCTCTCATCTGTTTATTACACACCAACAATCTACCCATGTTCTACCCAACATATTAGTAGATAAAATATATATTTTTATACATACTTTAAAACCTATATAGCATTTTCATCCAATACATATTTCACATAATAGATGAGGCATACCCACATAACACGTATTTCATAGAAAACAAATCAGATCTATGAGATTGAAGAGAGTGAATATACATTCACGCACATAACAACAAAATTATACACATAACACGTATTTCGTATAAAATACTTCATAATTATGCGTTAGAAGAAATTAACTACACACTCACTTGATCAGAAGATGATCGGACAGCACTACGGCTTGTAGAAATAGTAATCCTCAGCAGATCTGAAAGATTTCTACAAAAATCGAACTTCTTGCGGGCAGAGCTTCGGCTCGGGAACCGCACTTCTCGGGATCTTCGGGATCTCGGGACTTGCTTCGGGACTCGGGAATATTACCGGGGCTTCTGGGGTAAAAACGCAGAGCTTCGGCACGAAACGGAGGAGAAATGAGCAATTATGCCCGGACCCCTCGCATCCTATTTATAGGAGGCTGGAACCTCCTAGTACGCGGGGCGTACGCCTGTACGCGGGGCGTACATGCCTCCGAAGTCGTCACTGCATGCATCATCCTAAGTGTCGACATTTCTTGCTGTACGCGGGGCGTACTCGAGTACGCGGGGCATACTCCGGATGAGTCCGGTGACTCGTCTTCGGATAAGGCCGGATTTAATAATTAAATTTAATTATTAATTATTTAATAAACTTTGAAAATTCATATCTTTTTCATACGAACTCCGTTTTTGAAGTTCTTTATATCCACGCGAAGGTGAGACTACGCTCTACAACTTTCGTTTAGACTGCGTCGGCTAATTTTGAATTTATTTTTATTATTTATTTTTAATAGGCCAGGACAGAAAATTTCGTTATAAATTCATAACTTCTTCGTTTGACGTCCGTTCACGCCTAACTTTTTATCGCTTTGATACTAACAATGAGATCTTCGATTCTCGTTTAGATCACTAAGGATAAATATCGCTCTAACGTAAATTTCACTTTTTATGTCATTCAGCGGTGCCGGTTTTGTCGCGAAACATCGACAGGTCATAACTTCTTCGTTATAACTCGGATTTCGGCATTCTTTATATCTTCGGAAACCTTGTTTCAACTACTACAACATTATCTAAAGATATCAAGTTTATTTTATACTTAAATTTTGACGCTTATTTTTATTCTTAATTAATCAAACCACATAATTAAACAATTAAGCACAAAAAACATAATACTCAAATAATACACTTCTATTATTTCAAAACGGGTTACAAAGGTTAACCTAGACTATTACATTGCTAAAAATGGCAAGCCCAGAAACACAGGCATTATAATTCTCTCCACCTTAGAATGATTCCGTCCCCAGAATCACACATCAACAAACAAATGCGGATAGCGACCCATCTTATCACTCTTCGTCTCCCAGGTGAGATTCAGCCCATTCTTGTGTTTCCATCGGACAAGCACTAGGTCGACCATCTTGCGTCGCAACTTCTTAGTCTTTTGGTCAACAATTGCCTCTGGTTCTTCAATCAACCTATTGTTCTCATCGATTCTCAACTCTGAAAGTGGAATCATGTCGGGAGCTTCCCCCGTGAACTTTCTTAAATAACACACATGAAAAGTGTTATGAATTCTATTCAGTTCTTCTGGTAGTTCGAGCTTGTAAGCTTGGTTCCCAATCCTCTGAAGAACTTTAAACGGTCCAATAAACCTTGGACTTAGTTTTCCTCTTTTTCCAAATCTTATAAGTCCCTTCCACTGCGAGACTTTAAGCAAAACCGAATCCCCAACTACAAAAGTCATCGGTCTTCGCTTTTTGTCAGCATAGCTCTTTTGATGATCCTAAGCCGCTAACATTCTTTCCCTAATTATTTTCAACTTTTCAGCAGTTTGATGAACCATCTCCGGTCCCATAAACTGCTTTTCCCCAGCCTCAAGCCAATAAGACGGTGTACGACACTTCTGTCCATACAAAGCTTGGTAAGGTGCCATTTTAATGCTTGAGTGAAAACTATTATTGTAGGAAAATTCTACCAGAGGTAAATGTTCATCCCAGTTACCTAGGAATTCCAGATTACATGCTCTCAGCATATCTTCAAGCATTTGTATCGTTCGTTCGATCTGACCATCAGTCTGCGGATGGTAAGTTGTACTTAAACACAACTTGGTACCCATTTCCTCTTGTAAACTTTTCCAAAATCTTGAGGTGAAATGGCTATCACGATCCGATACACTCGTTAACGGAACACCGTGAAGCCTCACAATTTCCTTCACATAAGAATTCGCAAGCTTTTCCATAGACCATTTCTCCCTGGTTGCTATGAAATACGCACTCTTAGTGAATCGATCAACGACCACCCAAATCATGTCGTGACCATTCTTTGTTCTGGGTAGTTTAGTGACGAAATCAATAGCAATGTCTTCCCACTTACCCATAGGCATAGGCAATGGTTCTAAACTCCCGTACGGTTTCTGATGTTGTGTCATGACTCTTGCACAAGTCACACACTCAGCCACATACTCTACAACATCAAGCTTCATCGTCGGCCACCAGTAGTAGGGTTTCAGGTCCCTATACATTTTAGTGCTACCGGGATGAAAAGTTTGCACTTCGTGCCATAGAGGTAATGCCTCCATATTTTTAGAGCGAAAACTACCGCTGCCAACTCCAAATCATGAGTCGGGTAGTTCTTTTCATGCTCTTTTAGTTGTCAAGACGCATATGCTATCACCTTTTCTCTTTGGGTCAAAACACAACCCAATCCAACCCCAGATGCATCGCTATAAATAGCGAAGTCTTTGACTCCATCGGGTAGAGAAAGTATCGGTGCCTCGCATAGCTTCTTCTTTAGCTTCTCGAATGCTTCTTTATGCTTATCACTCCAAGCATAAGTAGCTCCTTTGTGGGTCAATGCTGTCAATGGAGTAGCAATCGAAGAAAAGCCTTGGATAAACCTTCGGTAATATCCGGATAATCCTAAAAAGCTTTAGATCTCCGTGGGACTTTTTGGTTGCTCCCACTTCATCACAGCTTCGATCTTCGCTGGATCAACCATTATCCCTTCTTGGTTGACCACGTGACCCAAGAATTGGACTTCACGAATCCAAAAATCACATTTGGAGAACATAGCATACAACTTCTCCTTCTTCAAGACTTCTAACACTTCTCGCAAGTGTCTGCCATGCTCCTCCTGGCTTTTTGAGTAAATCAGAATGTTGTCTATGAACACTATCACAGATTTATCAAGGAACGGATTACAAACCCTATTCATTAAATCCATGAATGCTGCCAGAGCATTGGTTAGTGCAAACGACATAACCAAGAGCTCATAGTGTCCATATCTAGTTCTGAACGCAGTCTTCTCTATATCCTGCTCTCTCACTTTCAGCTGATGACATCCTGACCTTAGGTCGATCTTCGAGAAATAGCTCGAACCTTGTAGTTGATGGAATAGGTCATCAATCCTCGGCAACGTATATCTATTCTTTATTGTTTCCTTATTCAGTTCTCGGTAATCAATGCACATCCTCATGCTTCCATATTTCTTCTTCACGAATAACACCGGAGCTCCCCAGGGTGATGAACTAGGCCTAATGAAACCTTTGTCCAATAACTCCTGAAGTTGCATCATCAACTCCTTCATCTCCGTCGGTGCTAATCGATAAGGTACTTTTGCTATTGGCGTCGTCCCTGGCAATAAGTCTATTCGAAACTCCACTTGTCTATCAGGCGGTAATCCAGGAAGATCTTCGGGAAATACTTCTGGATAATCACACACAACTAGAATACTTTGCATCACCTTCTTTTCCTTCTTAGCATCAATCACGAATGCTAAATATGATGTACATCCCTTGGTCAAACACTTTCTGGCTTTCATCAGGGAAATGATTCCAGAATTCACTCTGCGTTTGTCCCGATACACCATAAACGATTCCTTCCCAGGCGGGTTCACTTTAACTATCTTCTTCTTGCACAATATCTCAGCATCATTGGCACTAAGCCAATCCATTCCCAACACGATGTCGAAACCATTAAGTTCGATAGGTAATAATTCTTCGTGAAACTTGTTCCTATTAAGGTCGATTAAGATGTTTTTCATACGATGGCTAACAGGTATAAACTTGCCACTAGCAACTTCGACTAATAAAGCATTATCTAGTCTATCAACAGGCAAGGCTAGTTTTCTACCAAATTCATGCGATATAAAGGAGTAGTTGGCTCCAGAATCAAATAAAATTTGGGCAGGCAATTGTTAACGAGAAAGGTACCTGAAGCGACATCAACTTCATCTTTAGCAGCTTCCAGTGTCATATGGAATGCTCTCGCCTTTGGCTTTGGCGGAATGTTGGGTCTAGCTGCCTCCTTCTTCTGGCAGTCCCTCGACATGTGTCCCTCCTCACCACAACCATAACAAACTTTCTTAGTAAGGGTACATTCATTGGCATAGTGACTTGGCTTTCCACACTTGTAGCATGTGGTCACTACCTCACATTTTCCATGATGCTTCTTCTTACATTCGTCGCACCATTTCGCTTCGCCTCCACTTCCCCTCGAACCAGACTTCGAGAACTTGTTTTTCTTATTGGACCCTAAAGTTCCATCGAACTTCCTCTTTTCACCAACTTCTATCCTTTCCAGACCCTTTTCCTTCTGCTGGGCCTCCACATTCTTAGCTGCACGAACAGCCGTTTTCAGAGTAGTTGCCATCTTGACTGTCGGACCAAAGTCGGCAGGCAGTCCATTAGCAAACCTCTCAATCTTGGAGAGTTCTGTGGGCACTAGGTACGGAAATAATTTCATTTTCTCAGTGAATGCCGTAGCATAGTCGCCTACGCTCATCCTCTCCTTCTTCAAGTTTTGGAACTCATTGTTCAGATCAATTAGATCTATCTCTGAACAATATTGCACCCTTAACTGTTCCAAGAACTCCTCCCATGACATTTTCAAAGCTTTTCCTCGTGGCATAGTATCTGCCAACAACTTCCACCAACTTAATACTCCAGTCTTCAGTTGTCTGACTGCAAAGACAGTCTTCTGTTTGTTGCTACAGTCGCAACTTTCAAATACCATCTCCATTTCAGAGATCCAATCCATTATTTCAACAGTCTTTGGGCTCCCAGAAAGACTTGGCGGTTTGGCGCCCAAGAAATTCTTGTACATTCGCCCATCGTTGTTGTTTCTCCTTTCCGGATTGTTCCTTAGTTCTTCTTGAGTCCCAACTTCACTCATAATGCGACTATTGTTCCCTTCCTCCGATTGCTCGGGAATCAATTCAGGTTCCTCAATAGGTATGATAGGTTCGTCCCTATTATTATGCAACATTTTTCGCATCTCCTCCCTTTGTTCGGCTAACATAGCCCGAGTCATGGCTTGCACTCCAGCCATGGTGATCTGTTATGGTGCTGCTGCTACAACAGGTATTTGGTCAATCACTTATGGTTGATTCCTGTTTTCATCTGCGTTTCCAACGCCAATCCTTGCTCTCACCATTTTTGATCTACACACCGAATAAGTTGAAATTTAGATCTTCGATCATGATAGATTTTCAAATCATCCTTATCACTCCGAAACGATTACATGCTAGTTCTAATATCGTATACATACGCTTAGAATCCTAAACACATAAACCTTCAGATCCGGTTGGCAACAAACTGTAGATCTGAACAAATAATATCATATATGGAAACATATAACATTTAGCACATAAAAGCATTTTAGGCAACATTCCTAAAATAAACTAGTGCTTGTGTCTAAAATCCAACAGACACACATCTGAAATTCCACTTAGCATTCTAAGTTTAAGTTTAGAAATCCTACAAATTCCTAGTTCGCTTAAACTAATGCTCTGATACCAACTATGACATCCCCAAAATCACGGCGAGAAAAGACCGATTTTCATTTATACTTTTAAAATAATTTCAGAGTAAATCCTTTTGATTTGAAAGAGTTGCGGAATTTGTTCCCAATAACAAAACATGATAAAACAATGTTTACCAAAGCATTTCATAAAAGAAATGTATTTCTCATTATATAATAAAAACTCGGGGTGTCATGTTCCGATACAGACCAATAAGCATAAACGATAACATTACAAGTCATCCAACAAATATATACATATGCAGAATTGTAAACAAAACAACTTGATGGTTCATCCATCTTACGCCCTTGCGCCACTTCCTGTAATACAAATAAAACTGAGTGGGTCAGGCTTGGGAGCCTGGTGAGCATATAGGGTTTTCAACCCACAATAAATAAATTATATTTAATTTCACCAACCAATCACTATCCCGATTACCCATTCCCGTTATCCTCACTTTACGTCCCTAAAACAACATCTATCTCAAGGGACTTAATCTAGGATTTTCATCGGGACAGACATTACTGCTAAGGGGTTTCCTCAACAATAGATATCCTAAAGGCAACCATGAGGGGTATAGAGTACACCGGTGAACATATCGTTCACAACACCTACAGGTTATGAACCTGCTAGCGTTCCACAAGACTGTCTAGAAGGAGTCTGTGGTCGTTATCCATACTCCGCTGAATAACTAGGTCAACAACAACAACATCGAGGCCTCTCATCTGTTTATTACACACCAACAATCTACCCATGTTCTACCCAACATATTAGTAGATAAAAATATATATTTTTATACATACTTTAAAACCTATATAGCATTTTCATCCAATACATATTTCACATAATAGATGAGGCATACCCACATAACACGTATTTCATAGAAAACAAATCAGATCTATGAGATTGAAGAGAGTGAATATACATTCACGCACATAACAACAAAATTATACACATAACACGTATTTCGTATAAAATACTTCATAATTATGTGTTAGAAGAAATTAACTACACACTCACTTGATCAGAAGATGATCGGACAACACTACGGCTTGTAGAAGTAGTAATCCTCAGCAGATCTGAAAGATCTCTACAAAAATCGAACTTCTCGTGGGCAGAGCTTCGGCTTGGGAACCGCGATTGTCGGGATCTTCGGGATCTCGGGACTTGCTTCGGGACTCGGGAATATTACCGAGGCTTCGGGGTGGCTTCGGGGATAAAAACGCAGAGCTTCGGCACGAAACGGAGGAGAAATGAGCAATTATGCCCGGACCCCTCGCATCCTTTTTATAGGAGGCTGGAACCTCCCAGTACGCGGGGCGTACATGCCTCCGAAGTCGTCACTGCATGCGTCATCCGAAGTGTCGACATTTCTTGCTGTACGCGGGGCGTACTCCGGATGAGTCCGGTGACTCGTCTTTGGATAAGGCCGAATTTAATAATTAAATTTAATTATTAATTATTTAATAAACTTCAAAAATTCATATCTTCTTCATACGAACTCCATTTTCGAGGTTCTTTATATCCACGCGAAGGTGAGACTACACTCTACAACTTTCGTTTAGACTGTGTTGGCTAATTTTGATTTTATTTTTATTAATTATTTTTAATAGGTCGGGACAGAAAATTTCGTTATAAATTCATAACTTCTTCGTTTGACGTCCTTTCTCGCCTAACTTTGTATCGCTTTGATACTAACAATGAGATCTTTGATTCTCGTTTAGAGCACTAAGGTTAAATATCGCTCTAACGTAAATTTCACTTTTTACGACATTTAGCAGTGCCGGTTTTGTCGCGAAACTTCGACAGGTCATAACTTCTTCGTTATAACTCGGATTTCGGCATTCTTTATATCTTCGGAAACCTTGTTTCAACTACTACAACATTATCTAAAGATATCAAGTTTACTTTATACTTAAATTTTGACACTTATATTTATTCTTAATTAATCAAACCACATAATTAAGCAATTAAGCACAAAACACATAATACTCAAATAATACACTTCTATTATTTCAAAACGGGTTACAAAGGTTAACCTAGACTATTACTTTGCGAAAAATGGAAAGCCCAGAAACACAGGCATTACATCCACCCCCGAACGTTTCCGCCGTTCCGGTTTTGGTGTGTGACAGATTGGTATCAAAGCATTGTTTATAGTGAATTGAGTATATCAGCCCATAAAAGATATACATACTATAAACACAACGAGATTAAAGTACTTTGACCAAGAGTTTATACTTTTAAATAGTAAAATATTTAACTAGGTACACATACCTACATTCATACAAAAATCAGTGTCACTAGGACGGAACAAAGTATTACGATTGTTGAATGTCACAAGCAGGCTTGGGGATGTATGGTCAGTTCTGGGAGTGACATAGCATGATCAACTATGTTGTTCCGAGAAGTGATTAACATATGCCCGAGAATGGTTCTGATATGGCAACAAGTCTAAAAAATTACTAACACTACTACAATGATAACATTAGAACAAAACATGAACTTAAAATACTGTGACAACTGTCAAATTTAGGTCATTCTCGGACTCATGCATCTTTATAAAAATCATTCATGCACAACATACCATGGCCTAATAGTATAAATTAGGTCAAAAATATTGCATAAACTAGGATCCAACTAAGATCTAGGACTAATATACTTGATTCTTACGATTCTAGTAAGTTGCTTAACTACAATAGGAAATCCCAATACAATAATAAGAATGAAACTTCAAACTTTGTTACAATTGAAAAAAGGGTATAAAACCCTAAAAATAAATTAAAATATTCTAATTACATTTCAATATGATGGTGAATATCAAACAATGTTCCAAAAACCCTAAAGAGCCAAAAATCCAAATTTATAAACCTTAAAGCTTAAAAACATTATAAAATTTAACTATAAACTTCCTAATATCAAACTTTTATTAATCAAATTATGGATTATAATCATTGAAATAAAAACTTGATTTATTAAACATTAAGCATAATTTATTAGTTAAAAACAAAGATTTTTAAATAAATCAAGAATTACATAAAGAAGAATTTTATAAAAAAATTACGTTTTATAAAAATGAAGAGGGAATTTATTTAATTTGAATTTTAGGAGAGAGAGGGCCTTTAATCCACCCAAAATCCAGCCACCCTCTCCCCGTGCTCTCCCTCTTCCCAAAACTTCAATCAGTAAGATCTAATCCCCACTCTTCCACTTCTCTCTTCACTCTCTCTCACACTCCACCCTTCTAACACTCAAACTCTCTTTCTCTCTCTCTCTAACTCATGAAAATCATCAGCCAAGAACACCTCTCCACACTCAAATCTTCATCCTCCAAGACTAATCTTCAAGGTAGACACGAAAATCTTTCACTTTTCCTTACTTTTCTTCTTGTTTTTAAAAGGTTTTTCTTGTATTTCTCTTCCTTCTACACCATTCTTTATGAACATTCATTAACAGGTTCATGAATGTCGAGTTTGATGATGATGGTGGTAGGGTTTCACCCAAGAACAACATGCATGTCGTTTAATGGTGAATCCAAGGACCAAAACCTATGTCAAACACTAAAGTTTGGATTTTTACAAGTTTTGAAGGTTCAAACACCTTATGCTTTCAAGTATTTCTTTTAAAAACATCACAATGACAAACATATGTCCATGAATGGTCTTCAAACCGTGATGCATGTGATGAACACCAAGCTAATGAGTTTGATGATCAAAGTACATTGTTAATAGTGTATTAAAAATATATAAAAGTTCTTTTCTATTCAAACCAAATTTTTTCCAGATTCCCATTAACGTATTACGAACATCTGGAAAATATCAAGAGCTTTTATCATTTCTTTGATTTATTAAAATTGTTGCAAGAAAACAAGGGCATAAATCACATAAAATACTTCCAGAGGTATATAAATCCGGAATAAATTCGTGGACGACCCCTATGGTGAATAATAACCACTTTAGAGAGTGTGAAAATTTTATCTAACAATTTTCTTAGCTCTTACCTGTGGTGGTAGACTCAGAAAAACAATTTCGGAATTTCTCATCATGCATTCCTATTTTTCCCAAAATTTTGGTAATTATACTGGCCTAAAAATAGGAAAAATAGTTTTGATTATCCAAAATTCTTGACATTTTACCAGAACATCATGCTCTACAGTAGGATGTTACATAAACATTTTGATGATTTTTCTTTACTGTAAACTATTTTTCTCTTATTTTCTAAGGTTAAATACACTTAAATACACTTAAATACACATAAATACCCAAAACCGGATTATAGAATATGAAAACCATTTTTGGTATTTTTCTTAGATTACTTATACTGTAAATGATGTTACAAAAATTTTTGGTAATTTATTTTAACTGTTTATTATTTATTCTTCAATTAATGATTATTTAAGGGGATAAAACAAGAAAAAATAGAAATACCCACTGAAAAATATCTTTTTTATTTTTCCCAGCCTAGTTATGTATAATAACAGTTAAATAAAAAGTTTGAGTAATTTTGGAAACTATTTTCTATTTATTCCAATTTTTATTGGAATAAATGCTCAAAAATCATAAAATATAATCAAACAGCTTGGAAATTTATTTTTATATTTTTCCCAGCTTAGTAATGTGTGATAACAGTAACATAAAAAGTTTGAGAATTTTTATCCTTTAAATGCTATTTTTCGTGGATGTATGTTGTTATAAAGGCTTAAAAATTTGGAAAATAGTTAACCATATCAAAAATTCAAGGAAAATTTTATGGAAAACCTCTATTGTATTTATAATGAAAAATATAAGGTTTAATAATTTTTATAAACTATTTTATAATATTTTACATTTTTAGGAGTTTGAAACACATTTAGATGTGTTGAAACACCCTTAATTTATATTACTAAATCTGGAAAATTAATATCCCAAAGTTGTATTAATCGCATAACTTGTAGAATTTCATCATTTCAGAAAGTGTGTAACCAATAAATATAAAATCCAATATTAGAACATAAATTGGCATTTCACTATATGTAGAGCTTAGTATATTAGCATTAGATTTCGACATGGAAACTCACTAGTGTGTGTTTGATGTCGTAGGATCCCAGTATTAAGACGTTGGTGTATTCTGAGGCACTACTTGTATCTACTCGAAATATTGTGAGTATTCACGCACTCCCCTATTTTCAGTTTTTATGTTTTGGGGTGGAAAAGCATGTCCAGAAAAACTATTATTTGTATGTTGTATTTAAATTGATTTGTATCAAACATGATTGCTATTGTATTGCTATGTCTCTCTATGTATGTCTATGCAACACAGAACATGAGAACTTATCGTACTAAGGCCCTTCCCTTATCTCTAACCATTAACTTTTTGAGCCAATGGTCATTATGGATAGCGTTATTAGGAATTGACAACTCCTCACTCACCCTATTGCTGGAGTGCATGATACCATATTCATCTATGGAACGATAAGCATAAATCTTGATAGGGCTTCAGTCATAGGTTTGGTTGAGACTCATTGTTTGCTCATACACATACAAACTCGTTTCTCGTTATAGCAATAAACTTGTACTCATTAATAGCAATCAACTTTGTTTCTCATTAAAGCAATGTACTTGTATTTACAAAAAGCCTTATTCAAGCTCGATTTTATAAACTTGTGAACTCACCAACTATTTTCATAGTTGATGCTCGTTTTACATGCTTTTTCAGGAAATAATCAGTAAGTGGATATAAAGATTCATCATCATAGAGCATGCTGCATCGTGTTGAAGTTATTTATCAAGTTATCTTTGAACAATGTTATTTTGGAAAAACTTGTATTTTGTTTCTTTTGAAGCTATGGGTTGTAAACTTTTAAATACTGCTATGGTGATGTATCTTTATCTTTTGCAATGAAACCTTTATCGTTGTCATATCTTTCGTTTTCGCTTTAGCGGGGTGTGACAGAAGTGGTATCAGAGCTAAAGTTATAGAGAACATCAGTTTTTCTTTAAGAAAACACAACCTATAATCAAAACTTATAAAGAAATTCTTTTTACATCAAACAAATTACTAGTGTAATTAGGTCGGGAGTTGTATCGTTGGACCTCAATTAAACATAGCCTGATCACCTATGTTTAATTAAGGAAAGATTTATACAAAGTCTAAGCTAATTATAATGGGAATATGTTCAACAAAAATATTTAAGAAAACTTTATTTCATAAATTCAAAAGGTTAATTTTGGTGTGTGTAAGCATTGCATATTATAAGCATGCATTGTTATTTATTTCATATCTCATTGAAACTATGTCTCAGTCCACTATGTCAACATCGTCATCTTCCCGTGCTACCGCCTCAGCCGATGAGTCTGGCTACGTCACTATTATCCCTCGACATAATCTCCCCGCCTCAGTAGAAGAAGACCCATCGGAGGACACAGAATATACAGGAAATCGGTGGAGATCAGTAATGACAACGCCCCGAGTCAACGACGCGAGTCATCACCTGCATCGGTGTTGCCACAGCCACCACTTTATGGGTTTCGCATTTGGAGGACGGCGAGAAAGAGTGTTCACATTCCAAGAAGGATAGCCACTAGCATAGCAGGACTTGGCACAGCAGGACCTAGCGAGGTAGGACCTAGCGTTACAGGACCGAGAGCACCCCCACCACAGCGAGTCATAGGGATACCTGTCAGGCAGCTAGGTATGACCCCGGAGGAGTCCCGGAGGATGCATTCGATGGTAGCGGACCTACGTCATAGCCTTGTTGTGATAGTCGGGAATCAGGAGGTATTCAACGAAGTGATGACAGGGATGGAAATCCTATTTCAGCATTCGATGGAGGCTACTGACACTGCTAGTGCTGCTAGATGAGAGGCAGGTCATGCGATGATGAAATATTATGTGCTTGGAGGGCTATTACTGATTGTGGTGTTGATGTTTCTTGTTGGGATAATGATTAGCACTTGGTTCTGATTTCAGTATTTTATTTTATTTTGTCATGAAACGAAAACCCATGTTAGGTGTCTTTGGGGAAAAACATTTAAAATTTTATTTTGGGAATTCATATATTGTTTTGGTTTTATGACTATTTCAAATGGTGATGAGTAGTTTATTTTATGTTTGAAAACTTTTACTATGAGGTCAAACCCTAGAATTTACTTATTAATGGTTGAATAAAAAGATTTTTCTTTTCTTTCCTTTCTAAAATCTATATGCCTAGTATTGATGCAAACCATTAATTTGACAACACTTACGGTTTTCAAAATAATAGTGAACTAAATATTATACATTATTTTATGTATTTATACGTATTTCTACTCTTGTGTCGTAGAGCCATGTCAGGAAGGCCTAATCGCGGGCGCCCACAGAACAAAACACCCGATGTTGCTCAAGTTGTAGCACAACTCATGGAAGCAATCCCAAACATTGTTACTCAAGTAACCGCGGGACTTAATGCTAACCAAGGAAGTAGTGGAGGAAACCGAGGAAACAATGAAAGTGAATGCAACTACAAGTCCTTTATGGCTTGTAAACCTAAGGAGTTCCATGGAAAGGAAGGTGCGGTCGGGTTGCTGAAATGGATTGACAGCATGGAGTCGGTCCTTGACATTAGCAAATTCCTCGAGCGCAAAAAAGTTGAGTATGCAAATTGCCTACTCCAAGATAGGGCATTGACCTGGTGGAATACTCTAGTGCAAACCCGAGGCCGTGCAGCGGCATATCAGCTAACTTGGGAAGACTTAAAGAAGTTGCTGATAGAGGAGTATTGTCCCAAGGATGAACTTCAGAAGCTTGAATCTGAATTCTGGAACCATTCTAGGGTTGGAACACAAATAGAGAAGTACACAGTCCGATTTCATGAACTAGCAAAACTGGTACCTCACATGGTTACTCCTGAGGAGAAACGGATAGATCGTTACATTTGGGGTCTGGAACCAGAGATTCGGAGAATGGTTACTTCAACAAATCCAACTACTATTCAGAGTGCAGTAAGTCTAGCAAATCAACTAACCTATGATGTGATAAGGATGGGAGCATCGACAAAGGAAAACTCTAGTAGCAAGAGGAATCCAGCAGATCAGGGAGGGAAGAAGTATGGAGGCAATTCAGGGAGGAAGTAGAAAGTCTCAAGAAACTGTATGGTAAGAGCCCAGGAGCAAGAACCAGTGAAAACTCAGGAACAAGAAGTCATGGAAGTGCAGGAGCGAAAGCAGTACTCAGGACCGCTTCCGAAGTGTAATAAGTGTAACTTCCATCACAAGGGAGCTTGCCCAATGTGCCAAAACTGTAAACAAACAGTCCATTACTCGAAGTATTGTAAGCTGAATAAGGATGGAAAAAGGGCATGTTACGAGTGCGGGAGTACTGATCATCTCTGTAGAGCATGTCCCAAACTGAACAAGGGGTCTGGTAACAATAGACAGGGCCAAGCCAGGAAAAACTTCCAAGGAAATCAAGGTGGGCGGCCAAGAGGTGTAGCCTTTGTGATTGGTGCAGAAGAAGCTCGTCAGAACCCTGAGGTGATAACACGTACATTTCTCCTGAACAACCATTTTGCATCAGTAATATTCGATGCGGGAACAGATAGGAGTTTTGTTTCTTTAGCATTTGGACCGTTAATTGACTTGAAATCGAAAAAGATGAGGAATACTTATGCTATTGAACTTGTTGATGGGTATGAAATTAAGGCAAATGATATAATTCCTGGCTGTACTCTGAATTTAGCTGATAAACTCTTTAGCATTGACCTAATTCCTATAGAGATAGGTAGTTTTGATGTGATAATAGGAATAGATTGGCTATCCAAGAACAGAGCGGACATTGGTTGTTATGAGAAAGTCATTAGGATACCTCTCCCTAATGGAGAAACCCTTATCATACATGGTGAGAAGCCAAGAAGAAGTTTAAAAATTATATCAAGCATAAAGATTCACAAGTACCTGAAGAATAATTGTATTGCATTCATGGCCCACGTGCTAGAAAGAGAACCTGAAGCTAAGTAACTCAAGGAGATTTCGGTGGTTCAAAATTATTCCGAAGGGTTTCCGGAGGAATTACCCAGTCTACCCCCTTACAGACAGGTTGAATTTCGGATAGACTTAATTCCCGGAGCGACACCGGTAGAAAAAGCACCATATTGCCTTACACCATTCAAGATGCAAGAACTATCCGGACAACTTCAAGAACTTCTAGACAAAGGGCTTATTCGACCAAGTTCTTCACCGTGGGGAGCCCCAGTGTTATTAGTCAAAAAGAAAGATGGGTTGTTCTGAATGTGCATTGATTACAGAGAGCTGAACAAGTTGACAATCAAGAATCGATATCCCCTTCCTCGAATAGATGACTTGTTCGATCAGTTGCAGGGGGCTTCTTACTTCTCAAAGATCGACCTTCGGTCAGGGTATCATCAACTAAGAATCCACGAAGGGGACATTCACAAAACAACATTTAGAACCCGTTATGGACATTATGAGTTCTTAGTCATGCCTTTTGGACTAACGAACGCACCCACTGTTTTCATGGATTTGATGAATAGGGTCTGTAGAACATACCTAGACAAGTTTGTGATTGTATTTATTGATGACATACTTGTTTACTCGCAAACGAAAGAAGATCACAATAGACATCTGAAGCTAGTGCTAAAGCTGTTGAAGGAGCAAAAATTGTATGCCAAGTTCACTAAGTGTGAATTTTGGATTCGGGAAGTACATTTCCTTGGTCATGTGATCGGTGAAAGAAGAATTCATGTAGATACAGCTAAGATTGAGGCAATCAAGAAATGGGAAGCCCCCAAAACCCCGACAGAAATACAATAATTCCTAGGATTAGCTGGGTACTACAGACGCTTCGTTGAAAATTTCTCTAGGATTGCTCAACCATTAACATCTTTGACCCAAAAGGATAGAAAATTTCTCTGGGAAGAGAAACACGAAAAGGCGTTCCAAATCCTGAAAAACAAGCTATGCAATGCACCAATTCTAGCTTTATCGGAAGGATCAGAGAACTTTGTAGTGTATTGTGATGCGTCTCATCAAGGATTAGGATGTGTGTTAATGCAAAAAGATAAGGTCATTGCGTATGCTTCCAGACAACTCAAACCACATGAGAAGAATTATACCACCCATGATCTAGAACTAGGAGCAATCGTTTTCGCTCTAAAGATATGGAGGCATTATTTGTATGGAACCAAGTGCACCATTTTTACCGATCACAAAAGCTTTCATCATATCCTAGATCAAAAAATGTTAAACATGCGGTAGAGGAGATGGGTAGAGTTGTTTAGTGATTATGATTGTGAGATATGATATCACCCAGGAAAGGCTAACGTAATAGTCGATGCTCTAAGTAGGAAAGAAAGAGTGAAACCTTCCCGTGTGAGAGCTTTCGGAATGGTAATACAGACAAGCTTGCAATCTCAAATCATTGATGCCCAGGAGAAAGCGTTATTCAAGGAAAATCTTCCGGGTGAAACCTTACATGGTTTGGAAGAGAGATTTGAAACCAAACCTGATAGAGTTCGTTATTTCAAGGACATGGTCTGGATTCCAAGGTTTAACGATCTGAGAGACATGGTGCTAGAGGAGTCTCATCGATCTAAATACTCAATCCACCCTGGAGCAGATAAGATGTACAAGGATCTTAAAGAGTACTATTGGTGGCCTAGAATGAAAAGGGATATTGCCTTATATGTTGGGAAGTGTTTAACTTGCTCAATAGTCAAAGTTGAACATCAAAAACCATCCGGCTTGTTGCAACAGCCTGAAATTCCCCAACGGAAATGGGAGCAGATATCCATGGATTTTGTTACCAAACTTCCTAGAACTGCTAAAGGTCATGACTCAGTTTGGGTCATAGTGGATCGACTGATGAAATCTGCTCACTTTCTCCCCATTCGGGAAGATTTCAAGATGGAAAAATTGGCCCAAATCTACATTGACAAAATTGTTTCTCTGCATGGTATACTTGTATCTATCATTTCTGCTAGAGATAGTCGTTTTATATCGTGATTTTGGTGGATGTTACAGAAGGCACTAGGAACCAAGATAGATTTGAGCACAACTTAGCACCCTCAGACAGATGGGCAAACAGAGAGAATAATACAAACATTGGAAGACATGCTATGAGCGTGTGTCATTGAGTTCAAATGAAATTAGGATACTCATTTGCCTCTAGTTGAGGTCTCCTACAATAACAGTTACCACACAAGTATCCAATGTGCTCCATATGAAGCATTGTATGGACGCAAGTGTCGTTCGCCCTTATGCTGGACAAAAATCGGAGACAGACAATTGAATAGACTCGAACTTATCCAGGAAACATCTGACAAGATTGCTATCATCAAAGATAGGCTTAAAGCTGCCAGAGATCGTCAGAAAAGTTATGCGGAAAATCGTCGAAAACCCTTAGAATTCCAAGTTGGAGACAAGGTACTTTTAAAAGTGTCGCCTTGGAAAGGGCTTGTACGTTTTGGTAGGAAAGGAAAACTAAGCCCAAGATATGTTGGACCCTTTGAGATCATTGAAAGGATTGGTCCGGTAGCGTATAAACTGCAATTACCCCAAGAGTTAAGCGCCATTCATGACACATTCCACGTCTCCAATCTTAAGAAATGTCCAGCCGACGAAGCATTGATAGTACCCTTGGAGGAAATTAAGATCAATGATAATCTAAACTTTGTTGAAGAACCGATAGAAATCCTTGACAGGGAGGTAAAACAACTTAAGCGGAGTAAGATTCCGATTGTGAAAGTTCGATGGAACTCAAAATGCGGGCCGGAGTACACCTAGGAGCATGAGGACTTCATGAACGAAAAGTATACACAACTTTTCCCATGCGATGACAAACGATCACATAGAATGAATTTCGGGACTTAATTCTTTTTAAGTGGGGGATACTGTGACAACTGTCAAATTCAGGTCATTCTTGGACTCATGCATCTTTATAAAAACCATTCATGCACAACATGCCATGGCCTAGTAGTATAAATTAGGTCAAAAATCTTGCATAAACTACGATCCAACTAAGATCTAGGACTAATATACTTGATTCTTACGATTCTAGTAAGTTTCTTAACTACAATAGGAAATGCCAATACCATAATTAGAATGAAACTTCAAACTTTGTTACAATTGAAAAAGGGTATAAAACCCTAAAAATAAATTAAAATATTCTAATTATACATCAATATGATGGTGAATATCAAACAATGTTCCAAAAACCCTAAAGAGCCAAAAATCCAAATTTATAAACCTTAAAGCTTAAAAACTTTATAAAATTTTGCTATAAACTTCCTAATATCAAATTTTTATTAATCAAATTATGGATTATAATCAATGAAATAAAAACTTGATTTATTAAACATTAAGCATAATTTATTAGTTAAAAACAAAGATTTTTAAATAAATCAAGAATTACATACAGAAGAATTTTTATAAAAAAATTGGGTTTTATAAAAATGAAGAGGGAATTTATTTAATTTGAATTTTAGGAGAGAGAGGGCCTTTAATCCACCCAAAATCCGGCCACCCTCTCCCCATGCTGTCCCTCTTCCCAAAACTTCAATCATTAAGATCTAATCCCCACTCTTCCACTTCTCTCTTCACTCTCTCTCACACTCCACCCTTCTAACACTCAAACTCTCTTTCTCTCTCTCTCTAACTCACGAAATCATCAGCCAAGAACACCTCTCCACACTCAAATCTTCATCCTCCAAGACTAATCTTCAAGGAAGACACGAAAATCTTTCACTTTTCCTTACTTTTCTTCTTGTTTTTAAAAGGTTTTTCTTGTATTTCTCTTCCTTCTACACCATTCTTTATGAACATTCATGAACATGTTCATGAATGTCGAGTTTGATGATGATGGTGGTAGGATTTCACCCAAGAACAACATGCATGTTGTTTAATGGTGAAATCCAAGGACCAAAACCTATGTCAGACACTAAAGTTCGGATTTTTACAAGTTTTGAAGGTTCAAACACCTTATGATTTCAAGTATTTCTTTTAAAAAACATCACAATCACAAACATATGTCCATGCATGGTCTTCAAACCGTGATGCATGTGATGAACACCAAGCTAATGATCTTGACGATCAAATTACATTGTTAATAGTGCATTAAAAATATCTAAAAGTTCTTTTCTATTCAAACCAAAATTTTTCCAGATTCCCATTAAGGTAATATGAACATCTAGAAAATATCAAGAGTTTTTATCATTTCTTTGATTTATTAAAATTGTTGCAAGAAAACAAGGGCATACATCACATAAAATACTTCCAGAGGTATATAAATCTGGAATAAATTCGTGGATGACCCCTATGGTGAATAATGACACCTTTGTGGATGACCAAGTCATGGAAATTGATGCCAACTTTTGCATTAACACGGTCCGTATTCGCCAACTCGAAGAGGCGATGGAAAGGACTAAAAGAGCCAATGAGTCTCTGTAGCAACAGCTAGCTACATCCCGATCTGAAGTCATAAACTCCGAGTTCGTCAGAGAGTTCACGAGCGACATCTTCAAGAAGTGTTGCGTCAATTGGAAGGCCTTAGGGTTCACCCGAGGAATGCCATCGCCGGTAGAAGATGTCTAGCACATCTTTCCTTTTGATTTAAGGAATAGCCTTTTCTTATCTACACTCTATGAAGAAGTTGTCTGTAAAATATTCCTATGTTTCAATACACTATCTAGACTACTAAGTTGTCAACATTTTCCTTTATATATTTGATGTAAGACCTACTGTTAGGTCATTTTTCCCAAACTCATTTACATCAGTAATACTAGTAATATTCGCAGTTAACTAATCTATTAGAAAGTCTATACCTTGTGTTTTTCCAAACTCTATTGTTGTGTTTCTATTCAAATTATATACTGATTCCAATGTTTGTGCTATGGTGATTTAGTCCATGGATCACTCTCATCATACTTTACTACTGATTCATACTATTTTCATCATCTCAAGTATTTAAGCATAGAAGTACTTACGTAAAGAATATCATGCATTCCTTGCTCACTTTGTCGATACGAGCCTAGAAATGAAAGAACTAAAGAACATCCCAGCAGTGCGCGACTTTCCCGACATCTTTCCAGAAGAACTATCTGAATTACCTCTACAATGACAAGTCGAGTTCAGAATCAACTTAGTCCCAGGAGCTACCCTAATAGCCAAATCGCCCTACCGATTAGCACCAGCTGAGATGCAGGAACTATCTGGTGAACTTAACGAACTGCTCAGCAAAGGCTTCATCGGACATAGTTTGTCACCATGGGGAGCACTGATCTTGTTCGTTAAGAAGAAAGACAGATCGTTCCATATGAGTATCGACTACAGAGAACTCAACAAACTTACGGTAAAAAATCATTAACCTCTACCTCGCATAGACAATTTGTTCGACAAAATGCATGGGGTGAGTTACTTTTCCAAGATTGATCTAAGATCCGGATATCACCAGTTACAATTGCTAGAGGAGGATGTTCCGAAAACAACCTTCCGAACTCGTTATGGACACTACGAGTTTGTGGTGATTCCATTCAGATTGACCAATGCACCCGTAGTATTCATGCACTTAATGAACAGAGTATGCCTCCCTTACTTGGATCAGTTCGTCATCATCTTCATTAATGACATACTAATCTACTCTCGAAGTAAGTAGGAACATAACAATCATCTGCGACAAGTCCTAGGAACTTTACGATCAGAGAAGCTCTATGCGAAGTTCTCAAAATGTGAATTTTGGATCTGAAGAGTTGAATTCTTAGGACACGTGGTTAGCGAAGAAGGAATCCACGTGGACCCTTCCAAAATTAAAGCCATTGAGAACTGGTCAGCATCGAAGACGCATACGAAAATTCATCAATTTCTAGGTCTCGCTGACTACTACCACAGACTCATACAGAACTTCTCTCGGATTGCAAAACCTCTTACAACATTGACCCAGAAAGGCGTGGCCTTTGACTGGGAAGAGAAGCAAGATAAAACATTTCAAACGCTGAAACGAGCCTTATCCACTGCACCGATACTATCCCTCCCCGAGGAAATAAAAGACTTCGTAGTATATTACGATGCATCCAACCAGGGGCTCGGATGTGTTCCGATGCAACAAGGTAAGGTCATCGCCTGTGCCTTGCGACAGCTGAAGACACGCGATGTCAACTACACCACACATCATCTTGAGCTAGGAGCAGTTATGTTTTCTCTGAAGATCTGGAGGCACTATCTGTATGGTATGAAAAGCATTATGTTTACAGACCACAAGAGTTTACAACACATATTCGACCAGAAGGACCTTAACATGAGACAATGATGGTGGCTCGAGGTACTCAACGACTACGAATGCAAAATTCGTTATCATCCGGGTAAAGCCAACGTAGTGGCAGACGCCCTATGTCGGAAAGAATATTCTAGTCGAAGGGTCAAATCATTGACCATGACTATCTATTCGCATCTATCCACATAAATTAAGGAGGCTCAGCTTGAAGCCTTGAAGCCCGAAAACGTGGCTAGTGAATCCCTTAGAGGGATGGATAAGAACTTGGAAGTCAAGGGTGGTAGAGCCTTATATCTCATGGACCGAATCTGGACACCAAAGCACAGTGGCTTCAGAGACTTGGTCATGACCGAGGCGCGCAACACTAGATATTCCGTCGACCCAGGTTCAGATAAGATGTATCTGGATCTTAAAAAGTTATACTGGTGGTCTAATGTGAAAGTAGAAATTGCTACCTTTGTGAGTAAATGCCTTACTTGCGCTAAGGTCAAGGTCGAATACCAAAAACCCTCCGGTTTACTACAACAACCAGAGATACCAAAATGGAAGTTGGAGCGGATCACTATGGACTTCATAACCAAGTTGCCTAAGACAACAGGTGGACGTGATACCATTTGGGTCATTGTCGACAGATTGACCAAGCTCGCACACTTCCTGCCTATCAAAGACACTGACAAGATGGAGAAGCTTACGAGAACATACATTAGGGAGATCGTACGACTTCATGGAGTTCCTATATCCATTATCTCTGATAGAGATAGTAGATTCACCTCGAGGTTCTGGCAGTCGCTACAAAGTTCCCTTGGAACCAGGCTAGACATGAGTACATCCTACCATCCTTAGACTGACGGACAAAGTGAGAGAACTATTCAAACCCTGGAAGATATGTTGCAAGCCTGTGTGATCGACTTTGGGAAGGCATGGGATACTCATTTAACCCTTGTCGAGTTTTCCTACAATAATAGTTATCACACGAGCATCAACGCTGCTCCATTCGTAGCCCTCTATGGCCGGAAGTGCAAATCCCCTCTGTGCTGGGCTGAGATGGGTGACACCTAGTTAGCTAAAGGGTGAGTTCCTGACAGCACTCTCACAGGTCCGGGTGCTATTGAAAGTCTCACCCAGGAAAGGGTTAATACATTTTGGAAAACGTGGGAAGCTAAACCCAAGGTATATCGGACCGTTTGAGATCCTTGAAAGGATCGACCCGGTAGCATACAAACTTCGACTACCACATGAACTCAATAACGTACATCCTACCTTTCATGTGTCAAACTTGAAGAAATGTTTCTCCGATGAGACCCTCGTTGTCCCTCTAGATAAAATCGAAATCAACGAGAGTCTCCACTTTATAGAGGAAACAATTGAGGTCATGGATAGGGAAATTAAAAGAACAAAACAAAGTCGCATACCCATTATGAAGGTCCGCTGGAATGCAAAGTGGGGACCTGAATATACTTTGGAGCGTGAAGATCAGATGAAACAAAAGTACCCGCATCTCTTTCCCCAATCCACAAATATTTACCTTACATTTAATTTCAGGACAAAATTCCCTTTAATGGGGGGATGATGTGACAACCCGATATTTCGAATTAATGTAATGGCTTTAAAGTCAAGAATTGTAAACTATTTTGATATAATGAAATTATTATCAAAAATAAAATGTTCAACAGTCCCTACTGGATTGCATAAATGATAAATATCGTGTCAAGGGTTTCAGAAATATAAAGAACACTAAAATCCGAGTTATAACGAACAAGTTATGACCAACCTAAGATTCACAGCAAAACTGTCAATACTGTTAAACGTAAAACGCAAAGTTTCAATACAATAATTTTTAGCCTTAGGTATCTCAAGGAAATTTGTAGATATCATTAAACCGCAAATGTACGTGAAAAGAACGTCCAAGTCCGACTTCTTATGAGGAAGTTATGATTTTTCCGAGTTTCGGATATAGTAGTAGACAGCTAAAAACTCGAAATAGAGATCGAGAGACTTTTGGCGGAAACAACCTAAATGAGAATCAAAGATCTCAACAATAGTAGTGCAACGTAAAAAGTCTGACGAAAACAGACGTCGGATGAAGAAGTTATGGATTTATGACGGAGTTTTCGTGTCCCGGCCTGTGAAAAATAATTAATTAAAAATAAATCAAAATTAGCCGACGAAATCTAAATGAGAGTTGTTGAGCATATTCTCACCTACGCGTGCATATATAGAACGTTGAAAATTGAGCTCGTACGCAAAAGTTACAGATTTTACAAGTTCGAGGCACAAAATCTGAGGTTGTCTGGTTGGCCACGACGTGGCACAAATGGCCACGATGTGGTACCGTGACTGATGGGTGCCAGGGTTGTTAGCAGACGTCTCATCCATGGAAGATTATAAGAACAAGTCCATGACATGGTAAAGAAGACTACGACGTGGCGCCCAAAAATAGGACTATAAATAGAAGCCGATGGTTTCAGGTTTAGGTGCTCATTTCTTTTCTTTCTCGTGCCGAAGCTCTGTGTTTAAACCCTCGAAGCCATCCTAAAGCCCCAGTTTTCACATCCAAGTTCCGAAGGAAGGTTTTACGCTCCTGAGATTCCCGAGAAAATCAGTTTTTTCTAGTCGGAGTTCTGCTCGATTTTCGTATCATCTTCTTCAATCTATCAAGTGAGCTCATACCCCTTAATAAACCTTTTTAAATGATTTTAGATGCTTTTATGAGGGGGGGGATACAAGTTGAAACATTGTAGTTATTATATTAATCACATGTGATTAATAACTATCAAACAAATGGATTTAATATGCTTTTAACTGTTTTATCAATCAAACTACTCCAAACTATTTATCAAACTCTTCGACATGTTAAACACACTACCAAACTTACTTTTATATGCCAAACTTTTCTTTTACAACTTTCAAACTTATATATTGTCAAAATCATGTCTAATACATATACAGTTATAGAAGTAAGGTTTGAAGGACTTAGGACTGACAACTCACTTTAATTCCTGTTCCTTGTTTAGTTGTGGACTTAGAGTACCCTGTTGTTTGTCCGAGTGTCGTTGGATCCTTAGTCATATATTATGCATATATGTATAGATATAAAGGCTTTTATCTCAGTTCAATACATTCAGTCATACAAACAATTCTACTAGTAAGCTATAATAGGTATAGTTTAGGGACATACTACTCATTATTTCTAGTTCAATGAAGCATACAAAGAGTCAATTCATTCATGAGTGAATACTTACTATTATGTGAAACTATACAACTATACTATGATGAGAAACTAAGAAAACTTACTATTATGAGAATCTATACAACGATACTATTATGAAAAACTATACAAACATACTATGAAGAGAAACAGATAGAGAATACTATACTGAGAAACAATACATTCACTACACTAGTACATACAATACATATACAAATATACTGTAACATAAATGTGACCCACTTTTTCGGGACATGTCATCACTGCCATGGCTCTATTTGTATCAAGAGTCTCCTAGAGGGAGAGCATGATTTTGCGTATAGATCTATACTGGATTGACTATCCTACACCTTGTTGCTAGCTACAGTGGGACCTGCAGGTCTTTGGGTGCCAAATGTCATTACTTCCGACATCTTTCATCGTCGTGTTTATAGTCGATAGTATGGTACATTCAAATCACATTATACCTTGATAAAAATCTAGTTTAAGGTAGTTAGTATAGTCGTAGTTACTATAATACAACACTACAATACTACATTATTTTCCCTTTTGCATTCACTTTGTGATCATTTCACATAAACGATAATGTATAAACTATATTTTGTTAATGATAGTTACATTTGGGAAAATTACACACTTTTACTAGAAACGAACATACAAAACAGTCGGGCCTTGGTAGAAGGCTACTTTTAGTAGAAAATATAGGATTTTATAGGAGTTACAAACATTTACAAACATTCACATACTTTTACTACAACATTTACAAACTCATATTTCACACATTGTTACAAACATTTTGATACAAACAACGACACTTAAATACTTATGAACTCACCAGCTTAAAAGCTGATAAACTCTTTCAAAATAACTTGTATTCTCAGGTCATCAGTAGACAGGTACCGATGCCAGACTTTGAGAAGATGGAGCACATTCAAGACTCATCTTTTATTTTGATTTACATTTTTGGTGTCTTATAAACAACAAAACACACTTTTATTAAATTATATTATTAATGCAATGAATGATGTTGTTTTCTTGTTTACAATTATTCTGTGTTGTGATACTGTACATGACGTCCTCCACCCCTAAACGTTTCCGCCGTTCCGGTTTTGGGGTGTGACAGTAGCTCCAAAATCTTAGCATTGATCTATGTAGCTGAAGTCCATTTCCTTGATTAGATTTAGCACACTTTTCTTTAACTTCTTTCTTTTTCTTAGATCCTGCAATAACATCAAAATGTGATCATCACATCGTGTATTAAGAATATATGAATAGTAACTTGTTAAGATAATGACGTTTGGATAATGGATATACCTGAAGTAGAGTCACACAACTTGACTTCACTATCTTTGAGATCTTTCAGGTATTTTGGGTAGCTTCGCAACCAATGTCCCTTTAATTATTAATAGAAACATACGGAATCTTTAGGGTTTACACATGGAACTATCTTAGAATTATCCTTTCTCTTTACCATATGATCAAATAGTTTGACCATGGCCGATTCCTTTCCATTGGGAAGAGAAATCTTTTCTAGACCACCATCGTTACCATTGTTAATGTCCATGGAAACTTTGGAATTAGACCCTTCAAGAGTTTTTGCTTCGCTAGTGCTCTTAAGCATTTCTACTTCAGCAATAGTCAACATTTGGATTAGATCAACTAGGGTCATGTCGATATTCCTCATATGAAAGTTCTCAATGAATTAACCATATGACTTAGGAAGTGAAAGAAGGACCAAATCAATGGCTTGCTCCCTTGGAAAAATGACACCCGGTCTATCTAACTTGTCAATGTACGATTTAATTTCTAGAACATGTGCATACATAGAATTTCCATCTTGATGTCTACATGCTAATAAGGCTTGAGTAGTTTTTTTTATCTTTCAACTAAAGGAAAATGTGATGTAGGGAGTGTTAATGGAAGGGGGGGGGGGGAAGTAAGAGTTGGAGAAGCATAATGTCCAATTCCACCATTTCCTAATGAAGAGAAGATATTTTCACCTTGATTAGAAAGTGGAGGGTCATCCTCAGAAGAAAGATGAAAACCATCTGCAAACGAATAAGGAAGACCATCGTTGTCTTGACTCGACATCTATAATGAGAGAAAAAAGAATTCGAGTTAGTTGATTTTAATCCTTAGTTTTTTAACCCATAAATTTTAAATTAAGGCTAGGATCCATATTTTCGAATCTAACTTTGAAGAGGGATGTCATAATCAAATTGAAATCTATTTAAGGTAGGTAAGGATTTTACCAATTTCAATATTATGAAACTCCTAGATCTTTATAGGTTTATTGACTCTAATCAATGACATGTTTAATCTCATATTATGCTCTCACTTTTGTGATTGGGATGCTGAGGATCACAAATGAGATGTGAATAACCATGAAAATGTTCATTTTATCCATCAAACCCATTTCAAATTTAGTTTCCATTAGCTTTTGGAATTAAGCTATTAGACTGGGATTAGTAGATCCGAAAATAATGTCATCAATGTAAATTTAAACAATCATCATATGTTTACCCTCCTTCTTACGAAAGAATGTAGGATCAATAGTACCTTGTTTAAATTTGGATTGCTTAAGAAATCAAGTCAGAGTTTCATACCAGGCTCTCAGTGCTTGTTTGTGACCATATACTGCTTTATCCAAAACATAGCAATGATTTGGTTGTTCAACATAGACGGTTTCTTCTAGTTTACTATTCAGAAATGCACACTTCACATCCATTTGATATACATCAAAGTTATAGGAAAGAAAAATCCAAACTAATTCTAGTCTAGCCATCAGTGCGAATGTCTCCTCGTAGTCGATTCCTTCTTCTTAATAGTAGCCTTTAACTACCATCCTTGCCTTGTTGCGTATTATGTTTCCTTCTTTATCCATCTTATTATGAAATACCCATTCCATTCCAACAACAGAAGCAACCTTTGGAGTGGGAGCCAATCTCCATACTTTGTTTCGTTCAAATTTGTTATGTTCTTTCTGCATTGCTTGAGCCGAATCTATATAATCAAGAGCATTTTTTATAGTTTTAGGCTCAATTTTAGAAATGAAAGAGTTAAACATTCAAAATTCTAATTTTGAAAACAATGCAGTTTGTTTTACTTTTGGTTGAGCCCTTGTAAGTACTCCTGAAGGTGATTTGCCGATCACTTGGGATTGTGGATGATCTTTAGTTCGCTTAGTCATAGGAGGATGGTTCGGATCATAAGCTAGATTGAGTTAAGCGTAAACTTCTTCAAATTCCGATTGAACATCTGAGTCATTGTTTTTATTCTCCTCCTGGAGGTTTGCATCAGTATTGGAGGTTTATGTTGAACCTTCCCCTAGAATGGACTATCGGTATGTTGTGGTTGAGGTTCTTTCAGAATTGGTGGCTGCTGAGAAGTATCAATGTTTTTAGCCACTTCATCAACAATCTTCTTCAATTCATCTTCTTGATTGTCTTTGCCTTCGATTCCGAGGAACTGTTCATCAAACAAAATTTGAAATTCTTCATATAAATTCATAAGAGGAATTATCATGGAATTTGTTGATGGAAAGATTTCCCCAGACTGATAATCTTCTTTCTGATATCTCTTCATGTAGTTATCATCGAAGGTGACATAATATGGTTCTTTAATTTTTATTGATTTCTTGTTTAAAATCATATATGCCTTTGAAGTTAAAGAATTACCTAGAAAAATTCCTTCATTTGCCTTCACATTGAATTTGTTCCGTTTTTTTTAGTTGAAAATAAAACACCTGGAGCCAAACAAATGAAAGAATTTAACATTAGGTTTCCTATTTTTCAAAATCTCGTAAGGAGTAATGAGAAATGTTTTGTTGATGTAAGGACGATTTTGTGTGAAGCAAGCAGTTGCAATAGCGTCAGCCCAAAATGGAGAAGAAGAATCGCAAATAATAACATCATCCTAGAAGCTTCGCAAAGAGAGCGGTTTCGTCTTTCAACTACACTGTTTTGATGTGGAGTGTAGGGTGAAGAGAAATTGTGAGCAACCCATTTCCAGTTAAGAATTCTTCAAATGTTTGTTTTTTGAATTCCGAACCGTTGTCACTGTGAATTTTTCGAGTAATCTTTTGTAATTGAAGCTTAATTCGTTTGATGAAATCTATTAGCTTTGGAGTTGCATATGATTTCTATCAAAGAAAGAACACCCAAGTAAATCTAGAAAAATCATCAACAATAACTAGAATATATTTATTACCACTAATACTTTCGATGGCAGATAGACCTAAAAGATCAATGTGTAGTAATTCTAGTGGTTTAATGATTTTGGTATTGATGATGGTTTAGTGAGTCTTCCTACTTTGTTTTCCGAGATCACATGTAGCACATAAATGTTCCTTATTGAATTTTAGAAGATGTAGACCACATACAAGATCACCAATGATGAGCTTGTTTATATATTTGAAGTTTAGATAGGAAAGCCTTATGGGCTATAGCCAACTATCATCTGAAGATGCTTTCATAAGCAGGAAAGTAGATAGCTTCCCTTTGATTGAATTCGGATTCAAAGGATACATCTCTCCCTTCCTTTTGGACTTCAGAAGCACTTCCTTAGATTTATTTTCAATTATTTATGAACCTTCTTCATCAAACGATACCTTTAGTCCTGTACGTACAACCAATTACGAAACACTTATGAGATTGTGTTGCAGGCCCTTAACATATGCTACCTTTCGAATCGAGAATTCGACATTTGTAATCAGTTCGTAGCCTTTAATTTCCCTAGTGGCTTTATTTCCAAACTTGAATCTACCACCATCTTTTGAAGATATAAACTCTCATAATTCTTCTCTTCACCCATTAATGTGACGAGAACAGTCGCTGTCAACATACCATTTTGAATCGTATTGTTTGTCACGCATAACTAGGAAAAATTAGAGATATTTAGGAACCCAAACCATCTTGGGTCATTTTGAGGATTTTCTTTTCAAAACATGATTCTTCCCTTTTTTCAATTTTGAAAACTTCAATTTTATTATCATAAAGATTAATTTTAACAAAATTATCTTTTCGTTGAATGTACTCTCTGAATATCAGAGCCATTCTTTTTGAAAATGCCTTTTCCTCCTTTTTCAAATTTGCTTTGTATTCCTTGACATTAATATCTGGTTCCGAACTAACTTTACCTTTACCGTTAAAATCTTTCAAGTTGTTGATAGGTTTTGAAAACTGTGTTTGTGTAGAACACTTTGATTTTTGCTTTTTAATGGGTTTCAAAACTTCTGAATTGTCAAAACATTGATTTGAATTCTTGTTTTTTCCAAAAATGCTTTCTTTCTTGCAAAATTTTCTTATATCTAGCATTCATCTGCCTTTTCTTAGTAGTAAGTTCTTCAACATATTTATGAATGTTAGTTTTCGTTTTTTCTTTTCTGACAGGCGTTTCACTTTGTTCTGAAGAGGTGTCATTGGATACATCTTTTTTTCCACTTGGTCCAGCCTTTCCATAACAAAGTTCCACACAATTCAATGGTTCCGAAATGTATCTCCCTTTTGTTTTCCAGGAGGTCATTTTAGAAAGACCTTTTGTTTCGTCTACGTTGTCAATTGGCTTGGACCAAAAGAATTCATCATATCCATCCGCATTGTCATTATCAACCAAGGACGTTAGTTCTATAGTATCATTTTTTTCAATCCTGTTTAAAAAAAAAAAAAAACTGATTCGGTACAATTTGGATTTTCGGAAAAACAGTTGCCTTTACTTTCAAAACATCAGAACCTTTGTTTTCAATAATTCAAATGAATTCGATTGAGTTTTCTGAAATCAATTTTTTCTTGGGTTCCTCAACATTTTGCACAAAAATAGAACAATCAATTTCATCTTCTACTGAAATTTCACTCATATCACTTTCATAAAATTCAGAAACGTTTTAGAAACTAAAAGTATCTTATTAATTCAATTTTTTGTGCAAAGAGTCAAACTTTTTGTATAGTATTGAGTTTATTTGTTCATTATTTTTTCATTCAACATTTCCTTCAACATATTTTTATGGTCTTTGGACTGTACATATTCCTCGATTTTCTCAAGTCCAATCTTGTATGAATTCGAAACATCTTTTGAAGAAACAATCGATTCACATTTATAACAATCAACATCAATTTCATCCTCTTTCAATTCAAGAAAGGGTAAAATCATTTTATGCAGACCTTTCCTTATTTCACAATCCAAATGCAATTGAGTAATATTGAAAAATAAAAGCTTAGCAATTAAACAAAAAATATTCCTTTATTTCAAAAGTGTAAGATTGTCCCTTTTAAGATAAATAACATCATTACGTGATCTAGTAATCTCTAATTCAAAAGCCTCTATTGTTAATCTTCTCTCTTCGCTTTTAAATGTTACACTATTAATTAGACCAGTAAGATTAGAACTATTGAGACGAGTTTGTTTTAAACTATCACTAAAATTAGAAATAGTATATTTTAAATCGTCTAGTTCAGAATCATAATGGGAGACGGGAATATTAAGAAATTTAAGTATAAAATGTACCTTATTGACCACTTTCTCGCATTCCTTAACTTGCTCCAAAGCAGTCTTTGCAGCAAAGAATCTTTTTGGAAGCCTAACCACCGTCAATATGTGACAACCCGAAATTTATTCCATCATTGTAACCTACTTTCCGCTAATAAAATACTTATTATTATTATTATTATTATTATTATTATTATTATTATTATTATTATTATTTCAATAAATTTTTAGGGTTAAACAAATAAAACAATGTTTTATTTTATATTTATATTTATTGAAATAAATAAAACACGTGTAATATCCTTAATTTTGTTTAAGAAAATCTAGTTTACGAGGTAAGTCGGGTTACGACCGTTTAATCGGGTAAAACTTTAAACCTCGTTTAACATAAGTATCGGGTAGTCGTATACCGAGTACAACACTCAAGCCCTATATAAGGGTGATTGGACATTCTTTTGAACCATTTACCACCTTAAACACTCTCTCTATCTACTTTCTCTCCTCAAGTCCGATTTCAACCCAAAAACCGCAAGTTTCCGCCTCCAAAACGTAAGTTCTCTCATCCTAGCTTGTTCTAAAGATCCTTGCATGTAATTATAGCTGGAGAATCATCCAAAAACGACATGAATAAGGAGTTTACGGCCCAAGAACACTCTTAGTGTGACATCCCTAAAATCACGGTCAGAAAAGACCGGTTTTATTTATGCTTTTAAAATAATTTCAGATTAAATCCTTTTGATTTAAAAGAGTTGCGGAATTTGTTCCCAAAAACAAAATATGATAAGATAATATTTATCAAAGAATTTCATCAAGAGATGCATTTTCATTATATAATCAAAACTCGGGATGTCATGTTTCGATACAGACCATAAATCATAAATATATATACATCTTATGCGCTTGCATCACTTCCTGTAATACAAATAAAACTGAGTGGGTCAGGCTTGGGAGCCTGGTGAGCATATAGGGTTTTCAACCCACAATAAATAAATTATATTTAATTTCACCAACCAACAATAACCCGATTACCTATTCCTGTTATAACACCAAAATTATACACATAACACGTATTTCGTAAAAAATACTTCATAATTATGCGTTAGAATAGAGTAACTGCACACTCACTTGATATGAAGATGATCGGGCAGCACTACGACTTGTAGAAGTAGTATTTCTCCGTAGATCTGGAAGATCTTCACAAAACTGGGTTCCTTGCGGGCAGAGCTTCGGCTCGGGAATCGCACTTCTCGGGGTCTTCGGGGCTTCGGGACTTGCTTCGGGGCTCGGGAATATTACCGGGGCTTCGGGGTATAAACGGCATGCAAATCGAGGCAAAAACTATAGAGAAAGGAGAGAAATTTTTAAAAGAAAGGAGCTGCCCTCGTATCTCCTTTTATAGGAGGCTGGACCCTCGCGCGTACACTGGGCGTACGCCTCGGATCGTCAGCGCTTGCATCATCGGCCCTCTTCGTCATCGCATACAAACTCCGAACACTCGAGTGGTACGCTGGGCGTACACCAGTACGCTGGGCGTACTTCAGATGAGTTCGGTGACTCCCCTTCGGATAATATCGGATATAATAAATAAATTTAAATATTAATTATTTAATAAACTTTGAAAACTCATATCTTCTTCATACGAACTCCGTTTTCAATGTTCTTTATATCCACACGTAGGTGAGACTACGTTCTACAACTTTCGTTTAGACTCCGTCGGCTAATTTTGAATTTATTTTTATTATTTATTTTTAGGAGGCTAGGACAGAAAAACTTCGTTATAAATTCATAACTTCTTCGTCCGACGTCCGTTCTCGCCTAACTTTTCATCGTTTTGCTACTAACAACGAGATCTTCGATTCTTGTTTAGATTTTTTCGGCTAAAAACCGCTCGATCTCAAATCGAGTATTCGGGCTGCATACTGCCAAGTCGAAACTTCAGAAAATCATAACTTCCTCATATGAAGTAAGATTTGGGCGTTTTATATATATTTGGAAACCTCGTTTCAACTACTACAACATTATCCAAAGATATCAACTTTATTTTACACATAAATTTTGACGCTCATTTTATTCTTAATTAATCATATCACATAATTGAGCAATTAAGCATGAAACACATAATACTCAAATAATATGTTCTTATCATTTCAATTTGGGTTACAAAGGTTAACCTAGACTATTACATTGCTAAAAATGGAAAGCCCAGAAACACGGGCATTACAATTCTCTCCACCTTAGAATGATTCCGTCTCCGGAATCACACATCAACAAACAAATGCGGATAGCGACCCATCCTGTCACTCTCCGTCTCCCACGTGAGATTCGGCTCATTCGTGTGTTTCCATCGGACAAGCACTAACACAACCATCTTACGTCGCAACTTCTTAGTCTTTCGGTCAACGATTGCCTCTGGTTCTTCAATCAACCTTTTGTTCTCATCGATTCTTAACTCCGAAAGTGGAATCATGTCGGGAACTTCTCCCATGAACTTCCTCAAATAACAGACATGAAAAGTGTTATGAATTCTATTCAGTTCTTCTGGTAGTTCGAGCTTGTAAGCTTGGTTCCCAATCCTCTGAAGAACTTTAAACGGTCCAATAAACCTTGGACTTAATTTTCCCCTTTTACCAAATCTTATAAGGCCCTTCCACGATGAGACTTTAAGCAAAACCGAATCTCCAACTTTAAAAGTCATTGGTCTTTGCTTGTTGTCAGCATAACTCTTTTGACGATCCTGAGTTGCTAACATTCTTTCCCTAATTATTTTCAACTTTTCAGCAGTTTGATGAACCAACTCGGGTCCCATAAACTGCTTTTCCCCAGCCTCAAGCCAACAAGACGGCGTACGACACATATGTCCATACAAAGCTTGATAAGGTGCCATATTTATGCTCGAGTGGAAACTATTATTATATGAAAATTCTACCAAAGTTAAATGTTCATCCCAGTTACCTTGGAATTCCAGAGTACATGCTCTCAGCATATCTTCAAGTGTTTATATCGTCCGTTCGCTCTGACCATCAGTCTGCGGATGGTAAGCTGTACTTAAACACAACTTGGTATCCAATTCCTCTTGTAGACTTTTCTAAAATCTTGAGGTGAAACGGCTATCACGATCCGATACAATTGTTAACGGAACACCGTGAAGCCTCACAATTTCCTTCACGTAAGAATTCGCAAGCTTTTCCATAGACCATTTATCCTTGGCTGCTATGAAATGTGCACTCTTAGTGAATCGATCGACGACCACCCAAATCATGTCGTGACCATTCTTTGTTCTGGGCAGGTTAGTGACAAAATCCATAGTAATGTCTTCTCACTTACCCATAGGCACATGCAATGGTTCTAAACTCCTGTACGGTTTCTGATGTTGTGTCTTGACTCTTGCACAAATCACATACTCAGCCACATACTTTGCAACATCAAGCTTCATCGTCAGCCACCAGCAGTAGGGTTTCAGGTCCCTATACATTTTAGTGCTACCGGGATGAAGCTAGTACATGGTCTTGTGAGCTTCTTCCATTAAAAGATCTCTGACTCCTCCTATCTTAGGTATCCAAATCCGATCTTGGAACACCTTCAGTCCATGACTGTTTATACCGAACACCAACGTTTTGCCCAAACTTTCCTCCTTTCGGTCATTCTTCTCAGAAGCTTCGCTTTGAGCTTTCTTTATACTTTCCAAAATATTCAAGAGAACTTTAATTCTCAACGCTCTTGGCCTTTTTCTTTCAAGATTGAATTTTCGACTGAGAGCATCAGCAACAACATTTGCTTTACCAGGGTGGTAAAGTATCTCACAGTCGTAGTCCTTAAGTAATTCTAGCTAGCGTCGTTTCCTCAATTCAATTCCTTCTGATTAAAGAGATATTGGAGACTCTTATGACCAGTGAAAATTTTGCACTTCGTGCCATTGAGGTAATGCCTCCATATTTTCAGAGCGAAAACTACCACTGCCAACTCCAAATCATGAGTCGGGTCGTTCTTTTCATGCTCTTTCAGCTGTCGAGACGTATATGCTATCACCTTATCTCTTTGGGTCAGAACACAACCCAATCCAACCCCAGATGCATCGCTATAAACAGCGAAGTCTTCAACTCCATCGAGTAGAGAAAGTATCGGTGCCTCGCATAGTCTCTTCTTTAGCTTCTCGAACGCTTCTTTATGTTTATCACTCCAAGCATAAGTAACTCCTTTGTGGGTCAAAGTTGTTAATGGACTAGCGATCGAAGAAAAGCCTTGGATAAACCTTTGTTAGTATCCGGCTAATCCTAAAAATCTTCGGATCTCCGTGGGACTTTTTGGTTGTTCCCACTTCATCACAGCTTTGATCTTTGCTGGATCAACCATTATCCTTTCTTGGTTGACCACGTGACCCAAGAATTGGACTTCTCGAATCCAAAAATCACATTTGGAGAACTTTGCATACAGCTTCTCCTTCTTCAGAACTTCTAACACTTCTCGCAAGTGTCTGCCATGCTCCTCTTGGCTTTTCGAATAAATCAGAATGTCATATATGAACACTATCACAAATTTATCTAGGAACGGATTACAAACCCTGTTCATTAAATCCATGAATGATGCTGGAGGATTGGTTAGTCCAAATGACATAACCAAGAACTCGTAGTGTCCATAACGCATTCTGAATGCAGTCTTCTTTATATCCTGCTCTCTTACTCTTAGCTGATGATATCGTGACCTAGGATAGATCTTTGAGAAATAGCTCGAACCTTGAAGTTGATCGAACAGATGATCAATCCTCGACAACGAATATCTATTCTTTATCGTTGCCTTATTCAGCTCTCTATAATCGATGCACGTTCTCATACTTCCATCTTTCTTCTTCACGAATAACACCGGAGCTCCCCAGGGTGATGAACTAGGTCTAATGAAACCTTTGTCCAATAACTCCTGAAGTTGCATCATCAGCTCCTTCATCTTCGTCGGTGCTAATCGAGAAGGTGTTTTTGCTATTGGCGTCGTCCCTGGCAACAAGTCTATTCTAAACTCTACTTGTCTATCTTGCGGTAATCCGGGAAGATCTTCGGGAAATACTTCCGGATAATTACATACAACGGCAATATTTTGCATCACCTGCTTTTCCTTCTTAGCATCGATCACGAATGCTAAGTATGACGTACACCCTTTGGTCAAACATTTTCTGGCTTTCATTAGTGAAATGATTCCAGAACTTACTCTGCGTTTATCTCCATACACCATAAACGATTCCTTCCCCGGCGGGTTTACTTTGACTATCTTCTTTCTGCACAATATCTCGGCGTCATTGGTGCTAAGCCAATCCATTCCCCATACGATGTCGAAACCCTTAAGTTCTATAGGTAATAATTCCTCGTGAAACTTATTCCCATTTAAGTCAATTAAGATGTTTTTCATACGATGGCTAATAGGTACAAAGTTTCCACTAGCAACTTCGACTAATAAAGCATTATCTAGTTTTTCAACAGGCAAAGCTAGTTTTCTACCAAATTCATGCGATATAAAGGAGTAGTTGGCTCCAGAATCAAATAAAATTTGGGCAGGCAAATTGTTAACGAGAAAGGTACCTGAAGCGACATCAGCTTCATCTTTAGCAGCTTCCAGTGTCATCTGGAATGCTCTTGCCTTTGGCTTTGGCGGAATGTTGGGTCTAGCTGCTTCCTTCTTTTTCAGACAATCCCTTGAGATGTGCCCCTCCTCACCACAACTATAGCAAACTTTTTTTGTGAGGGTGCATTGATTGGCATGGTGCCTTGGCTTTCCACATTTGTAGCATGTGGCCGCTACCTAACATTTTCCATGATGCTTCTTCTTACATTTGTCGCACCATTTGGCTTCGCCTCCACCTCCCCTCGAACTAGAATTCGAGAACATGTTTCTCTTGTTGGACCCTGAAGTTCCATCGAACTTCCTCTTTTCACCAACATCTATCCTTTCCAGACCCTTTTATTTATGTTGGGCCTCCACATTCTTAGCTGCTAGAACAGCCCTTTTCAGAGTAGTTGCCATCTTGATTGTCGGGCCAAAGTCGGCAGGCAATCCATTGGTGAACCTCTCAATCTTGGAGAGTTCCGTTGGTACTAGGTACGGAAATAACTTCATTTTCTCAGTGAACGTAGTAGCATAGTCATCTATGCTCATCCTTCCCTTCTTCAAGTTTTGGAACTCATTGTTCAGATCAATCAGATCTATCTCTGAAAAATATTGCACTCTTAGTTGTTCCGAGAACTCTTCCCATGACATTTTCAGGACTTCCCCTCGTGGCATAGTATCTGCTAACAGCTTCCACCAACTCAAGACTCCAGTCTTCAGTTGTCTAACTGCGAAAACAGTCTTCTGCTTGTTACTATAGTTGCAACTTTCAAATACCATCTCCATTTCAGAGATCCAATCCATTATCTCAACAGGCTTCGGGCTTCCAGAAAGACTTGGCAGCTTGGCGACCTAGAAATTCTTGTACATTCGCCCATCCTTGTTGTTTCTCCTTTCCGGATCATTCCTTTGTTCTCCTTGAGTCCCAACTTGACTCATAATGCGACTATTGTTCCCTTCCTCCGATTGCTCGGGAGTCAATTCAGGTTCCTCAATAGGTATGATAGGTTCGTCCCTATTATTATGCAACATCTATCGCATCTCATCCCTTTGTTTGGCTAACATAGCCCGAATAATGGCTTGCACCCCAACCATTGTTATTGGTTCTGGTGCTGCTGTTAAAACAGGTGCTTGCTCAATCACTGGCGGTTGATTCCTATTTTCATCCGCGTTTCCAGCACCACTTCTTGTTCTCACCATTTTTGATCTATACACCGAATAAGGTGAAATTAGATCCTTATTCACGATAGATATTCAAATCATCCTTATAACTCCGAAACGTTTACATGTTAGTTCTAATACCGTAGATACACGCTTAGAATCCTACACACACAAGGTTTCCAGATCCAGTCGGCAACAGACCATAGATCCGAACAAATAATATCATATATGGCAACATGTAACATTTAGCACATAAAATCATTTTGGACAACTTTCCTAAAATAAACTAGTGCTTGTGTCAAAAATTTAACAGACACACACCTCGCAATCTCCACTTAGAATTCTAAGTTTAAGTCTAGAAATCCTACAAATTCCTAGTTCGCTTAAACTAATGCTCTGATACCAACTGTGACATCCCCAAAATCATGGCCAGAAAAGACCGTTTCATTTATGCTTTTAAAATAATTTTAGAGTAAATCCTTTTGATTTAAAAGAGTTGCAGAATTTGTTCCCAAAAACAAAATATGATAAGTTAATATTTATCAAAGCATTTCATCAAGAGATGCATTTTCATTATATAATCAAAACTCGGGATGTCATGTTCCGATACAGACCATAAAGCATAAACGATAACATTACAAGTCATTCAAAAAATATATACATATACAGACTTGCAAACAAAACAACTCGATGATTCATCCATCTTATGCCCTTGCGCCACTTCCTGTAATACAAATAAAACTGAGTGGGTCAGACTTGGGAGCCTGGTGAGCATATAGGATTTTCAACCCACAATAAATAAATTATATTTAATTTCACCAACCAACAATAACCCGATTATCCATTCCCGTTATCCTCACTTTACGTCCCTAAAACAACATCTATCTCAAGGGACCTAATCTAGGTTTTTCATCGGGACGGACATTACTGCTAAAGGGTTTCCTCAACAATAGATATCCTAAAGGCAACCATGAGGGGGATAGAGTACACCGGTCAACACATCGTTCACAACACCTATAGGTTATGAACTTGCTAGCATTCCACAAGACTATCTCATCATGAGTATCTGGTCGTTATCCATACTCCGCTAAATAACTAGGTCAACAACAACAACATCGAGGCCTCTCATCTGTTTATCACACATCAACTATCTACCCATGTTCTACCCAACATATTAGTAGATAAAAAGATATATTTTTATACATAGTTTAAAACCTGTATAACATGTTCAATCAATACATATTCCACATAAAAGATGAGGCACACACACATAACACATATTACATAGGAATAAATCGGATCTATGAGATAGAAGAAAGTGAATATACATTCACGTATATAACAACAAAATTATACACATAACACGTATTTTGTAAAAAATACTTCATAATTATGCGTTAGAATAGAGTAACTACACACTCACTTGATATGAAGATGATCGGGCAGCACTACGACTTGTAAAAGTAGTATTTCTCTGTAGATCTGGAAGATCTTCACAAAACCGGGTTCCTCGCGGGCAGAGCTTCGGCTTGGGAATCGCACTTCTCGGGATCTGTTTATCACACATCAACTATCTACCCATGTTCTACCCAACATATTAGTAGATAAGAAGATATATTTTTCTACATAGTTTAAAACCTGTATAGCATGTTCAATCAATACATATTCCACATAAAAGATGAGGCACACACACATAACACATATTTCATAGGAATAAATCGGATCTATGAGAATACCCTAATCCAAAATATATCATACTATCCCTCTATACGACACTCTACTATGTAAACACGTGTAACCAGGGCTTCCCGAAAGGAAAGCAACACTACATGTATATATCTATACAGGACGGACGCTACTACATCATGACTGTTATTTACAGTTTGAGTCGACTAGGCCTAGGGATGGCACTACATCACTACATTGCAGATGACCGGGAAGGTCATCGGACCCTCTATAATCACTCAGTTTAGTTACATGAGAAATCATATCCATATTCAAATTAACACACTAAGAGTTAAAGTCTAAACTAATTCCCGAAGTAATGAACATACATTGAAGTTGCAACACTACTATGGTAAATCAGCAATAATTTTACTCAGCTACGCTACTTGTATGAAACATACTATCTTATTTTAGCACTGATAGTCTCAATGAAAATACTTTTACACACTTAATGGATTTAGCATACACATATCTAAAATTGGAAAATATAGGATTTTCTAGGGATTTCTACTACTCTTAACATTTATTTCAGCTTTTATATTACTTTATTGTAAACACTTTTATACAAGGAATGACACTAAAATCTTATGAACTCAATAGTTTTATGCTGATACTCGTTTTCAAAATAACTTGTATCCTCGTGTCAAAGATAGACAGGTACTGGTGCAACTTTTGAGAAGATGGAGCATATACAAGACTCATCTTTTATTTTTGTTATACTTTTGGTGTCTATCAATTGTATAGAACACGTTTGTATCTAAAATCACTATATTAATGAAATGGTTGTTGTCACTTGTTTTTACTATTATGCAATTGTTATGATACTGTACATGACGACCTCCACCCCAGAACGTATTCTGCCGTTCTCGGTTTTGGGGTGTGATAGATTGGTATTAGAGCTTTGTTTGTAGTGAATCAAGTATATCAACCCATAAAAGATATACGAACTATAAACACTTCGGGACTAAAACACTCTGACCAAGAATATATACTTTTAAATACTCAAATATTTAATTAAGTATGTATACATACATTAACCAATACAAAGGGTCAGTATCATAATAGAATAAAACAGAAGTATTAAAGATCGTTGAACAACACAATTAAGCTTAGAGACATATAGTCACACCTGGGTGGATGTAGCCTGATCAACTACATCTCTCTAGGGGTGACTAGCATGTACCTAAGAGTGATTGTGGTGTTGCAACTAGTCTAAAACTTACCAACACTACCACAAGAAAAAGAATACTATAGGAGTATTATGTACTCTACTAACTGCGTATGTGATAACCAAAAGGGTCGTTACTAGTAGGACAACAGTTGCTAAGTGGATACATCATGGTTACCTTTGACCAGGGCGCTATAGACTCAGAATCTGTGACCTTTGCTTCATTTCCCGTTCTTGTTTGATTGGGGGTCTGGAGTTAGGGTTGCTTATTCGAAGGACTATCTTGCTCCGGTTACATGTAATTGGTATGCACTATGCAAGTATTGGGGCGACCAGTAATGATCATCTTATAAGTATTCTAGATTAGTATGTCTATTAAACTTTCTTTCCCCATTCTCGCGTAGATAACATGGTTGGCTTCCACCATCCTGGAGATCCGTATTATCCGAACCAAGGCAATGGGGGATGGCTAGATGAGGAGCCAGAAGATGATCACCCGATCCCTAAGGATGATCACCGTGCTGAAGGATTTTCGGATGGCTCCGACTCCAAGCCAGAAGTCAACAACCTGCCCCCAACAGCTCCAAATCCTAACCCCCATCCAGTATTTCGAGGCCCCACTCCCAGGTGGGCAATAAACTTGAACCGATGGAGCGATGAGGAGGGTCAGCCCATACCTTTCGACGGAGACCGAAGATTCTACAACATAAGCGAAGGAGGATCAGCAGACCAAGTCTTACCCATCATGGTCCATAGGATCGCCAGGAACACCGAACAAGGTCAAGTAGCTATCAGCAGGGTAGTGGAAATTGATGCCAACTCCAACATTAACACTGCCCGCATCCACCTACTAGCAGAAGCCATGGATAGGACTCGGAGGACCAATGAGGTTCTGCGGCAACAACTAGCTGCATCCCGGGCGGAAGTTAGGGAAATCCGAGCACGTCAGAGGGTTCAGGAGAGACACCTTCAGGAAGTTGTTCGCCAAATGGCTGATCTTAGGGTTCGCCCAACGAGTACCCGTCGTTAGTAGAAGATATCTACTTGTCTTTCCTTTTTGTTTAAGGAACAACTTTCTCTTTTGGTGCTCGGTAGAGCACTTGCTTGTAAACATTCCTAACTTCGAAAGTACTCTAATTAGGTCTCTAGGCTGCCAACATTTTCCCTTATGATTTGATCTAAGAGCTATTGTTAGGTCACTTTTCCCGAATTTGTATTACATCGTTAATATCAGTAATATTGGCAGCTATCTACTCTGGTACTATGACTCTATCAAACTAAAAAAAAAATTGTACTATGATTTAGTCCATGAAATACTATCATCATATTTGCAATTGATACTCACTACTGTCATCATCTCTATGAACTTTCAATAAAAGATGCCTCCATGTAAGCGCCCGAGCAGAGGCAGACCTATAGCTCAAACTCCACCTCCACCACCCCCTCCTCCACAGATTGATCCGGTGATATTCCATATGGCTGTAACCGCAGCCGTAATGGCCGCTATGGCCCAAATGAATTCCGTCGATGCTAATGGAGCCAGAATGGGCACCAACTCCAGACATGGTGAAATTCCCCCACGTGCACAGGGGTGTACCTATAAAGATTTCATGAGCTGTAAACCAACATTTTTCAATGAGACCGGAGGAATCCTTGCTCTGTCCCAATGGATCGAAAGAGCTGAAGCCGTTTTTCAAAATGTGCTCATGCCCTGAAGAGAGAAAAATCAAGTTCGTTGTTGCCACCTTCACTAAAAGGGCCCTGACATCGTGGAATGGCCATGTTAATTCACTCTCCTTAGTAACAGCCAATGCCATGGGCAGGGACACACTAAAGGACCTACTGAGAAAGGGGAACTACCCTAGAGGCGAGGTTCAGAAGCTTGAGAGGAACTCTGGAACCTCAAGATGAAGGGGACATATATAGTGGCTTATACGGCCAGGTTCTGCGACCTGGTGGCTATGTGCCCTAACATGATCCCTTATGAGAGTAAGAAAATCGAATGATACATCTGGGGTTTAGTGCCCCCATATCAAGGAAACGTTCTATCTTCACATCCTACAACCTTTGACAGTGCCAAGGAGTTGGCCCACATGTTGATTGATCATGAAACTCCTTCCACTCCAGTAACAACAACCACAACTGCCACTGCATCACCCAAATCAACTGACAAAAATAGGAAGCGTTGGGATCAAAAGAAGGGAAAGAAAACTCAAACCTCCTCCAAAGACCAACAAATCGTGGCAGTCCATGCTGCCACCACTCCTGCTACCCCTGTACCAGCAAAAACCTATGTTGGGAACCTGCTCAAGTGCCCCAAGTGCCCCTTCCATCACAACGGCCCCTTCCATGAATTGTACTGCACCAACTGTGGTCGGAAGGGCCATACCGTCCGGTTATGCAGATCCTAACCCAAACCCATTTCTCAAGTCTCTAGGTCGGGATTGAGCCCGACCTGCTATGGCTGCATCGAGGTTGGCCATTTCAAGAAGAACTGTCCAAAGGCCGGGAATACGGGAGGAAGAAGAATACTACTCGCTATTGGCCACAACGAAGCAGTATCGGACCCCACAGTAGTCATAGGTACGTTCCTTCTCAACAACTCTTATGCTTGTGTCTTATTCGATAGTGGAGCTGAAAGAAGCTTTATAAACCAAAACTTTAAACAATTACATAAGAAAACCCCACAACCACTAAAAGAAACATTCATCGTAGAAATAGATAACGGAAATACAGAGAGCTCTAACGAAATCTACGTAGGTTGCACTCTCACTCTAGATGATCATACTTTCCCAATCGATCATACCAGTGTTGATCAAGAGTTTCGATGTCATTGTGGGGATGGACTAGTTGAGTCTCCATCGTGCTGATATTCTGTGTTTCGACAAAGCCATCTGCCTAACTCTACCGAATAACGAAACTCTGTTAATCTACGGAGACAAACCCAGTACGAGCCTTCACATCATCTCGAGTATTCAAGCCTAGAAGTGCTTGTGTAAGGAATATCGCACATTCCTTACTCACGTTGTTGATACGAGCCAGAAAACGAAAAATCTAAAAGACTTCCCCGTCGTGTGCGACTTCCCCGACGTCTTCTTAGAAGAACTACCAGGTTTACCTCCTAAACGTCAGGTTGAGTTCAGAATCGAGCTAATCCTAGGAGCTACCCCCATAGCTAAATCGCCCTATCATCTAGCACCTGCTCAAATGCAAGAAATGTCCGGTCAACTTAACGAGCTGCTCAGCAAGGGGTTTATAAGACCAAGCTTCTCACCCTGGGGAGCATCGGTCTTGTTTGTAAAGAACAAGGACGGATCATTCCGTATGTGCATCGACTACAGAGAGCTCAACAAACTGACGGTCAAAAATCGCTACCATCTTCCCCCTATAGACAACCTATTCGACCAACTACAAGGGGCGAGTTACTTTTCCAAGATTGATCTTAGGTCCGAGTATCACCAGTTACGAGTGCTCGAGGAAGATGTTCCAAAAACATACTTCCAAACTCGTTATGGACACTACGAGTTCGTAGTGATGCCCTTTGGACTGACTAATGCACCCGTAGTATTTATGGATTTTATGAATAGGGTGTGTCGTCCTTACTTAGATCAGTTCGTCACTATCTTTATTCACGATATACTTGTATACTCTCGGAGTGAGGAAGAACAAAGGAATCATCTACGATGAGTCCTAGAAACCCTACGATCGGAGAAGTTATACACGCAGTTCTCCAAGTGTGAATTTTGGATTCGAAAAGTCGAATTCTTAGGACATGTGGTTGGTGAGGAAGGAATCCACGTGGAATCATATAAGGTTAGAGCTGTCGAGAACTAGTCAGCACCGAAGATGCCTACAGATATTCATCAATTTCTACGCCTCGCTGGCTACTACCGCAGATTCATTCAGAACTTCTCTCAGATTGCAAAACCCCTCACTACATTGACTCAGAAAGGCGTGACATTTGAATGGGGAGAGAAATAGGAGAAGGCATTCCAAACCTTGAAGTGATCCCTATGCACCGCACAGGTATTGTCCCTTCCTGAAGGGATAGATGATTTCATGGCATACTGCGATGCATGAAATCAAGGGCTCGGTTGTGTCCTGATGCAACGAGGTAAGGTCATCGCTTGTGCTCGAGACAACTGAAGAAACACGAGACCAACTACACCACGCACGACCTTGAGTTAGGAGCGGTCGTATTCACTCTAAAGATCTGGAGACATTACATGTATGGTACGAAGAGCACAATATACACTGACCACAAAAGCCTCCAACACATACTGAAGCAGAAGGAGCTCAATATGAGACAACGACGGTGGGTCGAACTACTCAATGATTAAGACTGCGAGATTCGTTATCACCCAGGAAAAGCCAATGTAGTAGCAGATGCCCAAAGTAGAAAAGAGTATTATGGCCGAAGGGTCAAGTCGTTAACAATGACTATCCATTCGCATCTATCCGCACAGATTAAGGAGGCTCAGCTCGAAGCTTTAAATCTTGAGAATGTGGCGGGAGAATCCTTACGTGGAATGGATAAGAACTTGGAGGTCAAGGGTGATGGAGCCTATTATTTCATGGACCGAATCTGGACGCTGCGTCACGGTAGTTTTAGAGACTTAGTCATCAAGGAAGCACACAACACTCGATATTCCATTCACCCAGGTTCAGATAAGATGTATCTGGATCTCAAAAAGTTATACTGGTGGCCTAATATGAAATCAGAGATTGCTACCTTCGTGAGTAAATGCCTTACCTGCTCGAAGGTCAAGGTTGAATACCAGAAGCCATCAGGTCTTCTACAGCAACCGGAGATACCAAAGTGGAAGTGGGAGCGGATCACTATGGATTTCATAACTAAGCTACCCAGGATAATGGGTGGGCTGGATACTATATGGGTCATCGTCGACAGATTGACCAAGTCCGCACACTTCCTACCCATCAAGGAAACAGACAAGATGGAGAAACTCACAAGACATACATTAAGGAAATAGTACGGCTGCATGGTGTCCCTAAATCTATTATCTCTGATAGAGATAGTAGGTTTACTTCATGATTTTGGCAATCACTGCAAAGTGCCTTAGGGACGAGGCTGGACATGAGTACAGCTTACCATCCGCAGATCGACGAGCAAAGTGAAAGGACTATCCAAACCCTCGAGGACATGTTGTGGGCATGCGTGATTAACTTTGCTAAGGCATGGGATACCCACTTACCCCTTGTATGGTTTTCTTACAATAACAGTTATCACACGAGCATCAAGGCAGCCCCGTTCGAAGCCCTTTACGACCGGAAGTGCAGATCCCCTCTGTGTTGGGCTGAGGTGGGTGACACTCAGTTAGCTAAAGGACGATTTCCTGACATCGCTCTCACGGTTCCGGAGATCATTCGAGAAATAACCGAGAAGATTGTACAGATTCGCAAACGACTAAAAGCCGCTATGATTCGACAAAAGAGCTACGCAGACAAACAGAGAAAACCCTTGGAATTCCAGGTAGGAGACCGAGTCCTTTTGAAAGTCTCTCCCTTGAAGGGCATGATACGCTTTGGGAAGCGTGGAAAGTTGAATCCAAGATACATAAGGCCTTTCGAGATTCTCGCCAGAATCGGCCCCATAGCTTACAAACTTAATTTACCCAGCGAGCTCAGTAACATACACTCTACCTTCCATGTCTCAAACTTGAAGAAATGTCTATCCGACGAGACTCTCGTAATCCCACTCGACGAGATTAAGGTCAGCGAGGGCCTTAACTTCGTGGAAGAGCCTACCGAGATAATGGACCAAGAAGTCAAACGAACGAAACAGAGCCGCATGCCAATTGTGAAGGTTCGTTGGAACGCCAAACGAGGACCGAAGTTCACTTGGGAGCGCGAGTACCAAATGAAACTCAAGTATCCCCATCTCTTTGCTTAGTTTTATTGTATAGTTCAGCTACCTAGATTCTAAATTTCGAGACGAAATTCCCTCTAACGGGGGATGATGTGACAATCCAAAATTTATTCCATCATTGTAACCCACTTTCCGCTAATAAAATAGTTTTTATTATTATTATTTCAATAAATTTTTGGGGTTAAACAAATAAAATAATTTTTTATTTTATATTTATATTTATTGAAATAAATAAAACATGTGTAATATCCTTAATTTTGTTTAAGAAAATCTAGTTTACAAGGTAAGCCGGGTTACCACCGTTTAATCGAGTAAAACTTTAAACCTCCTTTAACATAAGTATCGGGTAGTCGTATACCGAGTACAACACTCAAGCCCTATATAAGGGTGAGTGGACATTCTTTAGAACCTTTTACCACCCTAAACACTCTCTCTATCTACTCTCTTTCCTCAAGTCCGATTTCATCCCAAAAACCGCAAGTTTCCGCCTCCAAAACGTAAGTTCTCTCATCCTAGCTTGTTCTAAAGATCCTTGCATGTAATTATAGCTTAAAAATCATCCAAAAAGGGAATGAATAAGGAGTTTACGGCCCAAGAACACTCTTAGGCCGTAAACCCCTAAAAAGATGCCAATCATGCCCTAAATCTCTCCTTTAGGATTAGAAACTAGTTTAGGATTAAACCTTGAAGTGTTTGAGTCGTAAATCATCAACTTTGGGGGCTTGAAAGAGGGTTTGCAGCCCAAGAACATTCTTAGACCGTAAACTCCCTCAATCCATGCAAATCAAGCCTTAAACCCCATTTTGGCCTTATACCTTCATTTAGAAATGGTTAGGAATGAGCAAAGGACCTCAAAAACGAAGATTAAGGGCTTCCCAAGAGTTTACTACCGTAAACCATGGGTTTTACGGCCGTAAACTCCCAAGGAGTGGTCCTAGGACCATAAACTCCAAGGGAGTACCCTCCTTTAACCCTAAATACCCCTTAAGCCTCAGATTAATCCCTAGAACTACCCCTAGTATTGTATGAACCCTTAAAGCACTCAAACCCACTTCTTCCATGAGTTTATGGCCGTAAACGCATGGAGGAAATGGTCCCCCAACCGTAAACTCACTCAAGGTGAGTTTTAGAAGAGTAAACTCCATAGTGAGGTCTCATACTCTTTCATTGCAACCCAATAGCCTCCTAACACTTAACCAAAGAATTTTCCTTCACATTAGGATGTATATATGTTTTAGATTAGTGTTTCATCCACTAAATTTATGAAAACATGTTTCTTCATATGTCACTAGGTTTATAAAGTGTGTTCGAGTCCTCACTTGACACCAAACACACAACCGAGATTCTTATCCGATTCACTCGCGTCAGGTGAGTTCATACCCCTTAATTAACCTTTTTAAATGTATTTTTACATGTTTTAGGGGGGGGGGGGATACAAGTAAATCTAATAAGTTCTAATTTCTAATCATATGTGATTTATAGCTTACAAACAAAAAGGATCTCTCTATACTTTTATCAAATTGTCAATAAAATTGTGTTAAATATTCGTCAAACGCATTTTCTAAATTAAGTTGTTGTTAAACTATAATTCAAATTGTATTTGAATTACTTTTCCTTTAAATTATATCGACATCCATATATTTATATAAATAAGACTTGAAGGACTTAGGACCGATAGCTCACCTTATTTCCTATTATTGTTTGATTGTGGTCTTAGGTATTTTGTTATCCATCCGACTGTCGTTGATTTCTTACTTATATATCATATATATTGTGTTAGACATGAAAGTTTTCATCTTATATACTACCTTTGTAAATCAAAGGCATGCGACTCTACACTCTACATAACTATAATAGGTATAGTTAACACTACTGTTTGACACCTCTATCACCAGGATACCCGGTATAACTACTAGTATCACGAATTTAGAGAAGTTTAAGAGAACCCTCTCTATACTATAACTAAAAGTTACTATACTATAATTCAAGAGAATACCCTAATCCAAAATATATCATACTATCCCTCTATACGACACTCTACTATGTAAATACCATGTAACCAGGGCTTCCCGAAAGGAAAGCAACACTACATGTATAGATCTATAAAGGACAGATGCTACGACATCCCGACTGTTATTTACAGTCCAAGCCGACTAGGCCCAGGGATGGCACTACATCACTACACTGCGGATGAGCCGGAAGGTCATCGGACCCTCTATAATCACTCAGTTTAGTTACATGAGAAATCATATCCATATTCAAATTAACACACTAAGAATTAAAGTCTAAACTAATTCCTAAAGTAGTGAACATACGTTGAAGTTGCAACACTACTACAGTAAATCAACAATACTTTTACTCAGCTACACTACTTGTATGAAACATACTACCTAGTTTTAGCACTGATAGTCTTAATGAAAATACTTTTACACACTCAATTGATTTACCTTACACATATCTAAAACTGGAAAATATAGGATTTTCTAGGGATTTCTACTACTCTTAACATTTATTTCAGCTTTTAGATTACTTGATTCTAAACAGTTTTATACAAGAAATGACACTAAAATCTTATGAACTCACCAGCTTTATGCTGATACTTGTTTTCAAAATAACTTGTATCCTCAAGTCAAAGATAGATATGTATTGATGCTAATTTTGAGAAGATGGAGCATATACAAGACTCATCTTTTATTTTTGTTATACTTTTGGTGTCTATCAATTGTACAGAACACGTTTGTATCTAAAATCACTATATTAATGAAATGGTTGTTGTTGCTTGTTTTTACTATTATGTAATTGTTATGATACTGTACATGACATCCTCCACCCAGAAACGTATTTCGCCGTTCTCGGTTTTGGGGTGTGACACAATTGCATACCTATTTGTTCGAAACTCCGCTCTGAACCATTAAGTACCTCCCTTCGTAACATTGCGATTCTGACTTTGCCACAAAGCACCCTCTATGTGTGGGTTTCCCGACCTCATCGTCTTCCGAGTCTGCAGACCACACCTCGACTCGTCCATCTTCATTACTGTCTTCGGGTACAATCAATGCTGGCATAACATTTGATGCATTATTTCTCCTAAGCTCCTCTCTCTTCTTAAGATAGTAAGCCTCGTCCTTTTCACTCTCTTTCTTCTCATTCTGTTTTCTGAATATGCATTCTTTTGCAAAGTGGTTTTTGCCATGATAGTAATTGCATTCATAACCTGAATCACCTAGAAGCTTCTTTACCTTCTTTTCTTCATCATATTGAGAGTTCTTAAAACTCTCATCTCTAGACTTTTTATAACTTAAAATTCCCTGCCTATATTTGTTCCTATAACGAGATAAATTCTTATTGAAGAACTTCTTAGGGTTTGATACTATCAAAGCTTTATCTTCTTTTGAGATTTCGCTATCTGAAATGTTAGATTCAAAATCATCATCTGCGGTATTGTTACCCTTTGCAACCAATTCCAAGGATCCCATGCCAGAAACAAGCTTCATTTCCTTAAGCACCTCTTCTTTGTGAGATCTTAGAATGCCCACGAGTTTAGCCAAAGAATAGCTTTTAAATTTTTCATGTGCCTTCACAGTGGACACAATAGATTTCTAGTGACCTAATACCGTTCATGAACGTGACTTTCTATTCAATAACACATCGCTCAAAATCATATTTGAGCATTCTACTCAGAAATAGGTTGAACTGATTGAAAGTCTGATCTAACTTTTCATTGGGTTTTTGAACAAAATAACTAAACTCAGATAAGTGAGTCATTTGTAAAGATAGTTCTAGATCAACATCGCCCAAATACAACTCCTTTAGCCTATCTCATATATCCTTAGGAGTATCATATGAGCTTACGAGACAAAAAGTATCCGGAGGAACAGCAAACCGTATAGTTGCCCATTAACTTATTCTTTCCATCTTGAGGAACAACAGTGTGTTCAAGAATATGATCTTTGTAATCAACCTGAGTCTTGATTGCCTTCCTTGTCGTTGTATGAGAGTACATCTCTTGTGACATTAAATGCCATATAGTTGAACCGTGTTCTTCAATACAAAGAACGTAATCTTCAATACTACTAGAGAGATCAGAATTCTTGTTGTGTATCCAATACTACTAAAGAGACTGAACAAAAGAGAATGAGGATCTTCGTTCTACATATTATCAAAAGTTCATAAAAAAGTAATATAGAACCAGATATGTAAAACTTGAATTTAGTTCAAGGGATATTAAAAGATCTAGATCTAGGGTATGCAATTGATTTATACTATTGAGACAAAAAGAACATATCCAAGAAAAACGTAAAACCCTAATGGAACTTAACATAAGAATAGCGAATTACTATCTCCTACTCTGATACCAATTGTGAGGACAATAAATAAGATCAATATATTCTATAATAAAGAACGTGAATTTAATAACAAGAGATAAAGATCAAAATGGTGTTGAGTGCTTTGATTAATCAACTCGAGAAGAGTTCTCAATAACTTCTCTATAAGAGCTTTCAAACGGCAATTACGGTAGGAAAATGTTAACCCTAATGTTAAATGCATGCACTATATATAGTCTAAACTAGAAAGCGAATCCGAGAATTGACAGGCACAAACCGTTACAAAACATACTATAATAAGCATACATTTGACACAATACTTTTAAACCCAACAATTTCCCATGAGAATATGAACGTTTCATCACACTTGGGCAACATACTTTATTTCTAATGATGACAATGAACCTATTTATTCATTTTAGCATCAAACTTTATTTCCCATGAGAATATGAACGTTGGATCCCATTTGGGCAACATACTTTATTTCTCATGATGGAAATGAACTTATTTATTCATTTTAGCACCGAACTTTATTTCCCATGAGAATATGAACTTTGCATCCCATTTGGGAAAGATACTTTATTCCTCATGATGACAACGAACCTATTTATTCATTTTAGCATCGAACTTTATTTCCCATGAGAATATGCACGTTGCATCTCATTTGGGAGACATACTTTAATTCTCATGATGACAACGAACCTATTTATTCATTTTACCAACGAACTTAATTTCCCATGAGAATATGAACTTTACATCTCATTTTGGCAACATACTTTATTTCTCATGATGACAACGAACTTTTTTATGCAAACTTATTTACTCATTTTAGCAATATAATTTTATTTATCGAAACTTCTATCAATTTTTTAATACGATTCATGAAACCAATATTTTTGTAAACCTGTGAAGTCACAAACTATTTTTATAGTTGACGCTCGTTTTACATGTTATTTTTCAAATTCATTGTAATATTTTTCTTTGAAGTTGTTCTAACTCATTGTAAACTATAAAGCTTTTAATACTATGGTTGGTGTTGTCTTTATCACTCTTGTGCATCGTGTTTCCTCTTTAGTGGGGTGTGACATCCTTCTCCCTCTTATTTATTGCATCTCCTTCTGGTTTGTTGTTTATTGAATTTTGTTTAGGTCGGAATCAACTTTGTATTTGTAGACTTCAAGACCTACAATGCACGTGTATGCTTCTATATCACGTGTATGGTAGCTTCAGTGTAACGCAGCCACGCAGTGAACACAAAGCGAACTATTCTTTCACTTTTTACTAAAAAAAAGCTTCAGTGTATTCTCCAACATAGCTATGTAAGACGTATTTTTCTTGTTTTGCGCGACGTGTGGATTGATTTTTCCGGTGCATGGGAAGATTCCAACATATTCTCGAACTTCAAGTAATCCAACTCATTTTTATTCATTTTCAACATCTTTTTAGTCAATGCACCCATTTACCTACAAAATACAAATGTCAATGAATTAAGTACCTTTTGATCTATATTTATTATAAAAATATCCATAAAACTACATAAAATGTCCCTAAAATATGTATACTTTGGAACACATCAGACGTTATATCCCTTGTAGTTTTTTTGGTCTCGAGTAGCTTGTTGTTTGTTTGACAAAACTAATCATTATATGTGTGGTATTTTCATCGAAAAGGTTGTATTGTGGTGAAAAATGTTTATTTATTTCTGTATAACGTGACCTTTTGAATTTTCTATCAAGATGTTTTTTTTATATTACTAGGCGATATCTTAAGCATTATGCAGATATAATTAAAATATTTGATAAATATATTTTATTAAAATAAGTATGTCTTTGCTAATAAATTTAAATTACTAATCTTATACTAATTTATTATAAAAATTCGAAGTATTTTAAACAAATGATAACATATATAAATATTAAATCCACATTATAGCAATTATATGTGTTGTGAATGAAAAAAAAAAAAAAAAAAGAAGAACTCAGTTTAGATACAGTTTAGATAGATATATTTTACGGTGATATTATTTTAATAGTATAAATCTACATGTGTGAATTTGCATTTTCAATTTAAGTTTTGTATTTAATATTTTATTTAAACATTTTTACTTTTAAATAATTTTAAAACTATCTTTTAGTGCATGTTTTATATTTAACATTATATTTAAACTTTTATATCTAAAAAAGAAATTTAACTATCTATTTTGAAGGAAAAAAATATATTATAACAAGTAGTTTTAGTTAACCTTTTTTTTTTGATAACTTGACATTTTGATATTTAGGAAACAAAATAGGGTTTCAATATTTTTTTAAACATAAAAAGTAGGTTTTGATCAATTTTTTTTTTTTTGTTAATTTGATATTTTGATTTAGATTTTATATTAAAAAATTTTAACTATTTAGAAAAAAATAGCTTTTGAATATATTTTTCTCTACGTTTATTTGAAAGTTTTATATATGTTTTGAATTTAATATCATATTTAAATTAACAAATTAAGTATATTAAAAGCTTATTGATCTTAGGAATAGTAGATTTGTGGTTATTGGAGATTGGCCACAAAATTTTTTGTATTCGTCTCCTCTGATCCTTCGACTTTAAAGGTTTATACCAACTGGTATAATTTAGGCATTTAAGTTTAATAGGAAAAGTAGATTTGCGGTTATTGGAGATTGGCCACAAAACTTTTTGTATTCGTCTCCTTCGGTCCTTCGACTTTAAAGGCTTATACCAACTGCTATAATTTAAGCATTTAACTTAAATTATATAAAGTTTGCTGAGCTTTGGGTCTTTCAAAAAAAATATTTAACTTTAATATAAAAAGCATAATAATGAAATATCAGTTTGTCGCACCACTTTCCAAATTTTTACACTTTTAGTCTCTTAGTAACTTTTGTTGACCTTCATTTTACCACATCACTTTCCAAATTTTTACACTTTTAATCTCTTACTAGTTGCATTCTAAAAAACACAATCTTTCTATGACTTATGATTTTTGCTTTCACGATATTACAAAAAAAAAAAAAAACAAAAAAACAAAAAAAAAGAGGGCGAAGCCGATGATTTTTAACTAAAATTATATTAAAAATAAATAACTATATTGAAATTACGATAATAATGAAATTAATGTATTAATTTAAGGAGGAAGTTGAAAAGCTGAAGATATTAAATGGATTTGTTGATAGGAAAATGGCTTTTATTATTTATATATATATATATATATATATATATATATATATATATATATATATATATATATATATATATATATATATATATATATATATATATATATATATATATATATATATATATATAAAAGCTGTCTATTCCTTGTGCTTGTTTGATGTCATTATTTGTCTTTATTTTATGTGTGTTTGTCTTGACGGTTTATCATTTTAGTGGGTTATATGCTTATGGTGAAAGTGTTTGTTGTCTTGTATTTTATCATATGCTTTTTCCATGAAGGTGAATTTTCGAATTGTTTTGCCTCATGTCTAATTGTCTACTTATCTTATCAACTTGTTTGGCTTGTTAATTTTGATGCTTGATGGTTTTATGGTAGTTTGTATTACTTGTTGTAGATTGGCTGGGTATCATTTTTATTGGTTCCTATATGTGTAATCTTGCTTGTGGATACGATCGTCATTCCCCATTACTCATGGTCTTCAAATAATCATTATAATCTGATGCTCTTACATTTTTGGGACATAAGTGGGCATATGGTTATCCGTTAGTTTTATTTCATGGGTATCCTAATATTTGGATGCTTATTTTGCTTTTATTGTTTTTGGTAGAAAGGTATTTTGCATGTAGTTTCTTGCTACTGCTTGAAAATGTTGCATGGCTGTTCGTCCGAATATGACTTTGTAGAGTGATGATATGTATACTACAATAAAATCTATTTCTAAGTAGCACTTTTTCATTTGGAATGGTCTATCAATATTAATGGTAATGAATTAGATCCTCCTGGCCATACGAGATAGAAAGATTAACTTGCTACTCATCAGGTGTGATGTGTTGGATTAGGTGTTTAAGCTCATAATTAAAATTAGTATATACTTGATTTGATAGTGATACGGTCCTTTTGGGTTGCCCTCAAACATAGCAATTAGCATGATTATTTTTAGAGATAGAAAGATTAACTTATTATATGAATAATAATTAAATAAATGGTTTGTTAATGTGTTAAGAAAATAATGTATTAATTAGAAATCATATTATTTAATTACTAATTAATCAGAAATTAATTGGAATTAATTTTGAGATTAATTTGATTAATTAAAAGTACAGAGACTGTTTGGTTATTTATTGATAGTTGAGAAAGGAAAACTCTAGAACCTCACAGAATGAAGTGGACAAAAATCTCTAGGGCAGGCCTAGAATATTTAGTCTAAGGCCTCTTAGATAAGGGGATTGGGCTGCTTGGTAACCACACAAGGGAATCTAGGGCTTATCCGGTAAACCCTATCTTTGGCACCAAGTTTCCTCAACTATATAAGGAACCCCTAGTCCTTGTTTTCGTCCATCCATTCCCTCTACAAGCCTTGAGCGAAAATTGCATCTATCCTCTCATCTCTCTTATATTATCCTCTTGCTAGCTTGAGAATGATTCCATTATATGCACGACACTTCTGGTGCTTGCTTCCAAGAGATCAACAAAGGAGAATTCTATCTATTTTCTATAACAACTAAATTGTACGCAATCCTAAAACCTTCTCCTCTACAATTCAAAAATATCCTAGGGTTTCTAGGGTTCTTTTTGATGTTCTTAGTTATAGGTTCAATAGAGAAAACATAGATCCTATGTAGATTGCATGCAAACTTAAGTGTTTTATTTTTGTTTGTTTACCTAAATCCCAACAATGGTATCAAAGCATTTAGTTTGTTTTTCAGTTAAATAGCTATAATAGAAGAGAAGATCAATTAGGGTTTATTGAAATTAAACCCTAAAAGGCCATAATTTCGACTAGGGTTTTAGAAACCCTAGCCTCCACCCCTTGGATTTCGAAATTTAGGGCTAGCGTTTTGAAGTCGTAGCCTTCCTCCCCAAGAAATTTTGAAAGTTAATGGTTATTAGGGTTTTCATATTTTAAATAATTGTTAGTTTAATTGAATTAAAAGTGATAATTATAAAATTGGATAAATCCTATACCCTAATTTTCAAAAATTAGATTGTAAGGATTATGATTAAATTATTTGGTTAATTTGATTACATAATCCTTAATTGATTTAATTTATTTAGTTAATTGTTAATTAAAAGACAACACTTAAATCATTATTAATTTATCTTAAATATTAATTTCCAAATTTAAAATATTCACCCTAGTATTTTGAAAAGTTTAAAATACATCTTATATTATATGTAAAATTAAAAGCTTAATTAGTAGTATATGCGTACCATCACAAAATTCATGGCCAAAAATTTCGTTTTTAAATAATTTATAAGATAAAAACCATCGGTATAAAAAACATTCATAATGATATCTCATGTCACAATCAATATGTCAATAATCCAAAACATGTCATCATAAAAACCATTTTTGTCAAAGGTAAAATACATCAGAGTACACTCCCACGAAACTCCATGCGGAAAACATGTGTGTGTGTGTGTGATGCGCTACTACACCGCCGACTTCTTCCCCGTAGACAAAGAGGTACCTGAAACCAAAACTGAAACCGTAAGCACGAAGCTTAGTGAGTTCCCCATCATACGACATACTATATAATCACATAACATGCATATACTGTTAGGCATATGTGGGTGCCCAACCTACTCTTTCGGTCCTCTCGACCGGATACTGCCTAGCATTTATGGGTGCTGGCCTCCCCTTCGGTCCTCTCGATCGGATATTGCCTATCATATCTGGGTGTTGACCTCCCCTTCGATCCTCTCGACCGAATATTGCCTAGCATATATGGGTGCTGGCCTCCCATTCGGTCCTCTCGACTGGATATTGGGGACTATTTCACCCCTCTACTACTACTACTACTACTACTACTATGTATCATGTAATACATAATTGTATTCTATCTAGCATGATTGGGTATGACTACCCCCTTTTGCCTTATCGACCAAAAATCTTGAGGACTTTCTCCCTTACTGCTACTAGCATATAACATCATATCATACTATCACATAACATATCAGGTTGTAGCAAACCTAGATGAATATATCAGACAGTCATCTAACATATGACTCCTACCGGTAGGCTGGCATTGGTGCCTTAGACCCACCGCTACTAGAAGGTAACTCACCTCATAGGGCTGACTGCTGAAAAGCTGATCGACAAATCTCTGGCTGCTGCTCCGGTGATCATCCGACTATAAATCCATAAAACACTTAATCAAACATTAATAACTACTCTTAGGTAAAAATGACTATTTTACCCCTGACCAAATCAAAGTCAATGTCAACTTTCAGATGACCTGAATCGCCGAGTTGGGCCGCCAACTCGTCGAGTCCATATCCTTTCATCTGACCTTCTTCATGCTTCTACCTGTCGAGCTTAGCAAAGACTCGAGGAGTCTTCCTTCTAAGATAACCTCAAATGAACCTTCATCCGACTCGCCGAGTTGTATAAACAACTCTTCGAGCTCATCTACAACGGGTGGGAGATTGTCTTGGAATCGCTGAGTCAGCTCATGCACTCGTCGAGTCCTATGAACTCCAGGTATATGGCTGAGTCCAAGACGTTGGGCCACTCCCTTGGACCCTCTAAAACCCTTTTAACACTCAACTGGGTTCCTTTGAACCCTAATAGAAAAGGGGAGTCAAGCCTCGAACTCGTAGAGTTCCAAGAACGACTCACTGAGTCGAGGTTGTCCAAGTCACATTTCTCGATTTTTGATGTACAACACTTGTCCAAATGATAGATCTAGGCTCCTAAGATCGATCTAGCACATAAAGTTACGAAATTTACGTGAATGCATGGGACTACGAGCTAAAAGACACTAAAAGAAGCCCTTGAGTTGCATGGCATTTTCCATGGGTGCGAAAGCAGTCCCTTTCTGCCTTCTAACTCCTTGAGGAGCCTGAATATGAAGCCTCAACCCCTAACCATGCTTACAATCATGGTTGGTCACCAACAATGGCTTATAAAGCCCTAAATCTCCCCAAAAGGGATCTAATGCAAGAAGGAGCAAGGTGTCGACTTTATAACTCCCAAGGACTGTAGATGATGCACAAGCTTGACTCTTTCTGGCTCCTCTTGATTCCTATCGATTTTTCCTTCCTTCTTGACACCACAAGCACTAAAACCACCAAAAATCCCTTAGATATTTCACAACACAATTAGGGTTAGAAATGGAGTGTTCTAGGAGCATAAAGGGGCGATGGAGGCTGTATAAGGTCGTTTAAATAAGGTGCAAACCCTCAGATTAGGGTTTTGCCCAGCCAGAGCCTAATCGTCGAGTCTTTCCGCCGATTCAATGAGTCAGCCACTTAACCCCTGGGTCCAATCGTTACTACTCGATGAGTTGGACCACCTACTCGCCGAGTCTCAGTCCAAATTGCAAAAAATACTTGAATGAAATACATACCAGGAATCGAGTGCTACAAATCTCCCCCACTTATTTTAGACTTCGTCCTCAAAGTCTACAGCTCGCTTCTGGAAAAGCTCTGAGTAATGCTCCATCATCTCATCCACCTGCTCCCACGTCCACTTTGAGCCCTTTTCGTGCTACCATTGCACCTTCACCAGCTTGACCCTCTTGTTCGTCAGATCCTTTGACTTTCGATTGAGGATTGCCACAGGCCGTACGGTGTAATTATGGCCATCGTCAACCTAATATCCTTTAGGGGCACCACTGCCAAGTAGTCCACCAGGCACTTCCACAGCTGGGAGATATGGAAAGTGTTGTGGATCTGATTGAGTTTAACTGGCTGATCCAGCCTATACGCTACCTTGCCCACTCGGGCTATAATCCTGAAAGGTCCAATGTACCTGGGGCCATACTTGCCCTGCTTCCTGAACTGGATGACGCCTTTCCAAAGTGATACCTTCAGGAGAACCATATCCCCAACCTGGAACTCCAGGTCTGAATGACACGTGTCGGAAAAGCTTTTCTGCTGACTCTGTGCAGTCTGGAGCCTGCTCCTGAACTATTGAATCCTCTCTGTCATCTTGAGCACCACTTCGGTGCTCCCCATGACCCTCTGGCGAACCTCACCCCAACATATCGGGGTCCTGCACTTTCTCCCGTATAACATTTCAAAGGGAGGGCGATCGATACTCGCATGGTAGCTGTTGTTGTAGGAGAACTTAGCCAATGGAAGATAGGTATCCCAACTACCACCGTAGTCCAACACACACGTCTGCAGCATATCCTCTAGTATCTTGATGGTCCGCTCATTCTGCCCATCCATCTGCGGGTGAAAAGCGGTGCTACAGTGTAGACAAGTACCCAACTCGTCGTGGAATTTCTTCCAAAATCTGGAAGAGAATCGCACATCCATGTCAGAAATCACTGACAATGGTACCCGTGCCACGCCACCACCTCTCGAATGTAAATATCGGCCAACTTCTCGGCCAATATACTTTCTTGTATCGATATAAAATGGGCGCCCTTGGTCAACCGATCCACAATGACCCATATGGAATCCTCTACTCGCGTGGTCCTGGGAAGTTTGGTGATGAAGTCCATGGTGATAACTTCCCATTTCCACATGGGAATATCCAGTGGCTGCATCTTTTCATGTGGCCTCTGATGTTCAGCCTTGACATTCCTACAGGTCAAGCACCACTCCACATACCATGCTACGTCCCGTTTCATGCAGGGCCACCAATAGTCAAGATGAAGATCCCTATACATCTTCGTCGTCCTGGGATGGATAGAAAACCTGGATTTGTGCGCCTCCTCCATCAATGTATGATGTACACCTCCATGATAGGGGACCCACTGTTGGATAAGGTGTCTAAGTCCATAACTATTTCTGGTATGTACTTGACCCGACCCGGCATGGTCCATTTGGGTTGCATGGCACCATGCAATTGGATAGACTAAATGAGAGAAATAACGCTTGGAGATTATTAATATATTATAAGTTCTAATATATTAATAATATTATTTGATTAGTTTGATCAAGAATTAATTTAGAATTAATTAAGTGATCAAAAGATAACTAATTAAATATATGGGTTGATTAAGTAAATCATCCATATCTTGTATAGTGGGCTAAAAGGCTCCATGGATCATCAAGTTGGGTTCCACCCATAGGATGCTCCATGGATGCTCCATGGGAGTTACAAACCCATGGGTCATGGAAATGAAGAGTCATGACACATTAGGGTTTAACCCTAGATGTGTCAACACTATATAAGTAATATGATCTCCTCCCAAATCGGTTACACACATGCAACAAAGAAATAGAGGGCTTGGCCGATTTGAAGAAGTGAGTATACTCTCATAAGTTCTTCCAAGAGCATTTGGTGTTGTGTGAAGCATTTGAGGCATCACCACTTGAGGTGCTAGGCTCACAAGGTTTCAAGGAACACAAGCAACAACAAGGTAAGTTATTCTATCTATACTTTATGTTAAAATTGTTCCCCATGTATGCTAGATAGGAATATAACCTTGGAATTCAACTTTGCATGACAAATTAGACAAACATAGATCCAAGGTTATTAGGGTTGCATGTACACTTAGGAAGTGTTAGAATGCTCAAAACCCATCAGTGGTATCAGAGCCTAGGCTTGTTTGTTCTTATTTGTTCTTAAAAGTTGAAAACAGAATCGAAAATTTGTTGTCTGCGATCGGACTCGCCGAGTCCATAGGGGGGACTCGCCGAGTCCATGAGTATCTTCAACCAACTCGGCGAGTCATGTTCATGCACTCGGCGAGTAGGGTCGAATGAGTGCAGAATTTCGATTCAGTTGCTGGAAAAATGAATTAGAAACATTACCCTAAACTGTTTTAGTAAATATAAACTTGTTTTTGGTGGTGTAATGTTTTGCTAATTCATTTACAACAACTAGTTATCAAAATTACAAAGTTTTATGTAATTTTTGATTATGTTCATATTCATGTTCTTGTTCTTATGATGTTTTAGATGATCATAGGAATTATTTGTAACCTATTTGGTAGTTTAATTCTTGATCATAATGTGTTTTAATGGAAAACCAAGAGTCACACTTGAGTTAAAACCATTAAGAAAAACACAAGAGTTATAAAAATGAAGAGTCTTCATTTTATGACTCTATTAAACTCATAAGTTACAAGAAATGAAAAGTTTTGAAAGTTACAAAACTTGCCCTCAAGTTTTGGAACAAGTAAAGTTAAGTTAAAACTTTAGTTCCAACCCCTAGAATTTTAAAAGTTAAAATTCAACCCTTATACTTATATTATGATGATTTAATAATTATATATATATGTATAAGAACAAGTCGTCTTACCGCTAGTACGCCTCATTCACGAAGCCGGTCTATAAGGTGGGTATAAGGTTGTTGCCTATAAAATGGTGACTTAATGGGTGTATATTCTCACCCACCGCTTGCTTGACTGGTGGAGGGTCGTTAGCCGAACGGGTAAGACAAGGACTTATAAATTCTCATTCAAAGTATGATGAATATATAAAGTAACTAAATGTTTATTAAATTCCCAATCTTAGTTACTTTAGGAAAAATGTGAATAAGGTGCTAATCCATGAAATTACACTTTACACTTTGTCTGAGTCGTTGGTGGAGCGTGTGTGGTTAACCGGCACACTAACTTGGACTTAACAAGGTAGGTAAAGGGTGACTTAAGGTTTATTATAGTATCGGTGGAGCGTGTGTGGTTTACCGGCACATCGATTGAGTGATAAACTTTAAGGGTACCAAGTGATTTGCATGGTTACTTCACACCTCGTTTTGTGATCCTCGGCATCCCAGTCACAAAACCTGGAGGGCACTCCCGAGATTGAAACATGCCTTTGAAAAGTTCATTGGATCTCAAAGAATCTAGGTATTTCTAAAACCAATAAAAAACTAAATATTTAATATTTCGGTTTTCGTGGTGGAAATTGGTGAATCGTCATTCACCTACCTTTCAAATATGGTATAGCTTAGATTACGGCATACCTCTTCTAAGTTATATTATATTGTGATTGGATCCTAGCCTTAATATTACATTTGGGTGTTTTATTAAGGACTCTCTCAAATCTAAACTAAACTTGTTCTTCTCTTTCAGATGTCTTCAAATAATGCTTCTGGCTCGAATCCTAATGGCTCCTTTACTCTTATGAGTCTGTGCGGGAAAGTCACCTTTGATGGATCCAACTTCAATAAGTGGATCAGAAACATCAGGATGATTACCCGCTACGAGGACAAAGAATATGTCCTTGACAAGGAGCTTAAGGAAATTGACGAGTCCACTGCAACTCCCCAGGAGATCGCTGACTTTCATACTCATGAAAGAGATGCAACCAAGGTGGCTTGCATCATGTTAGCCACCATGACAGCTGAACTCCAAAAGTCTTACGAAGACTTCTACCCTTATGAAATGCACCAAGATTTGATGGAAAGATACCATCAAAGTGCACGACAAGAGAGGTACGAAGTCATCTGCTCCATGATAACAACCATGATGAAGGACGGAGAGTCCGTCACGAGCCACATGCAGAAAATGCAAAGGTATGTGGATCGGTTGCTGAAGCTCAATGTGAACTTCCCTGAGGAGCTTGCAATAGATATCATTTTGCACTCCTTACCATCGTGCTATGATCAATTCCGCATGACATATCACATGAACAAGGAAGAGGTCACCCTCAGCAAACTTCAGGGACTTCTCAAGACCGCAGAAACAGGTCTTAAAGGGAAGTCGGTTGCTATCACTCCTACTCCAGAAACAACTCCGGTCTTGGCAATCGGGCAAAGTCGAGGGAGGAAGAGAAAGAGATCTTCAAAGGGTACCAAGGCTCGGACCCTTGATGGCTCTTCTTCAAGTGGAACCAAGAAAGGTTTCATTACTCCTTCTTCTGACCCAAAAGAGGCTGAATGCTTCTATTGCCATGAAAAAGCTCATTGGAAGCGGAACTGCCCAAAGTACCAGCAAGATGTGAAGGATGGGAAAGTCAAACCCAACCATGCAGGTATTTACACTATCATTTCTAATAACTCACCCCATTCGAAATCTTGGGTCCTTGATACAGGTTGCGGAATTCATATTTGCTGTGACTTGCAGGGACTAGGAAGAAGTGAGAATGTGGAGCAAGGAAGAATAAACTTAATCATGGGGAATAGGAAAGTTACACCTGTCACCAAGATTGGAGTTTATACTTTATCGCTAAGTAGTGGGTTAAATTTAGATTTGAATAAATGTTGTTATTCGCCAGAAATGGCAAGAAATATTATTTCCTTTTATGCATTGTACAAACAAGATTTCACCTTTTCGTTTGATAATGAAGTTGGTTCGATTAATGCTTTCTTTAATAATGTACTTTATTTTAAAGCATTACCTTGTGATGGTGTGTATGAAGCTGTATCTATTGTAGATAACTTAGGAATTAATGTTTTGTGTATTGATTCTACTAATAATAATAACTTGGATAAAGCATCATTATGGCATTGTCGTCTTGGACATATAAGCAAGAAACGCATAGGCCAACTCCAAAAGGATGGAGTCTTGGAGTCGTTTGACCTAAAGTCAAATGATAGTTGCGAATCATGCTTACTTGGAAAAATGACAAAGTCACCCTTCACAGGCTCATGTGAAAGGGGTGAAGGTTTGTTGGACCTTATACACACGGATGTGTGTGGACCATTCAAACATGCCACAAGAGATGCTAATCGTTATTATTTGACTTTTACCGATGATTACAGTAGATATGGATATGTCTACTTAATCAAGCATAAGTCAGAGACTTTCGAGAAGTTTAAGGAATTTAAACAGGAAGTCGAGAATCAATTGGGCAGGAACATTAAGATGCTTCGATCCGATCGAGGTGGTGAGTATCTTAGTTCAGAGTTCCTCGACTATCTAAAGGAATGTGGGATTGTCTCACAATTGACACCTCCCAGGACACCACAGTTGAATGGTGTGGCTGAGAGGCGTAATCAAACCTTGTTGGACATGGTTCGTTCCATGATGAGTCGAGCTTCGCTACCAATCTCATTCTGGGGGTATGCCTTAGAGACTACCGCCCATATCCTTAATCTAGTCCCTACAAAGAAAGTTGCCAAAACTCCTCACGAGATGTGGACTGGTAAAGTACCTAAACTAGACCACATCAAGATTTGGGGCTGCGAGGCTTTCGTGAGACGCGAGACTCATGATAAGCTCGAACCCCGAAGCGAGAGGTGTATTTTCATCGGCTACCCACAGCATTCCTTTGGTTACCTCTTCTACAGACCTAGTGACAACGTGGTCTTTGTAGCAAGAAGAGGAGTCTTTCGAGAAAGAGAGTTTATAAGCCAAGGAGACAGTGGGAGGCAAGTTGATCTTGAAGAAATTCAAGAGTCAAGTGGTGAAGGAACTTCAAACTCTAGCCCTCAACTTGAGGAGGAAACTCCTGTTGAGCCAATTGACGAATCTGTACCTCTGAGGCGTTCCACGAGAGTTAGGAGTGCACCTGAGCATTACTATGGATTCCATATTACTGCAGAAGGTGAGACACTTATTAGTGATGAGACACTAGTAAGTCAAGATGACCCTAACAGCTACGAGGAAGCCATGGCAGGCCCCGAGTCTGCCAAATGGAAAGAGGCTATGGATAGCGAGATACAATCCATGTATGACAATCAAGTTTGGAACTTGGTTGAGAATGTACCAGGTCGAAAGACTGTAGGGTGCAAATGGGTTTTCAAGAAGAAGACCGACATGGATGGTAAAGTACACACTTATAAGGCTAGACTGGTTGCAAAGGGCTTCTCTCAAATTCCTGGAGTGGACTATGATGAGACCTTTTCTCCGGTAGCCAAGATTAAGTCTATTCGGGTTCTGTTAGCCATAGCCGCATTTCATGACTATGAAATTTGGCAAATGGATGTCAAAACCGCTTTCCTTAATGGAAAGTTGGCTGAAGATGTTTACATGAGTCAGCCAGAGGGTTTTGTCAGTAACGAGTACCCTAATAGAGTGTGTAAGCTTGAGAATTCCATTTATGGATTAAAGCAAGCACCTCGCAGATGGAATCTTTGCTTTGATGAAAAGGTCAAGGAATTTGGCTTTTCTAGGAGTGAAGATGAATCTTGTGTATATGTCAAGGCTAGTGGGAGTATAGTTAGCTTTTTGGTACTGTATGTGGATGACATACTACTCATAGGAAACGACATTCCAACCCTGCAGGAAGTAAAGTCCTGGCTTGGAAAGTGTTTCGCTATGAAGGACCTTGGTGAAGCTGCCTATATTTTGGGGATAAGAATTTTGAGAGATCGGAGTAAAAGACTAATTGGACTTAGTCAAAGTACCTACTTGGAGAAGGTTCTGAAGAGATTCAGAATGCAAGACTCCAAGAAAGGAGAGTTACCCATCCAGAGTAGCGCCAAGCTGAGTAAGACACAAAGCCCTAGCACTGAGGCTGAGATAGCAGAAATGAGTCGATTACCTTATGCTTCGGCTGTACGTTCGATCATGTATGCTATGACGTGTACTCGACCTGATGTAGCCTTTGCCTTGAGCATGGTTAGCAGGTTTCAGGGGAATCCTGGCAAGGCACACTGGACTGCGGTAAAGAATATTCTCAAGTACCTGCGAAGGACTAAGGACTGGGTCCTTACCCTCGGTGGGAGTGATGACTTGAGAGTTGTAGGGTATAGTGATGCTAGCTTCCAGACTGATAGGGATAACTTCTGCTCTCAGTCGGGCTGGGTCTTTACCCTAAATGGAGGAGCAATTTCTTGGAAGAGTTCCAAGCAAGAGACAGTGGCAGATTCTACTTGTGAATCAGAGTATATTGCAGCTAGCGAAGCGGCAAAGGAGGCGTTATGGCTGAGGAACTTCATTGGAGACCTTGGAGTTGTACCAGCTATTAAAGAGCCGATGGAAATTTTCTGTGATAGTGAAAGTGCTGTTGCCTTAGCCAAGGAACCAAGGGATCACGGGAGATCCAGACACATCGACAGAAAATACCATTTCATCAGACATCGGATCGAAGAAGGACTCCTCGCGGCAAAGAGGGTATCATCAGATGAGAATCCGGCAGATCCCCTCACGAAGGGACTGACTCGGGTTAAGCATCTCCAGCATGCTCGGAGCATAGGGCTGAAGGATGATATTAGATTTAGTAGTTAGATAATCTCGAAATTTGTAAAGTGTAATTGACATTTGATGATGAATAAAAGTGTTTTATTTATGAGTAAAGTGTTGCTATCTCTTGTCGATCGTTTACTATATTTCTTTTGCATGTTTTGACTTCCAGAATAATTTTGTTTGGTATAACATATTATTCAAACCTCCACAGTCGGTCATATGTCGGAAGTAGGTATGAATCAAGACTGTCATGTTTGATTGTAGAGGTCTGGGACAAGGCTACAACAATCATGAGTGCTCATAAGTTCTGAGCATTGGACTCAACCCACGCTCACTGGAATCACTTCATGGAATTCTATCTCGAGTGATCGTGAGACGGTAATATCATATAAGTCTTTAAACCTAGAGATATGATTTGTTACTTACGAGTTGGTTATGTATTGATTGTATGAAAAACGCATTGGTAACTCGATGTTATAAAATCGTGCTCTTATGTGTAATTCAATGAGTAGTAGAACAAACATATGAGTCAAAGTTTATCTGTTCCTTCTTGGATTAGAAGGTGATATCTGGGCCCCTCGATGATTTTGTTTTGACCTATGTACCGGGCCCAGTCAGAACTAAATTGATGTGTTCAATAAAGTTCTTTGTCAAACAAATCGGAAATCGAGAAACAAATGTTGGACAATAAGTAAGACATTGTTCCATGTATTTGTCCGACTGATATCTAGAACAGAGGATTATATGATCACTTATCTTAAATGGCGTACCATCGTCTTCTCAAGTTTCGAGAAACCTTGTAAAGAGCTACGATTGCCGATCGGTTCCTGAAGTCATACTTGCAGTAATAGTTACTAGACTTATCCAAGTGGGAGACTGTTGGATAAGGTTCCTAAGTCCATAACTATTTCTGGTATGTACTTGACCCGACCCGGCATGGTCCATTTGGGTTGCATGGCACCATGCAATTGGATAGACTAAATGAGAGAAATAACGCTTGGAGATTATTAATATATTATAAGTTCTAATATATTAATAATATTATTTGATTAGTTTGATCAAGAATTAATTTAGAATTAATTAAGTGATCAAAAGATAACTAATTAAATATATGGGTTGATTAAGTAAATCATCCATATCTTGTATAGTGGGCTAAAAGGCTCCATGGATCATCAAGTTGGGTTCCACCCATAGGATGCTCCATGGATGCTCCATGGGAGTTACAAACCCATGGGTCATGGAAATGAAGAGTCATGACACATTAGGGTTTAACCCTAGATGTGTCAACACTATATAAGTAATATGATCTCCTCCCAAATCGGTTACATACATGCAACAAAGAAATAGAGGGCTTGGCCGATTTGAAGAAGTGAGTATACTCTCATAAGTTCTTCCAAGAGCATTTGGTGTTGTGTGAAGCATTTGAGGCATCACCACTTGAGGTGCTAGGCTCACAAGGTTTCAAGGAACACAAGCAACAACAAGGTAAGTTATTCTATCTATACTTTATGTTAAAATTGTTCCCCATGTATGCTAGATAGGAATATAACCTTGGAATTCAACTTTGCATGACAAATTAGACAAACATAGATCCAAGGTTATTAGGGTTGCATGTACACTTAGGAAGTGTTAGAATGCTCAAAACCCATCACCCACACCCTATGGTGGAGGGTTAACAACCCTTGGCTATCATAGTCGAAAGAGGAAACTAACCCACAATACGCTCGCTCTTTCGACGTTCCTCCGTCATAGCCTCCTGCTGGGCCTCTCAGATTTGCTCCAACAATAGAGTTACAATGGTCATCCGCATGCAGATATTCCTGATTAGTACTGCCTTTTGGCTAAGCGCATTGGCCACAACATGCAGATATTCCTGATCGGCTCTAACCACCGACCCTGCCTCATGTTCAGATTCGGCTAGTCCATGAGATAACTCGGGCTCTTGTGGTCCGTGTAAATGGTACAACGAACCCCATAGAGGTAATGACACCAAATCTTGAGGGCAAAAACAACTGCCCCCAACTCCAAATCATGCGTCGGGTAGTTCGCCTCCTGAGGCTTCAGCTGCCTCGAAGCGTAAGCAATAACATGCCCTCTCTGCATCAATATCGCATCCAAACCCGAGGTGGACGCATCGTAATACACCACAAAATCCTCCATGCCCTCTGGCAGGGCTAAGATTGGCGCCTCGCACAATCTCTGTCTCAATGTCTCAAACGTCGACTGTTACTCAGGCCCCTAGCGAAAGACCACAGCTTTCCTTATCAGCCTGGTAAGGGGCATGACTATCTTGGAGAAGTCCTTAGTGAATCTCCGATAATAGTTGGCTAATCCTAGGAAACTCCGAATATCATATGGAGACCTTAGATCCTCCCACCTCATCATAACCTCCACCTTGGCCAGATCAACTGATATCTCGTTCTGGTAGACAAGGTGCCCAAGAAACTGCACCTCGCCAACTAGAAATCACACTTGGAGAACTTAGCATACAAGATCTCCCTCCTCAAGGTATCCAAAACCTCTCCTAAGTGTTCCTCATGCAACTCTCAAGTCTTGGAATAAACCATGATGTCATCGATGAAAACTATCACAAAACGATCCAACATCGGTCTTCACATGCTGTTCATGAGATCCATGAATGCGATAGGAGTATTAGTGAGCCCGAAGGGCATCACCACGAACTCATAGTGGCCATAACGTGTCCAAAAAGCAGTCTTTTGTATATCCTCCTCTCTGAACCTCATCTGATGATAACCTAAATGTATATCAATCTTGGAGAACCAAGATGCTCCCTGTAACTGGTCAAAGAGAACATCAATCCTCGGGAGTGGGTAACGGTTCTTCACTGTTACCTTATTCAGCTCTCGATAATCTATACACATCCGATGCGACCCGTCCTTCTTCTTCACAAATAGAATCGGGGCTCCACAGGGCGAACTGCTCAGTCTAATGAATCCCTTGTCTAACAGTTCCTGCAGCTGTGTAGACAACTCCTGCATCTTAGGAGGAGCCAACTAATACGGTGCCTTGGCTATCGGAGTCGCACCAGGGACGAGGTCGATCCTGAACTCCACCTGCCTCTCCGGAGGTATCCCAGGTAACTCCTCGGGGAATACATCTGCAAACTCTCGTACCACGGGAACATTGCCCACCATCGCCTTACCGCCTCCCTGGTATCTATAACACAGGCGACAAATCTTGCACAATCCTACTGATGGTAGCATCTTGCTCTGGCTACTAAGCATAAGGCTGGTCCTCGCTGTGGCCTCTCACCTTGGATAACCAACTCTCCCCCCCCCTTTGGGGTCCTGATCCACACCAACTATTGTGCGTAGTCAATCACTGCCCCATTGGGGATTAGCCAATCTATACCAATAATAACCTTGTTCCCCCGCAAAGGTATGGCAACCAGATCTACCAGGTAATGCTCCTCGAACATCCTCAAGACACAATCTTTATGGACCACAGATGCTCGCACTGACCGGTCATCTGTAATCTCGACCTCTAGAGGGAAATCCAGCATGACCGAAGACTCAGGAAACCTCTTGCTAAGCGCAAGAGAAACAAACGATCAGGTAGTACCCGAGTCAAACAACCCCTGAACCGGTATACCGTTCACATGGAACGATCCTAAACATATGTATATACAAAGCATATATCAATATCAAAAACATCATATAAATAAATCAGAGGGGAAGAATCATACCCGTCACCACATCGGGTGCGGCGCTCGATAGTCAACTGGAAGGCCCGACTCCTCACCACTGGAGTGTCTGACTTGCCCTGCCAGCCATCAGTAACCGCAGGGTCGTTGGGGCTAGTGCCTTCGTTGGTGCCGATAATGTCAAGTGGGTGCAATTGGCCTTCTTATAGCCCCTTTGGTTGCAGCGAAAAAAAAAAAACTCAAATGTTTGAATAGTGGGTGCACGAGAGGTACAATCCTTGCTGAAATTCCCCAACTTGCCGCACTTATAGCAGCCCGACAATCCCAACTTGCATGCTCCCTCCTGTAACTTGCCGCATTTCCTACAGCGTCCTCAGCCCTGCTGGCCTTTTGGTCCAGCATCTGAATGTCGCCTCGTAGCATCTCATGATAAGGGTAGGGTGAGCTAAAAAACAGACATGCTCCCGAATGTCGCCTCGTAGCATATCATGATAAGGGGTCCTCCTCATATCCTTGTATCTTGCATACTGGGGCACCAGTAACGCCTTCTCCTGGAACTTGGCGGTGATCTCCACCACTATCTCAATCATCTGTCTCATATCTAGGAAATCCCGAGGCAACTGTTGGAGTTCCACCGCAGGTGCGAACTCAGCCCTGAACCGGGTCACAAAATCCGGCCATGTCATAGCCTTAATAGCTGAGGCTCCCAAAGAGTCACCAACCGACTCCCATAAAATCTCTAGCCCTGTCTCTCAAGCAACCTGCTGCATATCACACCTTCGACCCCTCAGGGAAGAAGCTGGTCAACTGCGCAAACTCAATGTCTGCAATCCACTGTCTGGACACAATGGAGTCTTTCACCCCATGAAAATCCGACACACCACTGCCCCTAAAGTCCTGAAAGGACAATGTGCATGATCATGACTGGCTGGTTGCCATGTCACTACTAAGTGCCCTGAGGCGATCCTCCAATAACTCGATAATCCCTTCCTAGTTTGACCCAAAGATGACCGGGGTCGCATCAAAGATGCCTCTAGTGATCTCGGACGCGATGAACTCGTGTAGTCTCTCATCCACTGGTTCGGAACCTGAACCCGAACCCGATTCCTCTCCTGAACTACCAACTGTTAGCCTCGGATGTAGCACCACCATTCTTCAATACATAATTACAACTATTAGTGATATTGATACATCTAGAGGGATCACATCAATCGCAAGTTTCCTGGTCTCATCTCAGCCTTCCTCGACTCAAGTACAGATCCTCTGCTTTTAGTAGTACGGGCCTATACTACCTTCCAAATCTATCCATACTTTCCTCAAGAACAGTCTTGACTCGACCAAATCCCTTCTACTACTACTAATGATCTCTGCTACTCCCATCCTAGGCTTTCCCTAAGGTACCTGTCACTCCACCCAAACCAGTCCTCAGCTACTGAAGGCCTCTTTGCAATGCCAATTAGCCACCATATGGATACAGTTACATGCCACGAGGCTTAGATAATCCTTCGAGTAAGGGACTCATCCCTACAACGGTTATGACTCAAACAAGAGCTACACAGTAGGGTCAAATCCAACACTCTGAGATTATTCAAACCTGATAGCATGTGACCTAACGTACCCACCTAATAGGTAACTCCCATCACTTTGAGCCCCACATAGCACAAAGCAAGCAGCATTCAGAAAAAATGGAAACAAGCTCAAGAAATTCTATCCACATAACTGGAATTTGTACTAGCGTGCGACATAAGCTCATGTAATCAAGCATAACCTAAGTAGGCTATCCTATCTCTATCTAATCAACACTATTATGCAGTTCAAAAGCACATATAACAGGTAGATAAGGCATCCTTCCTAGATCCTTAGTCCTAATCTAGCGTGTTGTTCTACTGAAACTGATAATCATCACATAAACTTGTATGAGTACTTTGAGGAAAAACTTACTTGAGCTAGGTCGGTCACGCACATCACACACCTCATTCTTTCTTAAAACTTTTTAACTTAGCTTTTAGAAAACCATTTTCTTTGTAAAGAATCTTTTAATACATCGGTTTGAGTCCAAAAATCCCCGAGGGTGTCTCTAAATCCCTTAAACCAGGACTCTGATACCAACTTGTAACATCCCAAATTCATGACCAAAAATTTCGTTTTTAAATAAATTATAAGATAAAAATCATCGGTATAAAAAACATTCATAACGATATCTCATGTCACAATCAATATGTCAATAATCCAAAACATGTCAGCACAAAAACCATTTTTGTCAAAGGTAAAATAAATCAGAGTACACTCCCAGGAAACTCCATGCGGAAAACATGTGTGTGTGTGTGTGATGCATTGCTACACCGCCGACTCTTTCCCCTTAAACGAAGAGGTACAGGAAACCAAAACTGAAACTGTTAGCATGAAGCTTAGTAAGTTCCCCCATCGTACCACATACCATATAATCACATAACATGCATATACTGTCAGGCATATTTGGGTGCCCGACCTACCCCTTCGGTCCTCTCAATTGGATACTACCTAGCATATCTGGGTGCTGGCCTCCCCTTCGGTTATCTCGACCGGATATTTTCTAGAATACCTGGGTGTTGGCCTCCCCTTCGGTCCTCTCAACCGGATACTAGGGCCTATTTCACCCCTCTACTACTACTACATAACATGTAACATATAATCGTATTTTATCTATCATGGCTGGGTAAGACTACCCCCTTTGTCCTTATCGACCAGAAATCTTGAGGACTGTCTCCCCTACTGCTACTAGCATATAACATCATATTATAGTAGTACATAACATATCAGGTAGTAGCAAACCAAGATGAATATCATAGAGACAGTCATCTGACATAAGACTCCTACAGGTAGGCCAACATTAGTGCCTTATACCCACCGCTACTGGAAGGTAACTCACCTCATAGGACTGACTGCTGAAAAGCTGATTGACAGATGTCTGACCGCTGCTCCGGTGATGCTACGACTATCATCCACAGAACACTTAAGCAAACACTAATAACTACTCTTAGGGAAAAAAATAATATTTTACCCCTGGCCAAGTCAAAGTTAAAGTCAACTTTCAGTTGACCTGACTCGCCGAGTTGAGCCACCAACTCATCGAGTCCCTATCCTTTTATCTGACCTTCATCAAGCTTCTACTCATCGAGTTTAGCAACGACTTGACGAGTCCTCCTTCTAAGATAACCTCGAATGAACCTTCATCCAACTCGCCGAGTTGTATGAACAACTCGTCGAGTTTATGCCCATCGAATGAACATGTCCTTACGTTGACTCTCCGAGTTTTATAAACAACTCGTTAAGTTCATCTTTAATGGGTGGGAGATTGTCTTGGACTTGTTGAGTTTGCTCATGCACTCGTCGAGTCTTATGAACTCCATGTCTATGGCTAAGTCCAGTACATTGGGCCACTCCCTTGGACCCTCTAAAACCCTTCTAACACTCAACTAGGTTCCTTTGAACCCTAACAGAAATAGGGAGTCAAGCCTCGGACTTGCCGAGTCCCAAGAACGAATCGTCGAGTCAGGTTTGTCAAAGTCTCATTTCTCGATTTTTGATGTACAACACTTGTCCAAATGATAGATCTAGGCTCCTAAGATCGATCTATCACTTAAAGTTATGAACTTTACGTGCATGCATGGGACAATGAGCTAAAAGACCCTAAAAGAAGCTCTTGAGTTGCATGGGGATTTCCATGAGTGCATAGGAAGTCCTTTTCTTCCTTCTAACTCCTTAAGGAGCCTGGATCTGAAGCCTCAACCCCCAACCATGCTTGCAATCATGGTTGGTCACAAAGAATGGCTTATAAAAGCCCTAAAGCTCCCCAAAAGGGATCTAATGCAAGAAGGAGCAAGGTGTCGACTTTATACCTCCCAAGGACTGTAGATGATGCACAAGCTTGACTCTTTCTGTTCTCCTCTTGATTCCTCTTGGGTTTTCCTTCCTTTTTGACACCACAAGCACTAAAACCACCAAAAAGCCCTTAGATCTTTCACAACACAGTTAGGGTTCGAAATGGAGTGTTCTAGGAGCATAAAAGGGAGATGGAGGCTATATAAGGTCATTTAAATAGGGTGAAAACCCTCAGATTAGGGTTTTTTCCAGCCAGAGCCTACTCGTCGAGTCTTTCTGCCGACTCTTCGAGTCTGCCACTTAACCGTCGTGTCCAACCATTACTACTCATCGAGTTAACCATCTACTCGCCGAGTCTCAGTCCAAATTGCGAAAAATACTTGAATGAAATACATACCAGGAACCGGGTGCTACAATATGTATAAGACTAAAGTCAGCTTAATCGCTAGTAAGCTTCATTCACGAATCCATCCTATAAGGGGATTTTAAGGAAGCGGCCTATAAAATAACCGCCATTGGGTATATACTCTTAACCACCACTCTCTTGTATGGTAGAGGGTTCTTAGCTGAACGGATTTGATAGGACACTAATTCTCGTTAAAAGTATAATGCTATTAAAAGTAACTAAACATTTTATTAAAAATCCCAATGTTAGTTACTTTAGGAAAAATATGAATTTGTCTGCTAACCTGTAAAATTGCACATTACACTTTATAAGTCATTAGTGGAGTGCGCGTGGTTAACCAGCACACTAATAGGGACCGATAAAGATTTTTAATGTGTATATCTTAAATTATCATTGTTGATGGAGCGTGTGTGGTTTACCAGCACATCAATTGAAATGATAAACAACATTGCGGTTACTAAGCACATTTGCATGGTTATTCACATCTTGTTTGTGACCCCTGGCATTATAGTCACAAATAGAAGAGCATAATCTAAGATTAAACATGCCATTGAATAGTTTCAATGAATCTCAGAAGATCTAGGAATTTAACTTAATTTCGATTATTTTTTGGTGGAACTGGTAAATAGTCATTTACCGACCATTATAAAATTTACAACTAGATTACGACATCCATTTTCTAAGTTGTGAATTATATAGTTGGATCCTGACGTTAATATTTTATTTTTGGGTTTCTATATTAAGGAATATTGTTAACTAACTAAAACTACTTTCATTTATAGATGTCTACCAAGGTTGATGCTTCCGCTTCCTTATCCTCCTCCCATCATAACTTCTCCTTGCTATCGATCTACTCCAAAGTTATTTTGTATTGTCCCAGTTATAATGATTGGATGTGAAACATCAAAATGGCACTTCACTTTGAGAACAAAGATGTCCTCGAAAAAGAACTCATTGAAGTCGAACAGGCCAATGTCATTCCTGAAGAATACACCTCCTATCAAAAACACTATGTCGATGCAAAAAAAGTTGCTTTCGTCATGGTCGCCACAATGACCCGTGAGTTGCAGATATTCTATGAAGATTATTGGCCGTATGAGATGAAAAAGAACCTTATGTAAAAGTAATATAAGTGAGCTCATCAAGAAATGTACGAGGTGGTAAAGTCCCTCATGGCGTGTAAAATGAAAGAGGGAGCACCTGGTGTAGCCATGTGCAAAGAATGCAACGTTATGTGTAGTGCCTTGTTAGGCTTAATGTGTAATTTGATGAGGAGTTGGATATTGACATTGTTTTGAAATCCTTGCCAAGTTGTTATGATCAATTGATTCTAACTTATCATTTGAACAACAATGAGACCACCTTGGCTAAGTTGCACAATCTACTACAAACAACTGATGAAGGAATGAGAGGTATGAACTCAAATCCTAATCCTACTAGTGATCCTGTTCTGGTGATTGGTCAAGGAAAGGGAAGAAGAGGAACGGTCCTCCAAAACTAAACTGGATGGGAAAGTCGCATGCTGGATCATCAAGTAATGGACCCAAAGGAAAATCCAGCTCTAACGCTCTTCCAGTTTTTGATTCCAAAGAGGCCACCTGCTTTTACTGCAACGACAAATAGAATTGGAAATGAAGATGCCCAAAGTACCTGCAAGACATCAAGGATGGCAAGGTGAAGCCATCTTCTGTAGGCATGTGCACTATTTCATCTAATAATTCATCATCTTCTCGTTCTTGGGTCCTTGATACAGGATATGGTTTTCACATTTGTTCTGATTTGCAAAGGCTAAGAGAAAGTGAGGAGGTGGAGAACGGAAGAATTAACCTAATCATGGGGAATTGATGATCTTCACCTATCACCAAGATTGGAGTTTAGAGTCTAGTGCTTAGTAGTGGTGTTAGTTTAGATTTAATAAATTGTTGCTACTCGTCTGAAATGACACATAACATTATTTCCTTTCATGCATTATTCATAAAAGGTTTCAGATAGTCTTTTAATGGTTTAATGGTTCTATTTCATTTTATAAAAATGGTGTTTTTATATTTGAAGTTTTACCGTGTAATGGTGTGTATGAAACGGTGATGTGTGTAGACAATTTAGGTAATAATGTATTTCAAATTGATTCGTCTAATGGTATAGAAAAAGCATGCTTGTGGCATTGTTGTCTTGGACACATCAACATGAAACACATCACCCAACTCCAAAAGGATGGAGTGATGGAATCATTTGACCTAAGGTCAGATGATGCATGAGAATCTTGTATTTTGGGTAAGATGACAAAATCACCTTTCACTAAAGAGGTGAAGGTTTGTTGGACATCATACACACAGATGTGTTTGGGCCGTTGAAATCCACTATAAGGGATGCAAATCGATATTATGTAACATTTACATAAGATTATAGTAGATATGGTTATATTTACTTAATAAAACATAAATTAGAAACCTTTGAAAAGTTCAAAGAGTCTAAACATGAAATAGAGAATCAATTAGGATGTAAGATAAAGATGTGCCAATTAGATAGAGGAGGAGAGTATCTTATTATCGAGTTACACTACTACCTCAAGGAATATGAAATAGTTTCACATTTAACCCTCTTAGGACACCACAACTTAATGGTTTAGTTGATAGGCACAAGCAAATTTTGTTTGACATTGTTTGTTCCATGATGAGTCGAGCTTCTCTTCCAATTTCATTTTGGGGGTCTACCGCCTATATTCTTAATCTTGTCCCAACTAAGAAGGTTGCCAAAACACCTCATGAGATGTGGCACAGAAAGTTCCCTCGTTAGCACATATTAAGGTTTGGGGTTGTGAAGCTTTCATTAGACAAGAGACTTACGACAAGCTTGAACGTCGAAGTGAGAGATGTATTTTCATCTGCTACCCACATAAGTCCTTTGGATATTTGTTCTACAGACCTAGTGAGAATGTGGTCTTTGAAGCACTCAGAGGAGTCTTTCACGAGACATAGCTCATATGCAAAGAGGATAGTGGGAGCACCATTGACCTTGAAGATATTCAAGAGTTAACCAATGAAGGAACCTCTAAAGATGCTTGGTTTCAACCATAGGAAGAAATTCCAGTTGAATATTCATTGCCTCTTCATCGCTCTAGTATATTTAGCATGCCACCTGTGTTTTATGGTTTCCATATAACTACAGATGGTGATATGTTTAGTAGTGATAGTACAATGGTAAATTTGGATGAGTCATCTAAATAACTGGAAGCAATGGCAGGCATTGAGGCAACTAAATGGAAAGAGGCAATTGACATCAAGATCAAGTCCATGTATGACGACCAAGTTTGGAATTTGGTTGAACATCAACCTGGTCGGAAGACAGTTGGTTGCAAATGGATCTTTAAGAAGAAGACTGACATGGATGGTAACAAGCCCACATTCAAAGAACGAATGGTTGCAAAGGGATTTACTTAAACACAGTGGTTGAATATGGTGAGACCTTCTCACTAGTGGCTAAGATAAAATATATTTGGATAATGCTAGTCGCAACTGCTTTTCATGACTATGAAATTTAGCAGATGGATGTCAAAACCGCTTTCCTTCATGGGAAATTTCCTAAGGATGTTTACATGGGTCAACCAGAGGGATTTTTATATGAAAGTTTCCTAATAGAGTGTGTAAGCTTGAGAAATCAATCTATGGATTGAAACAAGCATCTCACATATGGAATCTTTTCTTCGACGAGAAAGTCAAGGAGTTTGGTTTCTCTATAAGTGAAAATGCGTCGTGTGTATATTTCAGAACTAGTAGGAGTATTGTAACCTTCCTAGTATTGTATGTTGATGAAATACTTCGTATAGGAAACGACATTCAAACTTTGCAAGATGTTAAATTTTGGCTTGGAATCTATTTCGCTATGAAGGACCTAGGTAAGGCTGCCTATATTGTGGGGATAAAAATTCTAATGGATAGGAGTAAAAGACTAATTGGACTTAGTCAAAGTAAATACTTAGAAAAGGTGCTAAAACATTTTAGTATGGAAATTTCCAGGAAAGGAGAACTACCCATTAAGACTAATACCAAACTGAGTAAGACTCAGGGTTCGAGTACCGATGCAGAGATAATAAAAATATGTCGGATTCCATACACATTCGTTTTCGGATCAATCTTGTATGCTATGAAATGTACTCGCCCTAACGTGTCCTTTACTTTAACCATGGATTGTAACATCCCAAAAATACAGGCCAAACATTTCATTTTTAAATAAGTCATTACATAAAACCATTAGTATAAAAAACATTCATAGTAATGTCTTGTGTCAAAACCCAAGTGTTAATAATCAAAATATAATATCATGAAACCATATCAGAGTGTAATCCTAAGGATCTCGTGTGCGGAAGACATAGTGTGATGCGCTGCGATCAAGCCGACTCCTTTCCTTTGAAGCAAAGCACCTGAAACCAAAATTGTAAACCGTAAGCACTAAGCTTAGCGAGTTCCCCCATCATACCACATACCATACAATCACATAGCATGCATACATAATGTACAATCATAAAACATACCATACTTGTTAGACATTTCTGGAGTTCCCGACCTACCGGGTACGGCCATTCTGGGGTGTCGACCTACCCGTGCGGCAATTCTGGGGTGCCGTCCTACCCGTGCGGCCATTCTGGGATGCCGACCACCCTTCGGTCCTAACAACCGACCCTCAGGGACTATTTCACCCCTACCACTACTACTATCACATATCATAACATAACATACTATCAGACATATCTGGGGTGTCTGACTACCCTTTGCTCCTAACAACCGAAGTCGGGGACTGTTCCCCTCCTACTACCCCTAACACATATCTCAGATCATGCTAGCATATAATCATGACATCACATATTGTCAGACGTATCTGGGGTGTCGGACTACCCTTCGGTCCTAACAACTGCACTCTACTAGTATAACACATCAAGCTAGCATATAACATATCAGGTAGTAGCAAAACTAGATGATATCACAAAGACAATCATCTAACACACAACTCCTACTGGTGGGTCGACATTGCGTCCGTAGACCCACCGCTACTGGAAGGTAACTCACCTCACACTGCTGACGTCCCGCAGACTTGATCCCACACTGCAGAAGTCCCGCAGACCCAGCCCCAACTGCTGGATGACAGATTCCCGAACAGTCGACACCAAAATAACACCCAATTAATAATTGGGTCCCAATGCATGAACATAAATATATACTTGGATAATTACTACATTAACCATAAATACATACTTGGATAATTACTACATTACCCCAAGGATGGCTTTATTCAAGCCCAAGGCCCAATCCAAAGGCCCAAAAGTCAATTATGAGTAAAGACCAACATATGGCCCAATTTTCCAAATTGGGCCCAAACCTTTATAAGGTCTTACCATAAGGCCCAACCAAAAGTCTAGTCCAACATTTGACCTTCTAATGGCCCAATATCATATAATCCTTAAGGTCCAAACTATGGCCCATCTATGGTCCAATTTTCCAAATTGGGCCTAACTCTTCAAAGCACATTAATTATTCTAGTCCGATTGCTTGACTTTGAATGGCCCTATAATAATGCAATCATCAAGGCCTAATAATAAACCCAAGTGAAATTAGGTTTCACATAAATTTTGATTAGGGTTAAGTTTCCTACTTAACCCATTAAGGACTTAATCCATTAAGTCCAATAATGCTTAGATTAATATTTGCCAATGATTATTATTTAATATATCAAGTTATTAAATAATTATCGTGTGTGTGACCACATTAATTCTTAAAGTTAGGTTATCATTGGCATTAGGGTGTTCCAATCAAAATATTAGCCCATTTATCAATTTGTTGGCCTTTTTATGACAATTAGGGCTTTATTGGGCCTAATAAGCCCACTAAAATCTTATTAACCCCATATGGGTTTAATTGGGTCCATTAGAGTCCATTAAGCTTCATAGGTCCCATTAGAGCTCCTTTGAGCCCATTAGTGTTTCCAGCACCCCAAACGAATCTATCACAAGAGGCAAAGCGCACCGCCACCCGGCACGGTGGTCGATGGTGGCAGGAGGTGACAGCCACCAACCTACGGTGGTGATTTTCAGTTTTCTTTTTCGTTATTCCAATTTTTAATTTACATTTTACAACGCTAAATATCCAAATAACACACTAAACAAATGAACACACACCCACACAGCCACCTTTTGTTGGCCAGCAGCAGTAGAAGTGGCGGCAGCCAGCATGGCTGGCGGCCATAGTGGGTATCCTTTCCATTTTCCGGCTATCAACACTACCATCAACACACACACATGAGTTAGACACATGAAACACCCCCATATGATCACAAAAGCAACTCTAGCCACCCCCTGGTGGTGGTTAGCAATGATAGCACCAAGGAGAGAGGACAGCGGCAGAATGGCCGTTGAAACAGATGCAGCGGCGACATGATGACGATCCCTATAAGCTTAGAACGAATCACCAGAAAGGGATGAGAGGGATGGTGGAATCATGAGCGACAGAAGCGGTGGAAGGAGGCGATTCTCCCTCGTCTTCAGCAACGATAACTATCGGTAACTTCGTCTCTTCGTCGGAATGGATCACAGCGACAGCAACGAGGCGGAAAGGGGTCGGCAGTATTGGTCACCATTGGCAATTGATGAAGTAGCAGCGCATGGAGGCTGTTCGACGGTTCTAGGTGGTTGGAGAACGGAGGTAATGAACGATGGTGTCGTCCATTCAACTCCCACAACCCCGTCATCGAATTTCCTCAACCAGTTGGACTCATCCTTCCCGGCTGAAAGCACGATGGAAGTCTGATTGTCACGATGGAATTGAAGGATTTCCAATCCTTCTCGCTTCCTAGTATCCCCTTGATGACTACCTATGCTTGCCAAAGCTAGCGTTTAATCACCGATTAAACCTTAAGATCTCACATCCTCGGAAATCTCGATGAGTACTCTTGACATTTGATCTAGTTGGACACCTTGATCCATCTATCATGTTGTTAGTTAAAGGTCTCAATCTTCACTCTGGTTGACGAATCCTCGTTCTCATTTCCAATCTTGCAGTACCACTGAACTCTAACTGAACACAGCCCATTCGGAAATACAATTCTCCTGAACATGCAATGACCAACCACTTATGCATCTAACACTCGCATCTAACTCTACCCTTTTTCATGTCACCAGCTCTGTCCTAGTAATGGTAGTGCCTTGAACTCCAAAGTTCATCCATAGACAATTACTGACCATACTTGAACAATGATAGAACTCCTGAACACTGACTTCACTGTAGAAGTATTACTCTAACCCTGACCGAGGATCTTCCCAAACAATACTGCTGCACAGATCTCAACAAAGATCCAAAATGATAACGGTACACGCGGAACCCGCTCCGCAAGATGCATCCCTTGCAGGATGGCATATATGATCCTTGATAACCCAAACACTAGATGGAAACCGACCTGAGATCTAACTTATCCAAACTTACTCATAACTCCAACACGATACGTAACCCCAACATCCATCTAATAGCAATAGAAGATGACATACCCGAAACATCTGGAGGAATACTAATCACCTTCTGCTGACATGACCAACCCCGCTACCCTATAGTAACCTAAACCCTCGGAGCAACAAAGTCTCTTGTACACTGTCTTGTACGTGCTGCATTGACTCTGGTCCTGCTGGCCCTTCACCTGATGATCCGAAATCATAGGTCCCTTCCCAAGACCCCTACTATACGCACCTGGCACACATCTCTCTTTTTAGGGTGCTCCAAAATCGATCTTGCATCTGCAACTCTTGGAAATCATATCATTCAGTGTTTGACACCCTGTCACGCACACTAGCTCGCTTGCCAATGTCTAAGTTGCAACAACTGGAACATCCTTTGTCCCTAAATTGGGTCACAAAGTCTTCCCTGAAGCTTCTTAGATTCTCCAAGGCTCTCACTGATTCGAGTATGGATCCTATGCTTTCAGTAGTACGGGCCCAATACTACCTTCCACACCTATCCATACTTTCCTCAGCAATCCTCACGGATCCTCCAAGTCACTTCCTCAACTGGTACACCCAAGTTTAACTGAACCTCATTACTAACTCACTGAAATATATCCTAGGCTTCCCTAGGTTCCCGAAGTCACAAGTCCTCAACTGCTGAAATATTCGCAGTAATGTCAACTAGCTACCTCATGAATATAGCCACATGCCATAGAGATCAGATAATCCTTCAAGTAATAGACTCATCCCTATAACGGTTAGACTCAAACGAGAGCTGCGCAATAGGGTCAAATACATCACTCTGAGATTATCCAGCCTGTGCCACATGTGACTTAGCATATTCACTTAATAGCTAACTCACATTAGTAAGAGTCCACAAAGCACAAAGCAAGCAACATTCAGACAATGGAAAATCTAACCATCATATTCCAATCAAATCATTTTATCCTCTAATCAAGAATTTGTACATGCAATTCAAAGGCTCATACAATCAGGCATAACCTAAATAGGCTATCCTATCACTGATTGATCAGTACTAGCATGCAAGTTTACAAGCACATATAATAGACATATAAGGCATCCTCCTAGATCCTTAGCCCTAATCTAGCATGTAGTTCTCATAAGCATATCATATAATAACATCTCATAACATGTATGGATATCTTGGGGAAGACTTACTTGAGCTCGACTGATTGCGCGCATCACACACCTTATTCTTTTCAAAGTTCTTTGCTCTTTTCAAACTTCTTTTATAAAATGATTTTACATTTGAAAATTTTCCTACCAAGTCCTTAGTTTGAGATCAGACACACCCGAGAGTGTGTCTGAATCCCTCAAACCAAGGCTCTAATACCAACTTGTAACATCCCAAAAATACAGGCCAAAAATTTCATTTTTAAATAAGTTATTACATAAAACCATTAGTATAAAAAACATTCATAGTAATGTCTTGTGTCAAAACCCAAGTGTTAATAATCAAAATATGATATCATGAAACCATATCAGAGTGTAATCCCAAGGATCTCGTGTGCGGAAGACATAGTGTGGTGTGCTGCGATCAAGCCGACTCCTTTCCTTTGAAACAAAGCACTTAAAAACTGTAAACTGTAAGCACGAAGCTTAGTGAGTTCCCCCATAATACTACATACCATACAATCACATAGCATACATACTGTACAATCATATAACATACCATACTTTTCAGTCATTTTTGGGGTGCCGGACCTACCCGATGCGGCCAATCTGGGGTGCCGACCTACCAGTGCGGCCATTTTGGGGTGTTGTCCTACCCGTGCGACCATTCTGGGGTGTCGACCACCCTTTGGTCCTAACAACCGAACCTCGAGGAATATTTCACCCCTACCACTACTATTATCATATATAATAACATAACATACTATCAAACATATTTGGGGTCTCTGACTACCCTTCGGTCCTAATAACCGAACTCGGGGACTATTCCCTTCCTACTACCCCTAACAGATATCTCAGATCATGCTAGCATATAATCATGACGTCACATACTGTCACACATATCTGGGGTGTCTAACTACCCTTCGTTCCTAACAACCAAACTCTACTACTATAACACATCAAGCTAGCATATAACATATCAAGTAGTAGCAAAACTAGATGATATCACAAAGACAATCATCTAACACACAAATCCTACTGGTGGGCCGACATTGTGGCCACAGACCCATCGCTACTGGAAGGTAACTCACCTCACACTGCTGACATCCCGCAGACTCAATCCCACACTGCTGAAGTCCGGTAGACCCAACCCCAGCTGCTGGATGACAAATTCCCGAACTGTCGACACCAAAATAACACCCAATTAATAATTGGCTCCCAACGCATTACCGAAAATACATACTTGGATAATTACTACATTAACCATAAATACATACTTGGATAATTACTACATTACCCCAAGGTTGGCTTTATTCAAGCCCAAGTCCCAATCCAAAGGCCCAAAAGTCAACTATGAGTCAAAGCCCAACATATGGCCCAATTTTCCAAATTAGACCCAAACCTTTATAAGGTCTTACCATAAGGCCCAACCAAAAGTCCAATCCAACATTTGACCTTTTAATGGACCAATATCATATAATCCTTAAGTTCCAAACTATGGCCCATCTATGGCCTAAATTCCCAAATTGGGCCTAACTCCTCAAAGCCCATTAATCATTCTAGTCCAATTGCTTGACTTTGAATGGCCGAATAATAATGCAATCATCAAGGCCCAATAGAATGGCCCAATAATAAACCCAAGTGAAATTAGGGTTTCACATAAAATGTTGATTAGGGTTAAGTTTCCTACTTAACCCATTAAGGACTTAATCCATCAAGTCCAATATTGCTTAGATTAATCTTTGCCAATGATTATTATTTAATATCTCAAGTTATTAAATAATTCTCGTGTGTGTGTGACCCCATTAATTCTTAAAGTTAGGTTATCATTGGAATTAGGGTGTTCCAATCCAAATATTAGCTCATTTATCAATTTGTTGGCCTTTTATGACAATTAGGGCTTTATTGGGCCTAATAAGCCCACTAAAATCTTATTAAGCCCATATGGGTTTAATTGGGTCCATTAGAGTCCATTCAGCTTCATTGGGCACATTAGAGCTCCTTTGAGCTCATTAGGGTTTCCAGCACCACAACGAATCTATCACAAGAGGCAAAGCGCACCGCCACCCGACACGGCGGCAGGTGGTTGCAGGAGGCGGCAGCCACCAGCCTACGGTGGTATTTTTTGTTTTCTTTTAATTATTCCAATTCGTAATTTATATTTTCCAATGCTAAATATACAAGTAACACACTAAACAAATGAACACATACCCACACAACCACCTTTTGTTGGTCGGCGGCGGCCGCCACCATGGCTGGTAGCCATGGTGGGTATCCTTTCCATTTTCCGGCTATCAACACTACCCTCAACACACACACACACATATGAGCTGGACACATGAAACACCCCCATATGATCACAAAAGCAACTCCAGCCACCCCCGGTGGCGGTTAGCGACAACAGCACCAAGGAGAGACGGCGGCGTCAGAATGGCCGTTGAAACAGATGCAGCGGCGACATGACGACGATGGCTATAAGCTTAGAACGAATCACCGGAAAGGGAAAAAGGGATGGTGGAACCGTGAGCGACAGAAGCGGCAGCAGGAGACGCTTCGCCCTCGTCTTCAGCAGCGGCGACTATCGGTAGCTTCGTCTTTTCATCAGAATGGATCACAGCGACAGCAACGAGGCGGAAAGGAGTCAGCAACGCTGGTCACCATTGGCGATTGATGAAGTAGCAGTGCATGGAGGCTGTTCGACTGTTCCAGGTGGTCGGAGAACGGACGTAATGAATGATGGTGTCGTCCATTCAACTCCCACAGCCCGATTATCGAACATCCTCAACCAGTTGGACTCATCCTCGCCGGCTGCAAGAACGAGAGAAGTCTGATGGTCACGGTGGTTGCTTGGCTGATCTGAGATAGGATGGTAGCGGCGCCGGTAGGGAGGTATAAGGTTGGGAGGTGGTTGTAACATGTTCTTTAGGGCTAGGGTTCACATTGAATAAATACCCGTCACCCATTCAAACTTCATTACGTAATGTCGCAAATAGTCCCTCTCCACAGGATTCTTTTCACAAAAAGTACATAATGTACTCTTTCCACCTCTGCTCACATAATTCCTTACACATTTAGTCCCATAGTTACCATTCAGCCCCTCTTTTACAAATTATTCTCAAATAAAGTCCATATGTTACCCTTTTAACCCTAGCCATCAAAACTCTTTACAAATCGAGTCCATAATTTACCATTTAGCCCTTGCTTCTCATGATCTATCCATATTGAGTCCCAATAATTTACCAACTGGTCCCTACCTTCATAAATATTTACAAAACCAATCAGGAACTGACACTTTTAACCCTCAATTACTAAATTATGCTAATTTACTCCTTGAAACCAACACCTCTGTATATAATTATTGATTTGGGGTTACTATTCCTTCATCAATTATTTATTTATTTATAAAAAAATAAACGAGTGTTACATGGATAGCAGTGAAGAATATTCTCACTTATCTGCGAAGGACTAAGGATTGGGTTCTACTACTTGGTGGCAGTGATACATTGAGTGCAAGTGGGTATAGTAACGCCAACTTTTAAACAGATAAAGACAACTTTTGTTCTCAATCCGGATGGGTGTTTACTTTAAATAGAGGAGCAGTTACTTGGAAACATTCCAAGCAAGAGACAGTGGCGGATTCCACCTGTGAGTTAGAGTACCTAAAGGCAAGTGAAGCATCAAATGAAGAAATTTGGTTGAATAACTTCATTAGAAAACTTGGAGTTGTTCCAACCATTAAGTAGTCAATGAAAATTTTCAATGATAATGAAGGCAGGATTGCCTTGACAAAGGATCCAAGAGATCATGGAAGATCAAGACATATGGACAGAAAGTACCATTTCATCAAACATAGAGTAGAAGAAGGTCACTTTATTATGAAGAGAATATCATTTGAAGAGAATCCTACTTATCCAAACATAAAGGGTGTGAGTAGGGAAAAACACACTCATCATACCTGGAGCATAGGTCTGAGAGATGATATTAGTTTTAGTAGTTAGTTAAATTTTGGTTGAAACTTGTAAACATAGTACATGTAATAGATTTTTGGTGATTAACTAATAAAGAATTATTAATGAGTTTGTTTACTACATTTTGTCAATTGTTTATTCTTGTGTTTCATTTTGCACGTTTTACTTCCCGAATAACACGATTATCCAAACTCCATAGTCGTTCGTACTTTTCGAAGTAAGTAGTGAATTTAGACTATCCTGAATTGAATTGTAGATTATCTAAAGAGTTTTATACATTGCAATCGTGTTGCTACAGTGTTTATGAGTACTTAGAATTGGAGATTTAAGTATTGGACAAACCCACTCTCAAAGAATTACTTCACGGAACGAGTAATTTTGAGACGATAATATAAAACAGGTATATATATATATATATATATATATATATATATATATATATATATATGAGTTGTAGTTTACAAGTCGGTTGCGCATTGATAATACGTAAACACATCAATAAATTGATGTTATAAAACGTATTGTTATGCATGATTTGATGAGTAAATGGTGCAAACATATAATTCAAAGTTTATTCATTCCTTTTCCTTAATGGGAAAGTGATATCTTTGGTCCCTTCAGTGATTTGGTGTTGACTTATAGTGTCAGGCCCGGCCATGACTAAATTGATGTGTTCAATTACAAGTTCTATGTCATTAGAAATCTTAAATCAGGAAACAAATTCTTGTACAATGTGATTGATTCTATTCCATGTCTCATATTAGATTGATATCTTGCAGAATGGATGACTATATGATCACTTATCTTAGGACACGTAACTGACTGGGTTAGAGTTCTACAACGACTTTTGGAAGCTACAACGACTTTTGGAAGCTACAATTTGCTGATTGTCAATTATAGTTATAGACTTATCCAAGTGGGAGACTGTTGGATTAGGTGTTTAAGCCTATAATTAAAATTAGTATATACTTGAATTGACAGTGGCACAGTCCTTTTGGGTTTCCTTCAAACATAAATAAATGGTTTATTAATGTGTTATGAAAATAAGATATTAATTATAAATCATATTATTTAATTAATAATTAAATAGAAATTAATTTGAATTAATTTTGGGATTAATTGGATTAATTAAAAGTACAAGGACTCTTTGGTTATTTATTGATAGTTGAGAAATGAAGGCTCTAGATCCACATGGAATGAAGTGAATGAAAATCTCTATGGCAAGCCTAGAAGATTTCACCCAAGGGCCTTTGGATAAGGGGATTGGGTTTCTTTGTCACCAAGTACGGGAATCTAGGGCTTATCCCTTCAACCCTAACTTTGGCACCAAGTTTCGTAAACTATATAAGGAACCCCTAGCCCTTGTTTTCATCCATCCCTTCCCTCTTCAAGCCTGGATGAAAATTGAATATCCCCTATCCTCTCTCTTATATTATCCTCTTGCTAGCTTGGGTGTGACTCCATGAGAGGCACGTCATTTGTAGTGCTTGCTTCCAAGAGATCAACAATGGAGAATTCTACTTAATTGCTATAACAACTAAAACTCTCTGCTCTAAATTTCTAAAATATCCTAGGGTTTCTAGGGTTCTTTTTGATATTCTTAGTTGTAGGTTCAATAGATAAAACATAAATCCTATTTAGGTTGCATGCAAACTTAAGGGTTTTATTTTTGTTTGTTTACCTAAATCCCAACATGATGTTGGTGGTATTAACGTATCCTACATATTCCTTGGTAGTCCCACAAAGAAGTGATTATACTGGATTGATTGAGATTCCCGTGCCAAAGTACATCTTGTTGATATAAACTACATCAATAAATATTTCCATGGATTTGTTGTTGTGTTGTAACATAAAGATATCTCCTTTCATTTGTCCTTATTGAATTTTGGCTTCAATTTTTTTTAAGTTCTTGCATTTAATTGTGCCGTGTCATGTGGTTCCATGGAATTCACAGGATTTTTTGTTATCCCATGGTGGTTGCTTCTCGGTTTTCATTTTTTATTTTATTTTTTGCATTAGTTGTTGCTTGTTTTTTGTAACTAGACACCTAGTTTCAATTTCCTAATTCCTTGTTGGGATCTTAGAGGTTGCCCCGACATGTTTGGTTGTTGGTATTTATTGTTTGGGTGCCTGCACTGGCTTGACTATATGGTACCCAAATTTCTTTTGTACCATTGTGGTTTACTTTGTCACTACCATCTCCGTTATCTTCTCTAATGTTGTATCTTCTTGCTTCAAGAACCCTAGGACGCTTTTGATTAAGTCTCTCGGTCACTTTCATCAATTTCTGGCTAGTTCGTTTAAAAAGGCTCCTCGCCTTATCATATACATGAATGCTGTGATGATCATATTGTTCACATGCTCTAGCGCATTAAGCATTGTCCTATTAGACTTTTGTACATACGGTTATGGATTTTCACATTCCCTTTTTCTATAACCCATAATGGCTTGCGTATCTACTGTGTATTTTTTCTACTAGACAAAATGGCTAACACATTCCTCTTTTATTTTATTAAAATTTCTAATGTTATTTGACAGTTGACTTTTATACCATAGTCGTGCTATACTATATAAAGTTTTTGGAAAGAATATGCATTAGTACTTCTCAACTAGGTGGTATGAATGCATTGTCTACTTGTAAATTGCTCTGTAATCATCTGGGTCCCTGATGTTCTCTACTTTGTTATTTATGGTAGGTGTGTTCCAATTTATAGTTGGTATTCTTAGATGCTTCTTTCCAGGAAACTTTATCAGATCTTGATATTATATTTTGATTTAGTAGTTATGCCCATTAGCGTTCTTGATCAATTGATGTAGAGATAGTTTCTGGCCATTGTATTGGCTACAACAGAGGTTGTTTACAAGCTTGTTTTCGTAAACAATTGTTTGGTGCGATGGATGGCAAAATGATTTGGTATTGGATATATGTTAAGGTGATGTTATTGACGTATATGGTTGTACCATGTGGTGTGTGTTTTTGGTGGGCATGAAAAATTTTGGTATAACAACAGAGGTACGACATTGGTTCATGTCGCTTCTTGGCTGTTCTGGTGATTTTGTATCTTGTTCATTTATCTAGTGATACTTTCATGCTTGGCGTTGGAGTTGTTACTTCTTTCGACCAAGCCTAAGTTTGATAGTATGTTGGGTGTGGCATGGTTTTCTTCATTTATTGTTGTTCCTTGATTTGTTCTCTATTTTCCTTGGGTACAGATGTTTTGTGTGTTTCCACAACTATAGTCTGACATTTACCTAGAGTTTTATGTATAGGTGATTCTTAGTCATTTATAAGCTTTTCAGAAAGGTTTACATTATGTTAACTGAGATAAAGGGGTAAGTAGTAAGTTATGTAGTTGTGTTTTTTCTGACATTGTCTTCTAGGACTTCAGTATAATGCACAGATGGAGTCCATGATGCTACATCATCTCCACCAGGTTGGTTTTGGTGTTGCTAGAAGTTGTAAGGTTGTTGTAACATCCCGGAATATCAAGAGTAGAGTTGAAGGGCTAAAAGTGTAAATTTGAAGGGCAACTTGGTGAGTCCATGGATGGACTCGACGATTAGGGTTGCGACTTTGGTCGCGTGTCAAGTGGCCTACTCGGTGAGTCCAAAGATGGACTCGACGAGTAGGTACTGAGTGGAGAAAACCCTAAATCCGGGAGATGAGCCCTATTTAAAGGACATTATACCCTCTCCTCAGCCTCTTTGATCTCCCTTGAAGTCCAGAAACCCTAGAAAGCGTGATTCTAGAAGATTGGAGTGCATTTGGAGCTTGGGGAGGTGCTTGTTGAAGAAATATTGAAGGAGAAGAGTCTTGGATCAAAGGGCTTTGCTAAGATTCGGATTCCTTGCTGTTGGGGGCTTCATTTTGAGGTAATATCTCGTTCTTGGGCTGTGTTCTTCTAGATTCATCATTTTGGGGTTGTGTGGGAAGCTTAGATTTGTGGCATCTTGAGTTTGAAGGATAGATCTGAGGTTACTACCTTAGATCTGGAGTGGAGAAGGTCTTAAGTGCATTAGAGTCCCTGTTCTTGTGTAGTTGATGGACTTATCTTGTCACAAAACCAAACCCTAGAGTGAAAATGCCTAGATCATCTTGGATTCACGTAAAGATTGTCACTTTATGTGATGGATGGCCTTAGGATGAGTAGATCTATGGTTTGGATCATCTGCATGGGTTGGAAAGCCTCTGTATGGATTTAGACCCGGTGGTACCCGACGAGTCACATGGGTGGACTCGGCGAGTTGCTTGAAGAAAGAGTGGAACTCGACGAGTTGAAAGAACAACTCGACGAGTAGGTTGAAGATTGTCGTAGACTCGGCGAGTCTGTTCTTGGACTCGGCGAGTCTGGTCGTAAGGTCCAAGTTTCTTTTGGAAGTGCTGTGACTCGGTGAGTGAAGGGATGACTCAGTGAGTTATGTGCGAGTGGGCTCAGAGTTGTTGGACTCGGCGAGTCTCGGGGTGACTCGGCGAGTTGGGTCGTGAATTAAAAGAGGTTCTGTGTATGAGGACTCAGCGAGTCATTGGGTTGACTCGGCGAGTAGAGTTAGTCAACGGCAGACCTTGACTTTAACTTTGACCAAGGGTTAACCGGTTGATTTCCAGGGGTAATTTGGTAATTATTGGTATTTATTGGATTCAGTCTTTTGGGTATTGTCAGTGTTGGAGTTCGGGTCGGAGGTTGTAGCAGCGTGATCTTATCCTTTCAGTCAGCAGTTGCGAGGTGAGTTATCCCTACTATATCAACAGGGTCTAAGGCACCAAGGCCGGCCCTTTATCGGATTGAGATCCGGGTATCCGTTGTTATGTTATTGCTTGCATCCGGATAGTTAGGATGGTATGCGTTAGAGACCTGTTTAAGGTCGGTATCCTGATATATATGATGATGCTATGCTAGTGACCGGGTAGGTTAGTATCCTGTTAGAGTATGTTGTGCTATGTGATCTGCTAGATCGGTTTGATTGAATATGAATTGTTATGTGATTGTATGTTTATGTGCACATGGTTGTTTGGACTGTAGTTAGGTTGAGGCAGGTCCTGCTTTGTTCTGTAGGCCAAGATACCCAGGGCAGACCGGTTGTTCCGAAGGCCTAGCGAACGGTTCGGATAGGATGTAGGCCCCACGAGGGCGGACCAGACATGTCGAGCCTCGGAGAGTGGACCAGGCCGACTGAAGGCCTGATGCGGGCGGACCAATCATAATGTAGACTCAGAGAGTGGACCAGGTGGGTTGAAGGCCCGGTGAGGGCGGACCAACCACGCTGCAGACTCGAAGGACATGATTGGACTCGGAGGGTGGACCAGGTGAATTGAAGGCCCGACACGGCGGTACACTCTCATAGTAGACCCGATATGCATGGCTGTTCTGTGATTCGTTATGATATAGCATGTTATCTGTATGGTATATGTGGTTGGTATTTTGGGGGTATCTCACTAAGCTTTCGGGCTTACAGTTGTAGTTTAATGTTTTTCAGGTTCTTTAGGAGACTGTGGGAAGGCAAAGGCGTGATCGTACCGCTCCTCGTGTTTATGTTTTATGAAATGGACCTGGGAATACTCTGATAATAAATGTATTGAAAACCTTTTTGTAATAACTTAATGAATTGGGTTGTTTTTGAAAAGTTTAAATTTTATTGAAAATTTGGGTCGTTACAAGTTGGTATCAGAGCCTTGGTTTGAGTGAATTGGAGGGACACTTGTGTGACTCTAGTCTCAAATCGAGGAGGGTTTTCAAAAGAGAATTTAAAATGGTTTTCAAAATAAGTAAAGGAGGACGCGGAAGTACGATCAGCCAGAGCCAGTAAGTAACCCCAAATTACCATACATGATATTTGTTTTATTGAGCTTTGATAGAACAGCATGCTAGAGTTAGGCTAGGGATCTTCAGGATTTCATGATGTGTTGCCTGATTTATGATGCCTGCTAGCCTAGGGTTTCCTTGTGAGAGATTTCTAGTGTTCCTCTAGTAGTGAGGATAGAGCGTTGTTATGTATGTTTTCACTAGGGTGTTGTGGTAGTACTTCATACAAATGTGGGTAGGTGTGGAAGGTAGTATGGGCTCGTACTACTGAAAGCACAGGACCCATACGCGTATCAGGGAAACCATGACCTCTAGGGTTGGGTTGAGAGTTGGTTCCCGGGATAGTGGGAAGTGTCTGAGATTTTGGTGGTTTATTTTCAGTATGGAGATTTCAGGGCATGTTAGGAGTGGATTCGGGTCAGGATCGGGAGCAGGAGAGGGAGTTCCAGGCGGGTCCGTACCGCCCAAGGTTATAGGCCAGATGAGCACAGGCGATTTGGATGCGAGGATTCGTGAGATCCTGCATGATGAGGTTGCTGCATTGTTCTGAGCCGAGCTACCGGAACTGTTTGGGTCGATCAAGACCGCTATGGTAGAGTATTTTGATGAGCGCTATGCAGCTCTCACGGAGACGGCTGCCGCAACGGCTACAACGGCTGTAGCAGCGGCAGGGTGGAGGAGCTAGTAGAGGTTTTCAATATCGGGACTTTGATAATATGAAGCCTCCCACCTTTGATGGAGTTCAGGATCCAATTGTTGCTATGAGATGGTTATCAGACGTGGATGGGTGTTTCTTCACATGTTCATGGCCTGCTGTTCAGAGGGTGAGGTGTGCTCTGAACCTATTAAGGCTCAGGGCAAAGGATTGGTGGAGGTTGACCACGGGGTCATATTCGGATGCGCAGAGTGCTGCGGTTTCATGGGATCAGTTCATAGAGATGTTCAGCACTCGCTATGTTCTACATGTTGAGAGGGAGAGGTTGGCTCAGGAGTTCCTTGAGCTGAAGCAGGATTCGGAGTCGGTGACGGAAATCACCAGGATGTTTACTGAGAGGGCGATGTTTTGCCCTGAGTTCACTTCGGAGCAGGCTCAGATGTCCCGATATCTGAGTATGCTAAAGAGAGACGTCAGATAGTTTGTGTCCACGAAGAGGTGCGAGACCTTGTTGGAGTTGCAGGAGGCAGCCAGGCGGCGAGAGTTAGAGATTGAGTTGCAGTTGCATGAGCTGAGGAAAACTCCGGTGCAGTCGCAACCAGCAACGAATCGGTCTAAGACCGTTGATTCCAGGACGGGAAATCAGGGCAGCCACGTTTTTGGGAAGTGTGGGAGGGGTCACACCGGAGTTTGTCGGTCCGGTGGTGCTTGCCGCAAGTGCGGAAAGGAGGGGCACTATGCGAGGGATTGTCGGCAGTTAGTGCCGGTTCGGGATTTGAGGATTTGTTATCTTTGTCATCAGGTTGGGGACTTGAGGGTCAACTGCCCACAGCTTGTAGGACCTGTGCAGGCTCCAGCACCGGCCACTTTGAGGATCACAGGAGGAGGTCAGGGTGGAGCGGAGCCCCCAAGGGCTCAGGGTCGTGCTTTTCAGGTTTCAACAGAGGAGGTCAGGGTAGTGCCGGATGCAGTTGTGGGTATGTTCTTCTTAATGTCTTATTATTTTATGGTTATTGTGGAGTATTGTTTATCTGCTAGTCTTTTTGCGTAGATTTCGGTATTGTATTCTTTGGTTTTGAGGGTTATGGCTTGGTTATGGACTTAGTGTTTGGAAATTCGTTGGTTATCTTTCATGAGGGTTGTTCGTGGGAATCGGGTGGATATCGGGTGGCAGTTGCAATCTGAGGAGTGGTTAGTGGGGGATCGAGATCTTTCGTGTCGGGATCATCTGTATTGTTATGCGATTGGTGAAGGTTGTTCGTGTTAGTGGGAAACGGTTCGCGTGAAAGAGTATGTGTCATGAAGGGTTGTTGAGGGAGGTCGGTGATGGCGACCAGTGGTTGTTAGTCAGTGCCCTGAGTGGGGGAGAATTGGAAAATTCTCCAGAAGATCGATGAGCATGGTAGGATGTTTGGCTGCTTGGGTTTCAGCAGTGGGTCTATCAGTCGAGAGTATAGACCGGTATGAGTAAGTGGCAGGCGTGCAGGGTGAGATGCAGACCAAGGGTATTTGATTGTATAGGGCCTGGGATCAGTCCGGGATCGAGTATGTATGATGGAGATAGAGTTCGGAACCCCTAGGGGGCTAGAACAGTATGCATGGGAGGATTTCCCGGAGATGTAACTCGAAATGTTGATTGCTAGTTGAGCGGTCCGGATAGATTGAAGGCCAATAGGCATTCCACTCAGGCCGAAGGCTCGGTGAACGGTCCAGCTAGTTTGAAGGTCCTGGAGGGCGGTCCAGGTCGGCTGAAGGTTATGAGACTGGTCCAGTTTGGTTGAAGGCCTGGTAAGGCGGTCCAGTCATGCTGAAGACTCTGTATGTGTCGTTAGATCGGTGCAAGGTAATGGATTGAGTATGTCGTGATATGTTAGCGTTGCAAGGTCTGGCCCCGAATATTGATCACAATCAGTGGAGGAAGTCCATGGACTCGAGAGTCTTCGCGATTGGATTCAGAGTATGTATGGTGCATGGGATAGCGGTTATTCTACAAAGGGGTGGTGTAGCGTTGGTTGAGCACCGTGGCACTTGTCGTGGTGACAAGGCGGTCAAGTGGTTTTCCTTGGTAAGGAAAGAGGGAGGAATGTAATTCCGAAGGGGAGTGCAAATTCACGGAAGTGAAAGCAGTAGTGCAGGGTTATGATCGGAGTGGTCCAATTGTAGTCATTAAGCAGCGCGTGTGCGGCGGTGGTATGGGATGACATCATGTGGGGATGTCTGCTGAGGTCGCAGGAGGAAATTCCGAGGTTGTAAAGTCAAGAGGCTCGTAAGGGATGCAGGTATGGAGTTTTGGATTCCCAGCATGTTTTCGGTGAAGGAATTGTGTAGCAGTGGTTCATCGTGAGGGATGTTTTGAGGGTCGTCAGTGTGATGGGTTTCCTAACCCGAGGATGCTAGAGCTAGTTCAGCATGTGCATGCGATTGCAAGAGGAGAACTCATGGGAGTTGCTCTAAAGAGTGTGTCTTTCTGTCAGCATGGAATGGATAGAGTTGGACTCGGATCGGGAATTAGGTGGTGCATAGTTATTTATAGTTCATTTGGGTCGATTAATGGTTGTGATTTGGAGCAGTGTTGCATCATGAGTGATACTCAGCTGTTATGTGTGGTTATCAGAGGGTAAATTCAGTGGCTGGCTTGTGACGGTGGTCAGGACACCGCGAGATAGGAGAAAGTGAGTTTATGGTTTCCATGGTTGTGCGTTGAGGAGCTTGGTTGGGTTAACGCCAGGAGTTGTAATGCGAGAGAATTTCTAGAGTCGAGTTATCGCAAGCTTCGAGGACGAAGCCTATTGTAAGTGGGGGAGAATTGTAACATCTCGGAATATCAAGAGTAGAGTTGAAGGGCTAAAAGTGTAAATTTGAAGGGCAACTCGGCGAGTCCAATGATGGACTCGGCGAGTAGGGTCGCGACTTTGGTCGCGTGTCAAGTGGCCTACTCGGCGAGTCCAAAGATGGACTCGGCGAGTAGGTCCTTAGTGGAGAAAACCCTAAATCCGGGGGATGAGCCCTATTTAAAGGACATTATACCCTCTCCCCAGCCTCTTTGATCTCCCTTGAAGTCCAGAAACCCTAGAAAGCGTGATTCTGGAAGATTGGAGTGAATTTGGAGCTTGGGGAGGTGCTTGTTGAAGAAATATTGAAGGAGAAGAGTCTTGGATCAAAGGGCTTTGCTTAGATTCGGATTCCTTGCTGTTGGGGGCTTCATTTTGATGTAATATCTCGTTCTTGGGCCGTGTTCTTCTAGATTCATCATTTTGGGGTTGTGTGGGAAGCTTAGATTTGTGGCATCTTGAGTTTGATGGATAGATCTGAGGTTGCTACCTCAGATATGGAGTGGAGAAGGTCTTAAGTGCATTAGAGTCCCTGTTCATGTGTAGTTGATGGAGCTATCTTGTCCCAAACCCAAACCCTCGAGTGAAAATGCCTAGATCTTCTTGGATTCACGTAAAGATTGCCACTTTACGTGATGGATGGCCTTAGGAGGAATATAACTATGGTTTGGATCATTTGCATGGCTTGGAAAGCCTTTGTATGAATTCAGACCTGGTGGTACTCGACGAGTCACATGGATGGACTCGGCGAGTTGCTTGAAGAAAGACTAGAACTCGGCGAGTTGAAAGAACAACTCGGCGAGTAGGTTGAAGATAGTCGTAGACTCGGCGAGTCTGGTCGTAAGGTCCAAGTTTCTTTTGGAAGTGATGTGACTCGGTGAGTGAATGGATGACTCGGTGAGTTATGTGCGAGTGGGCTCAGAGTTGTTGGACTCGACGAGTCTCGGGGTGACTCGGCGATTTGGGTCGCGAATTGAAGGAGGTTCTGTGTGTGAGGACTCGGCGAGTCATCGGGTTCAATCGGCGAGTAGAGTTAGTCAGGGGTAGACCTTGACTTTAACTTTGACCAAGGGTTGACCAGTTGATTTCCAGCGGTACTTTGTTAATTATTGGTATTTATTGGATTCAGTCTTTTGGGTATTGTTAGTGTTGGAGTTTGGGTCGGAGGTTGCAGCTGCGTGATCTTATCCTTTCAGTCAACAGTTGCGAGGTGAGTTATCCCCACTATATCAACAGGGTCTAAGGCACCAAGGTCGGCCCTTTATCGGATTGTGATCCGAGTATCTGTTGTTATGTTGTTGCTTTGATATGTTGCATCTGGATAGTTAGGATGGTATTCGTTAGAGACCTGGTTAAGGTCGGTATCCTGATATATAGGATGATGCTATGCTAGTGACTGGTTAGGTCAGTATCCTGTTAGAGTATGTTGTGTTATGTGATCTGCTAATCGGTTTGACTGAATATGAATTGTTATGTGATTTTATGTTTATGTGCACATGGTTGTTTGGACTGGAGTTGGGTTGAGGCAGGTCCTGCTTCGTGTTGTAGGCCAAGATACCCAGGGTGGACCGGTTGTTTCGAAGGCCCAGCGAGCGGTCCGGATAGGCTGTAGGCCCTACGAGGGCGGACCATACATGCCGAGGCTCCGAGAGTGGACCAGGCCGACTGAAGGCCCGATGCGGGCAAACCAGTCATACTGTAGGCTCAGAGAGTGGACCAGGTGGGTTGAAGGCTCAGTGCGGGCAGACCAACCACGCTGCAGACTCGAAGGACATGATTGGACTCAGAGGGTGGACCAGGTGAACTGAAGGCCCGACACGGCGGACCAGTCTCACAGTAGACCCGATATGGATGGCTGTTCTGTGATTCGTTATGATATAGCATGTTATGTGTATGGTATATGTGGTTGGTATTTTGGGGGTATCTCACTAAGCTTTCGGGCTTACAGTTGTGGTTTAATGTTTTTCAGGTTCTTCAGGAGACTATGGCAAGGAAAAGGCGTGATCGTACCGCTCCTCGTGTTCATGTTTTATGAAATGGAACTGGGAATACTCTGATAATAAATGTATTGAAAACCTTTTTGTAATAACTTAATGAATTGGGTTGTTTTTGAAAAGTTTAAATTTTATTGAAAATTTGGGTCGTTACAGTTGTAGAGGAGTGGATAGCTTCCTGGAAATGATAAGACAATAAGGACCAAGAGTATCATTAGGAGGGTTCCTGGTAGTGCTATATGGTTCCTACGTTAGAATAATCAAGTCGTGGTATTGTAATATGAATGATCTAGAACAATTTTCTTAACTTGTATATGCTCTATGTTCTTATCCGTTTTATACGATTATGAGCTTGCATTGAGGGATACATATAATACCATTTCTAATATTTGCTTATAGGTGGAGCTTATCCTAGATTTATGGGTTTCTTATTATATAAAGTTGCCTTTAGTCCTTTATAGTAGATTTATTAGATATTTTTAGGCTTCTTGGTATTTTCCTGTCAATTAGGTCTACTCAACTTGTCCATTTTTTTCTATTGTACGTATCTGTTATCTTTTGGTGATCGGTACCTATAGCATCCCCAAAATCATGGCCAGAAAAGAGCGGTTTAATTTATGCTTTTAAAATGATTTCAGAGGTATCCTTTGATTAAAACAGTTGCAGAATTTGATCCCAAAACGAAATATGATAAAAATAAGATTTACCAAAGCATTTGTTAAATAAATGTATTTTTCGTTATATTACAATAATTGGGATGTCATGTTTCGATAAACAGACCAAAAGCATAAAGATTTCAATACAGACCTTACAACAGTTATTTACAACAATAGGTCTATAATCCAAAATATCCTGACAAATAAACTGAGTGGGTCAGGCTTGGGATCCTGGTGAGCATATAGGGTTTTCAACCCACAATAAATAATTATATTTAATTCCACCAAGCAGCAATAACCCAATTACCCATTCCCGTTATTCTCACTTTACGTCCCTAAGACGGCTAACACAAAGGACCTACTCTTAGAATATTTCATCGGGATGACAACCCATGAATTTCGGGGTTTCCCAGCAATATATGTCAAATAAGGCAACCATGAGTGGGATGGAGGACAACGAATGAACACCCAAGTTCATTAACACCTAGACGTGGCAAACCTGCTAGCGTTCCATAGGACTGTCTAGAAAAGTCTGTAGCCATCATCTAAACTCTGCTAGATGACTAAATCAAAAACAACATCAAGGCCTCTCATCTGTTTATGACACATTAAATATCTACCCATGTTCTACCCAACATATTCGTAGATAAAAATATATATATTTTTATACATAGTTAAAAACCTGTATAGCATTCTCATTCAATGCATATTCCAAACAACATATGAGACACATACACATAACATGTATTTCATTGAGATTAAATCATATCTATGAGATAGAAGAAAATGAATATACATTCACACATATAACAACAAAATATACACATAACACATATTTCGTATAAAATACTTCATAACTATGCGTTAGAAGAAAGTGACTACACACTCACTTGATCAGAAGATGATCGGACAACACTAAAGCTTGTAGAAGTAATATTCTTCGGCAGATTTGGAAGATCTTCACAAAAACCGGGCTCCTCACGGGCAGAGCTTTTGCTCGGGAATTTTATTTCAAAAAATCTTCGGCGCTTCGGGACTTTCTTCGGGTCTCGGGAATGATACTGGGGCTTCGGGATATTTCTTGCATGGAAATGAAGGTAAAACGGGAGAGAGAGAAGAGGAATTGAGCAAAGAAACTCAGAAGTCTCGACTCCCTTTTATGATCCTCGATTTACGTTGGGCGTAAATCCTAGTTACGCTGGGCGTAACCCGGATAAGATCGCTGACTCCCCCCCTTTGAAAAATATTAGAATTTATAATTAAATTTAGTATTTTAATTATTTAATAAACTTCAAAAATTCATCTCTTCCTCATACGGACTCCGTTTCCGACGTTCTTTATATCCCTGCGTAGGTGAGACTACGATCTACAACTTTCATATAGACTCCATCGGCTAATTTTGACTTTATTTTTATTATTTATTTTTAGTAGGCCGGGACCGGAAAACTCCGTTATAAATTCATAACTTCTTCATATGACGTCCGTTTTTGTCTGTCTTGTTATCGTTTCACTATTAGTAACGAGATCTTCAATTATCGTTTAGATTGTTTTGGCTAAAAAGCGCTCGGTCTCAAATCGAGTATTTGGGCTGCAAGTGCTAAGTCGAAACTTCGGAAAATCATAACTTCCTCATATGAAGTCAGATTTGGGCGTTCTTTTTATGCACGCTCTCGGTTTAACGAACTCTATGACTTTAGTTTAGATTAAAAAGGCTAAATATCTCTCTAACGTATATTTCAGTTTTTACATCATTCAGCGTCGCCGGTTCTCTCACGAAACTTCGACAGGTCATAACTTCTTTGTTATAACTCGGATTTTAGCATTCTTTATATCTCCGGAATCCTTGTTTCAACCACTACATCTTCATTCAAAGATATCGAGCTTATCTCAGACTTTAATTTTGATGCTTATTTTATTCTTAATTTATTAAATTATAATAGTTAAGAAAATAAACACAAAATTCACATAATACTCAAATATTTCATCATTAATACTTCATAAAGAGTTACAAGCATTAAACTAGACTATTACATCAACAATAATGCCTAGCCTGGAAACGCGGGTGTTACAATTCTCCCCCCCCCCTTAGGATGACTCCGTCAACGGAATCACACATCAACAAACAAATGCTGATAGCGATTCAACATGTCACTCTCCGTTTCGCAGGTGAGATTTGACCCATTCGTATGTTTCCAATGGACAAGCACTAATTCGACCATCTTGCGTCGAAGCTTCTTAGTCTTTCAGTTAACAATTGCCTCTGGTTCTTCAATTAACCTCTTGTTTTCATCAATTCTAAATTCAGAAATTGGAATTATATCGGAAACTTCTCCCGTGAACTTCCTCAAATAACACATATGAAAAGTATTATGAATATCATTCAGTTATGCAGGTAATTCGAGTTTGTATGCTTGGTTCCCAATTCTATGAAGAACTTTAAACGGTCCAATAAACCTTGGACTCAACTTTCCCCTTTTACCAAATCTTATAAGTCCCTTCCACGGTGAGACTTTAAGTAAAACCGAATCTCCAACTTCAAAAGTCATCGGTCTTCTTTTCTTATCATCATAGCTCTTTTGATGATCCTGAGCTGCTAACATTCTTTCCCTGATTATTTTCATCTTTTCAGCAGTTTGATGTGATGAGTTTTATACAAACAATCCTATGTGTGCATGCAACCCTAATTTGGATCTATGTTTTCACTATTAGATACACAACATTATGAACACATGAATAAAACCCTAATGTAGCCTACTATTTTCGAAAATCACATAGAAGGTTAGATAACATACCTCTTGTTGTTATATTGCAATAACAACTTAAATCTTCAAACCCTAAGTCTTGAAAGCAAGCACCACAAGTGTAGTGCCTCTAATGGCTCACAAACACCACAAGCAATTGGAGAGGCTATAGAGAGAGAAAGGAGGAAGTAGAAATCGGATCTAGATACCCTAGGGATCAAGTGGATGATTTCTTATGCCTTAGGGGTCTTTATATAGGGTCGAGATTAGGGTTTTAGTCCTTATCCTTATCTAGTTGCTTGCCCACCAAGCAATCTTAAGATAAGCCTTGATAACCCTTATCCCTTGGACCTTTGGACGATTTCAAGGATATCCTATCCCTTGAATTCGCCCATCCTACCACTAGGATAACCATTGCCCTATTTTGCAACTATCACATAATTACAATTCAGCCCCTCTAGTTTAATTAATTATACTTGATCACAAAATTAATTCCTAATTAATTATTGACCAATATTACTTAAACAAATATGATTTCTCCTTTAATATATTATTCTTATAACATATTAATAAATCATAATAACCACTTTCTCTATTTATTTCTCCAGTCAAGTTGCTTTGGTGAAGGCAACCCAAAAGGACCATGCACAACCGGTCAAGTACTTACCAAATATGGTTACGGGCTTAGACACTAATCCAACATGATGAACCATCTCGGGCCCCATAAAATTATTTTCCCCAGCCTCAAGCCAACAAGACGGTGTACGACACTTATGTCCGTACAAAGCTTGATAAGGTGCCAACTTTATGCTCGAGTGGAAAATATTATTGTATGAAAATTCTATCAAAGGTAAATGCTCATCCTAGTTACCTAGGAATTCCAGGGTACATGCTCTCAGCATATCTTCAACTGTTTGTATCGTTATTTCACTCTGATCATCAGTCTGTGGATGGTATGTTGTACTTAAACACAACTTGGTACCCATTTCCTCTTGTAGATTTTCCAAAACCTTGAGGTGAAACGGCCGTCACGATCCGACACAATCATTAATGGAACACCGTGAAGCCTCACAATTTCCTTCTCGTAAGAATTCACAAGCTTATCCATAGACCATTTCTCATGTAGTGACCGTTCTTTGTTCTCGGCAGTTTAGTGATAAAATCCATTGCAATGTCTTCCCATTTACCCATGGGTACATGAAAAGGTTCTAAATTCCCATATGGTTTCTGATGTTGTGCCTTAACTCTCACACAAGTTACACACTCGGCCACATACTTTGCAACATCAAGCTTCATCGTCGACCACCAGTAGTAGGGTTTCAGGTCCCTATACATTTTAGTGCTGCCGGGATGAATTGAGTACATGGTCTTGTGAGCTTCTTCCATTAGAAGATCTATAATTCCTCTAGACTTAGGTACCCAAATCCGATCTTGGAACACCTTCAGTCCGTGACTGTTTATACCGAATACTAACATTTTACCCAAACGTTCTTCCTTTTGGTCATTCTTTTATGAAGCTTCTTCTTGAGCTTTCTTTATACGACCTCAATTCTCAACGCTCTTGGCCTTTTTCTGTCAACATTGACTTTCCGACTGAGAGCATCAGCAACAACATTAGCTTTATCGGGGTGGTAAAGTATCTCATAGTCGTAGTCCTTGAGTAATTCTATCCAGCATCATTGCCTCATATTCAATTCTTTCTGATTAAAGAGATATTGGAGACTCTTATGATCAGTGAAAAGCTTGCACTTCGTTCCATAGAGGTAATGTATCCATATTTTCAGTGCAAATACTACCGCGGCCAACTCCAAATCATGAGTGGGGTAGTTCTTTTCATGCACTTTCAGTTGTCGAGATCCATATTGTTGGGTTTAATATGTGTTGCGTCTTAGGCTCGTTTCTTAGCCCAGTTTTGTATCTGGATTGGGCTTGTCAATCCATGAATTAATATATAGGGTTTTAGTATTTATAGATTCTTGCATGCATCTTGGTACATAGTTTTTTAGTCGAATATTCATAACATTTTGGTTTCTATCGATTGTAACCCTAAAAGCCTCTACAACGGAAGTTCTTCGTCGAGCTCTGCCGAGGCGTGAATCTATTGAATCATTCAGCACATTGTTGGTTCATTCTATTGTTTGTTATTTTGTTTGCATGATTCTGATAAACCTGTGTATGATCTAATCGATCAAAGAGTATTTTCAACTCATTAATTGGTATCAGAGCAGGAGGCTGTGTAATTCATACACATCTCTTCTGTCAAAGAAGTGATTAGGGTTCATTACGCATTCATTGATATTTATTGAGCTGTCACTCCTTAATTGACTATCTCATTAATTATTAATCTTGCCCTAATATTACGTATTACAAAGTCTGATCTTATAATAGGTTAGACGATCAAGCAGGGATGATTCTCAATCCAATCCCATCAACATCTCTAACAACATCAGATCAATAACCAAGATCCCAATCCTCTACGTTCAATACTACGAAGTGTGGACACACCATTTTGAAGATTAAGTTATTGGATCAGAAGATAATAGGTATCTTATATGGGAAGCAATCACAATTGGCCCATTCGCTCATTCAAGCACTTCAAGAATCATCAAAACTCAGAAGGAGAAGCAGCAAGGAACTCATTAAATTTTGGTACGTCTCTCGATCTCGGATAACTAAACTAAATACATTAAAAGATTAATTTAATGTAAATTCTTCCCAGTAAGGCGAAAGTCGCAGCACTATTATAAAATTTAAAATTCATTAGGTAAAACTGTAGTGGCTAAACATATACGTTACGGCCATGTATATTTAAGATGGACAGACCTAGAGTGAGCGAATGCCGCCTCATCTCCTGTTCCTCGTTTGGTTGTGGATTTAGGTCGGGGTCGCTCAGTCGACAATCCTCCCCACCTTAAATGTACATGACTAGTATATGGGAGGAAATTATAGAAATGCCTTGTGAGAACCCATTCATGAAAAGATACTCTATTCGGAAACACTTAGAACTCTCTATAGTTCCGCGTCGACTCTATCGGTCCAAGTATCCGCGGTAGTGATACGTAGAATGAAACCCGAGACGCCTCGAACTTGTGTGCCTGTTCAGCACATGACTCTATCGATCTTCACTTTATATCATGTTGGAGTGTTCTAACTTCAACGACTCTATTGATCATGGTTTGACTTCGTGCAACCATGTGTACATTCTTAGTGCTGTGTAAAAAGAGCTTTCTCCATAGCCATACCGGCAAATAAAGGTTCTTCTGAACCTGAACCTAACACAAATAAACCAACCTAATACGATCCGTCAATCATCCCTCTTATCTCAAACCTTTCGAAGTACCCACAGGAGGGTACCATACACTGTTGATCGACCCCTCGTAGTCAGATGAACACAGAAGCAAAACACACTACAAGATACTCCAGAAGACAACCAACCGAAGCATACTCCGTAGATTCCCTCGGAAAACCCTTCGCACCTCGCACATCAGGTTCATGAACCCAGAAGATAGAACTCATGAGACTGACCGCTATAATCAGGTATATGCATAAGGGTGGCATATAATTGAGATCAAAAAGATTTAAGGTGTGTGTCTCCTCCCTATTCCCTGTTCCTTGTTGGGTTGTGGGTTTGGGGTGGAGTCGCACAGCTGAACGTCCTGCCGACCTCGACTATATACTGCTCGCATACACGCGGTATTTGCGGTCAGGCTTGGTATGAGCTCTACCACAAACCACTTCACAAAACACTTTCACCTTAATCCATAAAATAGGAGCCGGAGTCAAGAAAATCACTACGAGTTGAACTGTTAAAGTTCCGGGTGAGAAAACTTTATACTCACTAGATTCGACCTAGACCAAGAAAACACAGAACTTTTGGAAGAGTAGTGGCAGTAGATGCACTAACTACTCAGACACTTTACCCACCCTGTTACAGACAGCTAGTGCCTATCATCCTCCACCCTATTGCATGGAGGAAATCATCGTCGCCCTGTAGACGATGAAATACATTCTCTGAAGTGAACACTAGGATACCGAGAACCACAGGATAACCTTCGCAGCCAAGAATATTTGGTCAAGTGTGGAAGTAACTGCGTTAAATCTCATGACCCGGATCCCGAAGAGATCATAGGCTTGACACCAGCCTTGGTGTTAGTCGAAGGGTTATGCAGGAACATACATCTTCCACACTAGGATAAACCACAGTCTTAGAGATTCATTGGACTATTAGGTGCTCCACAAATACCATATCACGCAGAGATGATAGAACTACCTCCCGATATAGTCCAACAATCGTCTAGTGAAGCCCTATCACTCCGACCCTTAGGGTTTCCGTATCTCGAGATTCTTAAGTGCAGATCCACTTTGCACGACCTTGAGACAGACACTCTACAGCAAACCGATGATCACAGTCACGCAATCCACACGGAAATCTAGAAAGTCTCTATCAGCCAATTGAAAGAAAACACGAAACCGAAGACCACCCGAACTTCCTAAGGACTAACCTGAAGGACTACACATCCAGTACAAGTGAGAACGTTAGGAACTTCGAAATGGCGATCACGCCAGTGATGATCTTGCCATAGAAGTACACTATGTTCTAAGTACTGAAAAGCTCTACCCTTCCGAGAGCGTAGGACCATATGGGAATTCTCATGGAGATTTGGTCCAACCCTATTCAGACCGCTACTGATTTCAGATATACCACAAGATTCACACCTGATCGATCCACTTCTTAGACTTGATATGTGATTTCCCAACAAAACTCTTCGTGCCTCACTCATCTTGATAGGATCCATCGAGAACCCTAACCTTGTAGATACACCAGTTGGAACCCACTAACTACACAAGACGAAATTCGCATCCCGTACGCGAGGGTCTGTTGAAATGATAAACACAGACCAGAGATCACTTGGGAATGCGAGGACAACCACATAGGGAGTACTCTCTTACCTCTACTTGGCCATTCATACCTACTTCCTTGCCTAGATCTGAATTTCGGGACGAAATTCACTCTAACGGGGGGATGATGTGACAACCCAAGTTGTTCCGTTACATTTCCCCGTTACCGTCAACGAAATAATCCACTGTTCAAAAGTTTTGTGAATGAGAAGTCATCAAAGTTAATAAATATTTCAATTGTTTATGTTTATATGCCGTTAAGTCGTGATAAAAGGAAATAAAAACACATCACACACATTTCCATTAAATTGGAAAATGTCAAGTTTTATAGTTACGACCACTAAATCGGGTGCGACCAAAAGCCCTGTTTAACGGCAGTATCGGGAAAAATACCACTAAGCCCCTACTCAAAACCCTATATGAGGGTGAGTGGAGTCCATTGGAGACTTTTTACACTCTCTCTCTATATACTCTCTCTCTAGATTCGTTTTCACCCCGAAACCGCAACCAAACGCTTCCAAATTGTAAGTCCGCTTACCCTAGCTTATTCTAAACATAGTGATTTATGTTTATAGCCCAAAAATAATCCAAGAAGGCATGGAATAAGGAGTTTACGGCCCAGGAACATTCTAGGGCCGTAAACCCCTAAAATGGTGCCAATCATGCCTTTAAACTTGACCACAAGCTTAGAAACTATTAGGGGATATAGCCTAGGGGTGTTTAAACACTAAAATGCATGGATTTAGGACTCAAAGAAGAGTTTACGGCCCAAGCACATGCTTAGGCCGTAAACTCCCCAAGTCATGGTCCCAAATGCACTCCAAACTCCTCCTAGGGCTTTCTACATAATTTAGGAACTTATCCTCTTGAGTTTAGACCCTTGAAACACTCCAAAATGAATTATTAAAAGGAGTTTACGGCCAGGTCTATACGAAGGCCGTAAACACCCCTAAATGTGCCCAAAAGTGTGGTTTTTACCCCCCAAATGGCCTTAGACATTTACCATAAAATACTAGGAAGGATTTAAGGACTTAAACACATGTAATGGTGGGGTAAAAAGGAGTTTACGGCCCAAACAAGTGTCTAGACTGTAAACTCCCCAAAACACACTCAAATGGTAGTTTTAATCCCCCAAAATGGCATCACACTTCATTATAAATTGCTAGGAATGTATTTAGGGCTTAAGACTTCACAAAATACAAGGTATGAGAGTTTATGGGCGTAAACTCCCTTAGGAGTGGTCCCTTGGCCGTAAACTCCAATAGAATGCCCTTAGAAGCCTCCAATCCACTCATGCCTTTTATGAAAAGTACTTAGAAAAATCCCATGAACAAGCTAGAAGCCTTAAAACACCCTAGAACCCATCACCATGAGTTTACGGCCGTAAACTCATGGTGAGTAGTCCCTGGGCCGTAAACTATGTATTACGGGGGGTATACTTGGATAGCAAACTCCATTCCTTAGCCATTCACACCCTTAAACGCTACCCGGGACACCCAAACACTTAGCCAAAGTGTTTTCCGCTCCTATGAGCGCGTATATTTGTTTAATTAGTATTAAATAAGCTAATCACATGTAAACATATGTTATCATATGTTAAATAGGTCATTGTGCGTGTTCGAGTCCTTACGTGGCAACGAACGCCCAAACAACACTCTCGTTGGACCTACTTACATCAGGTGAGTTCATACCCCTGAATGAACCTTTTAATTTTTTTAAATGTTTTATAGGGGGGGAATACAAGTTAAACATGCTAGTTATCATGTCAATCACACGTGATTGATAACCCGAATGCACAAGATTTTACCACTTTACACTGTTTTTACCAGGTGGGACACTATAATGATTTTTATTTATTTCATAGCTTTTACTTATACTGATTTATCCAAATCCATTCTGAATTTGTTTATGAAAGATCCTATAAGGTTTTTAAACATATTTTACAAAAGAATACAATTTGTGATTTTCTCTGTACATAAAGGCTTTTCATTTAAGATTTCCCTTTTTGACGTATACTTTTACTTGTTAAATACTGCTACTTTGCTTATACTTATTTTATACTCTGACTCGATAACGCTTTCACTTATACCTATAGTCGCTTATACTTGATGACGCTTATACTTATTCACGCTCTTACTTAGTAATATAGACTCTACTTCACTTATACTTGATATCAAATCTACTTCAATTATACTGGATATCTACTCTACTTCACTTATACTTGATACGCTCTCGCTTCACTTATTTTCGCCTCTACTTCGTGACGTGCTTATACTTGTTCGACACTTCTACTTCACTTGCGACCGTGCCTACTTCACTTGTTAGACACTCCTACTTCACAAGAATCACTTATACTTGATACACTTTTACTTTACGATTTTGTCATTCCACACTGTATGAATTCACACCACGATGATATGTCTTCAATTATTACACACTCAGCCGTAGTTAGATGTACGTCTGTGCTTATATAGATACATATAAGTAACGATTGAAAGACTTAGAAAGGCTCATCCGCCCTATTTCCTTTTCTTCGTTGAGATGTGGTCTGGTGGGATCGGGTAGCCATTCGAAAGTCGTTTGGTTCATTAGTTATATACTATGTATATGAGTATGGACATACAAGAAATTCTCTAGTCTAATCAGTTGAGAGTCTCTACCTCTATTCTACACTTACTTTAGAAACACACTACCCACTGGTTGAAAGTCCCTATCTCTAACACGTCACTTGCATCAGAAATCCACTTCCTTCTAGAAACACACTATCCTCTATTTGGGATGCATTTTCGGGACGCGACCTTCTCCGTCGTCTAGTTAGTAACCAGAGTCTCCTTTAGGGAGAGCGGACATTGTGTGTATAGGCCTATACGGGATTGACAACCCCGCACCCTGACTGCTAGATACAGTCCACGGCCTACCAAGCCAAGGGGTGACAAATGTCACATTGTATAGATGCTTGTAGGGCGTCTAGAACTCTAGTCAGTATGGTTACGAGTATCCTGGGTTGCCTTATGATTCATGGCTTTAAGGTAACGGTATTTCATCAGCGATTTACACTGTATGCTGATGTCACCGCTTTCAGAGTCATACTGTTTGACCTTGCTAGATGTATCTTTCATGTGATACTGTCTGCGGTCTATAGTCTCTGCTTGACCTTGCGAGATGTACCTTTCATTTGGTATCGTCTGCGGTCTGTCTTCACTGTTATGACCCTACAAGATGTACCTCTCATTTGGTATCGTCTTCGGTCTACGTTCACCGTTTTAGACCTTACCAGTTGTACCTTCATTTGGTACTTGCTGGGGTCTGTGTCTCCACTTGTTGGACTAAACCAGGCGTATTGTATGTTTGATACTTTCCTGGAGTATATGGTTCTTTGCCTTAGTCAGCAGTCCTCACTGCTGAGGCATATGATATTCCCAGATGTCGTTGCTTTCCTCAATAATCAAATTCAGTATTTTGATAATTATAGCAATTTAGGGAAAACTACTTTTTACCCTACATCACTGACCAGTCTTGGTAGAAGGCTGCTTTTATTAAAGAAAATATAGGATTTTCTGGAAAGGACTCTAATACACTGAAATCTCTTAAACTACTACTTTATAAAGTTAGTTGACTAAATGACACTAAATACTTATGAACTCACCAGCATTTGTAAAAATACTGATACTCGCTTTTCAAATAACTTGTATTCTCAGGTTAGCATTAGACAGGTACATCCCCGGAGCTGATGATGAAGATAGCTTAGTACCACGCTGTACTTATACTATTACTTGTATTACTTTAAAGTGTTGTAATGTAACCTTGTAAAACTATTACTATTAATGCAATGTTTTGTTGTACTTTGATTACTATAATGCATGTGTTGTGATACTTGACATGACGTCATCCACCCCAGAACGTTTCCGCCATTCCGGTTTTGGGGTGTGACAAGATGCAACCCAAATGCACCATGCCGGTCGAGTCAAGTATATACCAAATAAGTTATGGACTTAGACACCTTATCCAATAGACTCCCACTTGGATAAGTCTAATAACTGTATTTGCCTATAACTTCAGGAACCAACCAGCAATCGTAGCTCTCGAAAACTCCATCGAACTATGAAGCGCCATTTTAAGAAAAGTGATCACATAATCCTCTGTTCTCATGATATCAGCCGGACAAACGCATGGAACTATGTCTTGTTTATTGTCTAGCAGTTGTTTCTCGATTTTACGATTTTTTTGATGAAGAACTTCACTGAGCACATCGGTTTAGTTCTGACCGGGCCCGGTACATGGGTCAACACAAAATCATCGAGGGGCCCAGATATCGCTTCTATTTCTAGAAGGAACAGATAAACTTCGACTGATATGCTTGTTCTACTACTTATTGAATCATACACAAAGGCACGTTTTATAACATCAAGTTACTGATGCGTTTACGTGCAATCAATGCACAACCAACTCATAGGTAACAACTCATATCTCTAAGTTTGAAGATTTATATGATATTATCGTCTCACGATCACTCGAGATAAATTCCATGAAGTGATACAAGTGAGCGTGTGTTTATTACCAATACTCATAACTTATGAGTACTCATGAATGTTGCAGCAACCATTGCCATGTCTAAACACCTTTTAGCCATCTACAAACGCAATTCATGACAATCTTGATTCATACCTACTTGCTACGTATGATCGATTGTGGAGGTTTGAATAAATTAATTATTCTGGAAGTCAAAACATGCAAAACTGAAACAATAGTAAATAATCGACAATGATAGTAACACTTTACTCATAAATAAATCACAAATTTTATTCATCATCAAACGTCGATTACATTTTACAAGTTTCAGGAAAACTATCTAATCTGTAAAACTAATATCGTCCCTCGGCTCGATGCATCTCGCATGCTGAAAATGCTTAATCCTCGTCAGTCCCTTCGTAAGGGGATCTGCAAGATTCTCATCCGATGATATCCTCCTTGCCACGAGGAGTCCTTCTTCAATCTTGTGTCTTATGAAGTGATATTTTATGTCAATGTGTCGGCATCTGCCATGATCTCTTGGTTCCTTGGCTAAGGCAACCGCACTATTGTTGTCACAGAAAATCTGCATAGGTTCCTTAATAGCTGGTACAACTCCAAGGTCTCCGATGAAGTTCTTTAGCCATATCGCCTCCTTCGCTGCTTCACTTGCTGCTATATACTCTAATTCACAAGGTAAAGATCCAGCCCGACTGAGAGCGGAAATTATCCCTATCAGTCTGAAAACTAGCATCACTATACCCTAATACTCTCAAGTCATCACTCCCACCAAGGGTAAGGACCCAGTCCTTAGTCCTCCGCAGGTACTTGAGAATGTTCTTTACCGCAGTCCAATGAGCCTTTCCAGGGTTCCCCTGATACCTGCTGACCATGCTCAAAGCAAATGCCACATCAGGGCGGGTACATGTCATAGCATACATGATCGAGCCAACTGCGGAAGCATACGGTAATTGGCTCATCTCAGTTAACTCTGCCTCTGTACTCGGACTCTGAGTCTTACTCAGTTTGGTATTGCTTTGGATCGGTAAATCTCCTTTCTTGGAATTCTCCATGTTGAACCTTTTCAACACCTTATCCAAGTAGATACTCTGGCTAAGTCCAATTAGTCTTCTACTCCTTTCTCTTAATATCCTTATCCCTAGGATATAGGCAGCCTCCCCTAGGTCCTTCATAGCAAAGAACTTCCCAAGCTAGGACTTAACCTCCTGCAAGGTTGGGATGTCATTTCCTATGAGTAGTATGTCATCCACATACAGTAGCAAGAAGCTAATTATGCTCCTACTAGCTCTGCCATACACGTAAGACTCATCTTCGCTTCCCGAGAAGCCAAACTCTTTTACCTTCTCATCAAAACAAAGATTCCAGCTGCGAGATGCTTGTTTTAATCCATAAATGGATTTCTCAAGCTTGCATACTCTATTGGGTACTCTGCACTGACAAAACCCTCTGGCTGATTCATGTACACATCCTCAGCCAACTTTCCGTTAAGGAAAGCGGTTTTGACATCCATTTGCCATATTTCATAATCATGAAATGCGGCAATGGCTAACATAACCCTAATAGACTTAATCTTTGCTACCGGTGAGAAGGTTTCATCATAATCAATACCTTGAGTTTGAGTAAAACCCTTCGCAACCAGTCGAGCCTTATAAGTATGCACTTTTCCTTCCATGTATGTCTTCTTCTTGAAGATCCATTTGCACCCGACTGTTTTACGGCCTGGTACATGGTCAACCAAGTTCCAAACTTGATTTTCATACATGGACTGTATCTCGCTGTCCATAGCCTCCTTCCATTTAGCAGACTCTGGGCCTGCCATGGCTTCCTTAACACTGCTGGGTTCATCCAAATTTACCAATGTACTATCACTGATAAACGTATCACCTTCCGTAGTAATATGAAATCCATAATAAAATGAAGGTGTGTTTCTAACCCGTGTGGAACGCCTCGGAGGTACAGACTCGTCAGCTGGATCAACAGGAGTTTCCTCCTCAGGTTGATTGCTAGTGTCTGAGGTTCCTTCACCAATTGATTCTTGAATTTCTTCAAGATCAATCTGCCTCCCACTGTCTCCTTGGCTTATAAATTCTTTCTCACGAAAGATCCATCTCCGTGCTACAAAGACCACATTCTCATTGGGTCTGTAGAAGAGGTAACCAAAGGATTTCTGTGGGTAGCCGATGAAAATACACCTTTCACTTTGGGGTTCAAGCTTATCATGAGTTTCATGCCTCACGAAAGCTTCACAACCCCAAATTTTGATGTGGTCCAAATTGGGAACCTTCCTAGTCCACATCTCATGAGGTGTTTTGGTAGCCTTCTTTATAGGGACTAGATTAAGGATATGGGCGGCAGTCTCTAAGGCATACCCCCAAAAAGAGATTGGTAACGAAAATCGACTCATCATAGAGCGAACCATGTCCAACAAGGTTCGATTATGCCCCTCAACCACACCATTCAGCTATGGTGTCCTGGGAGGAGTCAATTGTGAGACAATCCCACACTCCTTAAGATAGTCACTGAACTCGGTACTAAGATACTCACCACCTCGATCGGATCGAACCATCTTAATGTTCCTGCCCAATTGATTTTCTACTTCCTGTTTGAATTCCTTAAACCTTTCAAAGGTTTCTGACTTATGTTTGATTAAGTAGACATACCCATATCTACTAAAATCATCAATAAAAGTCACATAATACCGATTAGCATCCCTTGTGGCGGTTTTGAATGGCCCACGTACATCAGTATGTATTAGGTCCAACAAACCCTCAGCCCTCTCACAAGTTCCAGTGAAGGGTGATTTTGTCATCTTTCCAAGTAGACAAGATTCACAATTGTCATCCGATTTAAGGTCAAATGATTCCAAGACTCCACTCTTTTGGAGTTGGCCTATGCGTTTCTTGTTTACGTGTCCAAGACGACAATGCCACAACGATGCTTTATCTAGGCTAGTAGAAGAATCAATATACAACACATTATTTCCTAAGTTGTCTACTATCGACACAGTTTCATACACACCATCACAAGGTAATGCTTTAAAATAAAACACATTATTAAAGAAAGCATTAATACCACCACATTCATTATCAAACGAAAAGGTAAAACCTTGTTTGTACAAAGCATGAAAAGAAATAATATTCCTCGCCATTTCAGACGAGTACACACATTTATTCAAATCTAATTTTAACCCATTATTAAGCAACAAAGTATAAAGTCCAATCTTGGAAACAGGTGAAGCCTTTCTATTCCCCATGATCAAGTTTATCTTCCTGTGCTCCACATTCTCACTTCTTCTTAGGCCCTGCAAATCAGAACATATGTGAATACCACATGCTGTATCAAGCACCCAAGAGTTAGAATATGTTGAGTAATTAGACAATATAGTGTAAATACCTGCATGAGTGGGTTTCACTTTCCCATCCTTTAGATCCTGCAAGTACTTAGGGCAGTTTCGCTTCCAGTGTGCCTTTTCATGGCAATAAAAGCATTCAGCATCCTTGGGAATGGCAGAAGGAGTGATAGAGCCGCTCTTGGTCTTCGATGAGGAGCCTTCAAGAGACTTTCCCTTGGTACCCTTCGAAGGGTGCTTCCTCTTCTTCCCTTTGCCTTGCCCAATAGCCAAAATAGGGGTAGATGTTGGAGTAGGAGTAGTAGAGGTAACAACCGCCTTGCCCTTAAGACTGGATTCCGCGGTCTTCAAGAGTCCTTGAAACTTGCTGAGGGTAACTTCCTCCTTGTTCATATGATATGTCATTCGAAAATGATCATAACAAGAAGGCAAGGAGTGCAAAATGATGTCAATTGCCAACTCCTCAAGGATGTTAACATTCAGCTTCAGCAAACGGTCCACATACCTTTGCATCTTTTGCATGTGGACCATGACGGATTCACCGTCCTTCATGCGGGTTGTTATTATGGAGGTGATTATTTCATACCGCTCCTGATGAGCACTCTGATGGTACCTATCCATCAAGTCTTGGTGCATCTCAAAAGGGTAGAAATCTTCATACGACTTTTGGAGCTCGGCTGTCATCGTGGCGATCATGATACATGCCACCTTAGTAGCATCTCTCTCATGAGTCCTGAATTAAGCGATCTCCTCAGGAGTAGCAGTAGACTCATCAAGTTCTTTTAACTCCTTATCGATGACATATTTTTTGTCCTCATAACGAGTAACCATCCTGGTGTTCCTAATCCAATCCATGAAGTTGGAACCATCAAAGATGACCCTTCCACTAAGATTCATGAGAGAGAAAGAACCAGTTGGGTTAGAGCCCGAAGCATTAGTGTTGGAACACATCTGAAACAAGAGAGTAAGTTTAGATTAGATATATAGAATCCTTAATAAGACACCCAAATGTAATATTAAGGCTAGGACCTAATCACAATATATTATACTTAGAACAGGGATGCCGTAATCTAAGTAATAATATATTTGAAAGGTAGGTGAATGACGATTCACTAATTTCCACCACAAAAACGAAATGATTTATTAGGTTTAATTGGATTTGAAATTCCTAGATTCTTTTGAGATTCACTGAACTTTTCAATGGCATGTTTCAATCTCGATTGTGCCTTTCAAGTTTTGTGACTAGGATGCCGAGGATCACAAAACGAGGTGTGAATAACGATGCTAATTCACTTGGTACCCTTAATATTATCACCTAATCAATGTGCTGGTTAACCACACACACTCCATTGATCTATGAAAAACATTAAGTCACCCTTCATGATCCTTACTAGTCCTAGTTAGTGTGCTGGTTAACCACACACGCTCCACCAACGACTTGGTAAGGTACAAAGTGTGAATTCGATGGACTAGCACCATGTTCACATTTTTCCTATAGTAACTAAGATTGAGAATTAAAAGAGTTTAGTTACTTTATAATAATCATTATACTTTTAACGAGGATTTAAAGTCATTGTCCAACCCGTTCGGCTAACGACCCTCCACCAGTCAAGCAAGCGGTGGGTGAGAGTATACACCCATTAAGTCGCCATTTTATAGGCAACAACCTTATACCCACCTTATAGACCGGCTTCTTGAATGAGGCCTACTAATGGTAAAACGACTTATTCTTATACATATATATAATAATTAACCATTAATGTTATAAATAGTATAAGGGTTGAATTTTAACTATTAAAACTCTAAGGGTTGGAATTAAAGTTTATTAAAGTGTGTGAAACTTTACAAATTCCAAAACTTGAGGGCAAGTTTTGTAACTATGCAAAACTCTTCATTTCATAACTTATGAATTAAAGGTTCATAAAAATGAAGACTCTTCATTTTCATGTAACTTATGTGTTTTAAGTGTGTGTTAAATAAAAGTGACATTTGGAAATCCATAACTTGAGGACAAATTATGGACTCCATTAAAACACATAAATGATCAAGAATTAATCCTAAACAATTCAGCAAATAATTCCTATCATTTTCTAAATTCATAAGAACATGAACATGATCATCAAACATTCAAAAATTATATGAACACATAAAATCATGGAATTTTGATATATGCTATTGTAAATGGATTAGAACAACCATTACACCAACTAAAATAAGTTTTATAACACCAAAACAGTTTAGGGTAATGTTTCTAGTCCATTTCTAGCAGCAAAAGTTGAAAAACTACACTCTTTCGATCCTACTCGTCGAGTGCATGAACTTACTCGACGAGTAGGTTGAAGTTTACCTTGGACTCGTCGAGTCCCCCCCATGGACTCGGCGAGTCCACCATGCAGACAACAATGATTTCGACTATTTTCACTATTTTGCATCAAGTATCAAACAAGCAAGCCTAGGCTCTGATACCACTGTTGGGTTTTGAGCAATCTAACACTTCCTAAGTGTGCATGCAACCCTAATAAACCTTGGATCTATGTTTTTCTAAATACATGGAAAATAATAAATTTTCCAAGGTTTATAACCTATCTAACATGGCATGGGGAAATTTCAACATAAAAGAGTTAGAAGAGATTACATACCTTTTGATGAGTTTGGTTCTAAGGAGTTTGAGGGCCAAGCACCAATAGTGTGAATGCCTCAAATGGAATCACAAAACACCACAAACTCTTGGAAAACTTTGAGAGAGAATACACACTTGTATAAAATCGGCCACACACAAGCACACACACACTAGTTCACTAGTTTCTTCTTTAGGCTCCATTTCATGCTCCATAAGCATGCTTATATAGTGTGCATGGTTAGGGTGAAACCCTAATAACCCATGTCTTTTCCTTTCCAAGGATCCATGGGTTAAAAGCTCCATGGATCATCCATGGACTTCCACATAAGCCTAGCCCATTAACAAATGAGTATTAGCCCACACTATATAAAACAACTAGCCCATAATCTAATTAGTCTTCCTTTTAATATCTAAATTAATTCATAATTAATTTAAGACAAAAACTAATTAAATAACGTAACTTCATATTAATATATTATAACTTATAATATATTAATAAACATATGTGTATAACTCTCATAAAATTATCCATAATAGTTTGGATGAGATGCAACCCAAATGGACCATGCCGGTCGGGTCAAGTATATACCAAATAAGTTATGGACTTAGACACCTTATCCAACAGATCCGACATCTGAAGACTATGACATGATGGTGTCAAATCCCAGGAGGTTCATCAAGAAGGAGTTTCCTACCAACAAGAACCGAAATTGGAAAGGAAGCTACAGCTCTGAGAAAGCAAAAGAGGAGCCGAAGGTTGAAGAACCAAAGAAAGAAGCGAAGGGTGAAGCTGATTCTAGAGTCAGTTGTTTTTACTATGGAGGGAAATATCAATACGCAAAAGATTGCGTGTTCAAGAAAATGGCAGAGAAGGATGATGAGAAGGATGAAGAAGCGAGTCTCCTGAAAAGACTGGAGGAGATTAAAAGGAAGAAAGCTGCTACTAATCCCTCCATGAATGCTTTAATTATGCAGGGTTCGGTAGATGATGATGAGCTTGGTGGCGTACAGGTATGGTCGACCGACTCAGAAGATGATGAAGTGAGAAAGCCTACTCATGGAAAGGCTTACGTGGCGAAGAGTGATGACGCTAGTGGAAGATGCTTAATGGTGACAGAAGTATCCCATATGAGGGGATATAATACTGATGATGGAAACGAAGTGACTAAGGAGCGAGAGGATGTGTGCTTTACAGCGAAGCCTCTCAGTGTGTAGATCAATGAACTTGATGAACTGATCAAGAAGGTACAATCCAGTTTTGTTTCATTTAAAATCCCACAAGCATCGTATGAAAAAGAATTAAATAACTTGAATTCAAGAATTTCAAATCGAGATAGTTGTTTAACTCAAACACGTGTCACAAATTCTAATATAACTGACCAAATGAGCAGGGTGTCATCCAAGAGTGAGGAGCGAAGAATGTGGATTGAGTAGAAGGAGTTAGAGCTGGTTAGATCTAGGGATGAAAGTATCTATTTGCAAAGAGACAATCTTAAATTGTTAAAATAGAGAAATGTTTTTTGTTTGATTGCAAAAAGACTTTATACTAACATTACACAACTGCATTTGAACTGTGAAATAGGCTAGAAAATACATCGCATGATTTTACACTTTCTTGAGCTAAAGGAGGATGAAATTGATGTTGAAGCATACAACTGTGAAAGTGTTGTATCTTCAGATGATGTAAGTCCCACTTATATGTTAGGTCTGGACAAAATTGAATCATTTATTAAGTCCAAAGACCATAAGAACATGCTCAAAGACCTCTTGGATGAAAATGACAAGTTGAAACTCAGAGCCGAAACCTTACAAAAATTTGACTCATTGGGTACCAAATTAAGTTCAGAAAATAAAATTGATGTTGAAAATGCATCTGAACTTAATGAGGACGATGACATGAGTAAAATCTCTGTAGAGGATGAGGTTGACTGTTCAGAGTTTACTAAGGGCGAACCTGAAAACCACAAAAATTTGATTTCTGAAAATTTTGTGGAATTCGCTCGTTTATCCAAAAGTAAGTCCCCAGTTCTTAAAGAAAAAGTCGTTGATTACCAAAAGGTCAGAACAACTCCCAATCAAGTTAATAAGGTCACAAGAGTAACTGAACATCAGGCAGCCGAACTCACTACGCTGGTGAATGAAGATAATGCAGATGGTTGTGATGAGTATTTCTGGTCAGCACTGATAGATAATGTAGATGAAACAGTTGGTTTGTCGGAGCGAACATCATTGAAGGCCAAAGGTAGATACGTGGCAGAACCACTAAATAAACCTACCAATTATGACGTACCTAGTACCAGCGGAACAAAAGAGGTTCCAGTAGAACACGTCTCCTCAACAAGCGAAACCTGTTCCATGAAAAGTGAACCTGTTGTTCAGAAGCCGAAGCAGAAGGCAAATATTCACAAATACCCGAAACAGGTGAACAATCAAAAGCATCAGAGGAATCTGAGATACAAGAAAAATCTCTCAGAGCGAAAATAATTTTGGCACTCCCAAAATCCTCACTACACTCACTTTAATAGAAACTCCAAGCGAAAAGGAGAAGAGAATAAAGATAAAAGGTGCTTCGGTCAGTTTGATCAAAAGAACCAAAAGAAGACTTTTGGGAAACAGAAAGCACAAGACCGAATGAATAGGTTCGGTCCTGAGAGCAATAGCAACCAAAAATCCAGTTTCGGTCCAGAGACTCACAACAACCGAAAAGGTAGTTTCGGTCCGTCAGCAAAAAGCAACCGAAGGTTCAGCTTCGGTCCCCCAAATGATCAAAACCAAAAGGATCATTTCAAACCAGAAGTCAGGAAAGATTTTCATTCTATTTCTTTAATTCTTCTCATTCTCATTCCTCTTCTAAGCATAATTCGTGTCCTACACCAAGCTCACAATCGACGAAGGACTTGAAAGGAAAAAGTAAGATTTCCTCAGCAAATGAAGACAGAAAGCAAGCTAAAGTGCAAACTCCTGAACCTAAATCCAAAACACTTGAAACTAACTCTAATAAAATCAAAGTGTTTACTATTAAGAGGAAAGATAAAAAACCTTAATAAAACGAACTTATCTTGTTGATGCTTCTCTTGCTATTCCTGTTTCTGTGAAAGGCTCACAAGGACCCAAGAAACTTTGGGTTCCTAAATCTGCTTAATTTTTGCAGGTTATAAGTGATGATCATTTCGATGAAGAATGGTACATAGACAGTGGTTCCTCGCGTCACATAACAGGAAGAAAGGAAGAACTAAGGGAGTTTCGGTCCCTTCAAAACGGTGGTAACGTCAAGTTTGGTAACAACTCCTATGGAATGATCAAGGGTTATGGGATGATAAACAATGGGGATTTTACAATCAGGAAGGTGGCTTATGTAGAGGGATTGCAGCATAACCTCATCAGTGTGTCTCAACTGGTCAGAGGTACAGGTCTCAAAGTTTCGTTTGATGATGAAGGTTCAGAAATAATAGAGAAGAAGACCAACAGAGTGATTCTCAAGTCAGAACGAAAAGATGAAATGTTCCCTATGAACCTCAACCCAATCAAAGGAAAACCATCCATATCTCTATTGTCTAAAGCTCATTCAGACGAAAGTTGGTTGTGGCACCGAAGGCTCTCGCACCTCAACTTCAAAGACATCAACAAGCTAGTCATCGGTGATCATGTTCGGGGTCTTCTACTGCTCAAGTTCGATCGAGAACATTTATGTGCTGCTTGTGAAATGGGGAAACAAAGTCGCCAAAGTCACCCAACAATCGTAAATACAAAAGTTGTTGAACCACTTGAGTTGCTTCACGTTGATTTATGTGGTCCATCATCAATTGAGAGCATTGGCGGTAACAAAAACATTCTTGTTATTGTTGATGACTTCTGAAGGTTTACTTGGGTGTTCTTTCTAAAACTTAAATCCGAGGCAACTCCTAAGCTGAAGATCTTTATCAAGCAGGTTGAAGTGCAACTGAGAAAAGTCGTTCGAAACATCAAGAGCGACAATGGACTAGAATTCAAGAACAAAGAATTAGAAGATTTCTTAGCAGACAAAGGCACAAGTCACAATTTCTCATCCCCCTATACTCCTCAATAGAACGGAATTGTCGAAAAGTGAAATTGGTCCCTGTGTGAGGCAGCCCGAACCATGCTGAGTTTTTCCTCTCTTCCTCTATATTTCTGGGCAGATGTCGTTGCTGCAGCTTGCTACACTCAAAACAGGTCTTATCTCAATAAGCGTTTCTCTCTCACCCCTTATGAGATTCTTAATAACAGGAAACCGAATGTCAAGTTCTTCCATGTGTTCGGCTCGAGGTGCTTCATCTTCAACTCCAAAGAGCATCACAACAAATTCGATGTCAAAGATGATGAAGGCATCTTTCTGGGATACTCTCTTACTTCAAAGGCATACAGGGTTCTGAATAAGCGTTCTAAACGTATTGAAGAAACCTATTATGTGACATTTGATGACAATTATGTTAAGAAGTTGAAGTCTACCGAAGGGACAATAGGAGAGATGTTCTCTCAAACCGGTCAGGTCATAGCATCAATCGCCAATCTTTTTGACCAGTTCATGGATTTATTTGATGAACCTGAGAAGGAAATTCATTCTAAAGCTGTAGCTGCAGACAACAAAGTAGATCACCTTAAGAAGATTGTTGAAGATGCAGCCAAACGAATGTCAGAAGAAGAACCGGTTAGAAACGAACCTCCTCAAAGCAATAATTCAGTCGAGGGGGAGAATCAAGTCTCTTCAAATCGAGATGACTCACAAATCCAGGGGGAGAATCCAATCTTTGACACACCCAAAAGTACGACACGACCCCAAAGCCCAGTTACACCCGAAAGTCTGGCACATCCCGAAAGCCCAGTTACACCCGAAAGTCTGACACGACCCGATAGCCCGGTTACACCCGAAAGTCCGGAATGACATGAAAGTCCTGTAGCAACCAAAAGTCCATAAGAAACAGGAAGTCCTATAACACCTGAAGATCTGGAACAGCCCGCAAGCCAAATAGAAGAAGGATTTTTTGGTTCGCATCCACAGGTTTCATCATCTGTCGAGGGGGAGAATTCTGATAAGCTTTATGATGATGATTTACAATCAGAGTTGGAAGAAGAAGTAAATACTGAGTTGGATCCCTCTTATGATCCAAATTATCCTCCTCTCATCAAATGGACCAGAGATCACCTAGTTTCTCAAATAGTGGGTGATGCATCAGAAAAGGTTCTAACTCGATGACAACTAAAAGCGAAGCAAACTGCTCTATTCTCCAAAGTAGAATTCTGCATGTTTACTTCATTCATCTCCAAAATAGAGCCGAAGACCATCAATACTGCTCTCGATCATTCTGATTGGGTTCAGGCAATGCAAGATGAACTCAATGAGTTCGAAAGAAATAAGGTCTGGAGACTTATTCCAACACCGTAAGATGCCTCGATTGTTGGTCTCAAATGGGTATTCAGAAACAAACTGACAAGGAGGGAAATGTGATCTGGAATAAACCTCGGCTAGTGGTGAAAGGATATTTCCAGGAAGAAGGAATCGATTACGAAGAGACATTTGCTCCAGTTGCAAGACTGGAATCAGTTCGAATATTTTTTGCCTATGCCACACACAAAAACCTTGAGGTCTACCAGATGGATGTGAAGTGTGCCTTTCTGAATGGCGAACTTGAAGAAACCGTGTACGTGGAGCAACCTCCTGGTTTTATAAATGAAAAACATCCAAATCACAGCTACATCTTGGATAAGGCAGTTTATGGTCTGAAACAAGCTCCTAGGGGATGATATGAAACTTTAACTAAGTTTTTAAAGATGTCTAAATTTAAACAAGGTTCGGTTGACCAAACCTTCTTTCGTAAAAAGGAAGGTAACCACCTTATGATTGTTCAAATATATGTCAACGATATCATCTTCGGCTCCACAAATCCCAACCTAACAGCTGAATTCAGGAAGTTGATGGAGACTAAATTTGAACTGAGCTCAATGGGTCCGATTAACTTTTTCCTAGGTTTAAATATTATACAGGGACCTGAAGGCATCTTTATTAACTAGGAAGCATACACCAAGACTCTCCTTGCCAAATTCGGCATGATGGGAGACTCAAAGGTCAATGTCCTTATGGCGTTCGACACCAAGCTCACACCATCTTTGGAAAAACCGGCAGTCGACATCACGCTATATCACGAAATGATTGGTTCCCTAATGTACCTCATAGCTAGAAGGCCCGATATGATGTTTTTAGTATGCTATTGTGCCAGGTTTCAAGCAAATCCTCGAAAACCACACATGCTAGCAGTGAAGAATATTTTCTGATATTTGAAGCAAACCACCTCTTTTGGTCTCTGGTATCCCTCAAACTCAGGCTTCTTTGTTCAAGCCTACTCAGATGCAGACTTAGGCGGATGCGGTCTAGATCGAAAAAGCACCACAGGAGGCTGCCAATTCCTAGAGGGAATGTTAGTTAGCTGGAAATTGAAGAAACAAACATGTGTTTCTCTATCTATAGTCGAAGCAGAGTACATTGCAGCAGCATCCTACACATCACAAGTGATTTGGATCCAAAGCCAACTCCGGGACTATGGACTCAATATGAAAAAGATCTCACTATACTGTGACTCAGAAGGTGCAATTAGGATCTGTCATAACCCAGTGCAACACTCCAAGACCAATCATATAGCACTAAGGTATCACTTTATTAAGGATCATGTGGAAGATGGAAACGTTGAAATTCACTTTGTTCGAACCGCTGATCAACTAACCGACATCTTCACCAAAGCCCTTCCTGAAGCAAGTTTCAATAAAATCATGCAAGGCCTAGGTATGATTGAATCAGAGTCAGTACCAAAAACAACTTCTCAAAACTAAAAGTTGAAAGTGAAATGAACCGAACGCTCGGTCTATTTCGGGCGTAGTTCACACAGGAACCGAAATGAACCGAACGCTCGGTCTATTTCAGGTTCGGTCCCACGAAACTTGTTTTTGCTTATCTTAAAAAGGTGATGTTTATGGTTGTACACTTTTGTTTTGTTCCTCTCTTTTCTAACATATCAAAACTCCAAAAATATTTTCTCTCTTTTGTCTTCTCTTCTGTTCACATTAGCGGTTTCTGGAATATTGATGGGGTAGGTATCATTCTCACACTTTTTACTAGCTAAGTGTCCCTAGAAGCATGCTGATGCATGTTGTCCAAAGCCTCGTTTGATTTTGAATAAAGCCTTACTGACTGGGTATACACAAACCTTGTCTTCCCAATTAGGTTGTTAAATTTATTCTAATCATGAGCTACCTTACTCTTTTTTCATAATCAGTAAAGAGTTTTCTGCTTGGTCACTCTTTTATAGTGGAGGTACTTTGGTTTCTTTACAAAACCTCAAACATTTTTCTCCATTATATTTCGGTTCTTTTATGTAACCCTTGAGACTCTCAGACATAACCACTGAGGTTTATGGTTACACAATCTCTGTGTTTATGATCTTAACTTCGTGTCACTACGTGCTAAGTGAAACCCACAATTCAGTACCCATAATGCATTGATGGTGAACAATTAAAATGGCTCTAGCTTTCACCCATGAATCAATGAATCCATCCAAGTGCTCGTACCATGAAATTCTCAAATTTTCTTTTTGTGTGATTCTTATGAAATTGTTAGATACCATAACATTTCTTCCTCTAGAATCCAGTTTTAATTTTTTTTAGGATTTCATACCAAACAACTTGCCAACAAGTCACTAAATATATTCCAAACCTACTTGGTCAACAGATCACATCGGTCTCAAAAGTACTTCGTTCGGTTTCGGTCTTATGTCAGGATCCAGAATTCTGAATCGAAGCAAAAGCCACCCTTCTAAGCCTCATCAAAAGATGCCTTTCAACACTTCTTAACAAGTGCTTGATCGTAATTCAACGGGAAGCCACACAGACACTTTAAAGATTCTCTTAACTTTGAAGGAAGAGATTCATGCCCGGGATCCATTGTTTCATGTCTATATTGGCATCACAAGTTACCACGTAGATATAGCTTTATTTCTTTATCTTTGACACTCTATGCACGAAAATCTTTGATTTTCCAAAAGTCTGGTTCGGTTCTGTACCAGCTACTTTCCCTTATGAAGCTATGGTTATTGATAATGTACTCAACAAGGAAACGTTGTGGTTTTTATAAGTCCTTGCTTCTCTTTACTGATGACAGCTCATTTAAAAGATAAGATGCTGACTCATCCGGAAGATTAACGGCTTCAACAATGATTTGATGGGTACGCATGCTAAAAGAAAACATTATGCTCTTTCATGCGTAATCATCGAGGATGCTAACTGTCAATTTTCAATCACATCAAGCGCCGTTTCGAGTTCCGAGAAGATTTGGGGGCGAATTTTTCTCTCTCCTCCATAACCGATGTAAAGGGTTCAACCCCGGATGTTTTCCCTCTTCATTGCAACCCACAAAGAAAACAAAGGTTTTTCTCCCACTATTCATTTTCTTCTTTGAAGCGGTAAACAATGGCGGATTCCTCCTCTGTCCATGAAACCTCTTCCCGATCTACCATTTTTCCAATCAGACCACAACACAGCCTGGTTATCGATCTCAACCCAATATCCTATGATGCATTTATGTATCCCATAGTGGAGTGTCTCAAATGCTCTCCACTAATTCTCACACTCTCCAAGGTTGAAATCGTACCTATGGAATGTCTCTCACAGGTTTTCTCCACCGCTCACTACGAAAAATATGTTGATCGTATTTACTTTGACATTCTTGACAACAAATCCTCCATCTGCAAGCAGCGATTTTGCTGGCTTCTAGGGTTTGAACCTGACGAATCGAGGGTTAAGCCTGATTCAATCTCTGTGGGTCAAATCTTCTCCATGTTTTACAACATGGGTTACATAGAAATCCTTACAACCGTGACGAAATTCAAGAAGTCATGCCTTCCTCCTCAATGGAACAGCTTTTTCACGATTCTATTCAAGGGTTTATCTGAGCGGAGTGCAGGTTCTGACGGGGCCAGTCGATTATTCATGACCATCCTTTCTGGTCTGTACAATGGGATCAACCTTGATTACGGGTCGGTCTTGTGGCAACATTTGATTCAAAGCCTTGGGTCTACCTCTCGGTACACTGAAATATCTTATGCCAGGTTATGGATGATCATCACCAAATGGGTTATGGACAAATATCATGTCCCTACTGTGGCCAATTCTCCTCTTTCCTCGATTGGTGTGTTTCATACCACCAAGATTATTGTGACTGATCCCTCCAAATTCATTTTTGTTGGCTCAATTCCAGTGTCAATGTATATTGGTGTATCCAAGGCGACCAGGATCTTCAAAACCTACAAGGAGTTTCCTCCTTCGGGTCCGAGAGAGGTGACACCCGAGATGCTTCAGTCTATTAATGAAGCAGACAAACCTGCCACCAGGGGCAAGAAACCGGAGAAGGGGAAAATCAAGAAAGCTGCAAAAGGAGCAAAAGGCCCTACTCCTAAGAAGCGAAAGTTGACAAAAGCAGCCCAATCACCTCCACCGAAGAAGAAAACACAACCTAAGCGTAAACTTGTTCTTGCTTCTTCCTCGAGCGATTTAGACGATGAAGGTTCAGACTCTGAAGATTCGATTCGAGGCGACTCTACTCCTCATTCTGCTCTACATGAGGTACCTGTTACAACCGAACCTATCTATTCTCCACCTATCACTATATTTGTTTTGATTCCCATCATAACCTCATATATTTCTATTCCCCCCATAAGTACCTCTACTCACATTCCACCCACTTCTATTCCTATACCACCATCGATTTTCTCTGAAGCCACCAAAACAACAACCACTGGAGTTTGAACCAACGTATCTAATACGGGGGATCGTACTTCAGCACCCGAATCAACACCTACACCCAAACCAACTTCAGCATCCGAACCTACTTCCACAACTGGACCATCCACTTCACCCTTATCTCTCACTCACTCAGCTGAAACCGAGACATTTCTAGGAGGGGAAGATATGACCTTCGATTCCATTTACTAAAGCCCCTACCAGGTTCAAAGCGATGATGATGATGATGCTCCTCGTCACCAAAAAGCACATCAAGGAACTCCACGAGAAGATTGATAATCTCGTCGCTTCTTCCTCTTTATCAAAGTCCCATATCTCGGAAGCTACCATTACGGGGATGGTGGACACTTTCACCAAGGCACATGAAGCCTCAATCAACTCCGCTACTGCTGCCATCGACAAATCCACAAAGGCTTGTGCTGCTGCGACCGAAAAAGTCGAAAAACTATTTCAAGATGCTAACATCTTTCTGGAGTCTTTGCAGGGGCAGCCGAAACTAATGCCAAAAGTTCGGTTATGGAGAAGTTGGTCACTTCCCTAGAAACAAAAAAACAACACTTCACCAGTCTTCATCAAACCCTCAAAGAAGACAACCAATCTTTTCAGTCATCCATTGAAGACTGTCTGCTCAAATTCCAACAAACCCTTGCAACGGAATCTTCTTCAAAGGATGAACTTGCCCACAAAACATCTGAGCTCCAAGTTACAAGTCATCAACTATCTCAAGCAGAGAAGGAGGTCGACTCTCTTCGGTCGGAGAAAGCTGTGATCAAAAGTTGTGTTTCGGATGTCCACGGAGCCCTCTCCAATATCATTGAAGCCCATGATCCGATTCTCAACTACTCGGTGAGACGAACTCTTGGTGAGAAGCTTACTCCTACCATTGCCTTGCTTAGCCGAATTGAGGGGCTTCCTGAGCAGGTGGACCATCCGAAACAAGGGGGAGAAAAGACTTCAAAGGGCACAGCTCAATCTCAACCTCCTCCTATTTCCAAAGCTCAATCTCAACCACTTCCAATCTCTTCATCAGTTCCATCTAAAGCAACCGAACCAACAACTGTTCTTGCATCAGGTTCGGGTGCTCAAGACAAAGGAAAACAGGTTGTCAATGACAGTGAGGGAAGTGAAGATAAAGAAACTATTGTTGACATTGTGAAGAAACAGGCCAGGGAGAAGGAGCTTGATAAAAATGCTCGGATTGCTAGGGATGCTGAAGCTAATGAAAGGAAGATAAAGTAGGCTCATGATCTCCTTAAAAGCCGAAAAACCCTATTTCCTCCTTGGACTCATGAAGAGCTTGTCAAAGAAGCTATCGAGTCCCTCATCATCCTTTGGCTGGAAACTGTGATCTCATTGGACCGGGTCAAATCGGTTGATTCTTAGTTTGACATGCCCTTGACCCGAAAGGCTTTCAGCTTTCATGCATTCTCCCACATAGCTGAAGTCCCTCATCCTCATTTAAAGGTTGATAGGGAACTTATCAATTTCTATCTGAGGACTGATCAACCTCAGTATCAGACGTGGAGTGCACAAAAGATTATCAATGTTCGGGTTCTCAAACCCATTCGGGAGGGTAACTTCACAAATGTCAGATTCAAGGTCTTAAGGGGGTCCGACAAAACCGAACATGCCATCTCTCTCGCTAATCTTCCCAGTCTAAATCCTCATGACTTGATAATCCTGCACAACATCCTCCTCATCAATGAAATGGAATATGGGCCGATCATAGATCATTTCAAGAGGATGTTGGTATGCTACATTTTGGAGGTTGCCAAGTTGGATCAAGAAGTTGCAAGTGTCCTCAGAAAGAAGCCTACTATCACTCCAGTTAGTTCTGCAAGCGATTTGAATAGAATGCAGATGGGGAAGATTGACCCAAAGTGAAACTCAATCATGTTCACCAGGGTAGAAGGTCAAAAATGATTATTTGCTTTGGCTGACAAACATCTTTACACGACTTCCTGCTTGGAGGACGTTCTAGGGATCATCAATCGATGCAAGCAAAATTATGAAAGTGATAAGAAATACTTCAACGACATGATCAACTGGTATATTCCTTTTCGACAAACACTTCTGGCCATTATTCCATGCTTGTTCAAGACTGTGAAGAAAGTTGGTGCCACAGGAGCAAGTAAGCCGAAGTAAGGTCTCGCCCCAATTGACGCAAAGGGGCAGATTGTTGCATCTTGGGCTCGTTTCTTAGCCCAATTTTGTATCCGGATTGAGCTTGTCAATCCGTGATTTAATATTTAGGGTTTTAGTATTTATAGATGCTTGCATGCATCTTGGTACGTAGCTGTTTAGTCGATCATTCATAACGTTTTTGTTTCTATCGATTGTAACCCTAAAAGGCTCTACAACGGAAGTTCATCGTCGAGCTCTGCTGAGGTGTGAATCTATTGAATCATTCAGCTCATTGTTGGTTCATTCTTTTTTTACTGTTTTGTTTGCATAATTCTGATAAAACTGTGTAAGATCTAATCAATCAAAGAGTATTTTCAACTCATTACATATGCAATCACCTTTTCTCTTTGGGTTAGAACACAACCCAAGCCAACCCCAGACGCATCGCTATAAACAGCGAAGTCTTTAACTCCATTGGGTAGAGAAATTATTGGTGCCTCGCATAGCTTCTTCTTTAGCTTCTTGAATGCTTCCTTATGCTTATCACTCCAAGAATAAGTAGCTCCTTTGTGAGTCTAATTGTTAATGGAGTAGCAGTCGAAGAAAAACCTTGGATAAACCTTCGGTAATATCCAGCTAATCCTAAAAAGCTTTGGATCTCTGTGGGACTTTTCGGTTGTTCCCACTTCATCACAACTTAGATCTTTGCTGGATCAACCATTATACCTTCCTGGTTGACCACGTGACCCAAGAATTGGACTTCTCGAATCCAAAAATCACATTTGGAGAACTTTGCATACAATTTCTCCTTCTTCAAAACTTCCAACACTTCTTGCAAGTCTCTGCCATGCTCCTCTTGGATATTCGAGTAAATCAGAATGTCATCTATGAACACTATCACAGATTTATCAAGGAATGGATTGCAGACCCTGTTCATTAAATCCATGAATGCTGCTGGAGCATTGGTTAGTCCAAACGACATAACCAAGAATTCATAGTGTCCATATCGTGTTCTGAATGCAGTCTTCTCGATATCTTGTTCTCTTACTTTCAGTTGATGATATCCTGACATTAAGTCAATCTTTGAAAAATAATTCGAGCCTTGCAGCTGATCGAACAGGTCATCAATTCTTGGCAATGGATATCTATTCTCTTTTGTTGCCTTATTCAGCTCTCTGTAATCAATATACATTCTCATGCTCCCATCTTTCTTCTTTACAAAATTCCGATGCTCCCAGGGTGATAAACTAGGTCTAATGAAACCTTTGTCCAATAACTCCTGAAGTTGCATCATCAGCTCCTTCATCTCCGTTGGTGCTAATCGGTATGATGTTTTGCTATTGTCGTGGTTCCTGGTAACAAGTCTATTATGAACTCCACTTGTCTATCAGGTGGTAATCCAGAAAGATCTTTGGGAAATACTTCCGAATAATCACACACCACTGGAATACTCTGCATCACCTTCTTTTCCTTCTTAGCATCGATCACGAATACTAAATATGATGTACATCCCTTGGTCAAACACTTTCTGGCTTTCATTAGGGAAATGAATCCAGAATTCACTCTGCATTTATCCCCATACACCATAAATGACTCTTTCCCTGGCGGGTTTACTTTTACTATCTTCTTTTTGCATAAAGTCTCGGCATCATTGGCGCTAAGCCAATCCATTCCCAACACGATGTTGAAAGCATTTAGTTTGATAGGCATTAATTCCTCGTGAAACTTATTCCCATTCAAGTCAATTAAGATGTTTTTCATACGATGGCTAACAGCTACAAACTTGCCACTAGCAACTTCGACTGATAAAGCATTATCTAGTCTATCAATAGGCAAAGCTAGTTTTCTACCACACTCATGCAAACTAAAGGAGTAGTTGGCTCCGGAATAAAACAAAATTTGAGCAGGTAATTGGTTTACGAGAAAACTACCTGAACCGCCATCAGCTTCATCCTTTGCCAGCTTCAAGTGTCATCTGAAAGGCTCTCGCCTCCTTCTTCTTCAGACAGTATTCAAAATGTGCCCTTCCTCGTTACAACCAAAGAACATCCTCTTGTTGGACGGACACTCATTGGCATAATTCCCTATTTTTCCACACCTGTAGCAAGTTACATCCTCACTACATTTCCCAAAGTGCTTTTTCTTGCACCTCTCGCACCAATTCGCTTCGCCTCCTTTTCCTCGAAAATTCTTCGAAGTAGACTTCGAAAATTTACTTTTCTTACTAGAACCTGAAGTTCCTTCAAATTTTCTCTTTTCGCCAACTAGAACCTTGTCAACGGTTCTTCCCTTGATCATGTCCTCAACAGACTTGGAAGCCCAAATAGCTGCCTCTAGAGTAGGTGTCTGACGCACTAGCACCGTGTACTCCCATGGGAGTGCTTCTGCGTATCGGTCAAACTTTTTCAGCTCATCTGGAACGATGCACAAAGCAAACTCCATCTTGTCTGTGAAAGCGTTAGTGTAATCGTCGACCGACATGCTGGCCTTTGTCAATGTCAGAAACTTGTTCTCCAACTCCAACAAATTTTGGGCCAAACAGAACTTGAGCTTGAACTGCAGCAAGAACTCTGTCCATGTCAGTTACAGTGGCTCATTAAGGCTTAGGTTCTTCCCCAGAGTGTTCCACCAACGAACAGCTCCACCCCTGAACCGATGTACAATGAACGTAGTTTGCAGCTTACCTCTGTAACCACACGTCATGAAGGCTAGCTCCATTTCTGAGATCTAATCCATAACTCTGATCGGATCCTCCTTTCGAGTGAAGGTCGATGGTTGATAAGTCAGAAAATCCTTATATTTGCATCCCACTACATCATTGATTTTATCCTGGTTGTTCTACCTAACGATCGGTGGGTTGGCTAGACCAACAGATCCACTGAAGTTTCCACCTTCCGAGTGTGCTTCATTTAATTCGGGCTCTTCATCTTGAATTGACAGTTCTTCACGATTCTGTTGAAGCAACCGCCTAGTCTCCTCCATTTAGCGATCCAACATTGTTTAAAATCATCATTTGTACACCAACCATTGTCGTTGGCTCAAGTGTTGCTGCTGCAGCAACTAATTGTCCTATCACAGGTATTTGATTCCTGTTTCATCAGCATTTCCAACTCCACTCCTTGTTCTCACCATTTTTGATCTATACACCAAATAAGGTGAAATTAGATCCTCATTCATGATAGATATCCAAATCATCCTTATTACTCCAAAACGTTTACATGCTACTTCTAATACCGTAGCCAAACACTTAGAATCCTAAACACATAAGGTTTCCAGATCCAGTCAGCAACAGACCATAGATCAGAACAAATAATTTCATATATGGCAAACACATAATATTTAGCACATAAAATCATTTTAGGCATCTTTTACTAAAATGTGACAATAGTGAATTTCAGGTCAAGTCAAAGTCAAACAAAGTCAACAAGTCAAACCGGACGACTCAATTAGCCCTTGTGTATTAGGGTTTATGTTAGGTAATTACTAAACAACCCGCTATTTTAATGAGAAAACATCATTTGGAAAAATACGTGTGATCGAATTTCCTAAGCCATAAATGCGATAAACAATGAACCAAAGCGATAAAACACTAAAGGACACTCATCGGGAGTGTGTAAGACACTAAAACATGGCTTAATGGAGTTTACGGACCTTGCATTGCGATGTCGGACACTCAAAAAGGTCACAAACGAAACCTCTCTCGTTCGTACCACACCTCCGCCTATTTGAAATCTCTCTTAAAAGCTTCTGTAACTTTTCATAGTCTTTCGGGCCATCCTGACACTTAACCGGGTCAAAAACGGCTTGAAACGGGGTAAAAACGAGAAAAACAGCCTTAAGGACCCGAAACCCCTCCTATAGGGTCGAACACTCTCGGACCCGAAACCCCTCTTAGGGAACAAATTGCTGAGGACTGAAACCCCTTCTAGGAACTGAACCCTACTGAACCAAACTCCCATGGACCGAACACGCAGGCTTTGACTTCGGCCCATTTCGCTACATCTCACTTTCGGACGGAACCTCGCATGCGAACCGAAGCCACCATTGGACCGAACCTCCATTTTGCTTCCTGCTGCTTTCAGTCCATTTCGCTTTCAGGCCCAACATCAGGAGAACCGAACCTCCGGCCAGGACCAAGAGGTCTCGCTGGAAGCCCATTTCTTTCCGGTTTTCGACTACGACTTCATTTTAACTTCATTTTTCATCGTTTTAATGCAGGATTTTCACCCAAAACATTATTTTAACATATAAGGCCCCCTAATTATTGATTAATCACGTTTTTGGGGATAAATCTTATCCAAGAAGAGTAGGTGAAGTACAAGAGGTGGAGTGTTGACTTTTCTTTGTATTATGATACAAGCAACCACCATACCCACTCCATGACTAACCCACACTCCTCCCCACCACACCTTGTCACTTCCTTGTACTTTTTACCTCTCTCCCAAGTTATTCCCACGTTTTTAGAGCTGGACACTCATCCTCTCTCCTCATTCTCACTCACTTGCTTTCATTTCACCAAAGAATAAACACTTTTCTCTCTCAATCCTCTCACCAAAAATTCGAGATTCAAGGGTCTTCTTCCAAATTTTCTCTTACTTTTGGTAAGTATATTCATCCTCCACATAAGTATTTCACTTCCTCTTACTCCAAATCATAGATTTCTTACAAAAATTCCATCATATTAGTGTTAGATCTTCGAACCTTCAAGACATCTTCTTAGTGTTCTTGAGTGGAATACTACATTTCTCCATCATCCATCTACTGAAATCACTAAAGATGAGTTCATACCCCTACATTTTCATATTTTCTTATATTTTAAGTGATGGGTTTTGAGCATTCTAACACTTCCTAAGTGTACATGCAACCCTAATAACCTTGGATCTATGTTTGTCTAATTATCATGCAAAGTTGAATTCCAAGGCAATATTCCTAACTAGCATACATGGGGAACAATTTTAACTTTAATGATAGATAGAATAACTAACCTTGTTGTTTCTTATGTTCCTTGAAACCTTATGAGCCTAGCACCCCAAGTGTGATGCCTCAAATGCTTCACACAACACCAAATGCTCTTGGAAAGACTTATGAGAGAATGCACACTTCTTGAAATCGGCCAAGCCCTCTTGTTTCCTTAGTGTCGCAGATTTTGGTGAAGAATGAGATCCTTATATAGTGTTGACACATCTAGGGTTACACCATGTAAACCCTAATGTGTCATGACTCTTCATTTCCATGACCCATGGGTTTGTAAATCCCATGGAGCATCCATGTAGCATCCTATGGGTAGAACCCAACTTGATAATCCATGGAGCCTCTTAGCCCACTATACAAGATATGGATGATTTACATAATCAACCCATATATTTAATTAGTTCTCTTTTGATCACTTAATTAATTCTAAATTAATTATTGATCAAACTAATCAAATAATATTATTAACATATTAGAACTTATAATATATTAATAATCTCCAAGTGTTATTTCTCTCATTTAGTCTATCCAATTGCATGGTGCCATGCAACCTAAATGAACCATGCCGGGTCGGGTCAAGTACATACCAGAAATAGTTATGGACTTAGACACCTTATCCAAGGCGACAATGCCATAATGATGCTTTATCCAAGTTATTATTATTAGTAGAATCAATACACAAAACATTATTTCCTAAGTTATCTACAACAGACACAGCTTCATACACACCATCACAAGGTAATGCTTTAAAATAAAGAACATTATTAAAGAAAGCATCAATAGAACCAACTTCATTATTAAACGAAAAGGTAAACCCTTGTTTGTACAAAGCATGAAAGGAAATAATATTTCTTGCCATTCCTGGCGAGTAACAACATTTATTCAAATCTAAACTAAACCCACTACTTAGCAATAAAGTATAAACTCCAATCTTGGTGACAGGTGAAGCTTTCCTATTCCCCATAATCAAGTTTATTCTTCCTTGCTCCACATCCTCACTTCTTCTTAGTCCCTGCAAGTCACAACAAATATGAATACCACAACCGGTATCAAGGACCCAAGATTTAGAATGGTGTGAGTTATTAGAAATGATAGTGTATATACCTGCATGGTTGGGTTTGACTTTCCCATCCTTCACATCCTGCTGGTATTTTGGGCAGTTCCGCTTCCAATGAGCCTTTTCATGGCAATAGAAGCATACAGCCTCTTTTGGGTTAGAAGAAGGAGTAATGAAACCCTTCTTGGTTCCACTTGAAGAAGAGCCATCAAGGGTCCGAGCCTTGGTACCCTTCGAAGATCTCTTTCTCTTCCTCCCTCGACTTTTCCCGATTGCCAAAACTGGAGTTGAGTTTGGAGTAGGAGTGATAGCAACCGACTTCCCCTTAAGACCTGTTTCTGCGGTCTTGAGAAGTCCCTGAAGTTTGCTGAGGGTGACCTCTTCCTTGTTCATGTGATATGTCATGCGGAATTGATCATAGCACGATGGTAAGGAGTGCAAAATGATATCTATTGCAAGCTCCTCAGGGAAGTTCACATTAAGCTTCAGCAACCGATCCACATACCTTTGCATTTTCTGCATGTGGCTCGTGACGGATTCCCCTTCCTTCATCATGGCTGTTATCATGGAGCAGATGATTTCATACCTCTCTTGTCGTGCACTTTGATGGTATCTTTCCATCAAATCTTGGTGCATTTCATAAGGGTAGAAATCTTCATAAGACTTTTGGAGTTCAGCTGTCATTTTGGCCAACATGATGCAAGCCACCTTGGTCGCATCTCTTTCATGAGTATGAAAGTCAGCGATCTTCTGGGGAGTTGCAGTGGACTCATCAATTTCCTTAAGTTCCTTGTCAAGGACATATTCATTGTCCTCGTAGCGGGTAATCATCCTGATGTTTCTGATCCACTCATTGAAGTTGGATCCATCAAAGGTAACTTTCCCACACAAACTCATAAGAGTAAAGGAGCCATTAGGATTCGAGCCAAAAGCAGCATTGTTTGAAGACATTTGAAAGAAGAGAACAAGTTTGGTATAGATATATGAGAGTCCTTAATAAAACACCCAAATGTAATATTAAGGCTAGGATCCAATCACAATATAACATAGCTTAGAAGAGGTATGTCGTAGTCTAAGCTATACCATATTTGAAAGGTAGGTGAATGACGATTCACCAATTTCCACCACGAAAACCAAAACATTAGATATTAGGTTTTATGATTGGTTCTTAGAAATTCCTAGATTCTTTGAGATTCAATGAACGTTTCAAAGGCATGTTTCAATCTCGAGTGTGCCCTCCAAGTTTTGTGATTGGGATACCGAGGATCACAAAACGATGTGTGAAGTAACCATGCAAATCACTTGGTACCCTTAAAGTTTATCACTCAATCGATGTGCCGGTAAACCACACATGCTCCACTGATACTATAATAAACCTTAAGTCACCCTTTACCTACCTTGTTAAGTCCAAGTTAGTGTGCCAGTTAACCACACATGCTCCACCAACGACTTAGACAAAGTGTAAAGTGTAATTTCATGGATTAGCACCTTATTCACATTTTCCTAAAGTAACTAAGATTAGGAATTTAATAAAATATTTAGTTACTTTATTATATTCATCATACTTTGAATGAGAATTTATAAGACCTTGTCTTACCCGTTCGGCTAACGACCCTCCACCAGTCAAGCAAGCGGTGGGTGAGAGTAAACACCCATTAAGTCACCAGGCAACAACCTTATACCCACGTTACAGACCGGCTTCGTGAATGGGGCGTACTAGCGGTAAGACGACTTTGTTCTTATATATATATATATATATATATATATATATATATATATATATATATATAATTATTAAATCATCATAATATAAGTATAAGGGTTGAATTTTAACTTTTTAAAATTCTAAGGGTTGGAACTAAAGTTTTAACTTAACTTTACTAGTTCCAAAACTTGAGGGCAAGTTTTGTAACTTTCAAAACTTTTCATTTCTTGTAACTTATGAGTTTAATAGAGTAATAAAATGAAGACTCTTCATTTTTCTAACTCTTGTGTTCTTTTTAATGGTTTTAATTCAAGTGTGACTCTTGGTTTTCCATAACTTGAGGACAAGTTATGGACTCCATTAAAACACATTATGATCAAGAATTAATCTACCACATAGGTTACAAATAATTCCTATGATCATCTAGAACATCATAAGAACAAGAACATGAATATGAACACATTCATAAATCAAAAATACACTTAAAACTTTGTAATTTTGATAACTAGTTGTTGTAAATGAATTAGAAAGAACATTACACCATCAAAACAAGTTTTCAAGTACCAAAACAGTTTAGGGTAATGTTTCTAGTCCATTTCCAGCAACTAAAGTCGAAATTCTGCAATCTATCAACCCTACTCGCCGAGTAGGTTGAAGTTACACGTGAACTCGACGAGTCCCCCCCATGGACTCGACGAGTCCATTCGTAGGCAGCAAGATTTTCAACTTTTTCCAACTTTTAAACACAAATAAAAAGCAAACAAACCTGGGCTCTGATACCACTGATGGGTTTTAAGCATTCTAACACTTCCTAAGTGTACATGCAACCCTAATAAACTTGGATCTATGTTTGTCTAATTATCATGCAAAGTTGAATTTCAAGGCTATATTCGTAACTAGCATACATGGGGAACAATTTTAACTTTAATGATAGATAGAATAACTTACCTTGTTGTTGCTTATGTTCCTTGAAGCCTTATGAGCCTAGCACCCCAAGTGTGATGCCTCAAATGCTTCACACAACACCAAATCCTCTTGGAAAGACTTATGAGAGAATGCACACTTCATGAAATCGGCCAAGCCCTCTTGTTTCCTTAGTGTCGCAGATTTTGGTGGAGAATGAGATCCTTATATAGTGTTAACACATCTAGGGTTACACCATGTAAACCCTAACGTGTCATGACTCTTCATTTCCATGACCCATGGGTTTGTAACTCCCATGGAGCATCCATGGAGCATCCTATGGGTAGAAACCAACTTGATAATCCATGGAGCCTCTTAGCCCACTATACAAGATATGGATGATTTACATAATCAACACATATATTTAATTAGTTCTCATTTGATCACTTAATTAATTCTAAATTAATTATTAATCAAACTAATCAAATAATATTATTAATATATTAGAACTTATAATATATTAATAATCTCCAAGTGTTATTTCTCTCATTTAGTCTATCCAATTGCATGGTGCCATGCAACCCAAATGGACCATGCCGGGTCGGGTCAAGTACATACCAGAAATAGTTATGGACTTAGACACCTTATCCAACATTAAGGTGGGAGAATACAAGTTAAATCATCAAGAACACAACTAAATGTCTCTAAAATCGTACATCAGAGACGTTGGACTCCATTCACAGACTGTTTTTTGTCAACTAAAACATTTTTGTTTTCAAAACTGTACAAGGTGCAAGTAGTTCAAATGGCTACAATTTTTCTACAATTTATGGTGATTTTTGCAGAACTGCTATCATTTCAAGAACGAATCGGGACCAGAATATGTTTATGGACGTTTTCACCTAAGTTCGAAGTCACTAAAAATCATGGAAAAATTTACGAACAAACTAGACTCATTAACCAAACTCCCAGAATTTACGGATTCTAATTTGGATATATTATGAAGTTTTTATAAATTTTCTAATAACAGTGATCGAAGTTGTTACTAATAGAAAAAAGCTAACATATTATTATCACCTTCTAACATGTTGAGCAAGGTGTATATCTCTATGTGAATGTATGCTATTGCAAGTGAATGACATTTTATCTTGGTATATGAACATGCATCAGTTAATAAATGGATTTTGATATAGATATACATATGAAATATGAAGGATAACACGATTGTTGTAATCAAAGTACATCCATTTTACTCAAACAATTGAATGAACTATGTTGAATATAGTTTACGTACGTTACCATTACTACCCTTGTTTTGATAAACTACAATAGGTATGGTTTATGATACATTACATAACACACTCATATAAAAAGGGTACATTTATACAATAATGGATTTTCATTACACTACACGTAAATTTGTTAAAGACTTTGTGAGACATTCGCTTCACATATACCATTAAGTCCTGTAGTGTAACCAAAGTCTCCTGGAGGGAGAGCATGATAGTTGCCTATAGATCTATATTGGTTTCAAGCCTTAACTGCATGCAACAGTTAGACCGGCAGGTCTGAGGTCACAAATGTCATAAACATTTCCGACGCCTGAAGAACATCGTTTCAAGACAACTAGGTCATAGCATGGTTATAATGAACTCACCAAAAGTATTAACGAACATAAGAATTTATGGTAATTTCATTTAATTGAAATGTGTTTATGTCGATTTAAACACATCATCTTCTATTAGAAAGAGAGGTTACTTATACATTTTGGTTTTCGGATATAAGACTACATTACACATTTTAAGGAAAATATCGGATTTTTCTTAAAAAAACATGACATTTACAAGAGAAAGACTTTTATCATGTTTGAAAACAAAAGCTTATGAACTCACCAACATTTGTGTTGACACTTTTTCAAACAACTTGTACTCTCAGGAAATCACTAAACAATTATCAAAGTGCATTTTGAGGATTGGACGTTAAGGTGTCAACATTTCATGTTTTGTCAACATATTGTAATTGATTTGGAAATGTGTAACTCATACAATGATGTAACTCTTTCAATTATATATATGTTGGTTGTGTTTGCTTAAATTACTATTGCAATTGTGGTTATGATACTATATATAAAGTCCTCCACCCCCGTATGTTTCCGCCATCCTTGGTTTGGGGTGTTAAAGATTGGTATCAGAGCACGGTTTATAGTGAATTAAGTATATCAAACCACATAAGATATACAAAACATAAACACATTTGGGACTACAAGTCTCTGATTTTAAAACATTTTAACGGGGGAATACTTTTAAAAAATAAATAGTTTTCTCGTTTAAAAGTATACCTACATGCATTACATACTCGCGTAGTGTCATAACTAGAAAAACATAAATTAAAAGAAGAGGAGTTGTGCACCATGAGTATGCCTTGGTATATGTGAATCAAGTCTGGGAGGGATATAGCCTGACCAATTATATCTGTCCGAGGAGTGATTTACGTATACTAGGGGATAGATATGATGGGAAATAGATCTAATAACCTAATTTCACCCTACAAGGAATGCATTAAGAACCAAAACTAAACATTCAAAATATTATAGGAATATTTGTATGATTGCTATAGCACAATATTATTATTATAAACTGTTACATGCTACTTACACCCGTATTCTCATACAGACGACATGGCAGGATTTCACCTACCAGGGGACCCATACTTTCCTAATCAGGGAAATGCTTGATGGATCGAAGAAGAGCCCGAGTAACAAATCTAGGAGGATCCCGAAGAGGATCCCGAGGAAGACCCCGAGGAGGAATCCGACGAAGAACAAGAAGAAGAGGAGGAAGATGAAGAAGAAGAAGACGAAGACGATGAGATAGTCATGGTTGAGAATGAAAATGAAGATGAATCAGAAGTATTCAACCCTCCTTACCTTGCCAGGGTACCCGCACACCGCTTTGGATACAACGGACCTGAGCCCCGTTGAGTAACAACGATCGAAAGGTGGAGCCGACAACAACGCTAGCAATCACCATATGGCGACCAACGAGGTTATTACGACCTCATCCACGAAATACCAGATGATAGAGCTTTCCTCGTCATGACTCAGCGGATAGCGAGTATGGATTCAATACTACAAGGTGCATCGACATCATCCCAAGCTCCACCAAGGAAGATCGTCTTGAGTAGGACTCAATACTACTCACACATCTTCGTAGTATAGGTTTCTGAGCATGCGTTGGTGCAACTCTTTTGTATGTAGGTTGACCCTGCGACTAAGTGATTACACTACTCAAAGGGCATTTGTGCTGTCAAAAACTATCTTTTGCATTGATGTAATGTAGACCCTTGTGAGATCAAATTTTCTCAAGACAATATGTACTAAAAAGTTATCAATGAATTTGACATGCATTTTACTTCAATGAATGTTGACATGAGATTTACTATGTGGTATTACAAACAATTTACAACTGATAATTCTAAGATTTTTAAGTGTACCTCATTGTTATGTGTAATTAAAGCAGTAATCGACCTAGAAATGACGAGTCCACCTTAGAACCTGTTCCTTGTTTGGTTGTGGACTTAGGGAAGACTCATTAGTATCGACAGTTTATTAAAATTTTAATTGCACATAACTGAGGCACATCGAGAAAATCTTAGGAATGAGTCAGACACGGAACCAAACACATGATTTCGTTTGAGTCATCACTATTTAATTCATAAGTTTAATTGCATAAACTTTTTCTATGAATTACTTGCTAATGCAAACATATGGAAGTTGGGAAATACTATACTTGAAAACCAATGAACTAATTTCATGACACTCGACTTACATCCGATTACTAAAAGACTGATGTCCCTTTTATCTTTGAAAATTCTATGATAGAAAAATGCCACCTTGTAGATCTGCCAGACGCATTGAAAGAACGTAAACAAATTTACCCCCATCGCCTCCCAAGTTTGATCCTGTTATGTTCCAGGCTTCGGTTACAGCCGCAGTTGAAGTTGCTATGTCTCAAATTAGCACTGACGGTGCCAGGAGGACAGGGAGCGGTATTAACATCTCTACTCAAGGGGATAGCCAAGGGCGTTCAAAAGAATGTTCCTATAAAGACTTCACAAATGGAAAACCTGTTTCTTTCAATGTAAAAGGGGGCGTCATCTCTTTGATGCAGTGGTTCGTGAAGACTGAATCCGTCTTCGAGATCTGTGCATGCCTCGAATCAGACAAAGTCAAATTCGCAGCTTGCTCATTCTCCGGCAGGGCCCTCACTTTATGGAACGGCCACGTAAAACCGCTGACACTCTCCGTGGCTAACTCGTTAAGTTGGGAAGACTTGAAAACTATGATGATGAAGGAATATTTCCCAAGGGGTGAGGTGCAAAAGTTAGAATAGGAATTGTGGAACCTCAAGATGACGGGCTCTGACCTTGCAGCTTACACCACCCAATTCAATGATCTAGGACTCCTCTGTCCTACGATGGTTACCCTGGAAAACAAGAAGGTGGAACGACATCTATGGGGCCTATCACCCTAGATCCAAGATAGCGTGCAACCCTCAAAGCCAACGACTTTTGATAGTTCCAAGGAGCTGGCATAGCAACTCACTGATCATCGGGCTAGCCATGTCACGGTGTCGACCACCTCCGATCAAGCAAAGGGAGGAAATACCAAGAGAAAGTTCTGGAGCAATAAAAAGAAACAACTGGCACAAGACCCCGCCAAAAAGCAACAGACTGTTGCTATCCGTGCTGCCACCACTGCTACCACTCCGACACCACCAAAGCAATATGCAGGAAATCTCCCTAAGTGCAACAAGTGCAACTTCCACCACAATGGTGCTTTTCGGGAAATGCACTGCAAAAAATGCGATAGGAAGGGGGACACTACTCGTTTCTGTAAAGCTCCAGTGCGACCGATCAACCAAGTTGCCAATACAGGGGCAAGCCACACCTGCTATGGATGTGGTGAAGTGGGGCACTTCAGGAGGAGCTGCCCCCACGGCACAAGCCCCTAATGCTGGAGGTGTAGGGAGAGTCCTGGCGATAGGACATGGGGAAGTAGTCGAGAATCCTACAATGGTTACCGGTACGTTTCTCCTCAATAACTCTTATGCATGCGTACTATTTGATAGTAGAGCAGAGAGGAGTTTCACGAGCCACCAATTCAAATCATTACTAAAACAAAAACCCCAGTCATTAAAAGATTCATACGTCGTAGAAATGGCAAACGGAAAGGTTGAGCGCACTAATAATATATACGGAGGGTGTACCCTCACTCTAGATAACCATTCGTTTGAAAACGATCTAATGCCAGTCACCATAAAAAATTTCGACATCATCATTGGTATGGATTGGTTAAGCTCTCATCGTGCCAACATTCTATGTTACGAAAGGGTCGTTCGCCTTAATCTGCCAAACGGCGAAACCCTTCTCATCTATGGCGATAAACCAGTGCAAATTTGCAAATCAACTCTTGCGTTAAAGCCTAAAAGTACCTCCGAAAGGAATACCACACATTCTTAGCCCACGTCGTAGACAATAAACAAGAGTTGAAGGACAACAAAGACATTCCAGAAGTATGCAAATTCCCTGACGTATTCCCGGAAGACCTGCTAGGTGTGCCACTTGCACGACAAGTCGAATTCCGAATCGAATTAATTCCCGGAGCTACCCCCATTTCCAAAGCTCCATACCGCCTAGCACCAGCAGAAATGCAAGAACTGTCCATCCAGTTGAATGATCTGTTGAGCAAAGGGTTCATTAGACCGAGCTTTTCACCTTGGGGAGCACCAGTCCTTTTTGTAAAAAATGAAGGACGGATCATTTCGCATGTGCATCGACAATCGAGAATTAAAGAAACTTACCATCAAGAACCGATATCCCCTACCCCGAATCGACAACCTTTTCGATCAACTTCAGGGAGCAAGTTATTTTTCAAAAATAGACTTGAGGTCAGGTTATCATCAGCTGCGAGTTCAAGAAGAAGATATCCCCAAGACAACATTCAGGACTCGCTATGGGAACTACGAGTTCGTAGTGATGCCATTCGGATTAACAAACGTGCCTGCAATATTCATGGATCTGATGAACCGAGTGTGCCGACCCTTCCTAGATAAATTCGCGATCGTGTTCATCGATGATATCTTGGTCTATTCGAAGAGCGAAAAAGAGCACATGCAACACTTGTGACTAGTTCTAGAGACTCTAAGGGACGAGAAAATTTATGCTTAGTTTTCTAAGTGCGAATTTTGGCTCCGAGAAGTGGGATTCCTTGGCCACGTGGTAAGCAAGAAAGGAATACACATGGATCCCTCAAATATCAAGGCGATTGAAAATTGGACAGCACCTACAATGCCAACAGAAATCCGATAATTTTTGGGACTCGCAGGCTACTACCGAAGATTCATACAGAACTTCTCCAAGATTGCTAAGCCCTTCACCACCCTGACTCAGAAAGGTGTGGTGTTAAAATGGGAAGATAAACAAGAAGCCGCCTTCCAAAAACTAAAAAAAGCCCTATGCAGCGCACCGATTTTGTCTCTTCCAGAAGGAACTGATGACTTTGTGGTGTATTGCGATGCTTCAAATCAAGGTCTCGGTTGCATGCTCATGCAAAGGGGGAAGTTTATCGCTTACGCGTTATGGGAACTTAATATCCACAAATTTAACTATACTACCCACAACCTTGAATTGGTAGCAGTAGTGTTATCCTTGAAGATCTAGAGCACTACCTCTACGGCACAAAGTGCACCATCATCACCGATCACAAAAGTCTTCGGTATATCCTGAATCAAAAAGAGCTCAACGTTCGACAAAGAAGATGGGTCGAGCTACTGAACGATTATGAGTGCGAAATCCTCTATCATCCGAGCAAGGCTAATGTTGTAGCCGATGCCCTAAGCAGAAAAGAATATTCGAGTTGCTGGGTGAAGTCACTGACAATAACGATCCATTCGCACTTGTTCACACAAATCAAGGAAGCTCAACGTGAAGCCTTGAAACCAAAAAATGTAACGAGTGAGGCATTGAGAGGGACGGATAAAAACCTAGAAGTCAAGAAGGAAGGAGCTCGCTACCTCATGAACCGGATCTGGACACTGAAGTTCAGTGGGTTCCAAGATGTTGTCACGAACGAAGCACACAAGACACGGTATTCCATCCATCTAGGTTCGGATAAGATGTATCTAGACCTCAAGAAGTTGTACTGGTGGCCGAACATGAAAGATGAGATTGCTACCTATGTAGGCAAGTGTCTGACTAGCGCCAAGGTCAAGGTAGAATACCAGAAGCCACCAAGACTACTACAACAGCCAGATATACCTAAGTGGAAGTAGGAACGGATAACCATGAACTTCATAACCATGTCTGCGCACTTCCTACCAATAAAGGAAACCGAAAAGATGGAGAAGTTAACTAGGAGATACATCAAGGAGATTGTGCGACTGCATGGTTTACCAATATCCATTATCTCTGACCGAGATAGTAGATTCACCTCTCGATTTTGGCATTCCTTACAGAAATCTCTAGGAACTAGGCTAGATATGAGTACGGCCTACCATCCACAAACCAACGGGCAGAGCAAGCGCACTATACAGATGATAGAAGACATGTTGAGAGCCTGTGTGATAGACTTCGTTAAGGCATGGGACACCCATTTACCGCTTATCGAATTTTCCTATAATAACAGCTATCACACTAGCATTAAAGTCGCTCCATTCGAAGTTCTCTACGGTTGCAAGTGCAGATCGCCTCTGTGTTGGGCCGAAGTGGGGGATACTCAGCTAGCTAGGGGGCAAGTCCGTGATAGCACCGTCACTTGTCCTGAAATCATAAGGGAGGCCACAGAAAAGATTGTTCAAATTCGGGAAAGAGTAAAGGCATCTCATGATCGATAAAAGAGTTACGCAGACAAGCGACGCAAACCCTTGGAATTCGAAGTTGGAGATTGGGTACTACTGAAAGTTTCCCCTTGGAAAGGAATGATACGTTTCGGTAAGCGTGGGAAACTAAACCCGAGCTACATTGGACCATTTGAAATCCTTGCCAGGATTGGTCCTATGGCGTACAAAATCCGATTACCACAAGAACTTAGTAACGTACACCGTACATTTCACGTATCCAACTTAAAGAAGTGTCTCTCTGACGAGACACTTGTAATACCTCTCGACGAAATAGAAGTAAATGAGAGTCTCCATTTCATGGAAGAACCAGTAGAAATCATGGATCGAGATATCAAGCGAACAAAATAGAGTCGTATTCCCATCGTAAAGGTCCGCTGGAACACTAAACGGGGACCTGAGTTCACATGGGAATGCGAAGATTAAATGAAACAAAAATACCCGCATCTCTTTCGAAACTATTAAAGTCCCAGTCAAAACGTAAATTTCAGGACGAAATTCTCTCTAACAGGGGGATGATGTGACAATAGTCAATTTTGGGTCAAGTCAAAGTCAAACAAAGTCAACAAGTCAAACTGGACGACTCAATTAGCCCTTGTTTATTAGGGTTTATGTTGGGTAATTACTAAACAACCCGCTATTTTAATGAGAAAACATCATTTGGAAAAATACGTGTGATCGAATTTCCTAAGTCGTAAATCCGATAAAAAATGAACCAAAGAAATAAAATACAAATGCACACTCATCGGGAGTGTGTAAGACACTAAAACATGGCTTAATGGGGTTTACAGACCTTGCATTGCGAAGCCGGACACTCGAAAAGGTCACAAACGAAACCTCTCTCGATCGTTTTCACCACACCTCCTCCTATTTGAAATCTCTCCTAAATCTCTCTCAAAAGTTCATGTAACTTTTCATAGTCTTTCGGGGCATCCCAACACTTAACTCGGTCAAAACCGGCTTGAAACGGGGTAAAAACGAGAAAAGCAGCCTTAAGGACCTGAAACCCCTCCTATAGGGTCTAACCCTCTCGGACCCGAAACCCCTCTTAGGCACCGAACTGCTGAGGACTGAAACCCCTTCTAGGAACCGAACCCTGCTGAACCGAACTCCCATGGACCGAACCCAAAGGCTTCGACTTCGGCCCATTTCGCTCCATCTCACTTTCGGACCGAACCTCGCATGCGAACCGAAGCTACCATCATACCGAACCTCCATTTCGCTTCTTGCTGCTTTCGGTCCATTTTTCTTCCTGCTGCTTTCGGTCCATTTCGCTTTCAAGCCCAACATCAGGAGAACCGAACCTCCGGCCAAGACCGAGAGGTCTCGCTGGAAGCCCATTTCTTTTCGGTTTTCGACTACGACTTCATTTTAACTTCGTTTTTCATCGTTTTAATACGGGATTTTCACCCAAAACTTTATTTTAACATATAAGGCCCCCTAATTATTGATTAATCACGTTTTTGGGGATAAATCTTATCCAAGAAGAGTGGGTGAAGTACAAGAGGTGGAGTGTTGACTTTTCTTTGTATTATGACACAAGCAACCACCATACCCACTCCATGACTAACCCACACTCCTCCCCACCATACCTTGTCACTTCCTTTTACTTTTTACGTCTCTCCCAAGTTATTCCCACGCTTTTAGAGCTGGACACTCATACTCTCTCGTCATTCTCACTCACTTGCTTTCATTTCACCAAAGATTAAACACTTTTCTCTCTCAATCCTCTCACCAAAAATTCGAGATTCAAGGGTCTTCTTCCAACTTTTCTCCCACTTTTGGTAAGTATATTCATCCTCCACATAAGTATTTCACTTCCTCTTACTCCAAATCATAGATTGCTTACACAAATTCCATCACATTAGTGTTAGATCTTCGAACCTTCAAGACATCTTCTTAGTGTTCTTGAGTGGAATACTACATTTCTCCATCATCCATCTACTGAAATCACTCAAGATGAGTTCATACCCCTACATTTTCATATTTTCTTATGTTTTAAGGGAGGAGAGTACAAGTTAAATCATCAAGAACACAACTAAATGTCTCTAACATCTTACATCAGAAACGTTGGACTCCATTCACAGTCTGTTTTGGTCAACTAAAACATTTTTGTTTTCAAAACTGTACAAGGTGCAAGTAGTTCAGATGGCTACGATTTTTCTACAATTTATGGTGATTTTTGCAAAACTGCTATCATTTCAAGAACCAATCGGGACCAGACTGTGTTTATGGACGTTTTCACCAAAGTTCGAAGTCACTAAAAATCATGGAAAATTTTATGAACAAACTAGACTCATTAACCAAACTCCCAGAATTTACGGATTCTGATTTGGATATATTATGAAGTTTTTATAAATTTTCTAATAACAGTGATCGAAGCTGTTACTAATAGAAAAAAGCTAACATATTATTATCACCTTGTAACATGTTGAGCAAGGTGTATATCTTTATCTGAATGTATGCTATTGAAAATGAATGACATTTTATCTTGGTATATGAACATCCATCAGTTAATAAATGGATTTCGATATATATATATATATATATATATATATATATATATATATATATATATATATATATATATATATATATATATATATATATATATATATATATATATATATATATATATATACATATGAAATATGAAGGATAACACGATTTTTGTAATCAAAGTACAAACATTTTACTCAAACAATTGAATGAACTACGTTGAATATAGTTTACGTATGTTACCATTACTACCCTTGTTCTGATAAACTATAATAGTTATAGTTTATGATACATTACATAACACACTCATACAAAAAGGGTACATTTATACAATAATGGATTTGCATTACACTACACGTAAATTTGTTAAAGACTTTGTGAGACATTCGCTTCACATATACCATTAAGTCCTGTATTGTAACCAAAGTCTCCTGGAGGGAGAGCATGATAGTTGTCTATAGATCTATATTGGTTTTGAAAAACCTAAACCTTAACTGCATGCAACAGTTAGACCGGCAGGTCTGGGGTGACAAATGTTAGAAACATTTGCGACGCCTGAAGAACGTCATTTCAGGCCAACTAGGTCATAGCATGGTTATAATGAACTCACCAAAAGTATTAACAAACATAAGAATTTATGGTAATTTCATTTAATTCAAATGCGTTTATGTCGATTTAAACACATATCATCTTCTATTAGTAAGATAGGTTACTTATACATTGTGGTTTTCGGAAATAAGACTACATTACACATTTTAAGGAAAATATCGGATTTTTCTGAAACAAACATGACATTTACAAGAGAAAGACTTTTATCAAGTTTGAAAACAAAAGCTTATGAACTCACCAACCTTTGTGTTCACACTTTTTCAAACAACTTGAATTCTCAGGAAATCACTAAACAGTTATCAAAGTGCATTTTGAGGATCGGACGTTAAGGAGTCAACATGTCATGTTTTGTCAACATATTGTAATTGATTTGGAAACATGTAACTCATACAATGATGTAACTCTTTCAATTATATATATATATATATATATATATATATATATGTTAGAACAAAGTTCTTTTAGGATCGTATGCTTCTAAGCAAGATACAAAATAAGAATGTAATAAGAACACAAGTATTGCAATGAATAAGTCCAATGATTAATGCAATAACACCTCAGAAGAGCTCGATAAAGAACTTCAATTTGTAGAGGCGTTTAGGGTTACAAGAATCAACGTAATTAAAAACTTATTAATATACGCATACATGCATGCATATATATACTATAACCCTAACAATTAATCTAGATAACTACGTAACTAATCTAGATAGATACAGATGGACAGGCCCAATCCGAATAAAAAATACTTAGCCCAAGACGCAACACAAATATACTCAACAATCTCCCCCTTTGCATCCTTGGAGCAGAAACTTCATTCCTTCTTGACAACAGAAGGCTTCTTCACTATTTTAAACACCTTCGGTATAATGGCCAAAACATGATGTCAAAATGTAATATACCACCGAAACATGTCTGTGAAATTCTTCTTGTCAGCCACCGAGTTCTGCTTGCATCGATGTATGATATTTATGATATGCTCCAAGAAATCTGTTGAAAACAGATGCTTATTGACCAAAGCGAAGAGAAACTTGTGTCTATCACCTTTAGTGAACATAACTGTCAGATTTGTTGAATCAATTTGCCCCAATTTCATTTTGGTTTCGTCACAAGGCTTAGACGTCGGCTTCACAGTCGGATTTATATTCATAACCTTAGCGATCTCCTGATCCATGGTTGCTAGATCATGAATATATGATGCCAACATTCTTTTAATGTGTTCAAGAATCAGCTCATACTCCCTGAGATTAGAGAGCAGAATATTGTATAGCAGAATCCAGTGATGTGGATTAAGGTTGGGAAGATCTGCTAGAGAGATAAAAGACTCCGTGTTTGCTGAACCATGGTTGATCTTGAAATTGACATTGATGAATCTCTCTATAGATAAAGGTTTCAGTACCTTGACTTTAGTAATTTTCTGTGCGCTCCACGTCATGTACTGCGGTTGACCATTCTTCAAATAAAAATCTATCAGCTCCCTGTCAACCTTAGGATGTGGATATGGAACCTCAACAGTTGCCTCAAAGCAGTGGAACGTGAATGCTTTTCTGGTTATGGGCATGTCAAACTGCGAGTTTCTAGAGTTTTCATAGTCAAACGAAGCAACTGGTTCCAACCAATAGACAGATGGAAACTCAATCGCTTGATTAATAAGTGTATCTCTGTTCCACTCCGGAAAAAGAGCCTTCTTGCACTGCAAGGCCTCTTCAACTTCCTTATTCTTCTTCTCCCTTTCTTCAGCCTCTCTGGCCACTTTCATAGTTTCATCCAACTCCCTGTCTCTCTTTTTCCTCTTGAGAGAATCTGCAATAGTCTCTTCTTTTGTATCACTATCAGTTGCAATATGAATCTCTTTCTGTTTCAGCTTTTTCTCAGAAACCGAAGCTAAATTAACCTTCGGTTCTGTTTTTACCTATTGTGCACTACCCTCTCCCCTTTCTTTTGGAGGTATGAACCCCTCCGAAACACCCTTCATCTCGCTAAGTATGGCAATGGCAGGGAGGAGTTTGGATTGAAGATGTTTGCGAATTGTCAAGGTTAGGATAGGATCATGAGGTTCCAGCAAAGTGGTCAGCATGTCCTTAACATCCCCTGCACAACTTTTGTACACCGCCCTTTGAGTTTTTAACAGAGAGATTTCCTTCTCTACCTGGGCTAGCTGCACCTTTTGTATATCAATAGTGGCCTGTTGTTTGACTAGATCCTCCTTCAAGGCACTCTCAGTTGCCAGATTTGCAGTTAGAGCATCAAACCGAGAGTCCACAGATTGTAAAAAAGAGGTGGTTTCTATTTTAAGCTTAGTACGAACAGCTTCAAATTTGTCAGTTTCTTCGTGAAGAGACTTTGAGAAGGAATCCACTGATGCTTGGTATTTTGCTGCATTGGTGTCAGCATGAGATTTTTAAGAGTTAAGGAAAATTTGAGTTGTATGAACAACCTCAGAAACTTCCTTGGTGGTCGTCTTACAAGTAGAAGCAGACTCATTCACAGCCGCTGTAGATTTATCAATGGCATCAGTATACTGTTGAAGAGTCATCTCCAACAATGCTTTAATCACCACACCACCATAGGTTTACTATCAGCAAGCAGTTTATCCAACTTTTCATGAATGTTGTGGATCTGTTGACTTGTTACAGAAGCATCAGATGTATCTTCTGATGGAATTCGATAAGGGCTGTAGTAAATAGAATCAAAATCCTCATTATCTCCCCAAGAGTGGCAGCGGAATCGGAGGATTGGGTTGGTGAAGGTGGTAAGTTGAGAACTGGAGGTTCAGTCACAATAGTAGCCCCTGTATCAGATACATTGACTTCTACTGTGGGTTTGGGAATAGTAGTTGTGGTAGATTCGGTTACAAGTGGAGTTGATAATGGTATAGTGGAAATAGGAACAGAAGCAATTGGTGAAAAAGGTGGCATAGTGGTTGTTTGAGTGGTAACTGGTGGAGTAACAAAAGGAGCAGAAAGTTCAACTATCTGTTTTGGTGGTAGAGGAGGAGTTGGAATTGTTTTTTGTTGTGGAGATTCTGGTGGAGTAAGGGAGCGTGGAGAAGTGGACTCTCAGGGCGAGTCATGATGTACTTCCTCTTCCTCAGGTTTTTCAGCATCAGGCTCTATTCTTGGAGAAGTGTGTTGTTTTGGCCTACTAGCCATCTTCTTTATCTTTTTCTTTTTCGGTTTACACGAGTCCCCTTCATCAGATTTTCACTTAGAGGACTTGGCCTTTGGTTCCTTAGGCTCCTCTTTCTTTGTAGGTTTCTTTCCTCGGTTGAACGACTTCCCCAATGGGTCTAATGCAGCTTGCTGCTCAGGAGTTAGAACCCTCGGTCCAATAGGAGGTAGTTTCCTATAATCGTCCAGGACGTTGCTCTATTCTGAAACACACATGTACATTGTTTCAGGAATCATTCCATAGTGAAGAAACTTACGTGGATCTGAAAGAATAATTTTCTTCGTATGGAAGTTAGCAATTGTAGCAAGAAGAGCATCCTTCATGATTGGAATCTCCAACGAATCGATAGCCTTCTTGGTAATCAAAGTCCAAAAACGGCCACAAGAGATTTCTGAATGGCGTGTCGTAGTGTTTAGACTCTGCACCACTTAAGACCAGATGATGGAGCCATAATCAAGATTGTTCCCATTTTAGAGACCATAAAGAAGAGTAAGAAACCCCTTGCTGGTAGTATCGGAACCACCACTTCGTTCGGCCAAACCCTTAATCAACAGGGTTAATAAACCATTCCATTGGGATGGTAAACATGATTTCTTCACCTTTGTAATCATTGTAAGCACATCTGTGTACTCCATTTCGTACATCATGGAGAACAGTTGTGATGTCGTGATGAAATCTGGTGAGATAATGGAGGAATCGACTGCAAGGCCCAAGATTGAACAAAACTTCACTTTTGAAATTGAAGATTTCTTGTTGTGGATGGTAAAGTAGATGCGATACTTGTTCTTGTCATATGTCGCCGAAGAATAAACTTGTGATAATAACGAAATTGGAAAGGCTTCAACCTGGGTTAGGGCTAAAAACAGGGGGAATATTTCAAGCATTCCACAACCTGTAACATGTATGGATCATATAAGAACAGACTAAGTTCTATGATCATGTTTTGGTTGGGTTTTATGGTGAGCAAAGAAGATGATGCGGTTTGATCATGTGCTGATGAAGAAGTCGCCATTGATGAATGAAGAAGAAGATGAATAGTGTTTACTTGTTGTGTACGTTAAGAGAATTGAGACTGGTAAATGACAAATAAAACTTTCACCCCTTTATATACCGTTACCTGGAGAGAGAAAATCGTGATGATGAGGTTGCTAAAACATCGCCTGAAAAAGCGCGATGTGTGACAGTATGGTTACTCCCAGGACTACATCAGCACGCATGGGTTTAGAAACGGATCAAATTCACGCGCCTAAATCTTATGTTTAATTGGTGTTTGAAATTCCATATAGATCCTTGTTTGGTTACGATGGATAACCAAAATTCATACCAAACAGTACCTAGAATGTTGCAAAATAAAATTTGCGTGCATAAGTGTTACAAAGAGAAAGAAATAAATCAAATGTTTATAGGATGTGAGTGATGTCTATGAAACATAAAGTAGAGGATTTCGGGCAAGAATCACATCCTTGAAAGTCAAGATAGACTTGAAGTGCTTGTGTGGTTTCCCGAAAAATACGATCAACTGTTTGTTAATAAACATTGAAATGATTCTTTTAAGAATAGGTTTAGGGTAGCTTGTGTTCAACCGAAGTTCGAGTTTTAATATAAAACCGATCGTTATAAGAAGTACCTATGAGACTGATGTGGTCTATTGAACAGGTAGGTAGAATATCTTATTTTAGTGACTATATTGGAATCAGAAATCTCAAAAAAAAAAAAAAAAACTGGATCTTTTTGGGAAGAAATGCCTTGGTTGTAGACAATTTCATAAAGATCTTACAAAAATAAAAAGAGATTTCCTTTGGTAACCAGTAAAATCTTGAATGTATAATTCACTGTCAATTCATTTTTGGTGTTGGATTTTGGGTTTCACTCAGCACATGGTATATGTATCTAAGATCATAAACACAAATGTTGTGTAACCATAAACCTCAGTGGTAAAGACCGAGAGTCTCCAGGGTTACATTGGTGAACCGAAAGTAGATGGAGAATGTAAAGAGGTGGCTTAAGGACCGAATGTACCTTTGGCTAGATAATTCTGACAGAGTAGAGAAACTCTTAACTCATATGAGAAGAGTAAGGTAGCTCTAGACTGAGTAGCATAAATTAGCCTGCTTTGGAACAAATGATAGGTATAGATCGAATCATTAAGGCCTACTCAAGATCGTAGAGGCTTAAGACGACATGCAGCAGCATGCTTCTAAGGACCCTTAACTAGTTCATGTTGAAATTAAATCATACCTGCCTTAGATCCACAGTCGGTTGTTCTTGTTACCCATATAGCCTAAGAAAAATAAAGAGAAACACCAAACAAACAATCGAGATATATAAAATAATACTAAAAAATATAAAATGTTTTTGGATTTTCAAAATTTTCTGAAAAAGAATAAAAACAAAAAGATAAAATATTTTTGGATTTTTGAAATTTTCTGAAAAAGAATAAAAATAGAAAGATAAAATTCGAACTTTCAGTTCATTTTTGTTCCAGAAAATTATGGAGCAGAGATAGACAGAGCAGTCTGTCCATTTCTGTTCCCTAAAATTCGAGAGCCGAAATAGACCGAGCGGTCTGTCCATTTCGGTTGTCTAATTTTTAATGAGAGTTTTGAAGATTCGGTACCGACTCTCCTTCCATCATGCCCAAGCCTTGTAAGATTTTGTTAAAGGTTGCTTCGGTTAAGGCTTTAGTAAAGATGTCAGCCAGTTGATCAGCAGATCGAACAAAGTGAACTTCCACGTTCCCGTCTTCTACATGATCCTTGATGAAATGATACCTAAGTGCAATGTGCTTAGTTTTTGAGTGTTGCACTAGATTATGACAAATCCTTATTGCACTTTCAGAGTCGCAGTACAGAGGAATCTTTTTCATACTTAACCCATAGTCTCTTAATTGACTTTGAATCCAAACCACTTGAGAGGTACAAGATGCAGCAGCGATGTATTCAGCTTCGGCTGTGGAAAATGAAACACAGGTTTGTTTCTTGGATTGCCAACTCACAAGTTTTCCGTCAAGAAATTGGCATCCACTTGTAGTACTTTTCTGTTCAGTCCACATCCTCCTAAATCAGCATCAGAAAAGGCATGAATGAAGAATCCTAATTTAGCAGGATACCAGAGACCGAGAGATGAAGTTTTCTTCAGATATCGAAAAATATTCTTCACAGCAAGCATGTGAGGTTCTCTTGGATTGGCTTGAAACCTGGCACAGTAACAAACAGAAAACATGATATCTGGTCTACTAGCTGTCAGATACATAAGAGACCCTATCATTTGTCGATAAAGTGTTATGTCCACAGCAGGTTTCTCCAGAGATGAGGTTAGCTTAGTGTCGAATGCCATAGGAACCTTCACTTTTAAATCACCCTTCATTCCGAATTTCGTTAGTAAGTTATTGGTGTATGCCTCCTTGTTTGTAAAAATACCTTCTGGTCTCTGTCTAATATTCAAACCAAGGAAAAAGTTAATTGGACCCATTGGGCTCATTTCAAATTTAGTCTCCATCAACTTCCTGAATTCAGCTTTTAAGTTAGGATTCGTGGAGCCGAAGATGATATCATCAACATAAATCTAAACAATCATCAAATGTTCGCCTTCCTTCTTTCGAAAGAAGGTTGGGTCAACCTAACCTTGTTTAAATTTTGACATTTTTAAGAAGCGAGTTAGTATTTCATACCAGGCTCTCGGTGCTTGTTTTAGCCCATAGACAGCTTTATCCAGCACATAGTAGTGATCAGGGTATTTTTCATTCACAAAACCAGGCGGTTGTTCAACATAGATGGTTTCTTCTAATTCTGCATTCAAGAAAGCGCACTTGACATCCATTTGGAAAACTTCGAAGTTCTTGTGAGCAGCATATGCAAGAAAGATTCTAACAGATTCCAACCTTGATACTGGAGCAAAGGTCTCTTCATAATCTATCCCCTCTTCTTGACAATAACCTTTTACTACCAACCGAGCCTTGTTACGAATGACATTCCCCTCCTTGTCCATCTTATTTCTAAACACCCATTTCAGGCCGACAACAGAGGCATCTTTCGGTGTGGGAATTAACCTCCAAACTCTGTTGCATTCGAACTGATTGAGCTCATCCTGCATTACTTGAACCGAATCAGAATGATCAAGTGCAGCATTTACAGTTTTCGGCTCTATCTTGGAGATAAAAGAATTAAACATACAAAATTCCATTTTAGAGAATAATGCAGTTTGTTTCACCTTCAGTTGAGACCAAGTAAGCACACTTTCGGAACTTTCACCAATAATTTGCTCTTTGGGATGGTCCTTTGTCCATTTTACTAATGTAGGATAGCTTGGATCATATTCTGGATGCAATTCAGCTTCTACTTCTATTTCAACATCTGACGGATCACCTTCACCTTCGTCAGTAGAACTATCACTTACTTTTTCCTTCTCCCCCTCGACTGGCGAAGTGAAGTCTCTGTCATCATCAGAGTTTGTATTGCTTGTTGAAGTGGGTGTCTCCCCCTCGATTGGACTTTCACTTGTGATTTTTGGATCAGTTGTATCTTTATCATCTGTACTTTTAGATGTTGGGGATGAACTTGGATTCTCCACCTCAACAGAAACTTCAGTTGTCTTTGGAGTGGTTGAGCTCTCCCCCTGGAACGTTGAAGCTTTACTTGGAGAGCCTTTGGATGACTTAGGACTTGGTGGTTCACTTTCCATCTCTTTAGTGTCTTTGTCTATGACCTTCTTGAGATTATCTACTTTGTTGTCTGCTGCTGTTGCCTCCGAATGAATTGCTTTTTCTGGTTCATCGAACAGCCGAATGTATTCCTCAAACAGGTTGGATATTGGAACCGAGACCTATCCAGATTCTGGGAATATGTCTCCTGAAGCATTGTTAGTCCTTTGAACCTTCTTCATATAATTTTCATCAAAAGTGACATAATAAGTTTCTTCAATTTTTTTGGAACTCTTATTCAACACCCTATATGCTTTTGATGAAAGAGAGTAACCCAGAAATATGCCTTCATCAGCTTTAACATCAAACTTATTTCGGTTCTCTTTAGAGTTAAAAATAAAGCATCATGAACCGAAAATATGGAAAAATTTGACATTCGGTTTCCTAGTATTTAAGATCTCATAAGGAGTTATGGAGAATCTCTTGTTGAGGAAAGACCAATTGTTAGTATAACAAAAAGCAGCGATGGCATCAGCCCAGAAGTATAAAGGTAGAGAAGCATAACTGAGCATGGTTATGGCTGCTTCACATAGAGAACGGTTTCGTCTTTCCACAATCCCATTCTGCTGTGGTGTATAGGGGGCCGAAAAATTCTGAGTTATCCCCTTATCAACCAGAAGGTCTTCAAAGTCCTTGTTCTTGAATTTCTAGTCCATTGTCACTTCTGATATTTCTGACTATCTTCCTTAATTGCACGTCCACTTGCTTGATGAACACCTTTAGCTTGGGAGTTGCATTTAAATTCTGTTTAAGAAAGAAAACCCAAATGTAGCGGGAAATGTCATCTACAATAACAAGAATGTACTTACTTCCACCGATACTCTCTATAGCAGAAGGTCCACACAAGTCAATGTGTAATAGTTCAAGTGCTTCTACTATCTTAGTATTGATGCGTGTTGGATGGATTTTTCAGCTTTGCTTACCAATTTCACATGCTGCGCATAAATGCTCCTTATCGAACTTGAGAAGAGGAAGGCCTCGAACATGATCCCCAATCACCAATTTATTGATATCTTTGAAATTTAGGTGTGATAGACATCGATGCCATAACTAGCTTTCATCAGTGTTGGCATTTGATAGAAGACAAATAGCTGGTGTCCCTTGTATTGGATTAATATTTAAAGGGTAGATCTCACCCTTCCGTGCAGATTTCAGCAGAACCTTCTTAGATTGTTTTTTGATTATCCCAGACCCCTCCTCATCGAATGATACCTTCAAACCTGTGCCCACAACTAATTGCGATACACTGATGAGATTGTGTTGCAATCCCTATACATAAGCCACCTTTCTGATTGAGAAATCTCCATTAGTTATCATGCCATATCCTTTGATTGTTCTGTAGGAATTGTTTCCAAATTTCACAGACCCACCATCTTTCTGGGACCGAAACTCCCTCAGCTCCTCCTTCCTTCCTGTCATGTAACACGAGCAGCCATTGTCTATATACCATTCTTCGGCAAACTGCTCGTCACTGATTACCTGCAAATTCAAGCAGATTTAGGAACCCAAAGTTTCTTGGGTCCTAGTGAGTTTTTCACAGAGAAAGGAATTACAATAGAAGCATCAACCAAATATGTTCATTTAATTAGAGTTGTTTGATATTTTCTTTTAATGGTATACACCTTGATTTTTGATTATCTTCTTTAAATTTTAGTGTATCATTTGGTGTTGCCTTTGATGGTTTAGTGTTTTTCGTTTGATTCCTAGGTTTAGTAGAGGATTTCTTATTTTCCTTCTCAGAATCTGATACCAGCTTTCCTTTTCCTTCGATGTCCTTTAAAGAATTTGTTTTATCTTAGGACTTGGAGGTTCCATAACTAGGATTAGAATTGAATCTGGTTTTAGGACCGAATCTGGGTCGAGGACCGAAAGTGGGTTCAGGACCGAGACTAGAATTTTGGTTCTAGGATTTGGAATAATAGGAATTTGAACTAAAGTTTTCGTTCGACGTTTCCTTTCCCTTATCCATGGATTCTTTCCTGGGAATCTCATAGTTGGGATTTTGAGAATTCCAATTCCTTTTACGTTCACTCATACTCGTGGCGTATCTTTGATTTCACAGACGTTTCTGTTCAGCTAGCTCCTTCTGAGATTTTTGAACATTGATGTTTGCCTTTTGTTTCTCTTTCTGGTGGGTTGCAGGTGACTTAGTTTGAACTTTCGGTGCTTCCTCTCTCTTGTGCAAGACTTTCGGTTCTTCCTTCTTGATAGGAACATGAGGTTCAACCATCGGTTCTTTAGGAACATCTTTGGTTCCACTTGTGCTTGGAATATTGAAACTAGAGGGTTTGTTGAGGGGTTATGGTATGTATCTACCCTTGACTCTCCATGTGGTTTTCTCAGATAGTCCCACAGTTTCGTCTGCGTTATCAATAGGAGCAGACCAGAAATAGTCTTCGCAGCCTACGACATTATCTTCATGAACTATTGTTCTTAATTTTGTCGTCTGCCTTTGAGTGACTCCAGTCGTAGCATAAACCTGATTTGGCACGGTCTGGACCTTTTGTTAAACCAAAGCTTTTTCCTTGAGTTTTGGTTTCTGTTCTTTTGACAGACGAGCAAACTCAATCGAATTTTCTGATATTAGAGGTTTTTCACTCTCGGTTTCATTTTTCAAAAACTTAGAACAATCAACCTCATCTTCTACTGAGATTTCACTCAACTCGCTTTCCGCATCAAATTCAGACGAATTATCTAAGTTTATTTTCTTATCCTTAACAATTTTAGCATTTGACAAGTCGAATGTTTGTATAGTTTCAGTTTTAATCTTTAGCCTATCATTTTCATATAAGATATCTTTTAACATACTTTTATGTTCCTTAGAATCGATGAAAGTTTCAATCTTATCCAAACCTAGCCTATACGACATTGACGTTTCTTCAGAGGACACTTCTGATTCACATTCTGCTATAACTGCATCTTCTTTAAATTCAAGAAAGTGCAAAATCATCTTATGAATTTTCTTACCAATTTCACAATTTAAATTTAATTGAGCAATATTAGAATAAAGACGCTTAGAAATAAAAAAAAAAAAACATTTCTTTGTTTTAATAACTTTACATTGTCTCTTTGCAAATAAATACTTTCATCCCTAGCCCTTACTAACTCTGCTTCCTTCAGCTCAATCCAGATTCTCCTCTCCTCACTTTTTGAAGACACCCTGCCGAGTTGGTCAGTTAGGTTAGAATTTGTTAAGCGGGTTTGCATGAGGCTACTAATTAGGTTAGCGAATTTAGTTTTTAATTCATTTAATTCTTCTTGATAATCAGTTTTTGAAATTTTAAGAGACTCAAGAATAGAAGGTACCTTTTTGATCAATCGATTGCAGTCGTTGATCTTCTCACTCACTGGCTTGGCCGTAAAACACTTATTTTCAGTTAGGTTCAGCTCCGAATCTGCACTCTCGGTTGATGGACCAACATTGACGATTAAACATTTTCCACCCAAACCTTCATTCTTTGCCACATACGCCTTTCCATGAGTGGGTCTTCTAGCCTCTTCGTCTTCAGAGTCGGTTGACCATACTTCTACGCCACCAAACTCATCTTCCTCAGCATTCTCATGTATGATTAAGGCATTCATTGAGCTTTTGGATGCCTTTTTCTTTTTGACTTCTTCTAATTTGCGCATATAATACGCTTCGTCATCTTCACCCTCTCTCTTCTCAGCCATCTTTCTCAGCATGCAATCTTTGGCAAAATGGTTTTTGTCGTGACAATAGTTGCAGTCGTATCTGGAGTCTCCTGCAAGCTTTTTCTCCTTTTTCTCTACATCCTTTTGAGAGGAGAGTTTCGATTCATCCTTCATCTTCTCAGAACTGTAACTTCCCTGCCAGTTTTGGTTCTTGTTGGTGGGAAATTTTCTCCTTGCGAATTTCTTTGGATTTCTGATCATCAAGGCATATTCCTCACTTGTAAGCTTGCACTCTGATGTGTCTGACTCTTCTACTTCTTTGTCAGCAGTACTTTTTCCTTTAGAAACAAGAGCCAACGATCGCATACCAGAGACCACTTTCGCTTCCTTAGTTACAACACTTTCATGGGACTTCAGTATCCCTACTAGTTTCGCCAGCGAGTACGATTTGAACTGTTCATGCGCCTTCACAATGGAAACCACATCCATCCATTCTGGTCTCAGCCCGTTCATGAACATTACCTTCTGCTCGATCAGCTTCCTCTCTATCCCATGCTTGATCATCTTACTTAAGAGATGATTGAACCGATCAAAGGTCTGTACAAGCTTCTCTTCAGGTTTCTGTTCGAAAATTCCAAATTCTGATAGTAATAGAGTTTGAATGGAGTGTTCCAGATCTTCATCAGTTGAGTAAAGTTCCTTCAGCCTATCCCAGATCTCTTTAGCAGTTGTGCATGAACCTACAAGCCGAAAGGTGTCAGATTGTAGGGCGAATCTTATCATCTGCATGGCTTCTACGTTACACAAGATCTTGTCCTTCTCATCCTGTGGCATCTTTTGAACATCTGTCAAGAACTTGTTGTAATCTTTTTGCGTCTTAAGAGTTGTGTTTGTCTCCGAATGTACAAACGGTCCAAGAGTGATAGCTTCCCATATGAGATAGCCATTGTCTTCCAATCCAACCATGTAATCTTCAAAGTGATGAGCCCATACTTCGTAGTCTTGAGTATAGAGTATGGGTACTCTGATTGTTGATCCGATGCTGTTTGAGATGTTAATTGGGTTTGTATGTGAATCTTCTTGAGACATGGTGAGCTGCACAGATCAAACCAGTAAACTTGAGATTAGGGTTTTATCAAAAATAGAGTTATCGTCGATATTAATTCGACGGCTTCTATTTATACGATAAAAGCGAAAAGCCTAAAGAATTACGTATACAAAAGGAATGTGTATTGATCACATAGTCTTCTGCTCTGATACCAATTGTTAGAACAAAGTTCTTTTAGGATCGTATGATTATAAGCAAGATACAAAATAAGAGAGTAATAAGAACACAAGTATTGCAATGAATAAGTCAAATGATTAATGCAATAACACCTCAGAAGAGCTCGATAAAGAACTTCAATCTGTAGAGGCGTTTAGGGTTACAAGAATCAACGTAATTAAAAACTTATTAATATACGCATACATGCATGCATATATATACTATCACCCTAACAATTAATCTAGATAACTACGTAACTAATCTACATAGACACGGATGGACAGGCCCAATCCGGATACAAAATATTTAGCCCGAGACGCAACACAAATATACTCAACAATATATATATATATATATATATATATATATATATATATATATATATATATATATATATATATATATATGCCCGTTGTGTTTACTTAAATTACTATTGCAATTATGGTTATGATACTATACATGAAGTCCTCCACCCCCGGACGTTTCCGCCATCCTTGGTTTGGGGGTGTGACATAAAATAAACTAGTGCTCGTATCTAACATATAACATATACACATCTCAAAACCATTACTTAGCATTCAAAATTTAAGTCTACAAATCCTAAAAATTCCTAGTTCGCTTAAAATAATGCTCTGATACCGACTGTGACATCCCCAAAATCACGCCCAGAAAAGAGCGGTTTAATTTATGCTTTTAAAATGGTTTCAGAGTAATCCTTTGTTTAAAACAGCTGCAGAATTGTTCCCAAAAAGAAATATGATAAAAATAAGATTTACCAAAGCATTTCTTAAAGAAATGAATTTTTCATTACATTACAATACTTGGGATGTCATGTTCCGATAAACAAACCAAAAGCATAAAGATTTCAATATAGACCTTACAACATTTATTTACAACAACAGGTCTATAATCCAAAATATGCTGACAAATCATCCAACTTATGTTCTAGTGCCACTACCTGTAATACAAAGAAACTGAGTGGGTCAGGCTTGGGAGCCTAGTGAGCATATAGGGTTTTCAACCCACAATAAATAATTATATTTAATTCCACCAACCAACAGTAACCCAATTACCCATTCCCATTATTCTCACTTTACGTCTCTAAGACAACTAACACAAGGGACCTAGTCTTAGAATATTTCATCGGGGCGACAACCCATGCATTCTGGGTTTTCCCAGTAATATATGTCAAATAAGGTAACCATGAGGGGGATGGAGTACAACGAATGAACACCCATGTTCATTAACACCTGCAGGTGGCGAACCTGCTAGCATTCCACAGAATTGTCTAGAAAAGTCTGTGGCCGTCATCTAAACTCCGCTAGATGACTTAATCAAAAACAACATTGAGGCATCTCATCTGTTTATGACACATTAACTATCTACCCATGTTCTACCCAACATATTAGTAGATAAAAATATATATTTGTATACATTGTTTAAAACCTGTATAGCATTCTCATTCAATACATATTCCAAACAGCAGATGAGACACATACACGTAACATGTATTTTATAGAGAATAAATCATATCAATGAGATAGAAGAAAATGAATATACACTCACACATATAACAACAAAATGTACACATAACACATATTTGGTATAAAATACTTCATAATTATGCGTTATAAGAAAGTGACTACATACTCACTTGATCAGAAGATGATCGGACAGCACTACGGTTTGTAGAAGTAATATTCTTTGGCAGATCTGGAAGATCTTCACAAAAACCGGGCTCCTCGCGGGCAGAGATTTGGCTTGGGAATTTTACTTCTTGGATCTTCAGGGCTTCGGGACTTTCATCGGGTCTCGGGAATGATATCGGGGCTTCGGGATATTTCTTGCACGAAAATCAAGGTAAAACGGGTGAGAGACAAGAGGAATTGAGCAAAGAAACTCAGAAGCATCGACTCCCTTTTATAGGGGGCTGGATCCTCGATTTACGCTTGGCGTAAATCCTAGTTACGCTGGGCGTAACCCGGATAAGATCGCTGACTCCCCCCCTTTGGATAATATCGGAATTTATAATTAAATTTAATTTTTTTAATTATTTAATAAAATTCAAAAATCCATATCTTCTTCATACGAACTCCATTTTCGACTTTCTTTATATCCCCGCGTTGGTGAGACTACGATCTACAACTTTCATTTACACTCAGTCAGCTAATTTTGACTTTATTTTTATTATTTATTTTTAGTAGCCCGGGACAGGAAAACTCCGTTATAAATGTTGGATTAGTGTCTAAGTCCATAACTGTTTTGGTATGTACTTGACCCGATGGTGCATGGTCATTTTGGGTTGCCTTCACCAAAGCAACTTGATAGGATGAATTATGAAGAGAAAGGATTAATTATGATTTATTAATATATTAAAGGAGAAATCATATTGTTTAATTAATATTAGTCAAGTATTAATTGATAATTAATTTTGTGACTAAAAGAGATTAATTAAACTGAAGGGACTGGAACTGTAGTTATAAGATAATTGTATTTGGGCTATGGATCACCTTGGAATAATAGGATGGACGAATTCTATGGGGAAACCCATTAGAAATCGTCCAAGGGATATTCTAAAAGGGTCTATGGGCTGCTTAGGGCTTACGCAGTCAAATTAGAGTTTTCTAGTTGAAAACCCTTATGCCCCAAAAACGTGGCTAAGAGTTCCACTAGGGTTTCTGGACGTTTTGAGCCATTAGAGGGGTGATACTTGTGACTTTAAGCTTTCTAAAGCCATTACAAGGAGGATTTGAGATTGTTATTGCTACATAATAATCAAAGGTAATTCTCTAAACCCTAATTTCAATTTATAATATGTTAGATCTAAGATTGTAAGTCTTGGATACGTTACATCTACAATAGAGAAACCTAGATCCAAGCATTAGGGTTTGCATTAGCACATAGGATGTTCTTATAATTAAAACCCATCAGTGGTATCAGAGCCTTGATTGGTTTCTATTGTATGTGATGCTATGTGGAATTATTAACTGAAATTCGAATTCTGGCCTTCTGTTCAAACTGACTCGAGGAGTCACTACATGGACTCAGCGAGTTCCAATGTGTGACTCGACGACTCGGAGCATCAGACAGAGGGAATTTCGGATTTTTTTGCTGTTTTGCTTAAGCATAATTACCATATTCGTTTCAAACTTATAAAATACGATTTTTAATGTTTCTAAAAGATTATCCTTGCCAAAACACAAGATAATTACCAACTGATTAGATAATAACCTCCTTATATGATTAAAGATTGATTATTTGTATTAATTGGGTAACTTATCTTGCAAGAAATTGAAATTAGGTCAAATATAGATAATGACAAAATTAATTGTTAAATTTCTATTATTTGTTACTTGATCCTTGTGTTGTGAAAAAGTTTCATTTGTGCCCATGTAAGTTTTATGGTTTAAATTTGAACTTAAAGGTTTTGTTTTGAAATTTAAATAGTTGAAACACTAATGTTTTGAAATGTTTCAAAACTTGCCCTCAAGTTTTGGAATTTAAAATTTGATTAAAAGTTTAATTTAGAAATGTTAAATTCTAAAACCCTAGTATTGTTTTGAAAAGTTCAATTCACACCCTTATGGTTTTATTAATTAATTAAAGTGTATAATTAAAAGAGATTTAATAAATCCATAAAGTTTTGGTTTACAATTTAATTAAATTAAAAGTATAATTATTAAATTTGACCACCTAGTCTTTTAAAAGTGTAAAATACACCCTATATTATATATAACATTAAAAGTCTAATATATATATATATATATATATATATATATATATATATATATATATATATATATATATATATATGAGTAAAGGTCAGTCTTACCGTTAGTAGGCCTCGTTCACGAAGCTGGTCTATAAGGTGGTGTTTAAGGAAATTGCCTATAAAATGGCGATTGAATGGGTATCCACTCTTACCCACCGTACTCTTGACTAGTGGAGGGTCGTTAGCCGAATGGGTAAGATACGACAGAAACCTTCCATTATAAGTATAATGAAATACAAAAGTAACTAAATTTTTTTACAAATTCCCAATCTTAGTTACTTTAGGCAAAAGTGAATTGATGCAATTCCATGAAATTACACTTTGTACCCTTGCGAAGACATTAGTGGAGCGTGTGTGGTTAACCGGCACACTAAATGGTTCTAAGAAAAGATAGAAAAGGGTGACTCAATGTTTGTCATAGTTTGGTGGAGCGTGTGTGGTTAACCGGCACATCGAATAGGTGACTGTAACATTTTGGGGCATCGTGTAAGTTTGCATGGTTATTCACACCCGCTTTGTGATCCTCGGTATCCTAGTCACAAACTAGAGGGGCATATCGATATTTAAACATGCCATTGAAAAGTTCAATGAATCTCAAAAGACCTAGGAATTTTCAATAGATTTAAAACTTAAATTTCTTTTTCGTTTTTCATGGTGGAAATTAGTGAATCGTCATTCACTTACCTTCAAATATTCTGCTACTAGATTACGACATTCCTTTTCTAGGTTGTAGAGTATTGTGTTGGGTCCTAGCCTTAATATCTCATTTGGGTGATTTATTAAGGACTCAATCAATCAACTAATGTGAATTTCGTTTTTCTCCCGTTTTGTAGATGTCAAAGTATGACAACTATGGTCTTCCCAAATCCCGTGGAACAAGCCTTTTACATGAAGATGATATTCCACGATTCGATCGAGCAACACGAGATCATGCTTCACTTCCTCCACCTTCTCTTATTGTTTTGCCTAACCCACGAGTTCATAAGATTGAAAATTTCAAACTCGCTCAAGCCCTTTTGGCAAGAAAACATGTAGAAGGAAAGTCAATGTGTGCACACGTCCTAGAGATGAAGTCACACATTGATAGGATAAGAATGTTGGGATCTATTGTCTGTGAGGAGCTGGCTGTTGATTGGGTTCTTCAGTCACTTCCTGACTCATATAGTGAGTTCGTAAGAGAGTACTATATGATGAGCCACGACGTAACCCTCATCGATCTCACCTATATGCTTATTTCTGTTGAATCAGCAATGATTTGGCGCACTGGAAAAACAAAGTTGATTGGTGGATCTGCCTTCCAGACTTCTATGGATATAGGCAATGGCAACGAAAGGCATGCCATGATCGAAAAGTTTGATCATAAGAGAAAGGCAAAGTCAGAAGTAGTTCCATGTGTTGTTCCAAAAGAGTTAATTTGCTTTTAGAAGGGGCATTGGAGACGAAGTTGCCCTATTTACCTAAGAGATCTAAGAGATGGGAGAGTCAAAACGTATGGCTCTACTTTAGGTAAATTCCATTAACTAACTCCTTTAAGTTCCTATTCTAGATTCTTAATACATGATGTGATAAGATTACATTTCGATGCTTTGTAGGATCAAAGAAAAGAAAGGAAGCTTAAGGGAAGAAGTGAGTGGAATCTAATCATGAAGAAATGGATTTCGATTGCATTACTTGAAGATTAGAGTGTTGAGCTACTACTTGGAGTTAGAATAAGATTGCTAAGAAATATGTATTAACATAATTTTTCAATTAAATTGCATTCTAAGGACAAATTTTTCCGCAATAAAATAAGTTTTTATTTTATAGTATTTATTTATCCTTGCAATGGTGTGTATGAAAAATTGATATTTGTAAGTTTCTATTATTAGCAACAATGGATTTGATTCTTAATTATGTTATTTGTGGAAACGTCAAAAATTTACCAAATAGGGAAAGTTTCTCATCGCCCAAGTTTCAATTGGATAGAAACTTGGAATCATATAACTTGGTTGCATGATGAATGAGAAATTTCATATTTGGAAATTAGACTAATTCGTTGACAAAGTGTCAAGTGAAGGACTAGGAGATCAAGTACACAAGGTTGTGTGTTGATCAAGTCCACCACAAGAGTAACAAAGATATTCGTCATGATTTACTAAGGTTAAGTAAATATGATTATACTTATGAGATTAAGTGTAATTCTTAGTTGACTGAAAGAGTTTCAATCAATAGCAGAACGAATAAAGAAGAATCGAGTAGGCGGAAATATAAAAGTTTCACTATTCTAAGAAGAAGGGAGAGTACGTTTTATTATGTTTTATGATAGGCCTTAATGATTAAGAACCATATCTCAATTTATCCTCTAAGTGAGTCTTACTACAATTGTATGTCTGAGAAGAGGAATCAAGAATTGAAGAAATGGTTAAATCAAGAAGTCAATCATACTTCATTCCAAAACAAGTCTTAGAGCTAAGATTGTGACATTGAGTGGCAAGTCTTAAGAAGTTTATAACATTCATCAAATGTAGAATTTGGAAAAAGGTTTTCTTATTCTTGCACATTTGAAATTGGAAAGTTGTGATGTCTTGGATAAGACAAAGACCAACTAGGACCAATTTTGTGAAGTGTTTTATCTTGATAAAAGCTACACTAACTCTTGAATATTTTTTTGTCGAGAAATTGTTATTGAAAAAAGAATCCTATATGTCAAGGAGTCAGTGGGAGTCTTAATGGTCTTGAAAACTTTCAAGAACTAATCAAGAATAAACCTTATCAATCATCACTCGCATACGACTTGAGGTTTACAACCTATCGTCTTGACACTATCTTGTTTTTGTGTCATTCCAATTGAGTTAATTATGCATGTGAGTTCAATGAGTTCTCATTTGAACGCATAAAAGGCAAGCACTTTGATCAATGAAAGGTACATTGATAGGAAAGGGTGAGCTGCTTAACTACTTGGAAGACATGGTGGGCAGCCGTGTTACCATAAGGCAAGAGATCAAGATTGAGAAGGTTCGGTCCATATGAGTTTGGATTTGTCGCAAACTTTGGTATTGACAAATTCGTATGGATAGGAACGCATACACCATTAAAATCTAAGTGTCATAAGATTCCCTCATTCATGAAGATGACTGTGAGGAAATGCTTTCACTAGGAGAGAATTTAAGAAGATAGTGATTGTAAAATTGTATTCTCGAATTCGATTATGGTTACGGTATCCCTTTCCATGATTCGAATTGTGAGATTTGGCAATTATTCTGAATTGTTTAGATGCACATATGAGCTATCTAAGGCAAAGGTGTATAAGATTAAGAAGCTTAGATAAAAGATGATCAAAGCATTAGGTATTAGAAATATGAACTTAAGAAATTCAATAGGTATTGTTTTCTGGAAGTTTAGCTATTTTCTGAATACATGTCAAAGCTAGTGGGAGCATAAGTGTTATTCTTAGATGATAATAATCATCATGATAGTAGGAGCATAAATGTTGTGATTGTATGATTATTAAAGCAAGTATTGAAAATTAGCAATATTAATTATAAAAAACAAGAGTTATACTTTGCAAAGTCGTAAGGGTTTAATAGTTGTTTTGCTATAATTAAGGGAGAGAATATTATGCTTCGTTTTAAAATCTAAAGCTTAGATTAAGAAATTTTAATAAATTTAGTCAAAGGAAACATAGTGTGTTCTTAAATTTCGATTATAATTACGGTATCCCTCTTCATAGTTTGAAGGGTAAGAACGAGACACATAAAATATTATGGCAGAAGATTGATAAAGTATCATATCTTTATGTAAAACATTATTCATCGTGTCCTATACACTTCAGGTATAGGGTTGATTGCTAGTGCTATTATATTTGACCATTATAAAATTTTCCAAATGTCTAGCGCATTTAGATGGAAAAAGGACTAGAATCGGTTTTGACTAAAATAATTAAACAATTATCAAAGGACGATCCAAAGCTCGCTGAGGAATGGTCGCTTGTGAGTAGTTGGAAGTATGGTATTGGATGACATTATTATGAATATATAAGATTCTATTAAGAATGAATTTCCATATGGCAAATATGGAAATGTTTCCATATTGGGAGTTGGATATTGAGAATCTATGTGTAGATTAGAAACTTTTATGCAAGAAGGATGTTCAAAGGAATGTACTTTGAGTGAGAGACATCATATCTATAGAGACTGGCCAAGTCTTGATGATTTTGAGCTATGACTTTACAAAAGAATCATTGCATAAAGTGTTAGAACATAGCATAAGTAACAAGAATTTGATATTCTTATACTTATGATAAGGATGGGGAATTGTGAAATGAGTATAATTGGAAATGTGTTCATTTGATCTATTTCACAAAGTAAGGACCGTAGGTAACCATTCTGTGCATGCTGAGAGCATGGGACAAGCGTAGTTATAATTCAAGTAAGAATTTGATTACCCGAGACAACAAATAATGAATAGTCAATATGGTGATTAAATAAAATGTTTATTTATACCCAGAGTTTGGGGCCATATGGGATTAGTATTATTCTTGTGTTTCACTTTGCATGTTTTGACTTCCTGAATAATTAAATTGGTTCAAAACAATCAAATTATTCGAACGGACCACAGTCGTTCATATGTTGGAAGTAGGTATGAATGAAGATTATCATGAATCGGTCTGTGGATTGTCTAAAGTGTATTAGACATAAGCAAATGTTTGCTGCAACATTCATGAGTGCTTATGAATATGATTTGAGCATTGGATTAAACCTACGCTCACTTGGATCACTTCATGGATTTTATCACGAGTGTTTGGTGAGACGATAAAATCTTATATTCTTGAAACCGAGATGTGTGAGTTGTATCTTGCGAGTCGGTTACACATTGATAATATGTAAACGCACTAGTAACTTGGTGTCATAAAATATATTGTTGTTTGTGATTCAGTGAGTGAGTACAAGCAAGCATTGAATCAAATTTTATACGTTCCTTTTATCCAAAGTGGAATGAAAGCCATATCTTTGGGCCCCTCGATGATTTAGTGATGGCATTTAAGCGCTTGGCCAAGCCGGGACTAATTTGATGTGTTCAAATGTGGTCTGTTGTCAGTCATCATAAATCGGAAATCGGGAAACATTATAGAGAGAATGATTGAAATCCATGTCTCGCGTCTATACGATATCTAGAATGGAGGAACATATGATCCCTTATCTAAAGGACACGCTTCTGATAGGATCAGAGTAAAGAACGACTTTTGAAAGCTACGGTTGTAGATCAGGATCTGAAGTCATACGCAGAATAGTTATTAGACTTATCTAAGTGGGAGACTGTTGGATTAGTGTTTAAGTCCATAACTGTTTTAGTATGTACTTGACCCGATGGTGCATGGTACTTTTGGGTTGCCTTCACCAAAGCAACTTGATAGGATGAATTATGAAGAGAAAGGATTAATTATGATTTATTAATATATTATGAGAATAATATATTAAAGGAGAAAACATATTGTTTAATTAATATTAGCCAAGTATTAATTGGTAATTAATTTTGTGACTAAAAGAGATTAATTAAACTTAAGGGACTGGAATAGTAATTATAAGATAATTTTATTTGCACTATGGATCACCTTGGAATAATAGGTTGGACGAATTCTATAAGGAAACCCATTAGAAATCGTCCAAGGGATATTCTAAAAGGGTCCATGGGCTGCTTAGGGCTTAAGCAGTCAAATTAGGGTTTCCTAGTTGAAAACTCTAATAGCCTACATGTATATAGTACCCTTATGCCCCAAAAACGTGGCTAAGAGTTCCACTAGGGTTTCTGGACGTTTTGGGCAGCCTCCTCTCTCCTTATTCTTCATCCTCTTGCTCTTGGTGTTTGTGAGCCATTAGAGGAGTGACACTTGTGACTCTAAGCATTCTAAAGCCATTACAAGGAGGATTTGATATTGTTATTGCTACATAACAATCAAAGATAATTTTCTAAACCCTAATTTCAGTTTATAATATGTTAGATCTAAGATTGCAAGTCTTGGATACATTGCATGTACAATAGAGATACCTAGATCCAAGCATTAGGGTTTGCATGAGCACATAGGATGTTTTTATAATTAAAACCCATCAATAAATTCATAACTTCTTCATCCGACGTCCGTTTTCACCTGTCTTTTTATCGTTTCACTATTAGTAACGTGATCTTCGATTCTCGTTTAGATTGTTTCGACTAAAAAGCGCTCGGTCTCAAATCGAGTATTTGGGTTGCATACTGTTAAGTTGAAACTTCGGAAAAACATAACTAATTCATACGAAGTCAGATTTGAGCGTTCTTTTTATGCACGCTCTCGGTTTAACGTACTCTACGACTTTCGTTTACTTAACTAAGGCTAAATATCTCTCTAACATAAATTTCACTTTTTACGTCATTCAGTCGCTGGTTCTGTCGCGAAACTTCGACGTGTCATAATTCTTCGTTATAACTCGGATTTCGGCATTCTTCTGGAATCCTTGTTTCAACCACTACATCTTCATGCAAAGATATCGGGCTTATCTCACACTTTAATTTTGACGCTTATTTTATTCTTAATTCATTAAATTATAATAGTTAGGAAAATAAACACATAATTCACATAATACTCAAATATTTAATCATTAATACTTCAAAAAGAGTTACAAAAGTTAACCTAGACTATTCCATCAACGATAATACCAAACCTGGAAACGCAGGCATATCAGTACCCGATTTTCCATATCCTATCAGAATTTCTGTTATTCTACTAAGGTTTCTTGGGTGGGGCACCATCTAAATGACAAATAGATTAGAATAGCAGCCCTAAAAACACGCGGGACTTTCTTTAAATGTAAAAATTTGAATTATATCGTAAACATTGAATATAGTGTAACTAAACTAGTATTTCATAATACACATATTACAAGTCATATAATGTATATTTTCGTCCTAACCGACATGAAATTTACAAACCTTACACTGAAAACCAACTACAACTTTCATTTGAACCTCTTTTAACTAGTTTTCGGTTAGTGACCTTCATAGAAACTTAAGTATTTGATCAATTTAAAGATCATCATCAATGTCTTGGTACCAAATGTGGAGGGTACAATTGTTAGAGGCGAAGAGGGTTTATTTTTTTTTATTTATTTATTTTTATTAATTTTTTCTTTTAAAATTCGGGGTGGGGGTGGGGAGAGGGGGGTGTGCATTTGTGCAATAAAGGACTATTTTTATTTAGCTACGGATGAAACGGAGAATATTATTGTTTGTGTTGGATGATGTTTGTCATCTGTCGTCTGCAATGTATTAGGGAAAATGAAAATGAGTTTAAGGACATTAGTGAGATTAAGTTGTACAAAATAATTTTTAATTTTATAGATGTATTTTCGTTAAATTTTAAATGTTCTTTATATGAGATTAAATTTAACGATTAATTAAGACGTTTTATAAAAAAATAATAATAGCTAAAGATGTAAGAAACATTTAATGACATAAGCAAATGCATTTAAAAATGGACTATTTTTTTAATTCTATCAACCCAACAATTATTTACCAACGATTCAAATGATATTTTTGTGCATACATACAGTTAAAAAAACAAATAAACAAATAAATAAATAAATTAAAGGGATAATGACTTAAAAGCGTAATATACTCTTCGATTTGTACACATTTGTCAGTGAGTTTATTTTTTGTTCACATTTATCCCCTTCAACTTGTTAAACTGTACACATTCAATCATAATGACCGGTTATTTCAGATTAACCGGTAAAAATGTCTTAATAGGGTAATATATTTCTTATTTTGTACATATTTAGTCATTAATATTTTTATACATATTTAGTTCTTAATTATTTTTCTGCAAAATAATTTTTTTTTGTACTCGTTCAATACTTATGAAAGTTTTTTTTTTTTTAAGTTTTTCTCACAACATTTTACATGGAACAATCATTAACGAGGTGTTTTAGGCTTTTGATGCTTATGTCCATCGCGATCTCGACTAATTGGTTGCTTAGGTCATGTGTTTTGAACGTCATAATTTTTTCATACAATCTCAGATTTTAACGATCTTTAAATCTATGTGTTTGTATATTAGTCTACTACAACTTTCGTTTATATTACTCCCGTTAAAAAGTAATATATTTCCTAATTACGATCTTTATATCCATAAGTTTTTTATGAATGCATGTATGGATGTTTTTTTTTCCATAAAATCGTAAGTAAAAACATATTATATTTTAACGGGAGTAATCTGAACGAAAGTTATAGCATACTTAAAAAACGAACACGTCAAAATCAGATATTGTATGAAGAAGTTACGATGTTCAGAATACAAAACCTAAGCCAAACCACAAGACCTATATAACCAATCAGTCGAGACTGCGATGAACATAAGCATCAACAGCCCCAAACACCTCATCAATTAGGGACGGGCGCAGGATTTGGTAGTAGGTGTTGCCGGTAAGTAGAAAAAAGAAAAAAATATCGAAAAATATCGAAAAATTTACACCGCGTATAGAAAAAGCAGGGATTGTCTGTAGCACTGCGAACACACAAAGAGAACCGTCTCTGTTATCAATGATAGTCTAATGTTAGATGTCGTGAGAAAAATCGAAAATAAATCATTCGTAATTATTGAATTTGTACAAAAACAAAAAACGACTTATTTTGAAACAAAAAAAAAATTTAATGACTAAATGTGTACAAAAATATTAATGACTAAATGTGTATAAAATGAGAAATATATTACCCTAATAAGACATTTTTCTCGGCTAACCTGGAGTAACCGGTCATAAGAAGTGGATGTGTACAGTTTAACAAGTTAAAATGGGTAAATGTGGATAAAAAAATAAAAAATAAAAAATAAAAAATAAAAAAAAAACTCAATGACCAAATATATAAAAATAAAAAAATATATTACCCTTTTAAATCATTATCCCTAAATTAAAACTAAGAGTTAGGTGACTCCACTCTAGCATTGTTGTTTCAGCAAAAATATCATATGTTCTTGCATTCATTATTCTACCTTTTAAAAATTATATTTAATAACATTTACCTATGAATGATTAACATTAATATAATATAACACCAAAAGTTGATTGATATGTAGTCTTCCAATGGAAGGATATTAAGTATTTAATACGTTATGTTTCACCATGAAATGCTCCTACTATTTTGTGGGAATGTGCTTGTGATCATGTGACAGAAGAAGTCAAAACTAACCTTTTTTTGAAAAAAAAGAATTAAATAAGTATGATAAGGTATATTCTATAACGTAGTTTTCTTACTTTATGCAAAATGTTAACTTTTCCTAATATATTTTACATACATAAAAGTAGTATATTTGGTTTTTAACTATGTGCAACATAGTCTTACTTAATTATATTTTTACTAGACAAATCATGAATATAATTATTTAATTAAAATAATAAAATTATATAAATTGTATTTAGTATTTATACAAGCAAAAACCAATATCAGTATCAAAATAAAACATATAGTTAAACCATTAGTTTATTAACTATAATAAGTTTATATCATTGGTTATTTAAACTATTAATTGATGATTTTATAAATTGTTTTATGTTGTGTAATTGTATATCAAACGTATGTTGAATTTATATATATATATATATATATATATATATATATATATATATATATATATATATATATGTCAAATAACAAAATAGTATGAAAAAATAATATTATAATTTATGATGATTTTATAAGCCATTTTAAGCTGTGGAATTATATAAAATATATGTTGATTTGTATATATAACAAATAAGAAAAAATAAAGAAAAATACTACAACTTTTAATAACATAAAAACATTACAACATTTAGTATAACATTTACATAAAAGAAACTTATTAAACACTTATAATTCAGTCAAAATGAATATTTAAGTTAAATAAAAAGAGTAACTAGTGTGAGAACGTAAAAATATTATGTTTATGCTGTTATTCTGTAATGAATGTTGTATATGTGTATTGTTGAAATAATTATATATATAATTAAAGCACAATGTTCTTATGAACAATGCATACCGTAATTTTTTTTTTTTTTTTACCATTTTCATTCTTTTAACAAAAACGGATCAACACCACCTCACCCACTCCTCACCAACTCTGATACCCAACCATCATTGAAATCCTTCAATTCGCGTCGTCGGCTTCAAATCGCGTTTCTCTCTTTGCCCCACCACCGCTCCAGCAAACCTTCCCTTTGCTAGAAAGCTCGATTTTCGGTGGAAAAAAAGGAATACCTCATTCTTGCAATGGTAGAGAAGAAGCACCGACGACGGTGGCTTCGACACAACAGACTTTCGATAGAGACAAGAGGATTGGCATGTCTCCATGTCTAACACCTAGAATCCAAAAGACCATGAAAGGAAAGGAAACCCTCAAGACAAGAAGGCAACTCGTCGAGTCTGGGGGATGACTCGACGAGTAGGATCGGATTTTGGGTCGCAGGTTAAGTGACCTACTCGACGAGTTGGTTTGGGTTTGGGAAACCCTAAATCCAAGTATTGGTGCCCTATTTAAGCATATTATTCTCTACCCCTTGGTCTCATTTACAGCCTCCAATTCTTAAACTCTAATCCACAAAACCCTAGAGCATTTTCGGAGAGTGTGAGCCATTCTTGAGTGATTTCTATGTTCTTAAGGCCTAAAAGAATCAGAATGAGCTTGAAGGTTCAAGGAGAAGGTTATAGATCCAAGGATTTTGTTCCATTCTCATCACTTTCTGGTAATCAAGTTACTAACTTGCCTTGTAGTTTCTTAGATCTCCTTGCGGTCACTTTTATCGGGGTTTTTGTCTAAGGAGCTTGATTTACGGGTCATTGATGTCCCAAGTTGATTACACTTTCATATCTGAAGTCTTTGAGGGTTGTGAAGGCACAAAGGTGCAAACGTTATGCCATTGGAGTCCGATGCAAACGCTAAGGATGTTGTTATGGCCTTTTAATCCCTAAAGGGCCATGCATGGAAGTAAAGTTTGAGACTTTACGTGCTTATTGGGTGACTAGGGCCTAGATATTGGTTATCCTGCTTTGGATTGGAGTAATAAGGATTCTTGGACAAAGATTTATGTCTTAAGGAGCTAGGGTTTGAGCTAAACCCATTAAGAAGGATTATGAGTGGGTAAAGTTGGAAACTTTAACCTTAAGAGATCATTTCCAGCATGTAGACAAAATTTGGGGTTTGGATCGGAAGTATAGGGGCTTAATCTATTGAGATGGCCCAAGCAGACTGAGGGATTCAACGAGTACAGGGAGAGACTTGAGGAGTTGAAGTGAGCTGTTAGATTTTGTTTATGGTGGAACTCGATGAGTTTGAGGATTAACTCAACGATTTGACTCGTTCTGTCACGAATATGAGTAGCGAAGGAACTCAGCAATTCAGGAGGATAACTCAGCGAGTTGAGTCAACTCGGGGTGTTGAATTTGACTTTGACCGAGTGTTGGCTTTGACTTTGACCAGGGGTAAAATGGTTATTTAGCCCTAGGAAGGATTATCAGTTATTAACTAAGTATTATGTTGGTAATGATAGCTCGGGTTGTCGAGTGATCAGCAGTTCGAGGATCTGCCAGCTAGCAGCGAGGGGTTATTCGCAGGATTCTACTGTCAGCTTATGAGGTGAGTTTTCTCCAGTGGGAACGGGTTGAAGGAACCAATGTCGGCCCGTTTATGTATGTTAGTGTATACCGGATTTAGATCCGATGTCGGGGTTAGCCCGATGTAGTTTATATATTTTGGATTTTAGTCTGATGTTGGGCGAGGCCTGAGGAAGGTTTATATGTATGTTTCCGAACTACGGTTCGATGCCTGGTGGTACCCGAGGAAGGAATACATGTTTAGTTATACTTGTTGTCTTTGTGATACTTTTAAGTGCCCGGTAGGGAGATGAGTGTGGGTAGGGGCTCGTATCCCATCACTAGCTGAGTGTGGATAGGGTTCCATATCTCATTATTAGCAGAGCACGAGCGGGGCCCAATATAGACGGGGCCTTGATGATGGGTTTTAGTCATAAGAACATCCTATGTGCTCATACAAACCCTAATGCTTGGATCTAGGTTTCTCTATTGTACATGCAATTTATCCAAGACTATAAACCCTAATTCTAGTATACAAGTAATCATATTAACATAAGAATGGGTTTAAGATATTACCTTGATTGTTATGTAGCAATAACAATCACAATTCCTCCTTGTAATGACTTTAGAAAGCTTAGAGTCATAAATGTCACTCCTCTAATGGTTCACAAACACCAAAAGCAAGAGGATGAAGATGAGAAAGGAAGGAGGCTGCCCTAAAATGTGTGAAACCCTAAAAGGATGCTTAGCCACGTTTTTGGGCCATCAGGGATCTATATATATAGGACGCTATTAGGGTTATCTAACAAGGAAACCCTAAATTAGATGCTTAAGCCCTAAGCAACCCATAGATTCCTTTCCTTAAGGCCTTGGACGATTTCCTCATGGGTTTTCCCATAGAATTCATCCACTCCTTAATATAAGGCAATCCATAGCCCAAATTGCAATTATCTTATAATTACAATTCCAGTCCCTTAAGTTTAATTAATCTCTTTTTGTCACAAAACTAATTACCAATTAATTATTGACTAATATTAATTAAACAATATGATTTCTCCTTTAATATATTATTCTCATAATATATGAATAAATCATATTTAATCCTTTCTCTCCATAATTCATCCTATCAAGTTGCTTTGGTGAAGGCAACCCAAAAGGACCATGCACCATCGGGTAAAGTACATACCAAAATAGTTATGGACTTAGACACTAATCCAACAGTCTCCCACTTGGATAAGTCTAATAACTTTTCTGCGTATGACTTCAGATCCTGATCTGCAATCGTAGCTTTCTAAAGCCGCTGTCAACTCTGATCCTATCAGATACACGTTTCCTTTAGATAAGGGATCATATATCCCTCCATTCTAGATATCGTATGAGACATGATTTCTAATCATTCTCTTTGTACTATTTCTCGACTTCCGATTTGTGACGACTGACTAATTGAACAAATCAAATTAGCCCTAGCCCGGCCGAGCATTTACGTTTGTCATCACTAAATCATCGGGGGGCCCAAAGATATCGCTTTTATCCTAATTTGGATAAAAGGAACGAATAAACTTTGATACAATGCTCGCTTGCACTCACTCACCGAATCACACACAACAATATGTTTTATAACACCAAGTTACTAGTGCGTTTACATATTATCAATGTGCAACCGATTTGCAAGATACAACTCACACATCTCAGTTTCAAGAATATAAGATATTATCGTCTCACCAATTACTCGTGATACAATTCATGGAGTGATCCAAGTGAGCGTGGGTTTAATCCAATGCTCAAATCTTATTCATAAGCACTCATGAACGTTGCAGCAAACATTTACTTATGTCTAATACTCTTTTAGACAATCCACACACCAATTCACGACAGTCTTCATCCATTTCTACTTCCAACATATGAACGACTGTGGCCCGTTCGAATAATTTGATTGTTCTAAACCAATTAAATTATTCAGGAAGTCAAAACATGCAAATTGAAATACAAGAATAATACTAATCCCATATGACCTCAAACCTTTGAGCATAAATTAAACACCTTTTATTTATCACCATATCGATTACTCATTATTTGTCATTTCGGGTAATCAACTTCTTACTTGAATTATTACTACACTTGTCCCATGCTCTTAGCATGCACACAATGTTTACCTATGGTTCTTACTTTGTGAAATAGATCAAATTGAATGCATTTTCAATCACTCTCATTTCACAACTCCAAATCCTTTTTCATAAGTGAAAGAATATCAAATTCTTGCCACTTATTGAATATGCTAGATTCTAACATTTTATGCAATGATTCTTTAGTAATGTCACTGCACCAAAGTCATAAAGACTATTTCCAATGATATTACAAAGTCCTCTATCGGAGATTGTCCCAAGACAATTCCTTAGATATGATGTCTCTTATTCAAAGTACATTCCTTTGAACATCCTTATGCATAAAAGTTTCTAATCTAGACATAGATTTTCAATATTCAATTCCCAATATGGACACGCTTCCATATTTTCCATATGACAACTTATTCTTAATAGAATCCTATCTATTCGTAATAATGTCGATATGGTCCATCCAATATGGAGTCATTTCCATAATTTCCATATGACAATTGATTCTTAATAAAATCTTTTCTATTCATAATAATGTCGATATGGTCCATCCAATACCATGCTTCTAACTACTCACAAGCAACCAATCCTCATCGAACTTTTGATTGTCCTTTAATAGTTGTTTAATTATTTTAGTCAAAACCGATTCTAGTCCCTTTTCCCTCTAAATATGCTAGACATTTTGAAAATTTTAGAATGGTCAAATATTAAAGCATTTGCAATCGATCCTATACTCGAAGCATATGGGACACGATGCATAATGTTTTATTTGCTATGTTCTCAAAATTCGAATTGTGAAGAGAAATGCCGTAATCATAATCGAAATTTTAAGAACACACTATGTACCTTTGACTAAATTTATCAACATTTCTCAACCTAAGCCGTAATATTTGAAATGAAGCATAATATTCTCTCCCTTAATTATAGCGAAATAACTTTACAACCCTTACGACTTTGCAAGGTATAACTCTTGTTTTCTATAATTAATATTGCCAACTTGCAATACGTGCCTTAATAATCATACAATCATAACATTTATGCTCCCACTATCATGATGATTATTATAAAATATAACACTTATGCTCCCACTAGCTTTGACATGTAATCAGAAACAGCTTAACTTTCAAAAAAACAATACTTATTGAATTTCTTAAGTTCATGTTTCTAATACTTAGTGGTTTGATAATCTTTTATCAATGCTTCTTGAACTTATACACCTTTGCCTTAGATAGTTCATATGTGTGTCTAAACAATTAAGACTAATTGCCAAACCTCACAATTCAAATCATGGAAAGGGATACCGTAACCATAATCGAATTCGAGAATGCAATTTTACAATCACTATCTTCTTAAAATCTTTCTTAGTGAAAGCATTTTATCACAATCATTTTCATGAAGAAGGAAATCTTATGACACTTAGATTTAAACGGTGTATGTGTTCCTATCCATGTGAATTTGTTAAAACCAAGGTTTACGACAAATTTAAACTCATATGGACCGAACTTTCTTAATCTTGATTTCTTGCCTTATGGTAGCACGACTGCCCACCATGTCTTCTAAGTAGTTAAGCAACTCACCTTTTCCTATCAATGTGCTTTCCATTGATCAAGGTCCTTGCCTTTTATGCATTTAGATGAGAACTCATAGGACTCACATGCATAATTAACTCAATTGGAACAGCACAGAAAAAAAATAATGTCAACACGATAGGTTGTTAACCTCAACTCGTGTGATAGTGATGATCGATAATGTTTATTTGATTTGTTCTTGAAACCTTTCAAGATCATTAAGACTCCCACTAACTCCTTGACATATAAGATTCTCTTGTCAATAAACATTTCTTGACAAACAAATATTCAAGAGTTAGTGTAGTTTTTATCAAAACACTTCATAAATTGGTCCTAGTTGGTCTTTGTCTTATCCAAGACATCACAACTTTCCACAATATATGAACGTTATAAACCTTTTAATACTTGTCACTCATTGTCACAATCTTAACTCTAAGACTTGTTTTGGAACGAAGTATGATTGACTTCTTGGTTTAACCATCTCCTCAATTCTTGATTCCTCTTCTTAAACATACAATTGTACTACGACTCACTTAGAGGATCATTTGAGATATGGTTCTTAATCATTAAGATCTATCATAAAACATAAAAGGTACTCTCCCTTCTTCTTAGAATGGAGAACCTTTTATCTTTTTGCCTACTAGATTCTTCTTATTCGTTCTGCCATTGATTTAAACATTTTTAATCAATTCTGAATTACACTTAATCTTATAAGTATAATCATATTTACTAAACCTTTTGTAAATCATGACGAATATCTTTGTTACTCTTATGGTGGACTTGATCAACACACAACTTTGTGTGCTCGATCTCCTAGTCCTTCACTTGACACTTTGTCAACGAATTAGTCTAATTTCCAAATATGAAATTTCTCATTCATCATGCAACCAAGTTGCGTGATTCCAAATTTCTATCCAATTGAAATTTGGGTGATGATAAACTCTCCCTATTTGGTAATTCTAGACATTTCCATAAATAAGAATCATATCCATTTGTTGTAGAAATATGTAAACATCAATTTTCATAACGATTTTATTGCAAGGAAATAAACAAATAAATAAATAAGTCAAACAAAATTTTGTTTATTTATAAAAGCAGCGGAAAACATTTGTCCTTACAATGCAAAATCCATTGAAAACTATGTAGTCGAATATTCCTAACAATTCTATCATAAATATATAAGCTCAAAATCTAATCTTCAAGTCCATGCGATCGAGATCGATTTCTTTGTGATTAGACTCATCTTGCTCTTTGATCAAGCTTCCTTTCTTTTCACCGATCCTGCAAAACATTCAAATGCAATCTTATCACATCATGTATTAAGAATCAACGAATAGGAATTCAATGGAGTTAGATAATGGATTTTTACCTGAAGCACAGCCATACTCTTTGACTCTCCCATCTTTGGAATCTTCAGGCTCTTGGGGCAGACTTCTATCCAACACCCTTTCACTTGGCGGCAAACGCATGTCGCTTCTCATAGAACGTCCTCGGAAGCATGATCGGTTGACTTTCCCAACAAATACGCTCCATTACTTCGCCAAATCATTTCTGATTCAGCAACAATGAGCATGTAAATTAGGTCAATGAGGTTATCGTCATGATCCATCGTATAATACTTTCTTTTGAACTCATTATATGATTCAGGGAGTGACTGCAGAACCCAGTTCACAGCCAAATCATTGGGAAATGACACGCCCAACATAATCAACCTATCGATGTGTGATTTCATTCCTAGAACGTGGGCACACACGAATTTACCATCTTCATGTTTCATTTCCAATAGGGCCTTAGTGATATTGAACCTTTCAATTCTTCGATCTTGTGGGTTAGGGAGAACAACTGGAGGAGGTGGAGGAAGTGAAGCATGATTTCTTGTTCCTCGATCGAATCGTGGAATACCATTTTCATGTGGAATGCTTGTTCCGCGGGATTTAGGAAGACCATAGTTGTCGAACTTTGTCATCTACAAAATGGGAGAAAACGAATTTAAGTTAGTTGATTGATTGAGTCCTTAGTAAATCACCTAAATCAGATACTAAGGCTAGGATCCAACACAATATTCTACAACTTGGGAGAGGGATGTCGTAACCCAAATTGCAGAACATTTGAAGGTAAGTGAATGACGATTCACTAATTTCCACCATGAAAAAAAACGAAAAAGAAATTTGAATCTATGAAAACTCCTAGTTCCTTTGAGATTCATTGAACATTTCAATGGCATGTTTTAATCTAGATATGCCCCTCTTGTTTGTGCCTTGGATGCCGAGGATCACAAAGCGGGTGTGAATAACCATGCAAACTTACATGGTACCCTCACATGTTACAGTCACCTATTCGATGTGCCGGTAAACCACACACGCTCCACCGAACTATGACAAACATTGAGTCACCCTTTTCTACCTTTTCTTAGAACCATTTAGTGTGCCAGTAAACAACACACGCTCCACTAACGTCTTCGCAAGGGCACAAAGTGTAATTTCATGGAATTGCATCAATTCACTTTGCCTAAGTAACTATGATTGGGAATTTGTAAAACATTTAGTTACTTTTGTATTTCATTATACTTATAGTGGAAGGCTTCGTCTTATACTACTCGTTCGGCTAACAACCCTCCACTAGTCAAAAGTACGGTGGGTAATAGTGGATACCCATTCAATCGTCATTTTATAGGTAATTTCCTTAAACACCCCTTATAGACCAGCTTCGTGAATGAGGCCTACTAACGGTAAGACTGACTTTTACTCATACATATATATAATGTCAGACCTTTAATGTTATGTATAGTATAGGGTGTATTTTACACTTTGAAAATACTAAGTGGTCAAATTTAATAATTATACCTTTAATTCTATTAAATTTTAAACCTAAACTTTTATGGATTTATTAAATCTCCTTTAATCATACACCTTAACTAATTAATAAAATCATAAGGGTGTGATTTGAACTTTTCAAAACAATACTAGGATTTTAGAATTTAACATTCCTAATAAAACTTTTAATCAGCTTTTAAATTCCAAAACTTGAGGGCAAGTTTTGAAACATTTTAAAACATTAGGGTTTAGAATTTAAATATACATCAAAATTAAACTATTAATCAAAATTCAAATTCCAAAACTTGAGGACAAGTTTTGAAACCTTTTTTCAAAACATTAGGGTTTCAACTATTTAAATTTCAAAACAACAAAACTTTTGGGTTCAAATTTAAACTATAAAACCTAAAGGGGAAAATATGAAACTTTTCATAACAACAAGGATCAAATAACAAATAATCTTAATTAACATTTAATCACATAATTATCCATATTTGATTTATTTAATGATTTCTTGCAAAATAATTTACCAATTTAATCAAAATAATTAATCAATTATCACATAAGGAAACAAATAATTTACTAATTGATAAATATTTTTAATTAGATCAAGAATATAGTCAAATATATCATAAAATCAGATTTATATTGATCTAATATGATAAGGCAACTATCCTTAAGCAAAAATAGCAAGAAATCCCAGTTTTCCCTCCATCAGACCAGCCGACTCGCCGAGTTAGGTATGGACTCGTCGAGTCAGCATGAACTCGGCGAGTTCATCTATGGACTCGGCGAGTTCAGCTCCCAGAAACCCAAAAATCGAATTTTTCAATCATACAAAGCATCAATACAATAGAAACCAATCTAGGCTCTAATACCACTGATGGGTTTTAGTCATAAGAACATCCTATGTGCTCATACAAACCCTAATGCTTGGATCTAGGTTTCTCTATTTTACATGCAATTTATCCAAGACTATAAACGCTAATTCTAGTATACAAGTAATCATATTAACATAAGAATGGGTTTAAGATATTACCTTGATTGTTATGTAGCAATAACAATCACAATTCCTCCTTATAATGACTTTAGAAAGCTTAGAGTCACAAATGTTACTCCTCTAATGGTTCACAAACACCAAAAGCAAGAGGATGAAGATGAGAGAGGAAGGAGGCTGCCCTAAAACGTGTGAAACCCTAAAAGGATGCTTAGCCACGTTTTTGAGTCATAAGGGATCTATATATATAGGAGGCTATTAGGGTTATCCAACAAGGAAACCCTAAATTGGATGCTTAAGCCCTAAGAAACCCATAGATTCCTTTCCTTAAGGCCTTGGACGATTTCCTCATGGACTTTCCCACAAAATTCGTCTACTCCTTAATATAAGGCAATCCATAGCCCAAATTGCAATTATCTTATAATTACAATTCCAGTCCCTTAAGTTTAATTAATCACTTTTTGTCACAAAACTAATTACCAATTAATTATTGACTAATATTAATTAAACAATATGATTTCTCCTTTAATATATTATTCTCATAATATATGAATAAATCATATTTAATCCTTTCTCTCCATAATTCATCCTATCAAGTTGCTTTGGTGAAGGCAACCCAAAAGGACCATGCACCATCGGGTCAAGTATATGCCAAAATAGTTATGGACTTGGACACTAATCCAACACTTGAGACTAGCAGTTATAGTGTAGTGGTTGTCTGTTATGTACTAGCATGATTATATGTATTTGTTTGTATGTGTTTAGCCGATGGGGCCTAGAGACAAGCAGGGCCTAGTAGAAACAGATATGTATACCAAGCGAGGGTCGATGCTAGGCGAGGCCTGATGCCAAATTCATCTAATGTCGGGCGGGGACCAAGGTAGCAAGATAGGCCCAATGTTTGTAGCATGTGATTATGTGTATGATATGTGGTAGTTTGGGTGAGCTCACTAAGCTTCGTGCTTATAGTTTTTAATTTTGGTTTTAGGTACTTCAACTAGCAAGTGGAAGAGCTCATGATGACTGTATGGCATACACTAGAGTTTTTAGCCTGGGATGATTTACTCTGATATTTTGATATGAAACTCTGATAATAATGTTTTGGAATATTGTGACTCATGTTTTGATGGAATGATTTGATAACTTATGGTTTTATTATAAAATTAAAAATGAAAATTTTGAACCGTATTTTGGTGATGTTTCACCCTGTGTAATTCATCTTTAATCAACTTTGTATTAGGTTAAGGTGCCCTATTTTTTTCACCTCTATTACCTTCTTATAATGGTTCTAGAATTTAATGCATACATCAAGAATCCATAAACAGTTAAAAAATCTCCCAAATCAGTGGAGAATTAGGGCATTTTGTATAAAATCGATTTGGTTGATTTAAACAATTTTATTGCCTATTTGATTTTGACATTACGATTTCATCTATGTCATAAGCATAATCCACATAATTTGTCCTCCTTATATGATGATATAATTTTTACCCTGTAGCTTCAAGATTTAAGGATTGTAGAAAATTTTAGTAGTTAAAGTTAATGCTTCGATGGCAGACATGGTAAATCAATTCACTAAACTGCAATTAGAGGTCAGTGAATTGGAGAAGATGATAAAGATCAGTGATGTTGTTGAGAGACTAAATTCAACAAAAATGGTATTAAATGTAAATGCTTTTTTCTACACCTTGAATATACAAAAAATATTTGATAAACAAAAATCTTTTTGTTGATTTTATTGCAGGAGCTGCCTTTAAGCTAGATTTTAAGAAGTAATGAAGGCAACAAGGGTAATGATTTGGTTACAGAAATGATTGGAATTATTGAAACAATGGGATCGCTTTGTGTTAGGCTTCTCTGTATTCGCATTGAAATAACCATTGATGCGACAAAACTCATTTTTTCAATTCTTTTCATATTTCAATCACAAATATTTTCAAACATATTTTGATCAAAACTTAATTATATAATACAAATATAGCTATAGTGTGTATAAATAAACGAAAAATAAAAAAGCATTGAACATTAATAATCATAACTTAAAAAAAACTCTTGAATGTAGTGAAAAATAAAATAGCATGACTAATTACATTAAATTTGGAATCAAAACTACATTTAATATAGAAAACTTTTTAGTTGTAATAGGAGTTTCAAAATTTTGAATTGTATGCAATAATGTAATATAAATATTGACAATTATATGTTATAATAACAATATTATTGGAATTTATCTTTAAAATAATAATTTTTAAATTAACCTGTAACTAATTTATAATTATTTTAAATATACTATAAGATAAATGTAATAAATTGCATTTGAATTGAATTAAATAAAATATTTAATTTACTAATGAGTATAGGTAACTTTAAATGATTTTGAAATAATTTATTTAAGTTATTTTATTTCATTATTTATTATTATTTATTATTATTATTATTATTATTATTATTATTATTATTTCAAATAATAATAGTTTTTTAATAGAATATAATCTACTTTGTAGTTTTATTTTATGTCAAACTATTATTATTTTTATTTAATTAAAGACTACTTTTTTGAAAAAACTATTATATTTAAAAAAAAAAAGTTATTTTACTTTACTATTGTATTTTTATATTTATCCTTAAAGATATGAAATAATGAAAAGGAACGAAAGATCTAAGTAAAATAGATATTTGAAATTCATAGCTATAGTAATTATTAAGTACTAAAACTAATCTTAAAAAAATATGTGAAGAGTGGGGAATGTTTCACATGAATATATTTTTATCACTTATATTTTCTTATAAAAGTATATATATATATATATATATATATATATATATATATATATATATATATATATACTTTATCTTTATGGTGAAGAATGCATAGGAAATATTTTTTTTGACTAATGTAACAAGATATATTAGAATAATTATTTTTATTACTATAAAAAACATTTAAAAAATGGATACAAACATATAAATTTTGTGAGAACATAATGAATGTATTTTTGTAACATATAAATAATCTTTGGTTTTCAACAATAAAGTCATATCACATTTAACATCATCCGTTCTAATTCGTCATTATCAACAACAATTTAGAATAATAATTATAAACTCTTTTTCGAAATATCAATTATCTAAAGTTTCATCTATGTTATTTACTACAAAATAAACGATAAAACTAACATAGTATATAACTAATAACATAAAATACATGTTGACTAATGTTCTCTTTAACAGGGAAAATAGATTGTTTTAACATAAAAGAGAAAGTCAACATAAATATACATACTTGTTATGAAAGCTAATTGCTCTAACTGATAAATTACTTAAATGTAGATTTACCGAAAGCTCATGAGAAGTAATTATTAGTCTCACTTCAACATCTTGTGATTATAAAAGACCCATAACACATAAAAATTTTCACCCTTACACACATACCCTAATTTGAAGCTTGGAAAAGTTGGAATTGCTCTCATACATCCATTAAACCACTCACATAACTCTTCAAACTCTATCAATAGAATCTATCATTTTATGTTGAAATACATGCAATAAGGAAACGACAATGTTCTTATATAAGCTAAATAAGTGTTTATCACCATTGCTGCTCATAAGTGTTCATTGTGTTCTTTGTTTATTTGGAAATTGAGATCATAATCATCGACTTATGTTTAGCCTAGGTGATTTCAGCGGCACACTTGAGTTCTCGGCTGGGTCAAAGTGATTTTGGCAGCTACTAGAGTTCTCAGTCAGCAGCTAGATCAAACATCTAGTTTTCGGTCATACAGGGTTTAAGATAAGAGTTTCGGTCTGACATTGTGTTCGGTCAACGATCTCGGTCAAACAGAGTTCTCGGTCAAACTGGTTGACTTTCAAGGTTTTCGGTTAAAGGGAATTTATCTTGGTCTTCGATCAAAACCAAATTGCACAGTCATATTTTTACCGTTGGTAAATAATGATCTCTTACAACAGTTCAATCACCACTTTTAGTACTAAGGAGGTAAGTGAAACCTTATGCTCTCAGTCGTGTGAAGATAAAATAAATAAATACCATGAACAAAATGAAATATTAGTTAGAGAGGTTTTTGGCCTTAAAAATGAAATCTATGAAATTAAGAAAGTAAACAAGCCTCTTAAAGAAAATTGGAAACTTAACTGCCGAACTTGATGCATTAACGGCTAAATTTAAGGATGCTGACTTTAATTTTAAGAAATTCGATGTGTCAAGTGAGATAGTTGTGTCTATGATTGAAAAAAATAGTTAAAGTGGAAGGGTAACCAGAAATAGGGTTTGGGGGTATCATAGTGTACCACCTCCTTTCAATGATAAGTATAGTCCGACTTCTGAAACCATAGAAATAGAAAAACATGTTCAACATGGTCAGCCTACTGTAACTGTTTCAGTTAAGTGTTGAGGTCGAAGGTAGTTGTGAGGTGTCGAAACTTATCAAGGGTATTTTGAATGTCGAATGTCTGTTTGTAAGTTTATTATAAGGGAATTTATTTTTTGATGTTGTAATGTCTAGCCCCTTATATTTTTATATGCTTTCTTGAACCCTATAAATATCGGATGAATACTAGAGATAGATAGGAACTTTGAAGAATTACTTGTATTTTCTATTTCTCTCTGTACTTTGTGAAAGCAGTATATTGAGCCAACCAGATTATATTTAGATCAAGTGTTCTAAATCTTTTCTGTACTCTGATTTAGTATTTCAAACTCGATTCAATCTACACTACATTAAGACTGAACAATCCGGCAAAACTGAGAATATTGAGGTAAACGACACTAATGTTTCTACTTCATATGCAGAGAAAGTAACAGTGCAAGACGGGTGTGAGAAAAACAAAGATAATTCTAGTTTTAATGAAAACTCTCCAAAAACTAACATTTTATAATCTATTGCTTCAAAATCTTCTGATAACTCTACCAACAATTTTAAGAAACATAAAGTTGTGAAAAAAATTGTTAAATGTGCTTGTACTTGTGGAAATATAGATAGATAGGGACCAAGTTCTAAACGTATTCCTTTTTAAAGACAAACCTGCTTTAATTGTGGAATTCCTGGTCATATTGCTAGAAATTTTCCAAATCATGTATATATTGCCTATTACGCCCAAGGTAGGCAGAACGTGTCTCGAGGAAGATCTTTCAAGAGAAACTCCTCAAGATCACGTGATCGTGACTGAAATACTGCCAAGACCAAAAATCAGATTCTCAGGAAAAAAAGGTCATGTATGACAAGAGGTCTGATTTGTGAAATAGTTCACTCAAACCAAGATTGGTCAAGTCGAAGTCATCTCGGCGATCGATGTGAAGCTCTAAAACAAGTGTTGAAGCATCCATCCGATTAAACAAGAAAATGGTTAAACCTGACTACACATGGGTACCAAAAGTTCCTTGTAACAACGTAGATTTTCAAACCAAAACTTTTATTTTTAAAACACATAAAAACTCATAATATATTTCTCAAAAACATAATTGTTCAAGTGTCAACACAACTCCACATAAAAATTATCATTATCCCAAAATCTACATGATCTTGAAATCGGTGTGTACAATCAAGCTGACGCCTTCCCGCGATCTTAAGAAGTACTTGAAACACATATCACACAACACAGTAAGCACAAAGATTAGTGAGTTCCCAAAATACCATTTACACAAACAATAAGCCTTTCATGGCTATATGTAACACCGTAAATTTCCAAAACAATTTTTCGCATTTATAAAAACATAATTCATTTGTAAATCATAAAAACATCATTGTTTAAAACTCAATTTATAACAAATAACAATCCCAAGATCTCATAGCATAAATATCCCGTGTGTGTACTGATCAAGCCGGCACCTTTCCGCAATCCTCACTAGTACCTGAAACACATAACACAAAACACTGTAAGCACAGAGCTTAGTGAGTTCCCCAAAATACCACATATAACACATAGTAGCCACTCGAGGCTATAACTCTGTGGGTTCGTGCACCCAAACTCTGTGAACCCTCAGGTTCTAACTCTGCAAGCATGCACAACATAAATCACATAGAAGAATGCAGTGCAACAACAATATATATAAAACACTATATCACATAACTCTATTTACCTACTCAAGGTAAAGTATAGTGAGAAGACTCACCTCGCGTATCTCGGTAAATATATGTCTCGGAATAAATGTGATCTAGCCTACGCCTAATCACACAAAGTCTTACACTCATAAATACAACTGAACTCAACCCTAAAGGTCAACAAGGTCAACTATCAACTTTCACCGGACTCGGCGAGTGCACTAGGGCGACTTGGCGAGTCTATACGTATCCACTGTCTCCCTTGGATCCTCTCTTGACATGTCGAGTACTTCTCTGACTCTACGAGTTTCACCTGGCATAAATCACGGGGCCACCACAACTCAACTCGCCGAGTCTCAAGAACAACTCGGCGAGTTCCGGCTTGACTCAGTCCCCCCCCTCTGACTCTCCCTGACTCACTGAGTCGACCCCTCAACTTGAGAAGACCACTTGCTGAGTGGTTATGGGCAAACTTCATGCTACTCTCCGAGTCTATTCTTCAGACTCGGTGAGTCCATGCCATGCATAAACTTAAACTCACTTCTAAGGTCAGATGTGTTCCATACAATCATAGATCTGGCCTCCCCAAGCATGATAATCAAGTAAAGTCCCAACCTTGCTTCTCAAACAACAACGATTTGTTCCTAAATGATGTTTTAGTTCCATCTCTCATAACTCTCGGTGAAAACTCCCATGAATCCTGATAAAGCTTCTCTGGACCTCTATGGATCCCATATCAAGCCTCATCACAAATAGGGACGAAATGGACATCAAATCTAACCTACAAAGGGGTCAAGAAACCCTAAACCCCCATGTTCATCATAACAACAGAAAAGGGAGCCAAAAAATACCTCCAAAATGATGCTATGAGCTCTAAAGTCTAAGGATGTCCACCTCCCTTGCCTCCTGTTAGCTAGAATCTCCTTTTCATAGCCAACCGAAGCTTCAAAAGTCAACAATGGCCTCTTCTCTCTTCCAAAACGCTCAAAAGCTCTTTAGGGTTTCTCTCTGGGGTTGGTGGCCGCAAATGACGACCATAAGCCCCTTTAAATAAGTCTCAAACCCTCGAAATTAGGGTTTCATTAAACAGTGTGGACTCGCCGAGTCCAGATGTGAACCCGCGCAAAAAACCGCGATCCTACTCGGCGAGTTTAGACTCCAACTCGCCGAGTCTCCTCACAATCACCCAAAAATAAAAGAATAAAAATAATACCTGCGAATCCGGGGTGTTACATTTCTCCCCCACTAGAATTAGACTTTGCCCTTGAGGTCTCGCTCAGCGAATAACTCCGGATGCTGCTCACGCATCTCACGCTCCGACTCCCAAGTTAACTCTGACTCTTTCCGATGCTGCTACTGGACTTGCACCAGTGGAACCTCTTTATTCCTCAGGACCTTAATCTTTTGATCTCTAATCGCCATTGGTCTCTCAGCATAATACAGGCTCGTATTCACCTGAATATCCTCTAGTGGCACTACTGCTGACTCGTTGGCTACGCACTTCCGCAATTGCGACACGTGGAAAGTGTCATGAATCTGACCCAACTCTACTGGAAACTCTAAACGATAGGCTACCCTGCCTACCCTCATGACCACCCTAAAGGGACCAATATATCGGGGCCCCAACTTGCCCCTCTTCCTGAATCGAATCACTCCTTTCCAAGGAGAGACCTTCAGGAGCACAAAGTTGCCGACCTGAAACTCAAGCTCGGACCGGCGTCTGTCCGCATAACTCTTCTGACGACTCTAAGCGGTGAACAACCTCTGTCAGACCTTCTGGATCTGCTCTGTCGTCTGAAGCACGATCTCGGTACTACCCATCACGCACTGCCCTACTTCTCCCCAGTAGATAGGGTCCGACACCTCCTCCCATACAACAGCTCAAACGGCGACATGCCAATGCTCGAATGATGGCTGTTGTTGTAAGAAAACTCTGCCAAGGGAAAGTACGTGTCCCAACTCCCACCAATATTCCAGCACACATGCCCGGAGCATATCCTCGAGCGTCTGAATCGTCCGTTCGCTCTGTCCGTCAGTCTGGAGGTGGTATGCGGTACTAAAATGCAGCCTAGTACCCAATTCGTCATGAAATTTCTTCCAGAATTTGGAAGTGAAATGCACATCTTGGTCTGAGACAATCGAGATCGGCACCCCATGCCGCGATACCACCTCGTTCACATACACCTCGGCCAACTTCTCTGCGGAAGAGTTCTCGCTGATAGCAAGGAAGTGGGTGCTCTTTGTCAACGTGTCCACAATCACCCAAATTGCATCGACTCCCCTAGCAGTCCTTGGCAATTTGGTGATAAAATCCATGGTAATCTGTTCCCACTTCCATTCGGGAACCTCCAATGGCTGCAACTTACCATGCGGACTCTGGTGCTCGGCCTTAACCCTACGACAGGTCAAGCACCTCTCAACAAACCGTGCGAAATCTCTCTTCATACAGGGCCACCAATACTCTCTCTTCAGATCTAAATACATCTTAGTGGCTCCGGGATGGATCGAGAATCTTGATTTATGTGCCTCCTCCATCAAGATGGTACGCATTCCTCCAACAAATGGTACCCAAATCTGATCCTGGAAGGTCATAAGCCCTCTTCTATCGGTCACAAACTCCATCACCTGCCCGATAACTTGTTCTCTCTTGCGGTTCTCCGGTCTCACTGCCTCAGTCTGAGCCCCTTTGATGGTGTCCAATACCGGAGGCATCACTGTCAATCTCATACAAATATCTCGAATCGTGGCGCTCTCTACTCTACGAATCAGGGCTTCGACCACCACATTAGCCTTGCCTGGGTGGTATAGGAGCACGCAATCATAATCCTTTACCATGTCCAACCATCTCCTCAGACACATGTTCAGATTTTGCTGATCCATCAAATACTTCAAACTCTTGTGATCCGTGTATATCGTACATCGAACCCCATACAGGTAATGGCGCCAAATCTTAAGGGCGAACACCACAACCCCCAACTCTAGATTGTGGGTGGGATATCTTGCCTCATGGGGCTTCAGCTGCCTCGATGTGTATGCGATCACATGCCCCCTCTGCATCAACACCGCGCCCAACCCAGATATCGATACGTCACAATACACCACAAAGTCCTCCAACCCCTCTGGAAGAGTCAACACCAGGGCTTCGCATAATCTCTAGCGAAGAGTCTCAAATGAGCCTGCTACTCTGGGCCCCAGTTGAACACCACACCCTTACGGGTCAATCTGGTGAGAGGAACAACAATCTTGGAGAAATCCCTGATGAACCTCTGATAATATCCGGCCAACCCTAGAAAACTCCTGATCTCAGAAGGAGATTTTGGCACCTCCCAACTCATTACTGCCTCGATCTTGGCCGGATCGACCAAAATCCCCACTTGGTTAACGAGGTGACCAAGGAACTGCACCTCTCGTAACCAAAAATCGCACCTAGAGAATTTGGCGTAAAGCCTCTTCGATCTCAGCATGCTGAGGATCTCCCGCAAATGCTCCTCATGATGCTCCCTGGACTTTGAATACACCAAAATGTCGTCAATGAACACAATCACTTATCGATCGACCATCGGTTTGCATACCCTGTTCATGAGATCCATGAATGCTGCAGGCGCATTGGTGAGCACGGATGGCATCACCACGAACTCGTAATGCCCATAACGATTCCTAAACGCAGTCTTCTAGATATCCTCCTCGTGCACCCTCATCTGATGATATCCAGATCTCAGATCAATCTTGGAAAACCAAAATGCTCCCTGCAACTGATTGAACAAATCATCGATCCTCGGCAAAGGATAACGGTTCTTGACCGTTAACTTATTCAGCTCTCGATAATCTATGCACATTCAGTGCGAACAATCCTTTTTCTTCACAAATAGGATCCGTGCTCCCCACGGCGAGCTGCTCGGCCGTATAAACCCCTTACCCAGTAGCTCCCGAAGCTGCAAGGATAACTCCTACATCTCTGGAGGTGCAAGGCGATAGGGCGCCTTGGCGATAGGTGCTGCCCCCGGAATCAAATCAATGCGAAATTCCACCTGCCTCTTGGGAGGCACACCCGGTAACTCCTCAGGGAAAACATCCGGGAATTCACACACTATCGGGACCTCCTCAACCGCACTCGGTCTCCCTGCACCAACCCTCGTATCCATCATATACGCTACAAAACCACTACAGCCTTTCTGTAGACTTTGCCTCGCTCTAGCAGCCGAACAAAACGCTGAAGTGGGACGGGTACCCTCACCGTACACAGTAAGAACTCCCCCAATTGGGTCTCGTATAATCATCAACTGTCACTCGTAGTCGATAACTGCTCCAAATCTGCTCAACCAATCCATGCCTACGATGACACAGACGTCCCCTATCGCAATCGGGACCAAATCAATAGGAAACTCTACACCGAAAATTTCAAGTACACATCCTCGAATAACCTCCGTGGCATATACTTCTCTCTCGTCGGTGATGGAAACTCTCAGAGGTCGAGTCAATGACTCTCAACTAATGCTAATGTGCCGACTGAAAGCCAACGATATAAAAGATCGACTCGCATCCGAGTCAAATAACACCAAAGCAGGTACATAATTCACAAGAAAAGTACCTACGCATATCATAATATAATCATACAATCTTAAACATTAAATAATTACATGAAAGAATACATACCAGCCACGACATCGGGCACTGTGTGGACCTCCTCCGCGGTCAACTGGAGGGCTCTCCCTCGCGACTTCAGTACCTCGGCCTTCATTGGCCGGCTCTCAGTAGCTCTGATAGCAACAGGGGCAGATCCCTGTGGTGCTCCCTGGGTAGTCCCTCGCAACAGCGGACACCCTGCCTTCCGGTGTCCGGTCTAGTTATAGTGAAAACACACTGCAAACCCCTTTGGACAGTCTTTGGCTATATTCCCCTCCTTGCCACACATGTAGCAATATCCCGCTCTACAAACTCCATCATGACCCTTGCCGCACTTCCCACAAGTGCGACCCTTCTGGCTCCCTATCTTGGAATCAGCGGGCTTGGCCCGCTTGGCTGCCAGCTCAGACTGTACTGGACGCCGATCCCTCCCCTGAGACTCCGCCTCCTCCCTCGTCTGAGTCTCTAGCTCGATCTCCCTCTTCCGAGCATTTTCCTGAAGCTCGGAAAATGTTCGGTATGAGGAGTTCGACATGAAATCCCGAATGTCTCTCCTCAAAATACTCAAATAATGGCTCATTCGTGCCTTCTCAGTAGACACGTGTGCAGGGCAGAACATTTCCTTCTCATGAAATATCCTGGTAATAGCCGTAACAGACTCCGTACCCTGCTTGAGGGTCAAAAACTCCTATGCCAACCGATCTCGTTCAATCGAGGGAATGTACTCATCACGAAACATGGTAGTGAACCTCTCCCAGGTCACTGCAGCAAGCTCTGCTGGAGAATAGTGTGCTGTCGCGAACTTCCACGAATCCTTCGCCCCTAGGCAAAGCTGGTTCAGCGCAAACCGAACCTTCAAGTGCTCCGGACACGAGCAAGTATAGAAACATCCCTCAATGTCAGATACCCATCTCATCGCTGCAATCGGATCCTGCGTCCCATCAAACTCTGGTGACTTCGTGTTGCTAAACTCCCTGAACAACAACGAGTCACCCCCTTGCGGCCTCGCAGCACGACGGCTGCAGTGGCTGCTGCGACAGCAGCCTCGGAAAGAGCGGCATAACGCTCGTCAAAAGTCTCAATCAGCGTGGTCTTAACAGACCCGAACATCTTTGGTATCTCTGCCTTGATGGCCGCAACCACCTCCTCATGGATGATCCGGCAGATCTCCTCATCACTAGTCTCGCTGCTCTCTGGTATAATTCGTGTCCTCACTATGATCTACCTCTGAAATACAACATACGATATATTAGACATTCATTCGAGCACACTCGCACTCGATAACGCATCCCTCCTTAATCTCTGGCATCCCGAAGATTCTTACTTGAATTGTACACCGCCTCGGTATTTTCAGTAGTACGAGCCCAATACTACTGTCCGCACCGTATCAGTGTACACCCCAAGTCCTCCTCTTTGGATCCCAAGTCCCAAGTACTCTATTATGCATAATCCACTCTCTATAGATCTCTCATAGCTCCTCACTGCTTCCTACTCACTCTTAAGCACCTCATAGTAGCTCACTTTCCCCTAGGCTAAGGCATCACAAATCAGGCCACCCTAGTCCTAATAGGCATACCTAGCCCATTCTAGCAAGAGAATACATCATATCAATCTCATAAACATATAACATAAGGGTATTTTAGGAAATCACCGTTCGGGCGCTGACTGATCGTACACACGTCTCTGCTCTGTATTTCTCTAAAAAAACTTTTACTTCTTTTAGAAAACTTGGTTCTCTTTTGAAAATATTTTCCAAATCCTCAGTTTGAGTTCAAATACTCCCCGAATCCCTCAAACCAAGGCTCTGATACCAACTTGTAACACCGTAAATTTCCAAAACAATTTTTCGCATTTATAAAAACATAATTCATTTGTAAATCATAAAAACATCATTGTTTGAAACTCAATTTATAACATATAACAATCCCAAGATCTCATAGCATAAATATCCCATGTGTGTACTGATCAAGCCGGCACCTTCCCGCGATCCTTACTAGTACCCGAAACACATAACACAAAACACTGTAAGCACAAAGCTTAGTGAGTTCCCCAAAATACCACATATAACACATAGTAGCCACTCGAGGCTATAACTCTGTGGGTCCGTGCACCCAAACTTCGTGAACCCTCAGGTTCTAACTCTGCAAGCACGCACAACATAAAGCACGTAGAAGAATGCAGTGCAACAAATATATATATATATATATATATATATATATACAAAACACTGTATCACATAACTCTATTTACGTACTCAAGGTAAAGTATAGCGAGAAGACTCACCTCGCGTATCTCGGTAAATATCTGTCTCGGAATAAATGTGATCTAGCCTCCGCCTAATCAGACAAAGTAATACACTCATAAATACAACTAAACTCAACCATAAAGGTCAACAAGGTCAACGGTCAACTTTGACCGGACTCGGCGAGTGCACTAGAGCGACTCGACGAGTCTATATGTGTCCACTGTTTCCCTTGGATCCTCTCTTGACACACCGAGTACTTCTCTGACTCGACGAGTTTCACCTGGCGTAAGTCGCGGGGCTATCACGACTCAACTCGCCGAGTCTCAAGAACAACTCGGTGAGTTCCGGCTTGACTCAGTCCCCCTCCCCCCCTCCCTCTCTGACTCTCCCTGACTCACTGAGTCTACCCCTCAACTCGACAAGACCACTCGCTGAGTGGTTACGGGCAAACTTCATGCTACTCGCCGAGTCTATTCTTCAGACTCGGCGAGTCCATGCCATGCGTAAACTCAAATTCACTTCTGAGGTCAGATCTGTTCCATAAAATCATAGATCTGGCCTACCCAAGCATGATAATCACGTAAAGTCTGAACCTTGGTGCTCAAACAACAACTATTTGCTCCTAAATGATGTTTTAGCCCCATCTCTCATAACTCTAGTTCAAAACTCCCATGAATCATCATAAAGCTTTAGGAATAAAGCTTCTCTGGACCTATATGGATCCCATCTCAAGCCTCATCACAAATAGGGACGAAATGGACATCAAATCTAACCAACAAAGGGGTCAAGAAACCGTAAACCCCCATGTTCATTATAACAACAGAAAAGGGAACCAAAATATACCTCCAAAATGATGCTCTGAGCTCCAAATTCGAAGGATGTCCACCTCCCTTGCCTCCTCTTAGCTAGAATCTCCTTTACCTTGCCAAACCAAGCTTCAAAAGTCAATAATGGCCTCTTCTCTCTCCCAAAATGCTCAAAAGCTCTTTAGGGTTTCTCTCTGGGGTTGGTGGCTGCAAATGACGTCCATAAGCCCCTTTAAATAGGTCTCAAACCCTAGAAATTAGGGTTTCATTAAACAACATGGACTCGCCGATTCCACTTTTGGACTCGCCTAGTCCAGATGTGAACCCGCGCACAAAACCGCGATCCCACTCGGCGAGTTTAGAGTCCAACTCCTCGAGTCTCCTCACAATCACCCAAAAATAAAAGTATAAAATAATACCTGGGAATCCGTGGTGTTACACTATAACTCGTCATGGACCCTTCAGTCTCATGCGTCTCAGTGTGGAACCTCCAGTCATGTGTCTCAGTGTGGATGCTTTGGCCTCACAACTCGGGATGGACCCTCCAGTCCTATATCTCAGTGAAGAACCTCCAGTCTCATAGCTCGGTTTGGACCCTTCGGTCCGATCTCAGTAAAACACAGAATAACATAGCATATATCACAAAGATAGAAATGCACAATATCACATAAAATCAATATAAGCACATAGGACCCTCTGGTCAATAACTCAAATCAGACCCTCCGGTCACTCAGTATTACCACTCAGGTAAGTATAGTGAGAAAACTCACCTCGTAAGCAAGCAAGGAAAGTGGATACCCCTCGAACAACTAAATCTATGCCTACACGTAATAAGCATCTCTAATTAACACATAAAGGTCACAACTTTATATAAACTCATGCTAATCCCTCTCTAACTCTTGGGGACAGGTGAAAGACCATTTTACCCCTCCATGGTCCCCATAGTCCCAACCTTGACAAAACCCTAAAGTCAACACAAGTCGACACTCGAGTAAACTGTCTATGTTGACCTGACTTGCCGAGTGCATCTATGTGACTCACCGAGTCCATGTTGTTCCTTAGAACCTCGTGAAAACCCAACTTAACTCTTCGAGTTGTCTCATCAACTCGCTGAGTTACCCTTGTCCAGACTCATCGGGTGAAAACTCTAGCCGACTTGTCGAGTCAGCTCAATGACTCGGCAAGTCTATTTAGTCTATATTCTTATTCTGACATTTTAAGGCAGATCCACCACTCCAAACTCTAGATCTAGTTCCTTAAGGCTCGAATGTCAAGTAAATCTTGGATCTTTACGTTCATGCATGGCATATTTGCTCCATAATGCCAATACAAGCTCCAACAAGGGTTAGATGCACAAGATAGGGTTAGATGCACAAGATATTATCTCTAGCTCAATAAATTTTGGGTCTTTGGACTCACAATGCCTCCTAACATCCAGATCTGAGGTTTCCACCTCAAATCATTCTCAAAGAACTCAAATGACATAACAAGGATGAGAGAAAACCCTAGAAACTCCATAAACCAAGATCTCATAAGGAAATGATTGAGTTTTCATCTTTTTACCTCCAACTGAATCGAAACCCTGATGAACCTCTAGATCCAAAGCCTCCTCTTGATCCAAGCTTCGATGCTCTCCTCTTCTCCTTCAAAAGTGCACTAATAATTACAACATTAGCTTCTCGCTCAAGTGGACAATTATGGTTTCTCTTAAGGATGTAAGGTGACTGGTGAATAGGAAATAAGGGCTTAAGGCCTCTTAAATAGGTCACACACCTGGGGATGTAGGGTTTCCTCACACAATGCTAACTCGACGAGTCGACTCTCTGACTCGTCGAGTTGTTCATTAAACACACGTGACCAATCTAACCCTACTCGACAAGTCGGGCATAAAACTCGTCGAGTCACTCATTGAATCCCAAAAATAAATATATAAATGTAATACCTGAGAGTCATGATGTTACTTTGCCACTCCCAAATCACCTAAAATTTATGTCATCTCCTCGTTTTATATGCTTAATAAACAGGATATGACTTGGGAACACATATCACCTGTAGACGGAAAAGGTCAACCTAGTTTCAAAATGGGATGGGTTCCCAAAACCAATTAATCCCACACTTTGTACCAGAGCAGCTGTTGAGGAATATCATCATACTTCAGTATGTTGATAGTGGCTGTTCCAGGCATATTATATGAGACATCTCTCATATGCATGACATTCATAATTTTTATGGAGAGCATGTGTCCTTTTTGGGAAAGGAAAATGAAAGATCACAAATGGAAATTACATCAATTGCTAAATTCTGATTTGAATTTTCTGACTCTTCTATTCACTATGATAATAATGCTGATTTTAAATCATCCAAAAACCTATTTGTTTTTTTTTCTAAAACCAAGCTCGTGCTTGTAGGATTTCTTAAGATGATTCCTTTTGAAGATTGACAATTTTTTTTTTTTTTTTTGTAAATTTTGTATTCTATTTTTGTTTTTCTTTAGATTTGTTCATATTTTTTCTTTCTCCTCTATGCACAAATTTAGGGGGAGAATTAAAACCAAACAAAAAATCATTAAATTCTAACATTCTAAAAAATGTTTGTTTTTGTTTTTATTTATTTTTCAAAAAAAGCAAAAATCCAATAATATTTAATTGTTTTTTTTAGCGTATTTTAAATTTATTTTCATTCCCAGTTATTTTTATTTTTATTTCTAAAATTTCTTTGTCTTGAAACGTGGATGAGCAAGGCGAAGAGACCTGGAAAGGAATTGACGGACTTTACTCCTCACACTTCTTTCACAAGGAATAGACGCCTTACAGATGAAAACTGTCTAAGTTTATTTATCTCGTTGTTACAAATTGCTCTGGATGTCCGAGCTTAATTGTCTTGGTTAATCCAACGCAGCCGAAAGGCACACACTAACTTTCAATAAGCGAGAGAAGATGGGAACTTTTTATGTTCAAGTCGGTTTTGGCAGTCTCTTCCTACGAACTGTTATATTTAAGGAATTGAAGGCAAGAAATTGTACAAATTGTCATGTCATACCCTCTTAAGACATGTGACACCCTTTATTGGCTGACCATGTTCATTAAACAAGCAATGGTTGGGAGTTACGTCTCCATGTCGGTCTTGTAAGTTCATGTAGCCTAAGAACTGTCATGGCACCAAGGTGATTCATCCAACCGAGAAATAGATATCACTATCCATCCCGCCCTGGGTCTTGAAATTCTTTTTCTCATGCAAAATTGCAGAGACTCAAATGTGTTCTCGGATACATTCTCTAAAGTTAATATATTAGCGGTATTGGCACTAGGGCGATGCACCTCGCACGACACGATTATCATTGAATCTCCCGCAAAGGGCCTTCACCTCGTGTCATGCTAAACTGTGGAAATATGTGTTCGGATACATTTTTCGCAGGAATGGTTTTTTGAGTTATTCCTCATTAACTCTCACTAGCACTAGAATGGTACACTTAAATGAGATTTAGAAACCATTTAACGTCTCGCCAAGGGCCAAGTTAGCTTGTTAAATTGAAAAAACTTTATTGAGATCTTTGATCGAGAATATGTGGGGGCTAACATCAAATATAGCCATGAGTTGTTCTGCGGTACTCAAAAAATCATAGTGTGTTCCTCCGTGTTCACACAGATACTGCGAGTAGTCTCCATCTGACCCAAGCCTGGGTACTTGAACAACTGTAGTGAGAAGGGTTTTTATGAGTCTATGATCCACAGGGACTTTTATTCATGGTTACTTTTCAAGACGCATTTGTGATCGATGAAGAATATTCATTCAAGGAACAGGAAGTGAAGATTATTTTCAGCAAACAACCCCAGAAGCAAGGTGAAGTTGTATTTGAAATTATGTGACGATTTGTGTTGAAGCCTCCTCGATTAATTTGCTGCTATCTATGAACCTGTTGAAGTGATCGAGAAGCATCAAACTGTATGTAATTATCAAGGAAGAAGTTTAAAGCTGAACATGATGATCTTGAAGAACCAATAAAAGAAGTCTCTACGCCTAATGTGTATTAAATGTCAAATTATGAAGGAAGTCCAATTACTAAAGATGGAGTTATTCATGAAGAAGATTCATATCTACATCTTGTAGTCAAGTCATGAAGAGATTGAGGACATAAATTTGTGGACATAAACTTGTGGTTTATACTTTGCTTCTCAAGGATTTAGAGTTCTTGGTTTAGGACCGAAATCACTATGATCTTGGTGGTATGTGGACTGAAATCACCATGTGATTTCGGTGGGCTTAATGATGTTTTCGGTTGGGATGGGCATTAGTATTTAGGTATTAGTATATAATGTTTTATTTTCATCTGTGAATAGAGTTTGTCATTCGGCTTTATCTGATAGAGGTTTAGAGAGCATAAGCAGTTAAAAAATGAAATCGTTTGATCTTATGTACCTGATTATTAATCAATAATAGTGTGCATTGAATATTTTTGTTTGTGTTCTTGATTCGTGTTAATTGTTTTATGTTTATCACATGATTAGGTTTCCACACTAATCTCGTGTTTTAGATTGATACCTAGATAGGGTTTTTACAATTAAATATCATGATTTGAAGAGTTCTGGAAGTTACAAATCATAACATTTCAATTAATCATAAAATAAATTATATAAGTTGAATGGTCATGGGAGTTTCAAACGCATGAGGTTCAAGGAAAAATTATTTCTTTATAAGATATATAGATATAGATAGATAGATACTATAACTAATAGCATCAAATACATGTTGACTAATGCTCTATTTGATAGAAAAGTAGATTGTCTTAACATAAAACAGAAAGACAACATAATGATATATACATGTTAACAAAGTTAATTGCTCTAACTGATAAATAACTTAAATACTGATTTACCAAAAGCTCATGAGAAGTAATTATCAGTCTTACTTCATCATCTTGTGATTCTAAAAAGACCCATAACACATAAAATTAAAAAAAGTTGTCTTACCTATACCTTTACACACATAACCAAATGTGAAGCTTGGTTAATATATAAAACTTTACATGCACCAAATTTGCATTTACTTGCATTTACATTTGGAAAAGTTGCAATTGGTCTCATACATCCAGTGAGCCACTTGCATAACTCTTTAAACTCTACCAATATAATCTATCATTTTGTGTTCAGAAATATGCAATATGCAAGCTACAATGTTCTTATACAAGCTAAACATTTCATTTAACCCATCAATTAAATAACATGTTTTGAAGAGTTTTGGAAATTACAAATCATAACATTTCAATTAATCATAAATTTAATTATATAAGTTCAGTAGTCTTGGGAGTTTAAAATGTAGGAGGTTCAAAGAAAAATTCTCACTTTATAGGATATATAGAAATGTCGAACCCACTAAAGTAGTTAACATGTGGAAGTGAAAAAAACAAGGAGAAGTATTAATAGTGAAAATGTAACTATTCGTACCTCTTCAGTCAAGGATTTCACTTTACATTATTTGTTTATAATACAATATCAGGATTTGGAATTTGATATTAGAAATTATTGAAATGGAACTTCTCTATCTATTGTACTGTGGAATGGTCATCAAACGATGTCTACGATTTCACTTTGGATTATTTGTTGTTTAGACAATATTAGGATTTGAAATTTGATATTAAACTAGTTTTAATACTCAAATATAAAAAGAAAAGGTAAAGCGCTAAATTAAAACAATACATAATAAGTACTTCCAATAGAATGTGAATCCTCCAAGTTTCTATTAAAATTACAATGGATTAATGAATTGGTTACCGAATGGTAATATTACCAATTATATTGGTCGGATTTTGTAGCGTTAACAATTTATGAACTAATACTACAATGATCATGCAATAAGTGAACACTAAATTGATTTTAATATTTTAGGACTATGAATGATATGATCTAACAATTTCTTATCTATGATCAAGACAATCAACCAAGCACTTAGCATGATATGTAATGCTCTCTAACACATATAAAGCCACTAATTAATACCACCTAACCCTAAGATTAGTTTAATCTCTAGATCTAACAACTTAATTATCATGACTAGCTAAATATCAATCTAATGTAATTTGAATGGTCATCTAACTACACATAACTCACAGAATCACATCATATCAATGAGGGTTTATTTACATCTAGTGAATGTAAGTGCTTTTACACTATAATTGGTAAACTAAAGTAGGAAAACATCACGAAAACATTGCTAGACATGGTCAATATGCAAACCGGAGGTGAAATCTCGATGAAAGTAACGCTTGAAGCTTAAATCCTTGCTCCAATCGACTCTCTAGCTTCAAAATTGACCCACAAAGAGTTTATGGATTGCAGCTCAAAGCTGCCAAAGGGTGCACATCGGATAGGGTTGGAAAAATCGTATTTTTATAGTTTTTACGACACAATGACATGGTAGACATCTAACCACGTCGTGGTGATCCGGTTTCCTTGTTACCCACGGATACGTAGGCCGACACATCAATTTTGAGAATTTTCTAGATTACTTATAGGGTGTGACGTGCCTTGGAAAGAGCGTGGTGCACCTAGGAAAGGGTGTGGCACATCATCATTTTGCTTCTCCGGTTTTGCCGATTTTTCGACTGTTTCAACTTCGTTCTCCTTCTTTTGCCTCACATCTCTCATTTTAACTATAATTGAACATTTTAAAGCATATTAAGTATCATGTATTTTAAAATATAACATTTTTAGTCAAATATATTTAGATAATGGCATGAAATATATAGTTAAATAAGGTCATATCAAAATACCCTACACTTATCTTGTGCTTGTCCTAAAGCAAACTACATTGTTATTATGTTATCATATCTTATCTTTTTTCACCAAAATCACATAGAATATCCAAATTTAAGTTCTCAAATTATGTCTCGCCTCAATACATATATTTGTGTCTAAAATCCTCACAATCGTCATAAAAGTGCCCCATTCATTTTGAATAACAATCATTTTTTCATCCCTTTGAGTACAACTTTCAAAAATATTCCTAACCTCAAGGTATTTTTGTTAAAAATTTCAAGCATATATACTATAAATAACCTTGAAATAAAAAAATACAACTGGAATCAAAAGCCTTTGGCATTGTCAATTTCCCTTATTCTTCACTTCTCATGATCCTCATACTTTGCAAGTTCTTATTCACTCAAAAACTTCTGATAAATTTTTTCACAACTTTTTTTCTCTTTTTCATACTTTGCAAGTTCTTATTCACTCAAAAACTCCCATTTTTCTCTAAATTAAAACCCTAAAATAAAAAAAATACTTAAGCATGGAAACTTAACCTCCAACTTTATTGGTAAAAGATATTAGTCTAATGTGCAATGACTACATAAAATTTCCTGTATATTTATATCAGTACACGATGGAAAACTTTTTATTTCCCTCAAACTACACAACTTTACATTTTTGTCTCATGATTTATCTACTGGGAAGCCACAAATATACTAAAAAACATTGGGTCAACTAAAAATTTAAATTTGCATCAAATTATCCCACATAACACTAGCAAACTAGCCATAAAAAAATAATATCAAAGCAAAATTTTTAAATTCACTAGATTTTCTATTTAGACCATTTTTCAAGTCTATTTTTTCCAGTTATTTCAATCTAGCATTTTATCAATAATTTTCAAAATCTAGCATGCTTCTTTTTTCCTTAAACAGATCCCCATACTCTACAAATAAATTATACAATGCCCTCATGATATATAATTACAATTAAAGAAAATAAAATAAAAGAGGGAGATATTGAACGAACTCACCTTGGGTATGTGGTCGCAGGATTCGATTGACTGTCGTGGGTTGCTTATCAATACTAAGCTTGAATATGTCTGCTGGAATACTTATGGAAGTGAACATCCTTCCTGGTATTGGTGGAGTCTTGGAAAATAAATATGAGGTAGACATCCAAACTTTATAGCTAAAAAAGAATCTGAATGGGGAGTTGCCACGTTGTTGGCAAGTAATAGAACACAACATGGTCTTTGGAACTTCAGTCTCGAGAAAATATTTGTCACGTCATGCAATGAATATTTTTGCATTGCGGCCTTCAAATGTAGGGAAAATCAGTTGTGATGTGATGGTAAATCACGTCGCGGGTTAGCTGGCTCGCAGCGCGACATCGTGAATAGTGTAATTCTTAATCGTTAAAAATAATCGACTAATCAGAAGGTAATCATGCTATCGACTAATGTCTCATCTTAGTATCTTCTCATATGCGACATTGATAGCTTCATAGACTCTTCGATTTTACTCTATATCGAATGTGCACCCCAAACTTATTTGTGTGTCAATTTCTTAGTTGAAAATTTCTTGAAAAAAAAAATAAGAATCATCGAAGTCACTTTTATTAAAAAAAATAAACGAAAATTAACAAAAAAAATGTGACCTAGTTTAAACAGTTGAGTTTCCTCCTAGTAAGCACTTCTTTTTATGTGATTCTTGAGTTGTACTCCCAACATAATAAACTTCTAAAAACTTTGTTTCCAATTCATTTGTTGCATTGAATACTCTTTTGGACCAATTCGAACATATGACTCTTTGTTTCGAAATTCAACCAATCGAGCGTGAATGTATAAATTCCCAGAATTTTGACAAGGATTAGAACTAGTTTGACACTAATAAAAAATGGATCGTACATCAGAACTTTCCAAAGACAGAATTGCCAACCCATGCATCGAAACATAAGTTAGAAAAATAGTAGACCGCGATGCGGTAATGATCAAAATGAATCATAATTCCTGTTTTTCATCTTGTTCTTGTTCTTCATACGAGTCATCTGTTAGTAATCTTTCTAGCTCCTCCAAACCTTTTTCTGGATCATGTCCATCATCTTCTACCTCTAGTTCATGTGCCACTTCATCAAGCAAAGCATCAAGAGCATTGAGATTTGGAAAATACATAATAAAAAAAGAACAAAACAATTTATGAAATTTAATCAACAAATAAAAAATACGAACTAAACGCAATTGTTCCCCGAAAACAACGCTAAAACTTTGATGTGTTATTTATGCACTAATTGTAAATTTATAAATCCTATTTATCACATCTAAGCTAATATGCACACTCGGCAATGAACCTCATCATATAGTAGCATAGTTGTGGTAAAAAATGTGTAGAACACTAGTTGAACGAGAATGGATTACATTAAATAATTCAAATGTTATTTAAATTGATAATAGTAAATTAAAAAGGGGGTTTCTGTTTAAAATAATTAAACTAGTTTTAATTCTCAAATAGAACAAACAAAAGTAAGGAGCTAAATTAATACAATAGATAAAAAAAATACTTCCACTAGAATACGAATCCTTCAAGTTTCTGTATGTGATTTGATAGAAGTGCAATGGATTAATCAATTTGTTACAGAATTGTAATATGACTAGTTAAATCTTGGCCGGATTTCCTAGCATTAATATATATGAACTACTATTACAATGATGATGCAACAAGTGAACACTAAATTGATCTTAATATTTTCAGATATTTTCGGACTATGAATGATATGATCTAACAATTTCTTATCTATGATCAAGACAATCAATCAAGTTCTAACCATGATCTCAAATGCTCTCTAACACGATTAAAGTTACTAATTAATACCAACTAACCCTAGGATTAGTTCAATCTTTAAATCTAACAACCTAATGATCATAAATAGTTAAATATCAAGCTAATGTAATTGGATTGGTCATCTAACTACACACAAATTGCAGATAAGTGATAAAAACCATAACTTTAACATGCTAGGCAGTCGATATATCAAACACAAGTAAAAACAAAACTCAACTAATCCTATTAATGAAATCGCAGCATATTAACGAGGGTTTATCTAAATCTAGTGAAATGAAAGGTTTTTACACCCTAATCAATCAACTAAATTAGAAAAATATCACTAAAACATTGGTAGACATGATCATCAACCAAATATGAAGTGAAATCTGGACGCAATTAGTGCTTGGGTGTTAAAATCCTTGCTCCAATCGACTCTATAGCTTTAAAATCGATCCCTAAATGGTTTTTTCAAGTCAAAACAAAGTAAAAGTTGCAGATCAATCTTGCCAGAGGTTGCACACCGATTAGGGTTGGAAAACTCATAGTTTTATAGTTTTTCTAACACCACCGGGTGGTAGACACCTCATCATATTTTTGTTATTGGGTTTCCTTGTTACCCACGAATACGTAGACTGACACGAAAATTTTTGAACTTTTTCTAGATTTGTTATAACGTTCAGTGCGCCTTCAGTGTAGTTTTCCAGTTTCGCCGATTTTTAGTATCTTTCAGCTATATTCTCCTTCTTTTGCATCCCAGCTCCCATTTTTAATTGTAATTGAACATGACAAAGAATATTAAGTATCATATATCTTAAAATATAACATTTTTAATCAAATATATTGCAAAGTCCTAGAAATACTGGTAAAATTTGCATTTTCAAAACACCTAAAATGATACAACCATGTCTTCCAAAACCAAACACATTAAAAATATCATTAACATCAGAGTAAATCAATATAAACAATGCAAAATAAAATAAAGGGGAAGTTGTGTGATCACGCCGAGCCCTTCCCTTTGGAACCCGAGTTACCTGAAACATTTAAAATACAAAACTGTAAGCATAAGGCTTATTGAGTTCCCAAAATGCCACATACCATACGTAACATCAGGCCTCACCCATGTAACGGACCCCGCCAACGTAATTGGCCATGCCCAACATACAAATGGGCTTTTCCCATCACACAATGCAAGAGTTACAAAGATAGATAACATCCGACATAGTACATTACGAAGACTCACTTCAAAATGTAATCAACAAATAACACAGCCAAGAAGTGGGTACTAGAAACTAGCTATCGAATCACACAAGGTAAACCCTTAGTTTACCATCTAAAACTAGCATTATTACTAAAAGTCAATCCTGGTCAAAAGATAACGGTTAAAGTCAAGAACAGTTGACCTCCATGTCTTGTCCATCGTTTGGCTACGTCGTGGGAACTTCTTGATATGACTAAAATAATAAGATCGACATATTCAAATAAGGGAAAAGAATAAAACACAAAGAATGGAGATCGAAGTTGTTCTGAATGATTAAAAAGCATTGTCATAGAAGAGCTCGACTAAGAACTACTACAGTAAAAGCAGTGTAGGGTTACAAGATTATCGATAAAGAACACAGTGCATGCATGCACTATTTATACTCTAACCCTAGCATAATAAAGAACCGGATGGACATGCCCAACCCGTTACAAATGGACTATATTAAACAATACAAAATTGTCACAACACAATATAGCCCCAACAATCTCCCTATTTGTGTCAATAACGAAGGTAGATCTTTATTGTTGTTGGCGTCTCTAAAAACTAAAATATTACAGCATGATGCTCAGGAGTGTCTTGCGAACTTTGATATACCAAAGGATCATTTCAGAGAAACATTTCTTGTCTCTGACACTGATTGCTTTGCATTTATTCATAATCTCGATAATGAATTCAAGGCATGATGTGGAGAAAAGATGCTTATCAGGCAGATGGAAGCAAGCTTTGTGAAAATCAGCATCAGGACTTTCTTGGATTTGAAATTCCATACACCATCCATCCTTTTGTATTCTACCTAGGTTCATTTTGTCAAAAGGTTTGGTAGCATCATTGGGCAACACGGTTGGCTTCCTTCGTAGTACTGCAACAATTTCATCATCCATTTTCTTAACCTCCATGATGTACAAGACGATTATCCTATTAAGATGTGCAACAATGAGTTCGAAGTTATTTTCATCTCTCAACAACAAATGAAGCAATGAAATCCAATTGTACAGGTTCAAGCATGGTAGAGCTGCAAGAGTAAACTCGTGCACCTGACTCATAGCTCCTTTTGCAACTTTGAAACGAGAGTTCTTGATAAGATTTCATGTGCTTTTGATTTTAATAGGGCTAGAAACCTTTATAACTGTAATCTTCTTGGAGCCCCAGGTTTCGTACTAAGACTTCATGTGCTTTAGGTAGAAAGAAAAGATCATTTGATTAGCAAATGAATCAGAGGGAGGAACATTTGCAACTTTGTCAAAACAGAAAAATTGGAATGCCTTCAGAGTTATTAGTAGATCAAGCTGTGAATCCGGACAGTTTTGCAATTCGAATGATCCAACAGTCTCTAGCCAATAAAGGTTTAGATTTCGATGGCTTTGTTTAGAATTCGCTCCAGTGTCCACAGAGGAAAGATAGTTTTCTGAGCTTTCAAGGTATCCTCTGCTTCACGAGATGCCTTCTCTTTTTCTACAGTTTCTTTAGCAACTTGAACATTTTCATCAAGTTCAGCATCGTGAGATTTTCGCTTTAGTTTCGCATCATCACCCTCTTCTTCATCACTAACATCATCAACAATCTTCTCTTTTATTTTTGATCCCGAAGATACATTCGGATCATTGGATTTGGATTTCTGCTTATTTTCATCATCACCACCAGAAGTTCCTGTTCCTGCACCAGACGTTCTCGCAAGGTCTCCCCCTTATTTTGGATTAAAGGATTAAGAAACACATGTAATCATGTTGAGCATTTAGAAGATGGGATTGAATTTCTTGGCTAGATGCTGGCGAATAGAGACTATAAGGAGAGAATCACGAGTCTCGAGTAAATCATGCAAATCAAAATTTACATCACCTACGCAACTTTTGATGACATCCTTTTCAGATTTTAGCTCGTCAATCTGCTGATTCGCAAATGAAAGGATCACATACATAACCTTTAACTTCTCTGTTTTCACTTCAAGCTCATCCACAATTCTATTCTTTGTTGCCATATCTTCTAGTAGTTTCTCGATCTTTGAGGATATGGAAGTTAGAAACTCGTTATTATCAGTTTGAATTTTGGTGCGAATCTTCTTAAGAGAAACTTTCTATGTTTGAAGAGTAGTTCCAAGACTAGAGATCACTTGATTTACTTTGGCAGTGTTGGTCTCAAAAGAAGTTTGAAATTTGCTGATGAAAATTTGAATGTTAGAAACTAGTTTATCGACTTTTTCAGTTGTTTCCTGTCAGATGGTTAATGAATCGTCAATAGCTTTATTTTCTTTTTCAAGCTTCACGACATGCTCCTTTGTCATTGTCTCGAGTACAAATGTGTGGGTTGCAATAGAGTAATCTGATCTGGAGGTGGATTTGGATGACTCAAACAATGAATCCATCTTTTGTTGAAGAATCTTGAACTATCGGGTTTTCATGGGATCATCATCATCGCTAGACTGTTGGACATTCAAAGGACTGTAATGAATGTTTTCCAAGTCATCATGATCATCACTGAACATAGTTTCCGGATCATTTGATCACAGTGGTGATATGGGCGTGAAGACGACACCAAAAGATACAACCGAATCACCTACCCTCGTATCAAATACATTAACATTTAGTGGTGGTATTGTAGTGGTTGTTGTGTACGTTGATGTGGAATCTGTGAATAACGGAGTTGATTGCGAAACAAATACCTGTGGTTGCAAAACTCCCACATAAACTATGAGACATGGAGAGATCGTGATCGGAGCAGTTGAAGTAGCAGTGGGTGAAGGAGGAGTGGAATAATGGAAAAAGTCATCTGTAATGGGAATAGGAGTATGCATGGTGAAAGTTACCTCAACATTCGTAGTCATTGGCTCCGAGACCATAGGATGCGAAGTTGCAACTATGTCTTCTTGTTCTTGCTAGACTTTCTCTGGAATGAGAACGCCAGAGATTGTACTGGACACCACATCCTCCTCATCGCTCGAAGTCGGTCTTCTTTTCCTGCGAGTGGCTCACTTCTTTTTCTTTGGAGTTTTAGCAGGTTCAGTGGGTTCACCCTTTGTTTTCCATTTTCACCCTTTCTTTGGATTATCAGCCTCCTCAAGAACTTTTTACATCGCAGAGGCTACATGATGAAGACTAGAAGCTGGTTGTCTATGGTAAGCATTGATTACTTCGTTTTTAGCCAGTACATTATGAAACATTGATTAAGGAATTGAGACAATAAATGTGAATGTCGAACTATCATCCAGAATAAAGTTTGAAGTGTGAAATATAGGAATAGAGACAACACTTGAACCTTTGAGCATTGGATATGGAGGTGATTTATGGCCTATAAACAACAATGGACCAAAATCGAGCATAAGAAATTTTCGTGTGCCTCGTGACATAAAGTTTACTCTAGACAAGTTGAGCCTAAAGAACTGATCAATAGTCCAGATTAACCCCTGAATAAACACCAAACATAATTGTAAGGAACTCATGAAGAGTAAAGTAGATAAACCATCCACATAGGAGGAAGGTTAGGCTTCTTGAACTTGAAGACGACAGCTAGATATTCACAATAGCCCATATTGTAGAACATCTCCAGAATAGCAGAGTTGGAGATGGTTTCAGGATCAAACAAATCGTGACCTTGAGAAAGCCCTAGCATGCAATAAAACCTGGTCCTGGTAATGTTGGTCTTCTGGTTGTCAATTTTATAAATGATATGTTCTTCCCCTTCTTGATAGCTAGTAGTAGAATACGCCTTGGAATGATGAAGCAAGGGAACAACCACATACATGGTAAGCGCTCGTGCCAGTGGAGAATGGCGAAGACATTGGATGAGAGGCTGAATAAATGCGTCATACTTCGATGGATCAAGATCAAGAATTAGGTTTTGGGTGGCCTTGATACCCATCAAACTTGATGAAGTTGTCTGATCAGTAGAAGAGGGAGTGTCGATGAAGTTGCTATTGAATTGGTTGGAGAAGATGATGAATAGTGCTCGAGAGAAAATAGGTTTTCTTAGCCAGAGAATCAAGAGCTTTGAAAGTGGTAATAGGTAATGAGGTGTCGAAATCTTTTTATACATCAGTACAGGTGAGAGAAAATCAGTGATTTGTGCTCATTAGCCTGAAAAAGTGTCTGAAAAGGCGTGACAAGTTGGCTTGTGTCTGTCATGCGTCAGGCGGCGTAAATGACATCGTGATGTTAGGAAAATTTTGAAATTGTCACACGCCATCATCACAATCTTATCCCTTATGATTTTATGTTTCATATGTACCCTTTCGTAATAAATAAACGCCTTCTCTGATCTACCCATTTATATCTGATCGGCATTGCCTATTCTCCGAATCTGAAAGTAACTAATAGAACTACAAACCAGAATTTTTGAAAATCACAAGGATTTTCATGCAAGAGTGTGCCAAAGATAAAGAAATAAATCAAGTTATCTAAGGGATTCGAGTGATGTCTATAAGACATAGAATAGTTGGATTCCGGGCAACGACCTCTTCCTTCTAAGTCAAGAAAGAGTCGTGAGTGTCTTTGTGGTTTCCTGTTGAATTACGATCATCTGTTTGTTGAAAAACAGTGAAAGGATTCTACTTATAAGGCTTAATGGGTGGCTTCATCTTCAACCAAACTCCGAAACTTAATATAAGTCTGAACGTTCGGAAGAAGTACTTATCTGACCTATGTAGCCATAAGAACAAGTACGCTTTGGATAAATTTAAGTGGCTGGATAACTATAGAAATCTCAATAAAAATGAAAAAAGGATCTTATGGGAACAAACATCTTAGGTCTAGAATATTTCATTAAGATCTCGCAAAAATAAAAATAGATTTCAAGGTTCGAACCAGAAATGTCAAGTTTCATCAATTCCATGGTCATTAATCTAGAACATATAAATTGTTCACCGTCAATTCGTAAATATGTGTTGGATTTTCGATTTCACTCACTTCATAGTGTTAATGAATTTAAGATCATAAACACAGAAGTTGTGTAAATATAAAGCTCAGTGGAAATATCTAAGAGTCTCAAGGTTTACAATCATGGAAGCGAAAGTGATGGAGAAATTTTGGGAGGTGGTTCCACAGATGAATGTACCTCTGCTATACGAAATAATGACCAAGCAGTCAACTCTTAATTCAATATGAGAAAGTTTGGGAAGAAACGATTGGTATTATCGATTCATTAAGCTTCGAACATAGAGTCTCAGATGCTTCAGACAACATGCAACAACATGTTTCTAGGGACATTTAACTGGTGTAAAGATTTGGAATTTTATACCCGCCCTATCGTTCGTAATTGAGAGTGTCATGATGTGTTCCTTCAATCCTACACAATTATTTATATCTTTGGTATTTTTTATATATATTTTTCTATTTTTAGGAAAAGAAATAAAACAGAAAATGAAGAAAATATTTTTGTAATCTTTTTGATTCTCTGAAAAAGAAATAAAAACATAAATAAGGAAACTATTTTTGAGTTTTGGTTTTTTCTGAAAAAGAAATAAAAACAAAAACAAATAAAATATTTTTGGATTTTTTATTTTAAAAACAAAAACATAGATAAAGAAAATACAAGTGTACAAAGACCGAATAAAATATAATATACAAAGGATACATGAACCTCTGAACCTCCGAATGAACAATGGGCTGCGAGCTGCTTCGAGCGTTCGAAACAATTCGTAGCGTAAAATATATTCCAAATCACTCCAAGTCTTCGAATCAATTCGTAGTTCATCAAATAAATTATGAGTGCGAAGGTTGTTTCATAACCGATTTTTCTTTAATCATTCCTAAGCCTTCAAGTATTCTATTAAAGGTTTGTTCTAGTAAGGCCTTTGTGAAGATATCAGTCAGCTGATCCGCAGATCTAACAAAGTGAATTTCAAAATTTCCATCTTCCACAAAATCCTTAATAAAGTGATACCTCAGTGCAATATGTTTGGTCTTCGAATACTGTAATGGGTTGTGGCAAATGCGAATTGCACTTTCGAAATCGTAGTATAAGGGTATTCTTTTCATGTTAATGCCATAGTCCCTTAACTTACTTTGAATCCATATCACCTGCGAGGTATAGGAGGCAGCTACTCTATATTCAGGTTTGACCATTGATATGGAGACGCATGTCTATTTATTTGATTGCCAATTGACGCCATCAAGAAATTGACATCCTCCAGTTGTACTTTTGCGATTAAGACTGCAACCTCCGAGATAAGCATCAAAGATTGCTTTCATAAAGAACCCAAAACTAGATGGGTACCAAATTCCGAGCGAGGTTGTTCATTTTAGATATATGAAAATTTTCTTAACTACAGTCATGTAGGGTTGTCGAGGGTTTGCTTGAAACCTAGCACAATAGCAAACAGAAAACATGATTTTTGGATGACTAGCAGTTAGATACATCAATAAACCTATAATTCGATGATATAGAGTCATATCAGCAGTTGGTTTGTCTAGAGACGGAGTTAGTTTCATTCTGAATGCCATTGGAACCTTCACCTTCACATCTCCCACCATTCCAAACTTCAAAAGTAAGGTCTTTGTATAAGACTCCTGGTTGATAAAGATTCCATCCCGACTCTATCTTATATGCAAATCAAGGAAAAGGTTAATCGGACTCATTGAGCTCATCTCAAACTTAGTCTCCATCAACTTTCAGAACTTATCAGTTAATCTAGGATTAGTAGATCCGAAGATGATATCATCAACGTAGATTTGGACGATCATCATATGGTCACCATCTTTCTTCCGAAAGAAGGTTGGGTCGACCGAGCCTTGTTTAAATTTGGATTTTTTTAAGAATTCAGTAAGGTTTCATACTAGGATTATTGGAGCTTGCTTCAGACCATACGTTGCTTTGTCCGGAATGTAACAATGCTTCAGATATTTTTCGTTTATGAACCCAGGTGGTTGTGCCACATTGTTTGTTTCTTCTAATTCCCCATTCAAAAATGCACACTTGGCATCCATTTGATAGAGTTCAAACTTCTTATGAGCCGCATACGACAGAAAGATGCGAACAGATTCCAGCCTTGCAACTAGTGTGAACGTTTCTTCGTAATCAATGCCTTCTTCTTGGCATTATCCATTGACTACTAACCGAGCCTTGTTTCGTATCACATTCCCCTTGTTGAGATATAAACACTCTTTGATCGATTAGATCTTTGCAACAGGTAGATAATGAAAGTAAAATAATGAAGCAATACTCAAGAATGGATTTGAATGTGTTGAATGATTAGAACGTTCAATCCTCAGCATAGCTCGATAAAGAACTTCCGCTGTAGAGGATTCTAGGGTTACAAATGAGATCTTCTTAATTACACGTAAAAACCAACGATCTATCAGTTCTCAAAAAGATGCATGCAAGCATCTATTAATACACAAACCCTAGTAAAATAAGATACGGATAGACAGGCCCATGCCGTATACAAGATGGGCTAGGAAGTGAGCCCAAGACGCAACATCAAGTACCCAACAATCTCCCCCTTTGCGTCAATTGGGGCGAGACCTCACTCCAGCTTGCTTACCCCCACGGCACTGGCTTTCTTTACGGTCTTGAACACGCAGGGGATGATAGCAAGAAGTGTTTTTCGGAAGTGAATGTACCAATTTATCATATCATTGAAGTACTTTTTATCACTGTCCGAGTTCTGCTTGCCCCGATTGATGATACCCAAAACATGCTCCAAACAGGTAGTGGTGTAAAGATATTTGTCAGCCAAAGCAAAAAGGCATTTCTGACCTTCTGCCCTGGTGAACATGACTAAGTTCTATTTCGGATCAATCTTTCCCATCTTCATTCGGTTTATATCGCTTGCAGAACCGACTGGAGTGATGATGGGCTTCTTCCTCAGAACATTAGCAACCTCTTGATCAAGCTTAGCCACCTCCAAAATATAGCAAACTAACATTCTCTTGAAATGGTCTATGATCGGACCATATTCTGCTTCATTGACAAGAAGAATGTTGTGCAAGACAATCCAATCATGAGGGTTTAGGTTGGGAAGATCATCCAGAGAGATGGAATGCTCGGATTTGTCAGATCCCCTCAAGACCTTGAATCTAACATTAACGAAATTGCCTTCACGAACAGGTTTGAGAACCCGAACGTTGGTATATGAGCGAATTCATGGAAGATAAAGGCCTTTCGGGTCAGGGGCATGTCGAACTGGGAATCGACCGAATTGACACGGTCTAAGGAGATGATCGGTTCTAACCAAAGAGTGCAAGGGGACTCAATGGCTTCTTTGATAAGCACTTCAAGAGTCCAAGGAGGAAATAAAGTTTTCCTGCTTTCAAGGAGATCATGAGCCTCCTTTATCTTCCTCTCCTTGGCCTCGGCTTCCCTGACGATGCGAGCATTTTCATCCAGCTATCTCTCTCTGGTCTGTTTCCTGACTAAGCTGACAATCGGTTCTTGATCATCACTTTCATCACTGTCGTCAACAATTTGTTTGGCTTTGGTTTGAGCACTCAAACCTGATGAAGGAACAGGTGTTGATTTGGGGGCTTTCGGAGGGACAAGTGATGAAAATGGAAGTGATTGAGCTTTGGAACTTGGAGGGGGTTTTGGTTGAGTTGTGGACTTCTTTTCTCCCCCTTGTTTCGGATGGTCCTCCTACTCAGGAATGCCTTAAATACGGCTAAGCAGGGCAAGAGCAGGAGCGAGCTTCTCTGCAAGAGAACGCCTCACCGAATAGTTAAGAATCGGATCATGGGCTTCGATAATATTAGACAAAGCTCTGTGGACATCAAAAACACAACTCCTGACCACAGCTTTCTCAGACCGAAGAGAATCGATCTCCTTCTCGTCTTGGGAGAGCTGATGAGTTTCCAGAGTAAGCTCGGAAGACTTTCGAGCAAGCTCTTCCTTTGTGGTGGATTCGGCGGCAAGAGTGGCTTGGAAGGAAAGAAGACGATCCACAACCGAAGACTGAAAAGATTGATTGTATTCTTTGAGGTTCTGGCAGAAGCTGGCAAATTGGTCTTTTTCAGTTTCGAAGGAATGGACCAGCTTCTCCACAACGGTGCGGATCTTCTTAGTGTTTGTTTCTGATGCCACCTGCAAAGACTCCAGCCAGATCTGGGCGTCTTGAAATAGTTTTTCGACTTTTTCGGTCGCAACAGCACTAGCCTTCGTGGATTTATCAATAGCAGCAACAACTGAGCTGATGGAGGCTTCGTGTGCTTTGGAGAGAGATTCCACCATCCCCTGAATAGCACCCTCCAAAAAGTGAGATGTTGAGGAAGAGGAAGAAACCACAAGATTTTCAATCTTCTCGTGGAGTTCCTTGATGTGCTTTTTAGTAACTGGAGGATCATCATCATCATCACTTTGAAGTTGGTAGGGGCTGTAGTAGATGGAATCAAAAACGGTATCCTCCCCTCCCAAAAAGGTTTCGGTTTCAGCAGATGGAGTAGAAGATAAGGGTGTGGTGGGTGGTTCGGTAGTGGTAGTGGGTTCGGGAACGGAAGTGGGTTCAGGTTGTGAAGTTGGAACCCCCATATCAGATACGTTGGTTGGAACCTCACTAGTGGTAGTTTTGGTGGCTTCTGTGAAAAGTGGTGAGGGAATGGAAGTTGTTGTGGTTGGAAGAGAAGTAGAGGTAGTTATGGGGGGAATAGAAATATGGTTAGATATGGAGGGAATGGAAATGGAGGAGGTTATGATGGGAATGGAAGAGGTGGTTGTAGGAGAAGGGGAAGGAGGTTTTGATGAAACATGTACCTCATGAGTAGGCGAGTGAGGAGGAGTTTCGCCTCTAGCCGACTCATCTGAGTCAGAATGGTTCTCTTCTGAATCGCTGGAGGAAGAAGAGAGAATAAGCTTCCTCTTCGGTTGTACTTTCTTCTTCTTCGCTGGTGGGGAAAGATTTGTTTGTGAGGGTTTTCGCTTCTTAGGAGAAGGACCCTTTGCCCCCTTTGCTGCTTTCTTGATCTTCCCTTTCTCGGGTTTCTTCCCTCTAGCAGCAGGTTTATCTGCATCATTAATGGACTGAACCATTTCTGCAGAAAGTTCCCTTGGACCTGAAGGACGAAAGTCCTTGTAGGCCTTCATTATTACGCTCTCCTTGGACACCCCAGCGGAGATAGAATCCAGAATGGATCCGACAAAAGAAAACTTAGTCGGATCGGTAACAATGATCTTGGTGGTGTGGAAGACACTGATGGTGGAGAGAAGGGAACTTGCAACAGTTGGAACAAGAAGCTTATCCATGGCCCACTTGGTGAAGAGCGTCCAAAATATGGCGTAGGACACCTCAGTGTGTCGAGAGGAGGAGGCTACGCTCTGAATGAGTTGCTGCCAGAGAACCGAGCCATAGTCGAGGTTGAGGCCGTGATAGAGACCATAGAGAATGGTCATGAACAACTTGCTGGCCCCATCAGAACCAGAACTGCGCTCGGAGAGCCCTTTGAACAGAATGGTGAAGAAACCATTCCATGGAGGAGGGAGACAAGACTTCTTGAACTTAGTGACCGTCTTGAGAATCTCCGTGTAGCCCATGTTGTAGAACATCAAAAATAATTGTCCTACGGTGATGGAATCGGGATTAACCCTAGATTCATCTGCTTCAAAACCTAGGAGCCAACAGAATCGTTGTTTGGAGATGGAGGTCTTGTGAGAAAGAAGATCAAAGTAGATGCGATCCACTGATCTATCATAATGGGCTGTGGAGAAGACCTGGGAAAGGCATTCCATGGGCACAACCTCGACCTTGGAAAGAGCGAGCACCAATGGAGAGTATTTGAAACACTCCACCATGGGATACATATAATTCTCGTAAGCTTTAGGGTTTAAATCGATCACCAGGTTTTGTTGAGCGCGGATAGGAAGAATGTTGGTGTGGGAAGAGGTTTCCTGAACAGATGAAGAATCCGCCATTGTTGAATGTAGAAGATGATGAACAGTAAAGTAGAAGTTGCCTGATTTTGCTCGTTTGAGTTTTGATTGTGGTAAGATTGGAATGAAGCAGATGTGTTCCTTTTATACTATGGGTAGAGGAGAGAGAAAGATCATCTCCCTAATCTTCTTGATACATGAAACGGTTTCGGATTTGACAGAAGCGTGACGATTGGCACCCCCGATGATTACGCTTGAGAGAGAAGAACTGTTCCATTTTGCACGTGTGCCCGTCACCTCACTATTGAGGCTGTTACTCTGTTGGCTGAGTCAGCATCTTATATGTTTAATAGCTGTCATCCAAACATAAGATTATCTTGGAACCGAACGAGATTTTTGGAAAATCAAAGATTTTCGTGCATAGAGTGTGAAAGATAAGGAAATAAAGCGAGATATATGTGGGAATTTGTGATGTCAATATAGACACAAAACAGTTGATCCCGGGCACGAATCATTTTCTTCAAGGTCAAGAGAGACCTTAAAGTGTTTGTATGGATTCCCGTTGAATTACGATCAATCACTTTCTAAGAAGTGTTGAAAGGAATCTTTTTATAAGACTTAAAAGGGTAGCTTTCGCTTCAGTTTAGAATTCCGGACCTTGACATAAGACCGAGACTAAATGAAGTACTTGTGAGACCGATGTGGTCTGATGAACAAGTAGGCTGGATTATATATATATATATATATATATATATATATATATATATATATATATATATATATATATATATATATATATATATAGTGACTTATTGAAGATGTGTGATGGTGAAATCTCAAAAAAAAAAAATTAACTGGATTCTAAGGGAAGAAATGCTAGGTAAATAACAATTTCATAAGAATCGCACAACCAAAAAGAGATTTCATGTTTACCATCAATTCATGTTAGGTATTGGATTTTGGGTTTCACTAAGCACGTAGTGACACGAGGCTTACATCATAAACACAAAGATTGTGTAACCATAAACCTCAGTGGTTATTTCTGAGAGTCTCAAGGGTTACGATATGGGACCGAAATATGATGGAGAAAAGTATTGAGGTGGTGAAGAGAAACGATAGTACCTCTGCTGAAAATAGTGACCAAGCAGTAAACTCTTAACCCATATGAGAAAAGAGTAAGGTAGCTCAGGATTAGAATAAATGGAGCAGCCTTATTGGGAAGACCAGGTTTGTACATACCTAGTCATTAAGGCTTTTATTCAAAATCAGTTGAGGCTTTGGACAAAATGCAGCAGCTTGCTTCTAGGGACGCTTAACTAGTTAGAATTATGAAGGTAGCTTTTACAGCGGAAGTTCATCATCGAGCTCTACTAAAGCTTTTACAGAGAAGTATCCTTTACAGCGGAAGTTCTTTATCGAGCTCTGCTAAGGACTTGTTATATCTCCGACTTCTTGTATTTTCTCGATCAAGTGGCGTTACGAATCATAAAGTTTGGGTTGTTACATGATATTTTTTGATGGCTTATATCATTAGCTTATTTGAAGATCATTGTGACTTGGAGGGGGAGCTCTTCAAAGACAATAAGTGATTCGGTTTCTTTGTTTTGAAATGGGTTTTTATGGCAGGTTTGGTTTTCATGAAGATTCTTTGGGATTACATTCGAAAATGAAGTCTAAAGACATTACTTCAGTGTTTGATTTATATATCCTAGAGCCCGTGTTTGAAGACTATTGAAGAATCAAGGTTCGTGGATTGCTTCATATATTCCTCGTTGCAGATCTTTTTATTTGTTAGATGCTTGTTTTGGAAGTTAAAACATTGTCATCCATTCCATACTTTGAGGGGGAGATTGTAGGGTTTCAAAGCACTCCATGGATGATGACAATGGGCCCCTTTGATGAATCTAGTTTAAAAGCCCAAGAGTTGTCTTTCCCTATAAATAGTCATGTGTTATTCATTATTAGGGTTAAGAGTTAGGCAAAATGTAGCCGCCACGTTGTGAGGTTTCTTGTAGAGTTAGATTCTTATTTCTTAAGTGTAATTTGTTCCTCACAATTCAATAAATCGAGTGATCATTCGACCTAATCTTCATATTTGTGTTGTTCTTATTTTCCACATCTTGTTCATCAAATCACAATTAGGGTTTTAATCCCAACACCCCTCTTTTTCAAGCTTATTATGAAATACCCATTTTAATCCTACAATAGATACATCGTTCGGAGTTGGAATAAGTCTCTAAACCTTCTTCCATTCAAACTCATTGAGCTCCTCCTGCATTGCTTGCACCCAATTAGGATGATCAAGAGCAATCTTAACATTATTGGGTTCAAATTTGGAGATAAACGAATTGAACATGAAAAATTCCACTTTGGAAAATAATGGAGTCTGCTTCACCTTCTGTTGTGCTCTCGTAAGAAATCCTGAAGACACTTCTTCGATTAATTGCTTTTTTAGGATGGTCTCTAGCCCACTTTGTTACTGGAAGGTAATTTGGATCGTAGGATGGATCTAGTTCAACATTCACTTCTTCAAATTCTAACAGAGTATCCGAATCATCATTTGTATTCGCATTCCCTCCCCCCCCCTCAAATGATGGATTTGGCTCTACATTTGGACATGAATTTTCCCCCTGTAATGGAGGATCTAAGCTGATTTCAGGGACTTCATCCTCCCCCCCCCCCCTTTGAATGGGTGTGTTAGATGAGGAGGTTAAGGTGAAACCCTCCCCAGAGGTGGAGTATTCGCAGCTTGTGGTTGAGACGAAATGTCAGAGCCTTTCGGAGTGGGTGCTCATTTTCAATATCTTCCATAGACTCATCAATAACCTTTTTAAGCTCATCCTCCTTGTTATTTGTTGCGTTGGATTCCAAGGAGATCGCCTTCTCTAGCTCATCAAATAGATTTAGAAATTCCTCATAAATATTAGAAAGAGCAATTGTCATTGGATTGGTTGTGGGAAAATTTTCCTATGATTGAGAGTCAGTCTTCTGATACTTCTTTAAATAATTGTTATCAAAAGTGACATAATATGTCTCTTCTATTTGTCTTGTCTTTTTGTTGAGAACCCTATATGCCCTCAAAGTCAGAGAGTACCCTAAGAATAGTCCTTCATCTGATTTCACATCAAATTAATTTGCTGCACCCTTGAATTGAATAGAAAACACCTAGAGCCACAGACATGAAAGAACTTAACATTAGGTTTCTTTTATTAAGAATTTCATAAGGGATAAGGTTGAATTTTTTTAAGGGGAGATCAATTTTGGGTAAAACATGTTATGCCAATAGTTTTTGACCATAAGTAAAGTGGTAGGCTCGCAAACAAAAGCATGGTCCTTGCAGCTTTGCACAAAGAACGATTTCATCTTTCAACAACCCCATTTTGTTGTAAAGTGTAAGGAGCTAAGAAGTTGTGAGCAACTCCCTTTTCAGTCAGGAATTCTTCAAATTCTTGTTTTTTGAACTCTGAATCATTTTCACTGTGAACGTTCCGGACAAGCTTTCGCAGTTGAAGCTCAATCATCTTGATAAAGTTCTTAAGCTTGAAAGTGGCTTCAGATTTATGCTTAAGAAAATAAACCCCTGTAAATCTAGAAAAATTGTCAATAATAACTAAAATGTACTTATTACCACCAATCCTTTCTATAACAGATGGACCACATAGATATGTATGTAAAAGATTAAGTGGCTCGATGACTTTGGTGATTATGATTATTGAGTGACTTTTCCTGATTTGCTTCCCTAGTTCGCAGACCACATAGAGATGATCCTTCTACAACTTCAGCAATGGGAGCCCTCACACATGATCACCAATTACAAGTTTGTTGATGTATTTGAAATTGAGATATGAGAGCCTTCGGTGCCAAAGCCAACTATCATCCGAGATGCTTTTATAAGAAGGCAGATGGTTGGCTTTCCTTTGATGGGATTTAGATTTAGTGGATATATCTCACCTTTTCACTTGGATTTCAGCAGCACTGTTGTGGATTTCTTGATGATTATCTCAGATCCCTGATCGTCGAACGACACTTTCAAACCTGTACCTACAACCATTTGAGATACACTAATTATGTTATGTTGCAAGCCTTCCACACAGGCTACCTTTCAAATAGAGAATTCCCTATTCGTAATCTTTCCATAGCCTTAATTTCCCCAAGAGAGTTATTTCCATTATTGACTCTGTTTCCATCCTTTAGTGATCTAAACTCTCTCAACTCTTTCTTCCTTCATGTCATGTAATGCGAGCAGCCACTATTAATGTACCATTCGGAGTTAAACAGCTCGTCATGAATCACCTACAAAAATCAAAGAGATTTAGGAACCCAAAGTTGTTTAGATCCATGTGAGGTTTTCATAGTAACAGGAAAAGTAATTGCTTCATCAACCAAGTAAGATTGTTTAACCAATGTTGAATTCTATCATTTTTTGTTTTTAAAGACAACGATCCTTTTGTCTTTTGAGTTCTTTTCTTGAAAAGAAAATATTCTTTGCTTGTCACTCATTTGTTGCATTTTAGCCTTTTTCTCAACCTTCTTTTCCTCCTTTTTAAAGTGAGTTTTAGACTTCTATAAGGGATTTTAGACTCCGAAACTACCTTTCCTTTTCCCTTAACATCTTTCGATGTGTTGGCAGATTGTGAAATATTAGATTTAGAAGGAAAATTAGGTTTTCACATATCTATAGGTTTCGATTGTTTTGAAAACAATGATTTGTGAAAAGCTTTTGTTTCTGAAACCTATGGATGGTTAGAGTGAAGTTTTGAAAAACTTTCAGTATTCGAATTTGAAGAGACATTCGAAGTAAGTTTTGCAGATCTTTCTCGATAAACAAAGTTGGGATTCCTGGATTGCCAAAAATGATTTCTTTCTCTAAAAATTTTATTATATCTAGCAATTCTTTGCCGTTTCTGAGCATCAAATTTCTCAACAAACTTATGAAGATAAGCCCTAGGTTTCTTCCATTTAACAAGGTTTTCAGACTTTTCAGATGACATATCAGTAGGAACCTTTTTGGTTCTACTTGGACTTCCTTTTTCGTAGCTAGAATTGGCATTATTCAAAGGTTCTGCCACATATCTTCCCTTTTTCACTTGCGTTATCAATAGGGGAAGACCAAAAATATTTGTCGCACACGTCAGTGTTGTCTTCTTCTACAAGGGACGATAGTTCTCTGGTTTGATTGTTGTTAAGTTCGGATGTTGTATAACCATGTTTCAGAATAGTTTGAAACTTCGGGAAAACAATTGCCTTTTCTTTTTAGACTTTTGAACCATTTTTAGAAATGTGAACATATTCAACTGAGTTTTCAGAAATCAATTTTTTTCGTGGGTTCGGATTCAGTTTTAACAAATTATAAAAATTCAACCTCTTCCTCCACTGAAATCTGACGTGTGTCACTGTCATTATCGAATTCAGATACATTTTCAACGTTAAGTGTATATTCTAAACTAAATTTAGTGCTTAGAGAGTCAAACTTCTGTACAATATCATATTTAATATGTTCTTTATCTTTTTCACTCAAAAGTTGTTCTAACATTTCTTTATTATCTTTGGACTATATGTAAGCTTTGATTTTGTCTAGTCCAACTCTGTAAGCATTAGAGACATTGTTAGAAAAGACAATGGATTGACACCTATAACAGTCTGCATTGATTTTGTCCTCTTTCAATTCGAGATAGGGAAAAATCATTTTATGACTTTTTCTTCCCTATTTCATAGTCAATGTGTAGCTGAGTGATATTAGAATAAAGATGTTCAGCAATTAAACAAAAAATATTTCATGGTTTCAAAAGCCCTAAATTGTCTCCTTGCGAATAAATTAAATCATCCCTAGACCTAGGCAACTCCAAATCTAGCTTCTCAATCCACACCCTCCTTTCTTCACTTTTTGATCTAACCCTGCTGATTTGATCAGTTAAGTTAGTATTACATGAACAAGTTCTCTTTAAACTATCACTTAAACTAGAGACTGTGAATTTTAAATCATCTAATTTACTTTCATACCTAGAGATAAGAATAGTTAGAGATTCTAGAATAGAATTTACCTTGCTTATCATCCTCTCACATTCGCTGATTTGCTCTGTGATGGGTTTTGCGGCGAAGCAATTGTCCAAAGTATATCCCCTTTCTCCGAAACATCATTGCTGACCATGAGGCGTTTTCCCTTGTACTCCAAAACTTCAGCCTTTGCAATGAAGTGCTTGCCACGTGTAGGTCTGAGAACCTTGTTATCCTCCGAATCACTTGACCATACTTTAGCTCTTCCAAACTCTCCATCACCTTCCTGCACAATCAAAGCAGGGTTAGCATCATCCACACTATTCTTTTTATTTAGCTCCTCTATCTTCTGAAGATAGTAAGCTTCATCTTTCTCTCATTTTTCCTTCTTCTCATTTAGCCTTTTCAGCATACACTCTTTTGACAAATTATTCTTTCCATGACAGTAATTATAGTCATATCCAGAATCTCTTACCAACTTATTATTTGTCTTCAATTCATTCTTTGGCAAGTTGTTAAAGGTTTCTTCTTTCACCTTGTTAGAACTATAACTGCATTGCCAGTTTCTGTTTTTATTGCATCCAACATTCGCTTTGGCGAACTTCCTAGGGTTTGACACCATTGGTGCATATTTCTCCTTTGAGAGTTCACAATGGGAGAGATCAGACTCCAAACCTTATTCATCCTCGTGAGAACTGAAAATCCCCACAAGCTTCGCTAACAGTTGACACCACAACTTTCAATTCTGGCTTCAAAAAGTTTATGAATGTAACCTTTTGTTCAATCAGTTCACATCCTATCTTATTTTTAACCACCCCGCTCAAAAGATGGTTGTAGCGGTTGAATGTTTGATCAAGTTTCTCCTCAAGCTTCTGGATAAAGGCTCCGAGCTCAGCGAGAATCAACATCTGAATAGAGTGCTCAAGATCAACATCACTATAATAGAGTTCTGTTAGTGTGTACCATATTTCTTCAGCTGTATCACAAGAACTCACCAGACGAAACGTATATGGAGGAAAATCAAACCCATTAATCCTCATTGCTTTGAGATTACTAATTAACTTTTCTTTTTTGTCATGAGGAACATCTATAACATCTAGAAAAAGCTTGTTGTAGTCAGCTTGAGTTTTAATAGTCTTTCTTATATTAGTATGAAGAAACATATCTACTGTCATGGCTTCCAATATTAGGGAACCCTTATCTTCAAGCCATAGAATGTAATCCTCGAAATGTAATGCCTACACCTCCTATTCATGCAGAAAAAATTGGGATTCTTCTTGTAGGAAAAAGTATAACAATCTTCTGAATGCATGATAACAATTTAATAAAACCTATAAAGAACCAGATGTGCAAATTTGAAATCAAGTTTAGAGCAGAATCAAGATCGAGATCCAACGTCACTGATCGTTAAAATGATGAAGACGACAGACGATAATCCAATAAAAGTGGAAACCCTAATAGCTCTTTGATAGAAGAGATACTTATAGTTTACACATTCTCATTCTCTGATACCAATTGATAAGATTAAAATAATAAGATCAATAGATCGAATCAGGTAAATGAATCAAACACAAAGAATGGAGATTGAAGTTTTGATGAATAATTAAAAATGTCTGCCTTAGAAGAGTTCAACTAAGAACTACTAGTATCATGATTTCCAAATTCGCCATGGTGTGACACCCAAATCATCACGTCATGGTAATGAGCCGAAGATAGCATATTTGCTCAAGCTCTTAATCAGTTAAGTCATTAGCTCATACTTTCCATAAATCTTCTAGGGGCTAAAAGGGCACATAAAAATTGAAACTATATAGACATGCAGGATTACCAAAACTACAACAGATCCTACATCCATAAGATATAATGTCCAAGGGAAAACAGAGAGCCATAAAGTTGCAAACTTTATCTCTTCTAACCATTCAAACTCCACTTATGAGGAAAATCATGACACTAAAACTATATCTAAGAAGAGAACTTCATAAAGGTGAAAGGTTGAGGACTTACATCGAATCCGGAAGATACACACAAGGATGGAGATGCATTGTTTATTGGGTCTATGCACCAAACTTTATTATTTTTCCTTCATGAACACCACAAAAAGCAATATGAGCTCCCGAAGCTTCAATTTTTAATACCTAAGTTGCAAGTATAATTACCTTTATGGAAATTTAAGGCTTAAACCTAAGACTTTATGGTGGCCACGACATGGTGATGATAACACCACTATGTAGCGGCACCCAAGTGAAACCCACATGTTCTTAGGTGCCATGATGTAGAAATACATTAGACACGGTATGGTGGAACTCTACATGAATACCCTAATTTTCATTTCCTTAATCCCTATTTATAGGATGTGATGGCTTGGGTTTGCACGCCCTCAGCCTCCATGACCTCCCTTTCGACCTAGAAGCATTCATAGCCTCAATTGTTGATTTTTGAAGCTTTATGGTAATTTTTGGTAAGAAAAAGAAGAAGAAGAAGAAGGCATCCATTGTAAGAAGATCTAACATGCAAGATCATCCATATTCTAGGACATATTCTGGACCATTGTAAGTCTTCAAGATCCAATCTTTGTGTGCCATGTTTCTATATATAGGATTTTATGTGTTGTTCTTCATGTTTGGGTTAGTTTGGGTGTTAGGATCTCATAAAGTTGGAAAGTTTATGGATCCTTGAGGTCCCAGTGAGGCATATGCTCCACATTTGAAGTATGATTTAGTTTTGATTCATTGCATGAGGGTTTGACCATATTTTCTCCATTTTGAACTAGTTGGAGTTCAAGACATGCATTTGACATGCATGTCTATAAAGCCCTAATTTTTATGACTTATTGGGTGAAGGAAAGCCTTCTGGAAAGTATACATTGTAGGTTGAAGGATTAAGAGCATGATGAATTAATTAGGTCAGGACGAATCTCACGACATAGAGATAAGCCTCATAGACATAGCGTGGGAAGTCTTCGTGACTATTTTGTTGTGCGGTCACCACGACGTGGTAAATGCTTGGCCATGGCATGGTGATCGACTGATATACTTTTGACCAATTTGAATTTAGGTCAATGTAGGGATTTGGACTAAATTTTAAGAATGGGTCCTTGGTTGTTCTATAAGTGACTTGTAGTACCAGTTCTTGGATTTTATGAGCTAAGTTGTTATAGCTAGACTACATAGTGAGTTTTCTCAGTATTATTTGTACTGTAGTTGTACCCTTGTGTGTAGGATGTTGGTGTGCTGTAGTGATTGTTAGATTGGTAGATATGATATGATTACATGTATGATTGGTTATAGTTTTTTTTTGCATATGTTGACATATTTTGGTTGGGTTTAGGCAGATCTGCTTTGTGATGTAGGCCAAGATACCCTGGTAGTCTAGGTGTACTATAGGCATTGTGAGGTAGTCCAGTTAGATTGTAGGCCCAAAGGAGTGGTCCAGGTATACTGTAGCCCTTGCGAAGCAGTCTAGTTAGACTGTAGGCTCGATAGAGCGGTCCAAGCATCTTGTAGGCCTTGCAAGGCAGTCTAGAAAAACTGTACGCTGATGTATGCATGCATTGTATGTGTATTGTTGTGTATGGTATTTTGGGGGAACTCACTAAGCTTTGGCTTAAAGTTGTGGATTTAAATATTTTTAGTTACTTTAGATAATCGAGACAAGGTAAAGGCATGATCATACATATCCTCCAATGATTTATTATTTCATAGATAATTTTAATACTCTAATTTCTATGGTTTTATCATGGAAAGAATGTTTTATTATTCTATAAATTTTATGAATTTGTATTTTAAATATGAAAAATTTTATTGTGGTTTTGTGCATTACAAGTTGGTATCCGAGCCATACTTTGAGCGATTTGGATGAGCACTTGTGTGGTTCCAGACTCAAACAATGGATTTGCAAAAAGATTTTTCATAAATAATTTCTAATTAACTAAAAAATAGTATCTGATGTGTACAATCAGCCAGTGGTCGAGGAAATGTTATTCCCCAAGATCCCCACACTTGTTATGTGTATATTTGTAACGCCCGTAGATCCGGGCTAGTTAATTTAGAGACAATAAGCATGAAAAATGACTTTTTGATGGAAGATTATTTAGAAGGATTAATCTTAACCAAGTTTTAGTATATGTCACAAGGTTTCCGTGCATATAAAGAACGCCAAAATCCGAGTTATAACGAAGAAGTTATGACCTGTCGAAGTTTCGCGACAAAACTGGCATGACCCAGCGCGACCCAGCGCGACGTAAATAGTGAATCTAAGGTAGATAGATATCTATCTGTAATGATCTAAAATAGAGTCGAAAATTTCTTCGATAGTAGTCCAACGCCAAAAAGACAGACGGAATCGAAGTTCAGATGAAGGAGTTATGAATTTCGAACGGAGTTTTCCTGTCCCGACCTACTAAACATACTATATAAGTAATATAATTATAATATATTAAAAATAAAGTCAAAATTAGCCAAAGGAGTCTAAACCAGAGTTGTAGAGCATAATCTCACCTTCGCATCGATATAAAGAATGTCGAAAATGGAGTTCGTATGCGAAAGTTATGAATATCTGAAGTTCGGGGCGCAAAACCCCAAAACTGTCAGAGACCACGACGTGGCAAGCAGTGCCACGATGTGTCAAGTCTCCTGACACCTCCGAGAGTCCCCCACATGCAACTTGGGATGACTCATGTAGTGACGATCAAGCCCAAGAAGTGGCAAAAGGTCCCACGATGTGGTAAGGGCCATTTTTGCCCTATAAATATATTTGAAGGGCCAGCCGAGTTTGGGTGCTCATTCTCTCATCTCGCTCCCATATTACATCGATTTACGTGAAAAGAAGTATCCCTGAAGCCCCGGTATCAACCCCGAGACCCGAAGCAAGTCCCGAAGCCCAAAGATCCCGAGAAGAAAAGAGTTTATGAGCCGAAGCTCTGCCCGCGAGAAACCCAGTGTGTGAAGTGATCCCAATTTCACCGAAGAATATCTACTTAAAGAGCCATACTGTTGTCCAATCATTTTCTGATCAAGTGAGTGTGTAGTCCCTTTCATAAACACGATTATAATATAAGTATTGTTTGAATGTATTAAGTATAAGTTTTGGGTGAGTGTATGGTCACTTTCTTCTAACACATAAATATTAAGTATTTGTTATGAAATACGTGCTATGTGTTTATATATTGTTTGTTTATTTGAGATGAGTATGGAATGGATGAACTATATAGGTTTTAATGAGTTCAACTGTATGTATATTTTGTATCTACGAATACGTTGGGTAGGACATGGGTAGATGAGATCCGTGAGTATGAATTAGATCAATAGATTGGATTTAGATCCGAGAATATGGAATAGGAAAAGAGATAAACTTGTTATTAATCCGGGAGTATGGATTAAGACATAGTAAATTGTCCCTAGTCCGGGAGTATGGATTGGGCATAGTTTAGATCCGGGAGTATGGATCAGAACAGGATTTAGGTATAGTAAATTGTCCCTAGTCCGGGAGTATGGATTGGGCACAGTTTTAGATCCGGGAGTATGGATCAGACCAATAGGTAAACTTGTTATTAATCCGGGAGTACGGATTAAGACATAGTTAATTGTCCCTAGTCCGGGAGTATGGATTGGGCACAGTTTTAGATCCGAGAGTATGGATCAGACCAAGAGTTTAGTTTAGATCCGGGGGTATGGATTAGACCAAGAGGTTAGTTTTAGGTCCGAGAGTAAGGATCAGGTGGAGAGATTAGTTTAGATCCATGAGTAGGGATCAGATAAAGAGGAAAAGCTTAGATACGAGAGTTTAAATCGTGGCGTTGTGAGGATCAAGGGGTGGGATAAGAGTTTGCTTTTATATGGTGAAATTATATAATTTTGGATGTTCTATATATATTTATATGATATAACATTGTGGGATGAAAACCCTATATGCTCACCAGGCTCCCAAGCCTAACCCACTAAGTTTAATTGTATCACAGGTATCGATACGAAGCTGCTTTGTACTGAGAGATTAAAGGAGATGTAAATCACTAGCGTAAATGAATGTATGTTCTATTTATTCTTATGTGTCTGTATCGAAATATGACATCCCGAAGTTTTATTATTTAATGAAAATACATTCTCTTTGAGAAATGTTTTGATAAGTTTTATCATATCTTGTTTTGTGAACAAATTCCGCAACCGTTTTCTTTAAACGATTACACTGATTTATAAAACAAAGCATAAACAAATCGGTCTTTTCTGGCCGAGAAATTGGGGATGTCACAGTTGGTATCAAAGCATTAGTTTAAGCGAACTAGGAATTTGTAGGAAATTTCTAGACTTAAACTTAGAATGCTAAGTAATAATCGTGAGGAGTGTGTCTAAAATATGTTAGGTAGTGCACCTAAATTGACACATGCACTAATTTATTTTAGGAATGATTCCTAAAATGCTTTTATGTGCTAATTGTTTTGTGTGATAGCTAAATTGATGCTATTATTTATTCGGATCTATGGTCTGTTGTCGACCGGATCTGGAAACCTTATGTGTTTAGGATTCTAAGCGTACGACTACGAAATTAGAACTAGCATGTAAACATTTCGGGGTGATAAGGAGATTTATACGTTTATCGTAATTAAAAACTTTCTTATCTTAAAAAAAATTCTCGTTTGGTACACCAAATGTCTGCTTGGATGTACAAAAGGTCATGGTGAAGACTCATAGATAAATTGAGTAAATGGAGGAAATGAAGAAGGCTTATGATAGTGGATGACACCTATCAGAAGATATCGTAAGAGTGGTATCTTGCCTTTAGAGTATGTCTTATGAAATAACAGTACGTTTAGAGGAGTACGGTACATCTAAAGTACACTTTCGATTGGTAGGATGATGGAACGATTGGTGAAATTCTTGAAGTTGTCTCATCTTCTGGTATTTCCATCACCAATCGAATCGAAGTAGAGTTGATGATTGAAGATTGAGCAATAAAGAAGTCCTAGTAGACTCTAGGGAAATAGTTTATGATTACTTGGACACATTCGTATGTGTTAAATTGTTTTGTGATTTTCTTGTATGGTGACTTGGTCGACTGCGGGACAATACTTGGGACGAGTATGAGTAGGTGTGAAAGATAGTAGATGCATATACTACCGGAAGCACAAGAATCACACTTGGATCAGGGAAAGTCCCAAGGTTACCAAGAAGCTAGTAATTGATTTTGTTTTGTTCAAGTGTATCATTACCCTTGTTTCGGTAGTGACTAGTAAGATGGTTGTTTTTCCGACCCTAGTGGTCATATCAAATTGAGTCCGACTACGATGAGTTTGTTACGTGGTTCATAGAACCAAATTCGAGGTAGCATCTGAATCAAGTCAGAAGATTGAAATCAATGTGATCGATAGCATCACGCTCGTTGTTAAGGAAGCTTGTAGCTAGAAATGCTACATGTAAAAATGTGATTATATCACATTAGAATGTGAAGGAAGGTATATTCCATTCTGGCATTTGACTCTCAGAGGCTTGAGTCTAAGCGTTGCATCATACGATCAGAGGTCATTAGATCACGACCCATCGGTCTGTTACAATAGATAAAGGAAAGTATTTATCCTAAGAAGAAGAAGGAGTCCACAATAAGGACTTATTTTGTAACTTGGAAGTTATGACTGAAAGTATAACATAGTACGATAAGCAGATGCAAGATTGGGCATCGTCTACGATCAAAAAAGCCATAAAGTTACATACTCTATCGAGGAAACATAGAAGTTAAGGTTATTACCAAGGATGAAGAGATACCGTGTGGAATCATTATGCAAGTCCTATTTCATTGATGATTCCGGGATGTAATCATCCTAAGGGGGAGATAATTGTAACGCCCACATATCCGGGCTAGTCAATTTAGAGACGATAATCATCAAAAATGACTTTTTGATGGAAGATTATTTAGAAGGATTAATCTTAACCAATTTTTAGTATATGTCACAAGGTTTCCGTGCATATAAAGAACGCCAAAATCCGAGTTATAACGAAGAAGTTATGACGTGTCGAAGTTTCGCGACAGAACCGGCATGACCCAGCGCGACGTAAATAGTGAATCTAAGGTAGATAGATATCTATCCTTAGTGATCTAAACAAGATTCTAATATGTCTTCGATACTAGTCCAATGATAAAAAGACAGAAGAAAACGGAGTTCAGATGAAGGAGTTATCAATTTCGAACGGATTTTTCTTGTCCCGGCCTACTAAAGATATTGTATAAGTAATATAATTATAATATATTAAAAATAAATTCGAAATTAGCCAATATAGTCTAAACGAGAGTTGTAGAGCATACTCTCACCTTCGCGTCGATATAAAGAACGTTGAAAACGGAGTTCGTATGCGAAAGTTATGAATTTCTGATGTTCGGGGCGCGAAACCCCAAAACTATCAGAGACCACGACATGGCAAGCAGCGCTACGACGTGGCAAGCAGTGCTACGATGTGGCAAGTTTCCTGACACCTCCGGGAGTCCCCAAAATGCAACTTGGGATGACGCATGCAACTTGGGATGACGTGGCAAAAGGTCCCACGACGTGGCAACGACCATTTTTGCCCTATAAATAGATTTGAAGGGCCAACCGAGTTTGGTTGCTCATTCTCTCATCACTCTCCCATATTACATCGATTTATGTGCAAAGAAGTACCCCCGAAGCCCCGGTATCATCCCCGAGAACCGAAGTAAGTCCCGAAGCCTGAAGATCCCGAGAGGAAAAGAGTTTATGAGCCGAAGCTCTGCCCGCGAGAAACCCGGTGTGTGAAGTGATCCCGGTTTCACCGAAGAATATATACTTGAAGAGCCTTAGTGTTGTTTGAATGTATTAAGTGAGTGTATAGTCCCTTTCATAAACACGATTATAATACAAGTATTGTTTGAATGTATTAAGTATATGTTTTGGGTGAGTGTGTGGTCACTTTCTTCCAACACATAAATATTAAGTATTTGTTATGAAATACGTGTTATGTGTTTATATATTGTTTGTTTATTTGAGATGAGTATGGAATGGATGAACTATATAGGTTTTAATGAGTTAAACTGTATGTATATTTTGTATCTACGAATATGTTGGGTAGGACATGGGAAGATGAGATCCGTGAGTATGAATTAGATCAAGAGATTGGATTTAGATCCGAGAATATGGAATAGGAAAAGAGATAAGCTTATCATTAATCCGGGAGTATGGATTAAGACATAGTAAATTGTCCCTAGTCTGGGAGTATGGATTAGGAACAGTTTAGATCCGGGAGTATGGATCAGAACAGGATTTAGGTATAGTAAATTGTCCCTAGTCCGGGAGTATGGATTGGGAAAAGTTTTAGATCCGAGAGTATGTATCAAACCAATAGGTAAACTTGTTATTAATCTGGGAGTATGGATTAAGACATAGTTAATTGTCCCTAGTTCGGGAGTATGGATTGGGCACAGTTTTAGATCCGAGAGTATGGATCAGACCAAGAGTTTAATTTAGATCCGGGAGCATGGATTAAACCAAGAGGTTAGTTTTAGGTCTGAGAGTATGGATCAGGTGGAGAGATTAGTTTAGATCCATGAGTAGGGATCAGATAAAGAGGAAAAGTTTAGATACGTGATTTTAGATCGTGGCGTTGTGAGGATCGATGGGGTGGGATAAGAGTTGCTTTTATATGGTGAAATTATATAATTTTGGATGTTCTATATATATATATATATATATATATATATATATATATATATATATATATTTATATGATATAACATTGTGGGATGAAAACCCTATATGCTCACCAGGCTCCCAAGCCTGGCCCATTCAGTTTAATTGTATCACAGGTATCGATACGAAGCTATTTTGTACTGAGAGATTAAAGGAGATGTAAATCACTAGAGTAAATGAATGTATGTTCTGTTTATGCTTATGTGTCTGTATCGGAACATGACATCCCGAGGTTTTATTATTTAATGAAAATACATTCTCTTTGAGAAATGTTTTGATAAGTTTTATCATATCTTGTTTTGGGAACAAATTCCGCAACCATTTTCTTTAAACGATTACTCTGATTTATAAAACAAAGCATAAACAAATCGGTCTTTTCTAGATGAGAAATTAGGGATGTCACAATGTTGGTATATGTTACAACTGCATGCTATTTTATAGGATTGAGATCTTCAGGAATTTCATAATAGAATTGTCTAATTTGTGATGTCTAATAGCCCAAAGGATTTCTTGATATGTTATATGAAACTGACATTATTACTGTAGTGGTTTTTTGTATGTTTTGTGATTGTGAATAACTAAGATTTTATAGCTTTAGAATGCTTGATTTAGCCTTATTTCCTATTCCTTGTCTGGTAGGCTTAGGGTAGAATCAATTATTTATCTATCTATCAAATCCAATGTTATATATGATAAGCATATGTAAGGCAACTACAGAGTTAATCAAGGTTTCATGAGTTGAGTGTGGTTGTTAGTAAGCCAACAAAGTAAGGAATTGATAGCTACTTTTAAGAAAGTGGACATAAGATCTATATGTATCCTAGTTAGTTTGTGCTTGTGTCTAGTAATACATGGAAATCCTCTTAGACAAATACGGGTATATGGAAGGTAGTATGGTCTAGTACTAATAGAAGCACATGACCCATATGCATATCAAGGAAGTAACAAGTTCCAAGGAATGAGTGATCAAGTTGTGAGGTGTTAGAGTATAATGTGATTTTTGACATGTTTCTGTTTATTTTTCTGTATGGTGACTACAAGAGGTTGAGGATCAAGTGTTGATGGCCCGAACAAGGCCATGTTTGGGTGACGATGAGATATGTGAGTTGATCACTACTCTTGTGATTTTGGTAGTCAGGGATGTGATCCCGAGAGTGTTTGTGTCTATCAAGAACACTATGATTGATATGTTCAAAGAATGTTATTTTCTATCAATGAGGCTGTTGTCGCTGCATCCACTACAGGCAATCGCGGCTACAAGACTTCAGGGAAGAGGGTCTATATAAAGTATTGGGAGTTTAGCAACATAAAGCCCCGTAAATTTGACAAGGTCAAGGACCTGATTGTTTCTATGAGGTAGATATCCGATGTTGAGGGTTTTTTTTACATATATTCTTGTCCGGTTAATCATAAGGTGAAGTTTGCACTGAACCTTCTTTGCATGGGGTCGAATAATTGGTGGAATTTTTCCACTCATGGTCTTTCTATTGTCGAGAAGGCCACGGTGACATGCGAGCATTCCAATGGTTGAGAGGGAGAGGCTACCCCACGAGTGCCTATCACTGAAGCAGACGGCAAAATTGGTGATGAAGATCACCAAGATGTTTAATAAGAGAGCCCTGTTTTCCCCAGTGTATACTACTTCAGAGTAGGTTCATGTGTCATGATACTTGAGTATGCTTAAGACTGAGATTTGGGAGTTTGTGTCGACTCAGTAGTATTGTTCCTTTTCAAAGTTGAAATCATTTTATCAGAGAGGAGAGATTGAGATTGAGTGGTAGGCGAAGGAGAAGAGGAAGATCATAGTTTAGATTCAGTCAGCAGTTAGGCAGTTCAACCCGTTGATTCTCGATCCGAAGGACAGAGGGCTTGCACTTGTGACAAGTGCAGCAAAATACACGATGCAGTTTGTCGTTCAATGATGGGAAGCCACAAATGTGGAAAGGAGGGCCATTTTTCTAGAGATTGTTGCCAAAAGAAGCAGTAGCCCCCGCAGTAGGGCACATGAGTTTGTTATCATTATGATTAGGTTGGCAATATGAAGGACAACTATGAGTTGCTTGCTACTAGGCCTATGCAGGCATCGAATCCTACTTGTATGTATTGATTTATAATTTTGTCAAGTTATTTTTATCTATGCTTATATTTATATTCCTAACAGGTACATTTTTAGTGAATTTATTGCCTACTCTTGTGTTTTTCAACTTGGGTGCGAGTCGGTCTTTTGTGTCTCAGTCTTTCAGTAGAGATTTTGATATGAACCTTGGGGAGTTGGAGTATCTGTTGCGAGTTTCCATCACCAATGAAGATAATGTTTTTTCTTCGATCGTTTTCCATAACTGTAATTTAGAGATATTTGGGGTGCCCTACCTATTGACTTGATTTCCATCCTATAGGAGATGTGAGTGTGATCGTGGGCATGTATTGGTTAAGCATATTGGAGCCATGATTAATTGTAAGAGGCAACTTGTGGTGGTTTGAACCCTAAGTGGGTGAGAACTAGCCATTTATGGCAAGGGTACCAGAGTTGGTTTAACTTTATGTTCGGCTGCCAGGGCTAGGTAGTATCTCCAGCATGGATGTTCAAGTTGGCTTGCGTATGTGGTTGACACCTGACTTGAGGGGAAGAAGTCATTTCTAGATGTGCCAGTGTTTAGGGAGTTTCCAGATGTCTTCCTAGTGTGCCTCTCATGAGCAAGGTTGAGTTTAGGATCAATCTAATCCCTGGTGCATTCCCGATTGGTAAGGCGTCGTATCGCCTCGCACCAGCAGAGATGCATGAGATGTCCTCTCAGCTCCACGAGCTTTTAGGCAAACAATTTATCGGACCAAGTAGTTCACTTTAGGGAGTGCCAGTTTATTTGTAAATAAGAAAAATGGTTCTCATCGAATGTCCATAGATTATCGGGAGCTTAATAAGTTGATAGTGAAGAACCGTTACCCACTTCCTAGGATTGATGATCCTTTCTATCAGATGTAAGGTGCATCTTGGTTTTCCAAGATTGATTTGAGGTCGGGATACCACTATATGAGAGTCAGAGAAGAGGATGTGGAAAAGACAACATTCTGAATTTGATATGGTCATTATGAGTCCTTGGTGATGCCCTTTGGATTCACCAATGCACCTACAAAATTTATGGATTTGATGAATCAGGTATACAGGACGATGCTCGATCAGTCGGTTAGTATGTTGATTGATGATATCTAGGTTTACTCCAAGACCACGGAGCAACATGTGGAGAAAATATGAGACTTACTTGGAGTGTTGAGGAAGGAGAGGCTATATGCCAAGTTCTCCAAGTGTGAGTTTTGGTTACAAAATGTCCACTTCTTAGGGTACCTCATTATTCAGAATGAGATTTTCGTCGATCCGGCCACGATTGAGGGAGTTATGCAGTATGAGATCCCGAAGTCTCTATCTGAGATCCGAAGTTTTCTTGTGTTGGAAGGTTACTATAGGAGGTTTATACAGGACTTTTCCAAGATTTTTGTTCCTCTTACTAGTTTGAAAGAGAAGGGTGTGGATTTCCATTAGGGGCCTAAATAGCATTCTACATTCGAGACCTTGAGGTAGATATTATGCGAGGTCTCGATATTAACCCTTCCATACGGTGTTGAGTACTTTGTGGTATATTGTTATGCTTCAATCAAAGGTTTCATGGCAACACTCATGTAGAGGGGTAGTGTCATTGTGTATGCTTCCAAGAAACTGAAGCCTCATGATGTTAGGTATTCAATGCATGACTTGGAGTTGGGGGAAGTGATGTATCTCCTCAAGATTTGGCGACACTATCTATATAGGGTCTGTTGAGCCATCTAGACAGATCACAAGAGAATGAGAAATCTTATGGATGAACTGAATCTTAATATGAGGCTCGTAGATGGCTTGACATGGTCAATTATTATGATCTTGAGATACTTTGTTATCTAGGGAAGATTAATTTGGTTAACGATGTTTTGAGTCGCAAGGCAGCTAGTGCCCCTAATCGTGGATTATGTTTGAGGATAACCATCGTGTCACCGCTTCTGGACTTGATGAGGGAGTATCAGGCTGAGGGAATCAAGATAGAGAATTAGAAGAAACAGGAGATCACGGGTCAGATTGTTAGACTCGTCACCAATAGTCGAGGATTGATGAGTCAGTGTGGTCAGGTTTGTGTTCCAGTTTTCGGTGGAGTTCGACAAAAATTTCTAAAGGAGGTGCATAAGTCTAGGTTCTTGATTCACCCTGGATCCATGAAGATTTATATTGATTTAATAGGTATTTATTGGTGGCCTTGCATGAAGAGGGTAATAGATGGGTATAAGGAGAGATGTTGGACATGAGAAATGACTAAGACCAAGCACCAGATACTGCGTGGTAAGTTACAAACCTTGGACATTCCCTTGTGAAAATGAGAGAAAATTACCATGGATTTCATCACAAAGTTGTCAAGGACGGCTAACGGATTTGACGTCATTCAGTTGATTGTTGATGGGTTGACCAAGAGTGACCATTTCTTTTATATTCAATTGACTTTATTGGCTGAGAAATTTTCGACGTTTATTTTTGCGAGATCATTTCCCACCACGATGTATCGGAGTCCATTTCATGAGGAGTTAAGTACTAGATTGCAACACTACTTATCAGCCACATACAGATGGGCAAAGTCAGCAAACTATCCATACGCAAGAGGATATGTTAAGGGCTTGCATTATCGATTTGGTCAGAGTTAGGACTCCTACCTCGATTGGCTAAGTATTCGTATAACAAGAACTATCACTCCATCATCGGTGAACCTCTGTATATGATACTTTATGGGAGGACATGTGTACTATAGTCTGATTTGGTACTATAGATGGCAAATCTTATGTAGCTAATAAGGTAGAGGTTATGGACAACATAGAGCTAACAAATACTTACACTGATAGGCGATAGTCCGAGTTGGAGTTTCAGGCAGAGGTTATATGCTTCAGGAAGTTGGCAAAGTTGGCCCCCAAATTATCAGATCTTTTTCAAGTAGTGGCCAGGATGGGTAAGGCAGCCTCTTAGTTGGATCTGCCTGACGAGCTAAGTCAAATTCATTTAACCATCCATGTTTTTTAGCTATGGAAGTGTTTGGCTGATGATACAGTGTTTATTCAATTGAACGACATCCAGGTCGATGGGCGCCTAAATTATGTGGAGATGCCATTAGCAATTTTGCAAAGGAAGACGAAGGCCTTGTACCCCCTTAGTCATGGTTTAGTGGTAACATCAAAATGGTTTCGAGTGGACATGGGAGCCCGAGTCAGAGATTCACAAGCACTAACCAGATCTGTTTTCATATGAGAATTTAAACAAAGAAATATAATTCAAGTACTGGAGAGTTATAACACCCAATTTCTGTGTATAATTACCTTTATAAATGTGGACATTTAAGGCTTAAAGCTAAGACATTGTGGTGGCCACAATGTGGTAATGATAACACCACGATATTACGGCACCCTAGTGAAGCGCACGTTTTCTTGGGTGCATGATGTGGCAAAATATTGGTCATGATGTGGTAGCATTTTACATGAAAACCCTAGTTTTTAAGGCCTTAAGACCTATTTAAGGGATGTAATGAACAGGGTTTGTATGCCCTCAACCTCTATACACTCCCTTTCGCCTTAGAAGCATAAATAGCCACCGTTGTTTAGTTTTGAAGTTTTTTGGTGATTTTTGGTGGTGCAACACTTGGGGCACTAAGCTCTTAAGGCCAAATACTACAAGGTTTCAAGCTACAACAAAAGGTATGTCATCCTAACTAGTCTTTTATATTGTTTAAGTCAATTTCATGCTAGTTATAGGATTAATGCTTTGGAAACACTATCACATGTATAATTAGAGAAAACATAGATCCAAGGCATTTAGGGTTGTATGTGCACCATAGAATGTTGTAGTATACAAAACCGAACATTGGTATCAGAGTTATGGGTTGTTTTCTATTATATTTGATGTTATTATTGGTTTTTGAAGAAAAAAAATCGAATGTCTGCATTCTATCAGCATGACTCGCCGAGTCCACTAGGTGACTCCCCGAGTTGCTTGAAGATTGTCTTGGACTCATCGAGTGCATCAAGGGGATCAATGCTGAGTATTGATTTTCGAGTGTTTTTGGCCTGTTTTGGATTAGGATCTTTACCACAAAATCTTTTTGTTCATAAAATTTGATTTTTAAGCTATGGTATTGATTATCCTCATTCAAATAAAGGATAAGTATCAAAGTTTAAAGATTTGTATTAGTTTATGTGATTAACGAATTTCCTGAAGATTATTGATGTGAATTATCTTTACTTATGAGTTTTATCTAGATCATTAAAAATAGATTTTATTATTGTGTTAGTTGGAATAAATGATCTTAATGGGTTTTATGAACTCCATAACTTGTCATCAAGTTATGAAAAATGAAGAGTTTTTTCCTTTAAAAGTTCATTAAGATTCATATGTTAGAAAATAAATGAAAGGTCTTGTTTTTAACGTCATCATAAAATAGTTTTATGTCTTCCATAACTTGTCCTCAAGTTATGGAACTTGAAAAGTCTTTCATAAAAACCACATTAAACTCATAATTTATGGAAACCAAAAGTTTTTGAATTGTTCAAAACTTGTCATCAAGTTTAGGAATTAGTAAATTTAACCCCCCCCCCCTCCCCCCCATATATACTTTAATTCCAACCCTTAGAATTTTAAAAGTTAAAATTCAACCCTTATACTATGATAATATTAAAAGTTAATTTTTATATAAATATGTATAAGAGTAAGTCAGTCTTACTGCTAGTAGGCATCATTCACGAAGTCAGTCTATAAGGGGGTATAAGATTACCGCCTATAAAATGGCAGTTTAATGGGTATTTACTCTCACGCACCACTTCCTTGACTGGTGGAGGGTCGTTAGCCGAATGGGTAGGACAGGACATTAATTCTCCTTTCATTAAAAGTATAATGATATATATATATATATATATATATATATATATATATATATATATATATATATATATATATATATATATATATATATATATATATATATATAGTAACTAAAATTTATTAAATTCCCAATTTTAGTTACTTTAGGGAAATGTGAATTTGGTGCTAACCCATGAAATTGCACTTTGCACCTTTTTAAGTCATTAATGGAGCATGTGTGGTTAACCAGCACACTAATATGCGACTGACAATGCACGACAAATGGTAGCTGTCACGACTAGCATTTTAGCTAGGAAATTCTATTCTCGTGTAATTGTTCAAATATTGTAAAACATGTACTCTAAGTAAATATCATGCAGTGCTCATTTACATGCACCTTTCATGTTCCACAAAGAGTCTGGAACCCGAAGAACCCTAGTTTAAGTCCATTATGGACTAGCATCTCCTTATTGGGCCATAACAACTCCAATTAACCGTAATGGACAATAAAACCCATCCTTTTATACTATTTGGGTCGTGAACCATCAATAAGGGCCCAATGGGTTGAAAACTATTTATTGGGCTTCACAAACTCGAGCATAACCAGGAGTGGGCCAAGCTAATTCAGTTTCATCCATCTTAAGCCCACTTCTTGGCCCATGATAAAAAAAGGAAAACAAATAAAAATATTATGGTGCCACCTCACTAATACATGGAGGTAATCCATACAAATTACCCCTAAACAAATACCAAGCACCATACATCTACGTACCTATCACAGTTTCATCTCTCTTCCCTCTCTTTTTCTTCCTCTCAGCCGAATGTAAGCACACACACACACAACAACAACAAACTCTCTCAAACACTCACATGAACACTCCTTCCTTTCCTCTCAAATTTTCGAAGATCTAGGGTTGTTCATGAAGATTTCCACCAAAAATCATCATTTTCTTGGTAAGTCATTACATATTCAAGTTATATAACCTGAATCCCATGTTAGATCTCTCCTTCTAAGAAAATTTTTTGTGATCATACCCCTAGAAACCTCCTAAGTTTGAGATCTGTAGAGTCTAGTTTTTGTAAAAGTCGAAGTGTTTGTTTTGAGTTTCGCATGTTAGTTATTTTACTAAGTCTTCATTTGTGCGAAGCTTATTGTTCAGAACTTAGTATACTTTTTGTACACTCATGTTTGCTATAAATAGGGACTGAGGTTACAAGTAGAGATAAGTTTTTCTCTGCTTAGTTTGTAATCAGTTTCTTCATCAATATAAGATCTGATTAATATTTACTCCTTGTGTTCATACTTTTCATTCATATAATCATGATTGCTTTCTAAATCTTGATTACAGTTCTCATCAATTGGTATCAGAGCAGGATTCAAACTGCATTGATCTGATTTTCGTTTTAGAATCATTTGCTTTTTGAGTAGTGTTTTTATTCAAAAAATTTCCACGCATTTTGGTTCTGAAAATCAGTCTTGATCTTTAGATTTGAATCAATTCTGCATTTAAATTGTTTAGTCAAGTGATCGATTAGCAATTAGTGATCAATTCATTCGATCAATTCATAAAATCATCAAGTTTTTCAACTTTTTCTGAAAAATTCTCGTGTTCATCAATGGCGAACTTCAACATGAATACCATGACTTCTTTCTCTCACTTGCTTGGTTCTTCAACCAAAATTCCAATGTTAATCCCTAAGTACTATGATCAGTGGGCTAATAGGATGGAGGATTACTTAAATGGAATTGATGAAGAACTCTGGAATTGTATCAGTGGAAAAGTTCTACCTCTTGAAAATGTTTAAACAATCGGATCATCTATTTCTTCATTTGACGTTGTTGAACAACAGGATCACATGAAGAAGAATGAGAAAAGATGTATGACGGAGCAAAGAGGTGCTCTGCCTCCTGTGGTTTACAATGACATTCGTAGTTGTAAAACAGCCAAGGATATTTGGATCACACTGAAAGAGAAATATCAAGGAAGTGAGAAGACAAAGATCAATTTCGTTAAGCAATGTCTTGTTGAACTTAAGGAATTCAGACAAAAGGATGCTGAAACAATTGAAAACTACTATGATCGTCTGAATGAGCTTGTTTATCATTGCAGCAGGTATGGAATCTCAAGATCTCTCATGGAATTCAATCTGACATTCATCATGGGTCTTCACAAAGAATGGCGTAGTGTGAGTATGATGATAAAGAACGAACACAATTTTGATACAACCACCTTGAATGATCTCTACAACCAGTTGAAAAAAGATGCAAGTGAAGTTACAGAAATGTTTGAAGAATCAAAACAGAGTCTAGGAGGACCATTGGCTTTAGTTTCAAAGGTTACTAAAATTGATGCTGGTGAGAAAGAAGAATCAGACAATGAAGGTTTCTTAATGAATTCTGATGATGAAGCAGTTGCATTTTATTCAAATAATAGAGTTAACAAATTTTTCAAAAAGCCTTCTAATCCAAAAGGGAAGCAAAATGATGCGAAGAGTGGTTTCATAAAAGCTGGAGGTGAGAAATAGAAGAAATTTCAGAAGGATGAAGAAAAGCAGAAAGATGCGAAAGCTGAGAAGAAACTAAAAGGAGATTCATAAATTAGTTGTCATTACTGCAATGGTGCGAATCACTTCGCAGCTGATTGCATGTTGCGAAAGAAATACGAGAAGAAGAGAAAAATTAAAGATGAAGCCTATTACTCAGAGAAGCTTGAGGAGGTGTGTGCGAAGGCGAAAGGATTGTCTTTGGTTGCGAAAGGAGATTCTGACAAAGATGAAAGTGGAACTTATTAGATCTGGTCTTCAGGATCTGATGATGAAGAGATGAGGCACCCAACTCATGGTGCAATGTTCGCAAGGTATGAAGATAATTGCAAAGAGAATGTTTTCGGACGATGCTTTGTGTCCAAGTCCACTGCTAAATCTCCAATGACAACTAAGGTACTTGCTATTCTTGAATCTTTTAATATTCCTTTATCTGCTTATGATGCTGAAATAACTTCATTTGATGATATTGTTGCTTATTTTGATGTTGTTATTGTGTCTGCTAGTACTGAAGCACAAAATCTAAATTCGCAATTAGTTGAGACAAGAAGACAATTAGAAATAAAACGAAGTAGAGTAGATACACTAGAATTACAAATGAAAAATGTAAATTGTGATAGGGAAAAACTTGATAAAGAAGTTAGGTTGTTACTAGCACAAAGAAACATTTATTGTAACTCTGATAAACGTTTATATGCGAAGTTAACTACTTTACATCATTCATCTGATATAAGCAAAGAACAACATAGGAAACTACTACATTTTCTTGAATTTGAACATGAAAAAGTTTATGTTGTTTCTTATGACTGTGAGAATACTATTCCTCAGTTTGACAACATACCTGATGATAGGTTCACATATTGTATTGTCAAAATTGATGAATTTTTGAATGCGAATGAATTGGTTAATATTGTTAATGAAAGCTTAACAATGAATGAACAAGTGAAAATACTAAAGAAAACTGAAACTTCAACTCTTGATTCTCAACACAATTACGCTAATGTCGATCACAAATCAGATAATATGAGTGAAATGAGTGAGATCGAAGAGGTTGATTGTTCTCAATTTTCTATCATTAATATCACATCTAAAGTCAAAGGTAAAGAAATTATAGTTGATTTGATAATAAAGGATGAAAATGATAAACCCTCTACTTCGCAAAGTTGTAACTTTGATAATGTGGAAGTTGAAAGCTGTAAGACAGATGACACTGATGAAGATGAAGAAGAAGTGAAAGATTCGTATGAATCACCTTAACGTGTTGTTGTTAATCAAGTATTTGGTGATACAAAAGAATTTGACAAAGTTCTTAATGACAAAGTTGCACATTATTTGGAAACCAACACTATGGTCTATCCGAATTTTACATACACTCATAACACAATTTTTCCAAACCAAATCTTTGTCACAACTGGAAATGTTGAGAAAATCAAGCCTGAATTCAATCAAATGGTTGAAAATGATAACAAAAGGTCAACTACCGAAGGTTTCTTTGCAAATCACAATACGGTAGAAAACAATTTAACTCAAAACTCTTATGTTTTTCAACATCAAAAATCATCACAAAAATGGGTGGTTAAAAGTGAAAAAGAAAACAAAGTTTTTGAAAAAGATGAAAAACCAAAGATGGAAGTGAAATTGAATTCTCATGAATTTAAGTTGATGGTTGGAAAGTATTCAAAAGAAAATAATGTTTCAAAAAGAAAAGAAAGAAAAGCAATCTTTTGGCAAGTTGTGTCTAATGATAAACCAAAAGTTGCGAAAGCACAAATTTCTAGCACAAAACCATCAAAATTTCAGGGAACAAATAAACAAAAGGATACAAGTTTTCACAAATCGATAACTTTTGTTGACAAAATTCCGAAGAAAAATAAAGATGAATCTGTTCAAAAATTTAAAATCATTAGAAAATTTGAGACTTCGCAAAACTTTGTGAATGATCATCAGTTTCAAAGTGTTAGAAAATTAACGAATAATTCACCAACTTTGAATGTCAAAACTCAAACAAAACCAAGATTTTCACCCAAACAACCAAATTTTCCAAATCCTTCAATCACAAAACCTACCAAAGTTTCATATAAAAAAGGAAAATCTGATGTATATACGTTCAATAATTGGCTTGAAAGGCAAGGAAAAGAATACCAAAATGGAATGTTCTCAAAAGAAGAGATAAAGGTTGCATTTGACAAGTTTGTGAATGAGTCTTATAATGTTAGTTTGTTATCTCATGATTTGCAAGTTCCAGTACAAAAGTGGAAACCAGTTGTGAGAGTTGCGAATGTTGTAAAGGATGAGGTAAAAGTCAATGAAAATCCAAAAATATCGAACAATATATTTCAATATCTAGATTTGATGATGTTGATTTAATTGATAATGTCACAGAAAAAGTGAAAACGTGGTTTTTAAATTCAAAGAATTGTTCAGTGCTACTAATGAAGGACCCAATAAATCTAGGGTTCGTAAATTCTTTCATTAAATGCAGGTGATATGTGACGAGCAATATGATGCGAAATGGTATATTGATAGTGGTTGCTCTCATCACATGACTGGAAGAATGGAAAAGTTACGAGATTAGAGAAGCTTGGAAAATGCAGGAGTAGTCAAATTTGGAAACAATCACAAGTGTCAAGTGAAAGGTTATGGAAAAGTCACAAATGGACAATTCACAGTTAACCGGGTTACTTATGTTGAAGGTCTTCAACGTAACTTGATTAGTGTTTCACAACTTGTTGTGGGTACTTGAAATCAGGTTGTGTTTAATGAAGAAGGAAGTATCATTTCAAAAGTAGCGACAAATGAAGTACTTCTCAAATCTAAATGATATGGAGACATGCTCACACTCGACATCAAACCGATTGTGGGAAAACCTGCAGTGTCTCTGTTGTCAAAGACCTCTAATGATGTTAGTTGGCTTTGGCATAGAAGATTGTCTCATTTGAAATTTCGCAATATTAATAAGCTTGTCACTAAAGATTTAGTTAGAGGTTTACCTGTACTAAAATTCGACAATGATACTTTGTGTGCAGCTTGCGAACAAGGAAAACAACATAAAAAAGGTCATCCAGTTGTGATAGATTCAAAAATCGTGGAACCATTAGAACTTCTTCACATTGACTTATGTGAACCGTCGACTATTGGCACAATCAATAAAAAGCGGTACATTTTAGTTATTATTGATGGTTTTTATCGATTTACATGGGTATTCTTTCTCAGGTTAAAATCTGAAGTTGCTTAGACGATGATTGATTTTATCAAAATGATTGAGATGAGTCTTAAAAAGAATGTTCGTAGAATTAAAAGTGACAATGGTTCTGAGTTTAAAAATCAAACGTTGGATTCATTTCTTACAGCCAAAGGCATTTCGCATAATTTCTCATCCCCATACACTCCACAACAAAAAGGTGTTGTTGAAAGAAGAAATAGGTCTCTATGCGAAGCTGCAAGGACCATGCTCACATATGCGAACTTACCACAATATCTTTGGGTTGAAGCTGTGTCGATTGCTTGTTTTACTCAGAATCGTTCTTTCATTCATCGAAGATTCAATCTTACTCCATATGGAATACTCAAAAATCGAAAAGCTAATGTAAACTTTTTCCATGTTTTTGGTTGCATGTGTTTTATAATGAATCTAAAAGATAATTTGACAAAATTCCAAGCTAAAGCTGATGAAGGCATATTCTTAGGATATTCACAAAATTCAGTTGCATACAGGGTGTTAAACAATCGAACAAGAAAAGTTAAAGAAACTTTCAACCTAACCTTTGATGATTACTATCTTAAACAAACGGATACTAAATTTGAAAATAAATCAATTCTTTGTGATTCAGATACTCAAATTGAAAATTCAGATATCAATGATTTTGATTATGACTTAATTTTTGGAATTTCTGACAGGGCAATTGATGCGGAAGTTAATGCTCCTGATTATCAAACGTCAGAATCTTCAAAACATACTGATGATTCAAAAATTACAACGACGTCAATATCTTGTGAAAGTGTGCCTGAAGCTCATATGGAGGGGGAGCATACGATCACAGATGTTCAGGGACAACAAACTTTCGAGGGGGAGAATGAGACTATGAATCATCAAGTTGAGGGGGAGCATTCGCAATTTCAACAGGAACATCATTTTGAGGGGGAGCATCAAGACGAACATCATGTTGAGGGGAGAATGATGAAACAGAGACAATTAATCTTGATGAAAATGATTAATTTCATGAATTAAATGATAATTTTTCTATTGTAGGATCTGAAAATGAAGATATGTACGAAGATGCACCATTGGAATTCAATCCTGATTTTCTTCCACTTGAGAAATGGACAAAGAATCATCCCAAAGAACAGGTGATTGGAAATCCACAAGATGGTGTGTTGACAAGAGCTCAAATTCGTGTGAAAAATGAGGTACTGAATGTGAATCAAGAATTTTTTATTTTTGATGTTTTTATTTCGAAAATAGAGCTAAAGACAGTAAACAATGCTATGGGACACTCAGATTGGGTTGTTGCTATGCAATCTGAACTTGTTGAATTTGAACGAAACAAGGTTTAGAGATTAATTCATAAACCTACAGATGTTTCGATTCTCGGATTAAAATGGATTTAAAAAAATAAAACAGACAAAGAAGGAAATATTATTCGAAAAAAAGCTAGATTGGTTGTTAAAGGCTATTCGCAACAAGAAGGAATAGACTATGAAGAAACATTTGCTCCTATCGCAAGACTCGAGGCAGTTCACATATTTTTAGCTTATGCTGCTCACAAAGACTTTGATATTTTTCAAATGGATGTTAAGTGTGCATTCTTAAATGGAGAACTAGAAGAAACAATTTATGTTGAACAACCACCAGGATTTATAAATCAGGAACATCCTAATCATATATACATATTAGACAAAGTAGTTTATGGGTTAAAACAAGCACCAAGAGCCTGGTACGCAACACTTACAAATTTTTTGAAACAATCTAAATTTAAACAAGGATCAATTGACCCCATATTATTTGGCAAGAAAGTTGGGAATCATCTTATGCTTGTTCAAATTTATGTTGATGATATTATTTTTGGCTCAACTGACCCAACATTGTCTACTGAATTTGAAAATCTCTTGAAAAGTCAATTTGAAATGAGCATGATGGGAAAAATTAACAATTTTCTTGGTTTAAATATAAGACAGAACAGGGATGGAATTTTAATCAACCAAAAAAAATATACAAAGAATCTGCTTGAAAAGTTTGGAATGAAAAACAGCACAAAGCATAAAGTACCAATGGCAGTAAGAACAAGACTAACTTCTTCGTTAGGTACTCCTGTTGTTGATTTAACACTTTTTCGAAGCATGATTGGGTCTTTATTGTACTTAACTGCAAGTAGACCTGATATTATGTTTTCTATGTGTAACTGTGCTAGGTATCAAGCTATTCCTAGAGAACCTCAGTTAATTGCAGTGAAAATTATTTTTCGCTATCTTAAGGGGACAATTTCGTTAGGACTTTGGTATCCTGCGAAATCAGGATTCTTCATTCAAGCTTTTTCAGATTCTGATCTAAGGGGATGTACTTTGGATAGAAAAAGTACAAGTGGTGGATGTCACTACTGGATGGAGAATTAGTGAGTTGGCAGTGAAAGAAGCAAACTTGTGTTGTTATTTCAACTACTGAAGTTGAATATATTTCAGTTGCTGCTTGTACTTCGCAAATCATCTGGATTCAGAGTCAACTTCACGATTATGCTATAAATATGAAAAAGATTCCTTTGTATTGTGATTCTCAAAGTGTAATTCACATTTGTCATAATCGAGTACAACACTCAAAGACAAAACATATTGCTCTTAGATATCACTTTATCAAAGATCATGTGGAAGATCGGAATATTGAAGTTCATTTTGTAAAAACCACTGAACAACTTGCTGATACTTTTACTAAAACTCTTGAAGAAAAATCATTTGTGAGAATTTTAGCAGGTTTAGGGATGATCGATGTGAATTCAGTGTCAAAATCTATCACTCAAGAATGAAAGGTCCATTCAGCAGCTCTGATTCAGAATCATTCAGAAGCTACTTTGCGTTAAGCAGTATCGCATTGCTTCGCATTCGCACATTTGGTAACTGAGGTTCAATTCAAAGTAGTTATTTTATGATTTGCGACGAACACAAAAAACCAAAAATATTTTCATTTGTTTGTCTATTTTTGAAAAATTCAAAAACAACAAAAAGATTTTCTTTTATTTTGTCTTTAATTTTTGAAAAATACAAAATCAAAAAAATATATTTTTTTACTTTGTTCTTTAAGTTTTGTGTGTTTTCAGTTTTAGTCCAGAGCAAAATGCTAAAAGGTCATGCTTATGTGTCTATGGGAAGGTATCATTTTTTTTAACTATGTACTACTTAGGATGTCCCTAGAAGCATGCTGCAGCATGTTGACCCAATCCTCATATGACTCTATATGTGAGAAATGAAAGCCTTAATGAAATTATCGTATGAAAATTTCTTCCCAATCAGGCTTGTATTCGCATTAGTCAAAAGAGATACCTAACTCTTCTCAAATGAGTAAAGAGTTTTCTGTTTGGTCCACAAATAACAGAGGTACAGTCGATCTTATAACCAATCTTTTTCATCACAAAATTTCTTAGCACGATGTACACACAAAGACACATGTCCAAGAGGTTACTTGATCAAACCAATCGTGATTTAGACATGTCATCATTCAGTGTTAGTGATCTTGTTTCATGAGTCTGTGAATTAAGTGAAACCCACAAACTTCTCAAGTTAAGGAATTGACGGGGAACTATGTTCTAGATTTTTATGAAACACTTGTTTCTGTACCTAATATTTCATATACTCCAAATTATATTCATTCTTATGAGTGATCCTGATCAAATTTTCGCAGCACGCGAAGTTTGTTTCCCAACAGGGTCCAACACTTAAATTTTTTTTTCCATGAATATAATTTCAGTGTGAGTATATATCTGAAATCCTTGTCACTTTTCAAAAATAATCCAAAGAAATTTTTCCCTAAACACAATGTTTACACAAGAAATTTCGGTTACAATTCCTCAACTTATGTTTAGGATGATATGTAACGAAATTCGCAAACCACCATATTAAGCCTATAAAAGAAGCCCTTCGATACTTCTCTACAAGTATTCGATTGTATGTCACGAGAAAATGCGAAAGCAGTTGATTACCTCTCATGGTAATTAATGAAGTAATCTTTGCTTGGGGTTTTTCTGCTTTATGTCAGTAAATTTTGACATCACAGAATTCCAAAAAAAAAATTTACTTTCTTCTTATCTCATTTGTTTGAATCACATGCACTCACGAAATCCTTGAGGTTCTAAGTAATACCAACTTAGGCTGAAGATTTCGCAAGTCTCGTAAATGACTTCGTTTAAAATACCATAAACGAAAGAGCCCAACCTCAATACCGAAGGGTCTTCTATCACACAACTGTACTTATGAACACTTTCAAGTAACCGTCAGCCCTGGTTTCAAGGCACTTTATACAACATGATCATCACAACGGCTAATGATTTCACGTTTCCCAGAACATTTGGTCTACTCTATTTTTGAAACGGATCGTCTTTGAGATTAACATATAAAAGGGATAATCTTTTATGTAAATCATTACGCGATTCAAAATTCTCAGACGAACGAAAAGCCCTAATCTTTCTTTCAAGAAATTTCTCAGATTAACAATGACTACCACTCAATCCAACACAGAAGAAGTTCTTTCACAGTCTCTTATGAAGATTCAAAGCACAAATTTCAAAGTTGATCCTAAAGTTTCATCTTACCCAGACGAATTGAAGATGTTGATCGTTGTACTCAAATGATCAGCATTGTCAATTGCTATGTTCAGTTCATTCCCCGTTCCTATGACTTGGTTGTCAATGACGGCATCAACTGCTTCATACAACTATACAACCGACGTGATAACCTTCAACTTGGTGAACAACAAGACAGTTCGTCTTACAAAGAACATGTTCATCAACTTCTTGAACATTCCTAATAACCCACTGTTCTTTAAGCCAACCAATTCACAGATTATCTTTATGTTCAATAAGATGGGTCATCAACCCAGCCTTGAAAAGATAAGTGATTTCAGAAAATCAAGCTTACCATGCATTTGGAACTTCTTGTTTGGAATCTTTCTAAGATGTTTTACCGGAAGGAGTGCTGGTTTGGATAAGGGAAGAATGGAGGTCTATGCAATGGTTATGGGACTTTACTATGATCTCAGTGTTGATTATGGGACTCAACATTGGAAGGAATTCAACAACAGCTTAGAAAACACAAGTGTTGATAAGGGAATTTCTTGTGCAAGATACTGGAGTTTGATATTGGAAAAGGTCTATGTGTAAGAAGGAATTCATGTTCCTGACGGTGAAGATGTTGCAGAGTTCTCTTTGTATCAATTTCCCAAAGTTGTTGAAGATAATGAGAATATCTTCACAAGTGTTTCCAGAATTCCAGATGTAATGCTTTGCAAAGTGTCTTCTACACATAAGGTCATAGTTAGATACATGAAAACTGTTGATACAAATGTGCGAACTAGAGTACTACTTGAAGTCACCGGTGAATCATCCAAGAAGAAGAAACAGACTAAAAAGAAGCAAAACCATGAATGTCCAAAAGTATCAAAGTCTGAAGAGGTTGCAAAAGTGGAGTCTACTTCTAAACCTGCGAAGGAGATTTTACCGACTAAGTCAGCGGTCCTAAAGAAGCTACACAAGGTGTCACAAAAGAAGAATTCCTCTCCTAGTATTCACAAAACTGAACTGAGTAGTAAGGGGGCTATGTTTCGATAAATTCCCGCTCCTGTTTCTCCTATGACAAAGAAAAGAAGAGCTCAAGAAGTTGTGAAGCATATTACAAAGAAGATGTACAAGAAAAGATAGATGATAATTCAAAATGAGTCATCTGATGAGGAAGTGGTTTCTGCGAATCCACCTGTTTTAATGGTAAATATTTCTCTTCCCATTACTTCACAAATTTCCACAATCAAAACCATTCCACTGGCAGTAGTCACTACCAAATCAGTTCCTGAGGAGGTACCTAATTTTGATATGGTTGTTAACGTATGTGATACGGGGAAACCTATCAAGAGTGTTGAATCTTCAATGCCAATCATTTTATGTACTTTATTACCCATCTCATCTGAGACTTTTTCTACTTCATTACCACCATACATTCTGTCAAATACAAACGTAACCACATCATCCATCTTTGATCATCCTTTACAAAATCCCTTCACTACATTATTTCTTTCACAATCCCCAGAACCAATACCACTTCCATCTTCGCAAGCTCAATCTGATGAAGAAACCGAAGGAGGAGGTTTTGGAGGAACATTTGATGCTATACACTTTGATTTAGAGGAGCAGGAAATTCCTGATCATATGCTTATGTCAGGAAAGCAGTTTAAAATCCTGAATCGAAATTGAATGCAATCATTCAATCTCAAGTTGATTCTGGAACAAAGACTTATGTGTCACTTTTGGAGGTTGAAACCTTGCTCAAATCTGCTGAGAAAAGAATAGTTGCGACAGTTGATAAGTCTGATAAGAATAATGATCTTTGCATTCAAGCTCAAGGGAAGTCTTTTGACAATGTTGTACAAGAATTGAAAGCTGCTACAAAAGAACGACACGTTCTTTTTGTACAAGATGTGAAGAAGGTTCGTGAAAATGTGAACTTCAAAGTTTAGGAGTTAAAGAAGGAGATTGCAAAAGAGTTTCAGCAGCTTAATTCGCAAAATATGGATGCGCAAAACCGTGTTGATATCGTTGCTACAGCACTTACCAAAATTGCTACTGATTATCAATCGTCTGTTCGACTTATCGAAGCCAAATACAAAGATGTTCAGGAGCAGTTCACAAAATTAATTCAGTTGGTTACTGAATTAAAAATTTGTGTTTCAACACCTTCTCAACAATCAATTCTAACTCCAGAATTTTTAACGCTTAAAGTCAACACTTTGGAGCAAGCTATACAGAAAGCCTTGGCTCCGATCACCAATTTTACTTCCATATTGCCAAAGAATGCCCAACCTGCTTTCACAGGGTTGCAAGGGGGAGAAAGAAAAGGAAGTAAAGATGATGATGCGAAAACAGTTGGAAAGATACATTCCACTCAGCTCAAAACAACTCTACCAGTACTCATGAAACCAATTCCTTCAACAATAGTAACAAAAAAGCCATTCACAAAGCCAATTCTCAAGGGAATTATTATTGGTTCAACAGAAGGAGGGAGTTCAAGTGAGAAACCTCAACCAGTGAACATTGGAAAAGGTAAAGAGGTGGCTTACGAAAAGTCAAAAGAAGAAAGGAAAGCAGAGATTGAAGCAGAAATGGAAAAACAAAGGCAAATTCAAAGCATTTTAAGGCAAAGGGCAAGTGATCTACCAAATTTGAACAAAGGTGATCCTATGAAGTTGTATTCATATGAAGTCATTGAATCCAAAGTCGTGGGAAGTCATTTGTATGATTTTGAGAAGAAGCCCAGAAGGAGTTATGATGTTGCAAATTCAGACAGATGCCAATTTGACTTTTCGATTAATGAAATGATGTTTGTCACAGCGCAATACAAGATTAGTGAAAAGTTCAAAAATAGTGATGAATACACTTTAATGAAAATCAGATTTCATGTTGTACTTGCGACGGATCAAGATGAGGTTTGGTCATTGATGAAGATTAAGAAAGTGCTTACTATTAAGAAGGATGAACTGTTTGAAAACATTCTTTAAAATTTTCGATACTTTGTTGTTCGAGCAGATAACAAGCATGTTGATTTTACCATTGCTGACGTTCCCTTGATGAATCTAAATGATCTCATTCAAGTGGATCTTATCCTGAAGGAAATGGAAGAAAACAAATTCAACGGATATGATACAAATGTGTTCAAATTTGGTTTCGCACATATCATGATATTCATAGATAACTACTATGATTGCTTGGCGTTAACTGATCAAGAACTGGCATGAGTTCGTGGTAGACAAGTCACAGTTCCTTGGGAATCCACACTGCCTCAAACAGAGTTGAAGAAATACGTAGACGGGGAAATATGTCTTAAACCTTTTGGCATGTTTTTTGCAGGCAAAGATACCAAGGGGAAGCCTAAAAGATTTTTGTTTCAAGTCTCAAAGATTGAAAGATACACAACTTCGCAATATACTAATTTCATTGTTCGTATGAATAATTGCTCAAAGAATAATGAATGAGACAGGAAGGAGCTTAAAAAGATCATTACTTTGTATTCAGAAATTCAAAGAACGATGCACTCAGCTGTTCAGAATTTAACAAACTGAATAGCTTTGATTGTTTACAAAGGGGGAGAATGTAGAGTCTATTTTTTGTAACAGTCGAAGTGTTTATTTTAAGTCTCGCATGTTAGTTATTTTACTAAGTCTACATTTGTGTGAAGCTTATTGTTTAGGACTATGTATACTTTTTGTACACTTGTGTTTCCTATAAATAGGGACTGAGGTTAGAAGTAGAGATAAGATTTTATCTGCTTAGTTTGTAATCAATTTCTTCATCAATATAAGATCTGATTAATATTTACTCCTTGTATTCATACTTTTCATTCATATAATCATGATTGCTTTCATTCATGTGTTAGATCTTAACATATCTCAACCTCTTAAGCAACATTAAGTAAAAATCCATGAACTAAGACATCTTGTACATCACATTATAAAGTTAAAAGTGTTCATTTATTTAAGATATTAAAATTCTAAGAAAAAATCTTGTTAAGGTTCATAATTGTCAAGAAAACAAATGATAACGGCAAAAAGTGACATTTATAGTTTCATAAGGATCAAGCAGGTCCTACTTGCATAAACATGGATTTTTATGATAAACATACTTTTCAAAGGACCAAAAACGTAACTTTTAGCTTAATGAGCCTAATATTTGGGCCTCGCGGTTTTGGGCCCAAATTTGCGAAAAAGGAAAGTTTTAGGATTAAAAATGTTATTTGACTAAAGTTTGAGTCATAAATGTAAATAAACCAAATTTAGGGGTGAAAATAACATTTATTTCTAAATTGGACCAAAAACATAACTCTTATCAAAATTGGTCCGAAAGTGTCAATTTTACAAACAAGGGGTTGAAATTGTAATTTTCTGCAAAACTGGGCCATAAATGTCAAAATATAAATTTTCGGACTAAATCCTTGAAATTCCAAACTGTGTATGGATTATTTTGTGTAACATTCACTCATCGTACTATTAATACTTTGAATTGTTGTATTCTATAACAATGTACTTGATGTGAACATTGTTGGTTGTGATATGTAATAATGGTGATGAATGTGTTATGTTTCGTGTATATTCATTGTGATGATAATTCAATTGTTAGTCACGAGAGCCCCCGGAGGTTTCCATCGTCATGTTCGGGGGTGTGACAGGTTAGTATCAGAGCAATGTTTATAGTGAACTAGCATATCTAACCATACATGATATGCAACTATAAACACAATGGGACTAAATAACTCTGAACAAAACAAAATCTTCACACTTATGTGCGCATATTAGGATAATAACATAATAATATTTAATAAAAGCTTATGAAGGAAATTGAACACTATCATTAAACCTGGGCAATTATGTACTCCTATTATGGATAAATATAGCCTTATCAACTATATTTATTCAAAATATGAACAACATGTGTTTGGGAGTATTTATAGCGGGAAATGAATCAAAAAGCCTGCCTCACTCTCCAATAATTCTAGGGAACCCAAACCTAAATAACTAAAATATACTATAGGAATAACCAAAACATGACTTATTCCTGCGCCCTCATGCAGTCACCATGGAAGATGATCAGCAAGGAGTACATTTTAATCAAGCCCTAGTGGCTCATGGGATGCTTGAGGGGAATCCCGAAGATGAACAAGGGGGATCCCCTGACATTGGGCCTGACAAATACACTGATACAGACTATGAGTTTAATAGGACTAACAGAGATATGGAGGAGGATGGGGACACAAATACACTGGTGAGGATCGTTCTCTGGAAGCAGAGGTTGCCACACATTGGAAAAAGCTATTTGCTATGGAGGCACGAGTCGTGCAAGCTGAGCGGGAATGGAATGAGGTCATCAGAGATGAGCTATTCTTGGCACAAGCCGTGCAAGATGAGCAGGAAAGGGATGAGGTCATCGGAGATGAGCTATTACTACGGAGGCACGAGCCGTGCAAGCTGAGCAGGAAAGCGATGAGCTATTTTGGAACAACATTTTGCGATATGATTTCGCTACCACCATTAGGCACTTCTCAATATGATCGGGATCAGTAGTATATCTTATTAGTATTACGTTTCTCTTAGATTTACTATGTTATGTATTATCAACTCTATGTTTAAGTGAATACACTACTCATAGGGTCGTCATGCTCCCAGAATTTATATTTCCCCATGTACTATATGCCTTCTGGAAAATTTTCATGTATCAAAACAATTATTATTAATGAAAATGCCTTATGTTTATCATGATGTTGTCATCTGCTATGTGTTTTATTTCCTTGTTTTATGTTTATGCATAAAATTACTTAAATACACACACTATACGCCTAGTCTATGGGATTCCAAACTCACAAAACAATAAGAAGTCAACATCTTTCTGTTCCATGACATAAAGATGCCTCAAAGACCCAACCGTGGAAACAACGCAACACCAAGAATACCGGAAATAAACTCGATTGCATTCCAAGAAACAGTGTATGCCGCGGTTACTGCAACCCTTGTGCAGTTTCGCAATGGAAACAACGGAGAAGGCAACGGACAAGGAATCGGAAGCACAAATCAAGGAACAAACCACGGAGCCACTACAACATGCACTTACAAGGACTTCACCAACGCCAAACCTCGAACTTATAATTTGACAGGAGGCATAATAGCAATGAAGCGATGGACTAAGAAAGTAGAATCCATTTTTGAAATCTGTGGGTGTCCAGATGAGTGTAAGGTTAAATTTGCAGCCTGCACATTCATTGATCAAGCCCTCTCCAGGTGGAATGGCCACGTAGAGGTAATGACACTCCTGGTTGTGAACGTGATGCCCTGGGAAGATCTTAAGGAAATGATGCTGGAAGAATACTGTCCTAGAGGTGAAATTCAGAAGATGGAACAAGAGTTGTGGAACCTCACAGTTAAAAACTCCAATATCGATGCATACATATCCAGGTTTAGTGCGCTATCTCTTCTGTGTCCCGGAATGATCACCTTAGAAGGGAAAAAGATTGAGAGGTTTATCTAGGGATTGACTGCACTTATCCAAGGGAATTTCATTGCGGCAAACCCTGAGACGTTTGATAGTGCCAAGAGACTGGACAAGAAATTGTATGATGATGGCAACAAGAATGGTGCCAAAACAGTGGAAGCATAGGTTAAGAAAGAAGGAAAGAGCAAGAAAGGGAAAGGCAACAAGCGAAAGGGAAAACAGAACTCAGAAATATCTAAGAAGCAACAAACTGTGACTGTCCATGCTGCAACCCAAGCTACCACCACACCACATGCTGCAGCCTCATCCACACCAAATGCTCCAAAGCAGTATTCAGGAAATCTCCCTAAGTGTACCAAATGTAACTTCCACCATCATGACCAATGTCGAGAGATGATTTACACTAGGTGTAACCGGAAAGGCCATACAGCAAAATATTGTAGGCCTCATCTTCGACAAAACCAGATGCCAAACAACAACAACAACAACAACAATAATTACAACAAAACCAATGTTGGGCCCAGTTACACCTGCTACGGATGTGGGAAATCCGGGCATTTCAAGTGAAAGTGACCCAACACAAACCATCAAGGGGTAGGAGCAGCAGGGAGAGTGCTGAAAATGGGTAAGGGTGAAGCAGTGCAGGACCCAGCAGTTGTCATCGGTACGTTCCTACTTAACAAATTGTATGCATGCATCTTATTTGATAGTGGGATGTAGCGAAGTTTCGTTTGTAATAAATTCAAATACTTGCTAAATCAACAAACCTGGAAACTCAGCGAAGCCTTCACAGTGGAAATGGCTAACGGGAAAACTGAAACAACCAAAGATATCTATACAGAATGTACGTTAAAACTAAACAACCACTCTTTCCAAATAAATTTGATGCCAGTAAATATTAGGAGTTTTGATGTGATCATCGGCAAGGATTGGTTTAGCCCCCATCATGCCAATATTATGAGTCACGAGAAGTCCGTTCGCCTTCACCTTTCTAATCACGAAACCATAATAATCTACGGAGATAAACTCGACGCAAACATTAACCTTATCTCGTGTATCAAGGCACAAAAGTGTCTACAAAAGAATAACTAAGTATTCCTTGATCACGTGGTGGATAAAACCAAAGTCCGAGATGAGGACAAAAGTATCCACTTCCACAAATCGATGATCTACTTGACTAGATTCAAGGGGCTAGTTACTTTTCAAAGATAGATCTTAGATCTGGTTATCATCAACTCAAAGTCCAAGATGAGGACATTCCTAAGATTGCTTTCCGAACTCGTTATGGTCATTACGAATTCGTCGTGATTCCCTTCGGTCTAACAAGTGCCACCACTGCATTTATGGACCTCATGAATCGAGTCTACCGCCCATTCCTTGAAAAATTCATGATCGTTTTCATCGATGAAATTCTCATATACTATCGAAGCAAAGAAGAGCATAGTCAACATCTCGAACAGATCTTAGAGACCCTTCGAGCTGAAAAGTTGTATGTGAAACTCTCCAAGTGTGAGTTTTTGCTCCGCAGTGTAAACTTCTCGGAACATGTTGTCAGCAAGGAAAGAATCCATGTAGATCCCTCCAAGGTCAAGGCCATTGAAGGTTGGGCAATTCCGACAATGCTAATAGAAATTTGCCAATTCTTCGGTCTAGTAGACTAATACCGAAGATTCATTCAAAACTTTTCTAAGATACCCCCCTCACCATGTTGACACAGGAAGGCGCACCTTTCAATTGTACTGAGAAGCAAAAGATCGCCTTCAAAAGCTTGAAGGAAGCCCTTTGTAATGCTCCAGTTCTATCCTTACCACAGGGAACTGAAGACTTCATAGTCTACAGTTACGCTTCAAATCAAGGTTTAGGTTGTGTCCTTATGCAACGCGGTAGGGTAATTGCATATGCGTACAGAAAACTGAAAACATGTGGAGTAAATTATACCACGCATGATCTTGAACTGGGGGCGATGCTCTTTGCCTTGAGAATTTGGAGGCACTACCTATATGGTACCAAGTGCACCATCTTTACAGACCACAAGAGTCTCCAGCACATACTGAATAAAAAAGAACTGAAAATGAGGCAGCGGAGATGGGTTAAACTGTTAAATGATTATGAGTGTGAGATCAAATACCATCCAGGCAAGGATAACGTGGTAGCCAATGCCCTGAGCCTAAAGGAGTATTCAAGTCGTCGTGTAAAGACCCTATCAATCACCATCCAATCTCATCTATCCTCACATATCAATCAAGCCCAATTGGAGGCGGAGACTTTCGCTAGTGAGTCACAAGGTGGAATGGTGAAGGAGCTTGAAGTTAAATATAACAGAACTCACTACTACATGAATAGAATTTGGGTTCCCAAAATTAGGAGATTTAGAGAAGTAATCATGCATGAAGCCCACAAGATGCAATATTTTATTCATCCAGGGTCAGATAAAATGTATTTGGATATCAAGCTACAATATTGGTGGCCAAATATAAAGGTAGAGATAGCCACTTTCGTGGGCAAGTATCTTATTTGCACCAAAGTGAAAGTGAAATACCAAAAGCCCTCGGGACTATTGCAACAACCAGTGATACCTAAATAGAAATGGGAATGGATTACTATGGACTTCGTGACCAAATTTCCAAAGACAGCAGACAGATTGGATGCTATCTGGGTAATCACCAATAGATTACAAAATCCGCTCATTTCCTGCCAATAAAAGAATCCAACAAAATGGAAAAGCTGACCCGAATCTACATCAAGGAGGTTGTGAGGCTCCATGGAGTGCTAGTATCTATTATCTCAGATCGATATAGTAGATTTACTTCAAGATTCTGGCAATCTCTTCAAAAGGCAATTGGAACACAGCTAGATATGAGCACCGTATACCACCCACAGATGGATAGTCAGAGTGAGCGAACCATCCAGACACTCGAGGATATGCTCTGAGCATGCGTGATTGATTTTGGAAAATCATGGGATGCCCACTTACCTTTGATCCAATTCTCCTATAACAACAGTTATCACACAAGCATAAAGTTTTCTCCCTTCAAGGCTATATGTAGTCGTAAATGTAGATCGACCCTATGTTGGGTCGAGTTGGGTGACAATCAACTAGCAAAAGGGCAATTATCAGCCAGTGCTCTTACAGGACCCAAAATCATCTGTGAAATGGCCGAAAAGATAGTCAAAATCAAAGCTCAACTTCAAGCATCGCGAGACCGACAGAAGAGCTATGCTGACAAGCGGCGAAAGCCATTATAATTTCAATTCGGGGATCATGTGTTGTTGAAGGTCTCTCCTTGGAAGGAAATGATTCGCTTTGGGAAGCGAGGAAAATTAAACATGCGATACATTAGACCGTTTGAGATTCTTGCCCAGATTGGTCCACCGGCATACAAGGTGCAGCTACCTACCGAGCTCAGTAGAGTACACCCGATATTCCACATCTTGAATCTGAAAAAGTGTCTATCAGATGAAACCCTTGTTGTTCCTTTGGAAAAGATTGAGATAAACGAGAATCTCCTGTTCGTTCAAGAACCAGTAGAGATTATGGATAGGGAAAGTGAAGCGTACAAAGCAAAGTCTCATTCTAATTGTGAAGGTTCGATGGAGGGCTAAACGTGGACTAGAATTCACGTGGGAATGCGAAGACCAAATGAAACAAAAGTACCCTGGCTTATTCTCTCCTTCACAAACCTATTCTTCAGAAGATTTTCATGACAAAATTCCCTCTAATGGGGGGATGATGTCACAACTAGCATTTTAGCTAGGGAATTCTATTATCGTGTAATCATTCAACTATTGTAAAACATGCACTCTAAGTAAATATCACCCAGTGCTCATTTAAATGCATGTTTCATCTACAACAAAGAGTCTGGAACCCTAAGAACCCTGTTTTAAGTCAGTTATAGACTAGGATATCCTTATTGGGCCATAACAACTCCAATTAACCCTATGGACAATAAAACCCATCCTTTAATACTATTTGGGATGTGAACCATCAATAAGGGCCCAATGGGTTGAAAACTATTTATTGGGCTTCACAAAATCAAGCATAACCATGAGTGGGCCAAGCTATTCAGTTTCATCCATCTTAAGCCCAATTCTTGGCCCATGATGAAAAAAAGGAAAACAAATAAAAAATATTATGGTGCCACCTCACTAATACATGGAGATAATCCATGCAAATTACCTTCTAAATAAATACCAAGTCCCAAACATCTATGCACTTATCACATCTTCATCTCTCTTCCCTCTATTTTTCTTCCTGTTGAAAGAAGGTAAGCACACACACACGCAACATCAAACTCTCTCAAACACTAGCAAGAACACTCCTTCCTTTCCTCCTAAATTTTCGAAGATCTAGGGTTTTTCAAGATGTTTTCCACCAAAAAGCATCATTTTCTTTGTAATTCCTTACATATCCAATTTATATAACTTCATTCTTATGTTAGATCACTCCTTTTAAGCAAAAATTTTGGTGATCATTCTCCTAGAAACCTCCTAAGTTCGAGATCCACCCAAGAAAATTTGCTAGGACCAAAAATCCCTTCATCTCTTCATCAAAACATAAACATCAAAGGAAAGGTGAGTTCATACCCTATTTGTTTGGTTTTCATATGATTTTTGGGGGAGAATACAAGTAAAATGTGTAGATGTATGTGTTATATGCATGTCTTGTGTGGTTTCTTAGTTTATTTCGTAAAAATGTGTTAGATCTTAACATATCTCAACCTCTTAAGAAACATTAAGTAAAAATCCATGAACTAAGACATCTTATACATCACATTATCAAGTTAAAAGTGTTCATATGTTTATGATATAAAAATTTAAAGCAAAAATCTTGTTAAGGGTCATAATTGTGAAGAAAACGAAATATAAGGGGAAAAAGTGACATTTACGGTTTCATTAAGATCACACAGGTCCTAATTGTATAAAATTGGATTTTTATGATAAACATACTTTTAAAAGGGACAAAAATGTAAATTTTAGATTAATGGGCCTAATATTTGGGCCTCACAGTTTTGGGCCTAAATTTGCGAAAAATGAAAGTTTTGGGATGAAAAATATTATTTGACCAAAGTTTGAGTCATAAATGTAAATAAACCAAAATTAGAGGTGAAGATAACATTTATTTCCAAATTGAACCTAAAATGTAAATTTTATCAAAATTGGTCTGAAAGTGTTGATTTTACAAACAAGGGGCTAAAATTGTAATTTTTCTGCAAGACTCGGCCATAAATGTCAAAATATAAATTTGTGGACTAAATCCATGAAATTTCAAACATTTACAATTTTTTATAAATTATGGACTAAAGTGTTATTTTTACAAAACTTTGGGCCTTAATTGAAAATTTGAGGATTATTGGCCAACAGCGTCGTTTTTACAAAAAGAGGACTTTTTATAATTAATTTGGTAAACCTCAAGCTAAAACAAACAACAAAACAATAACGAATGGACGAAATACATCGATAACAATTTTATTGGGTCTAATATTCACATTTCATGGCAAATGGGCCTTAAGGGCCCATTCAAGTGTATATTGAACCCAATATTTTCCATGACATCTTTATTGGGCCTTGCGACCCATTTACATGTTAATTTGGGCCTGAGCTATGGATCACATGTCTGTTGGGCCTTGGTGGTTCATTTACATGCCTATTAGGCCTAAATTACCCTCTTAAATGTTATTGGACCTTTGTGGTCCATTTACATGTTAATTGGGTTTGGACTGAAATTTACATGCTTAGTAGATCGTAACTGTACCTTTACATAATTCTTGAACTTCGTATACTTATATACATACCTTTGGATTTGAAAATCTACAACATACACAAAGACATTAAACATGGTGAAAAACATAACAAACATGAAAGGTTGAGAATCTAGTGAGACATGTCGGTTGGCATCTTTGAGTGTACAATTGTATCCTGTAGTTATACCCACAGTTTCCTGGAGGGAGAGCGGGAGTTTGTGTATATATCTATACAAGGTGACCGCCCACACCTTAGTTGTTTACTACAACTAAACTAGGGCAGTTTAAGGAGACAAAACCTTGAGCAAATCCTGGCATCTGGAAAATGCCAAGACAAGCAATCTAGTCATCATCATGCATGGTTATAACGGCTCATATAGAGATTCAATGCCAATATAACATATCGAAGATTAACCCTTCGATTGTGTCAACACGAAACAACTTAATTAATGATACAAGAACCTTGACATTGTTATAAATCAGAAAATATCGGATTTTTTGCGGAAATACTATTATTCAATTATCACTTACTTACAATACAAAGAAATTCTAAACTACAATCATATATGTTACTGCTATGAAATTCACACATGTATTTATACTTCATTTTCACATCATTTTCAGACATTCTATAAAAAATATCGGATTTTTGGGTTTTACAAAAGGTACATAGACTTTTTTTCATACAAACTTATGAACTCACCAACATTATATATGTTGAACGTTTTCAAAATAACTTGTATTCTCAAGTAATCGTAAAGTAAGAAGATTTTCAAGTGTGTATGGATTATTTTGTGTAACATTCACTTAGCGTACTATTAATACTTTGAATTTATGTATACTATAACAATGTACTTGATGTGAACAATGTTGGTTGTTATATGTAATGTTGGTGATGAATGTGTTATGTTTCATGTATATTCATTGTGATGATAATTCAATTGTTAGTCACATGAACCCCAAGACGTTTCCGCCGTCTAGTTTGGGGGTGTGACAGGTTGGTATTAGAGAAATGTTTATAGTGAACTAGCATATCCAAACATATATGATGTGCAACTATAAACATAATGGGACTAAATAACCCTGAACAAAACAAAATTTTCACACTTATGTGTGCATATTAGGATAATAACCTAATAATATTTAATAAAAGCTTATGGAGGAAATTGAACACTATGATTAAACCTGGGCAATTATGTACTCCTATTAGGGATAAATATAGCCTTATCAACTATATTTATTCAAAATATGAACAACATGTGTTTGGGTGTATTTATAGCGGGAAATGAATCCAAAAGCCTACCTCACTCTCCAATAATTCTAGGGAACCCAAACCTAAATAATTAAAATATACTATAGGAATAACCAAAACATGACTTATTCCTGCGCCCTCATGCAGTCACAATGGAAGATGATCAGCAAGGAGTACATTTTAATCAAGCCCTAGTGGCTCATGGGATGCTTAAGGAGTATCCCAAAGAAGAACAAGGGGGAGCCCATGACATTTGGTTCGAAGAGTACACTAATATAGACTACGAGTTTGAGAGGATTGACGGAGACATGGAGGAGGATGGGAACAAAAATGAAGCCCCCATCAAACCACCTATTGATGAGGCACACTAGGACCACCCTGCTCCACCAAGGCATCCCTTTGGTGAGGATCGTTCTCTAGAATCAGATGTTGCCACACTTCGGTAGCAACTATTTGCTATGGAGGCACGAGCCATGCAAGTTGAGTAGGAAAGGGATGAGGTCATCAGAGAGATGACTGAGATGGCTCAATTGTTGGCACAACATTTTTGGGATATGATTTTGCTACCACCATTACGCACTTCTCAGTATAATCGGGATCAATAGTATATCTTATTAGTATTAGGTTTCTCTTAGGTGTACTATGCTATATACTATCGACTCTATGTTTAGGTGACTACACTACTCATAGGGTCGTCATGCTAGCAGAATTTATATTTCCCCATGTACTATATGCCTTCTGGAAAATTTTCATGTATCAAAACAATTAGGATTAATGAAAATGCCGTATGTTTATCATGATGTTGTCATCTGCTATGTGTTTTATTTCCTTGTTTTATGTTTATGCATGAAATTACTTAAATACACACACTATACGCCTAGTCTATGGGATTCCAAACTCATAAAACAATAAGAAGTCAACATCTTTCTGTTCCATGACATAAAGATGCCTCAAAGACTCAACCGTGGAAACAACGCAACACCAACCCCTCCGTAAATAAACTCGGTTGCATTCCAAGCAGCTATGTCTACAGTGGCCACTGCAGCACTTACGTAGATTCGTAATGGAAACAACGGAGAAGGCAACAAACTGGGAAATAAATCAAGGAACAAACTACAGAGCCACTTGAACATTCACTTACAAGGACTTCACCAATTCCAAACCTCAAACCTTTAATAGGACAGGAGGCATAATAGCCCTGAAGCGATGGATTGAGAAAGTAGAATCCATTTTTGAAATATGTGGGTGTCCAAATGAGTGTAAGGTCAAGTTTGCAGCCTTCACATTCATTAATCAAGCCATCTCCTGGTGGAATGGCCACGTAGAGGCAATGACACTCCCGGTGGCGAACGCGATGCCCTGGGAAGATCTTAAGGAAATGATATTGGCATATCTATGTGTTATTTGTATGACTTGTGTGATTTCTTAGTTTATTTTGTAAAAATGTGTTATATCTTAACATATCTCAACCTCTTAATCAACATTAAGTAAAAATCCATGAACTAAGACATCTTATACATCACATTATCAAGTTAAAAGTGTTCATATCTTTAAGACATAAAAATTTAAAGCAAAAATCTTGTTAAGGGTCATAATTGTCAAGAAAACGAAAGATAAGGGAAAAAAGTGACATTTATGGTTTCATAAGAATCAAACATGTCCTACTTGTATAAAAATGGATTTTTATGATAAACATACTCTCCAAAGGGCCAAAAATGTAAATTTTAGCTTAATGGGCCTCACGGTTTTGGGCCCAAATTTGCAAAAAATGAAAGTTTTGAGATTAAAAATGTTATTTATCCAAAGTTTGAGTCATAAATGTAAATAAGCCAAATTTAGGGGTGAAAATAGCATTTATTTCTAAACTGAACCAAAAAATGTAAAATTTATCAAAATTGGGCCGAAAGTGTCAGTTTTACAAACAAGGGCTAAAACTGTAATTTTATGTAAAACTGTACCATAAATGTTAAAATATAAAATTTTGGACTAAATCCATAAAATTCCAAACATTTGGGACGAAATGACAAATTTTTATAAATTCTGGACTAAAGAGTTACTTTTACAAAACTTTGGGCCTTAATAGAAAATTTAAGGATTATTGGTTAAGAACGTCGTTTTTACAAAAAGATGACTTTTATATTCAATTTGTTAAACCTCGAGCTAAAACAAACAACGAAACAATAACGAATGGACAAAATACATCGATAACAATTTTATTGGGCCTAATATTCCCATTACATGTCCAATGGGCCTTAAGGTCCCATTCAAGTGTATATTGAGGCCAATATTTTCCATGACATGTTTATTGGGCCTTGCAACCCATTTACCTGTTAATTTGGGCCTGAGCTATGGGTCATATGTTTGTTGGGCTTTGGTGGTCGATTTACATGCCTGCTGGGCCTAAATTACCCTCTTACATGTTATTGGACCTTTGTGGTCCATTTACAAGCTAATTGGGCTTGGACTGAAATTCACATGCTTAGTAGATCGTAACTATACCTTTACATAATTCTTGAACTTCATACTTATATACATACATTTGGATTTGAAAATATACAACATACACGTAAACATTAAACATGGTAAAAAAGATAACAAACATGAAAGGTTGAGAATCTAGTGAGACATGTCGGTTGGCATCTTTGAGTATACAATTGTAGCCTGTAATTATAACTAGAGTTTCCTGGAGGGAGAGCACGAGTTTGTGTATAGATCTATACGAGGGGACCGCTATGCCTTAGTTGTTCGCTACAGCTAGACTAGGCCAACCTAGGGCGACAAAAACTTGAGCAGATATCGGCGTTTGGAAAATACCAAGAAATGCAATCTAGTCATTATCATGCATGGTTATAATGGCTCATATAGAGATCCAGTACCAATTTAACATATCAAAGTTTAACCGTTCGATTGTGTCAATACGAAACAACTTAATTAATGATACAAGAACCTCGACATTGTTATAAATCAAAAAATATCGGATATTCTGGGGTAATACTATTATTCAATTATCACTTACTTACATTACAAAGAAATTTAAATCTCAATCATATATGTTACTGCTATGAAATTCACACATGCATTTATACTTGATTTTCACATCATTTTCAGACATTTTAAAGAAAATATCGGATATTCTGGGTTTTACAAAGATACAAAGACTTTTATTCAAACAAACTTATGAACTCACCAAAATTATATATATTGACCGTTTTCAAAATAACTTATATCCTCAGGGAATCATTAAGCAGGAAGATTTTCAAGTGTGTATGGATTATTTTGTGTAACATTCACTCAGCGTACTATTAATACTTTGAATTTATGTATTCTATAACAATGTACTTGATGTGAACAATGTTGGTTGTTATGTGTAATGTTGGTGATGAATGTGTTATGTTTCATGTATTATCATAGATCAATGGAGCTTATGTGGTTAACCAGCACATTGATTAGGTGGTTTAACATTAAGTGTACCAAGCTAATTTGCATGGTTATTCATTCCATGTTTGTGATCCTCGGCATCCCATTCACAAACTTTAAAGGCACAATCAAGATTTAAACTTGCCATTGAATAGTTCAATGAACCTCAAAAGATCTAGAAATTTTAATCCATTTAAGACCTAAAATTCTTTTTCATTTTCTATCGTAGAAATTGGTAAATCGTCATTTACCTACCTTCAAATATTTTGTACCTTGGATTACGGCATCCCTCTTCCAAGTTATAAAATATTGTGTTGGTTCCTAGCCTTAATATTGTTGGGTTTTAGTCATAAGAACATCCTATGTGCTCATACAAACCCTAATGCTTGGATCTAGGTTTCTCTATTGTACATGCAATTTATCCAAGACTATAAACCTAATACTAACACATGATAATTGATATTAAAATAATAATGGGTTTAAGATCATACCTTGATTGTTATGCAGCAATAACAATCACAAATCCTTCTTGTAATGACTTTAGAAAGCTTAGAATCACAAATGTCACTCCTCTAATGGTTCACAAACACCAAGAGCAAGATAATGAAGAAGAGAAGAGAAGGAGGCTGCCCAAAAATCATCCAAAACCCTAGAAGGAGGCTTGTCCACGTTTTTGGGGCTTAAGCGTACTATTTATACATGTAGGCTATTAGGGTTTTAAACTAGGAAACCCTAATCTGACTGCTTAAGCCCTAAACAGCCCATGAATTCCTTTCCTTAAAGCCTTGGATGATTTCTTATGTGTTTCCCCATAGAATTCATCCAACCTTATAATATAAGGTAATCCATAGCCCAATTGCAATTATCTTATAATTACAATTCCAATCCCTTAAGTTTAATTAATCTCTTTTAGTCACAAACTTAATTCTTATTAATTCTTGACTAATATTAATTAAACAAAATGATTTCTCCTTTAATATATTATTCCCATAATATATTAATAAATCATATTTAATCCTTTCTCTCCATAATTCATCCTATCAAGTTGCTTTGGTGAAGGCAACCAAAAAGACCATGCACCATTGGATCAAGTACATACCAAAATACTTATGGACTTAGACAATAATCCAACAGTCTCCTACTTGGATAAGTCTAATAACTAGTCCGCATATGACTTCAGATCCTGATCTGCAATCTTAGCTTTCCAAAGCCGCTATCAACTCTGATACTGTCAGATATGCGTGTCCTTTAGATAAGGGATCATATATTCCTCCATTCTTGATATCGTATAAGACATGATTTCAAATCATTCTTTCTGTACTATTTCTCGATTTTAATTTATGACGACTGACTAATTGAATAAATCCAATTAGCCCTAGCCCGGCCGAGCATTTACGTTTGTCATCACTAAACCATCGAGGGGCCCAAAGATATCGATTTTATCCTAGTTTGGATAAAAGGAACGGATAAACTTTGACTAAATGTTCGCTTGCACTCACTCACCGAATCACACACAACAATATGTTTTATAACACCGAGTTACTGGTACGTTTACATATTATCAATGTGCAACCGATTAGCAAGATACAACTCACACATCTCGGTTTCAAGAATATAAGATGTTATCGTCACACCAATCACTCGTGATAAATAATCCATGAAGTGTTCCAAGTGAGTGTGGGTTTAATCCAATGCTCAAATCATATTCGTAAGCACTCATGAACGTTGCAGCAAACATTGGCTTATGTCTAATACTCTTTTAGACATTCACACACCAATTCATGAAAGTCTTCATTCATACCTACTTCCAACATATGAACAACTGTGGCCCGTTCGAATAATTTGACTATTCTTAACCAATTAAATTATTCAGGAAGTCAAAACATGCAAAGTGAAACACAAGGATAATACTAATCCCATATGGCCCCAAACCCTTGAGTATAAATAAAACATCTTTTATTTATCACCATATCGATTAGTCATTATTTGTTGTTTTGGGTAATCAACTTCTTACTTGAATTATAACACTTGTCCTATGCTCTCAGCATGCACACAATGTTTACCTATGGTTCTTACTTTGTGAAATAGATCAAATGAACACATTTCCAATCATACTCATTTCACAACTCCGAATCCTTTTTCATAAGTGTAAGAATATCAAATTCTTGCCACTTATATAATATGTTAGATTCTAACATTTTATGCAAAGATCCTTTTGTAATGTCATTGCACTAAAGTCACAATGACTATTGTCAATGAATTACAAAGTTCTCTATCGGAAATTGTTACAAGACAATTCCATAGATGTGATGTCTCTCACTCAAAGTACATTTCTTTGAACATCCTTTTGCATAAAGTTTCTAATCTAGACATAGATTCTCAATATCTAACTCCCAATATGGAAACCTTTCCATACTTACCATATCACTACTCATTCTTAATAGAATCTTATATATTCATAAAAAAAAGTCGATATACTCCATCAAATACTATACTTCCAACTACTCACAAGCGACCAATCCTCAGTGAACTTTGGATTGTCCTTTGATAATTGTTTAATTATCTTAGTCAAAACCGATTCTTGTCCTTTTTCCCTCTAAATGCGCTAGACATTTGGAAAATTTTAGAATGGTCAAATATTATAGAATTTGCAATCGATCCTATACCCGAAGCGTATGGGACACGATGCATAATGTCTTACACGAAGATTTGATACTTTATTAATCTTCTGCCATAATATTTTACGTTCTACGTTCTCACAATTTGAATTATGAAGAGGAATGTCGTAATCATAATTGAAATTTAAGAACACACTATTTATCCTTGACTAAATTATTAACATTCCACAACCTAATCCTTTAGATTTGAAATGAAGCATAATATTCTCTCCCTTAATTATAGCAAAACAACTATTCAACTTTGCAAAGTATGACTCTTGTTTTCTATAATTAATATTGCTAACTTGCAATACTTGCCTTAATAATCATACAATCATAACATTTATACTCCCACTATCATGATGATTATTATAAACATAACGCTTATGCTCCCACTAGCTTTGACATGTATTCAGAAACAGCTTAACTTTCAGAAAAACAATACCTATTGAATTTCTTAAGTTCATGTTTCTAATACTTAATGCTTTGATAATCTTTTATCAAGGCTTTTTAATCTCATATACCTTTGTCCAAGATAGCTCATATGTGTCTTAAACAATTAAGACTAATTGCCAAATCTCACAACTCAAATCATGGAGAGGGATACCGTAACCATAATCAAATTTGAGAAAGCAATTTTACAATTGCTATCTTCTTAAAATCTCTCTTAGTGACAACATTTTCTCACAGTCAGTTTCATGAAGGAAAAATCTTACGACACTTAGATTTTAATGGTGTATGTGTTCCTATCCATGTGAATTTGTCAAAACCAAGTTTACAACAAATTCAAATTCATATGGACCGAACTTTCTTAATCTTGATTTCTTGCCTTATTGTAGCATGGTTGCCCCCATGTCTTCCAAGTAGTTGAGCAGCTCACATTTTCCTATCAGTGTACTTTTCATTGATCAAATTCCTTGTCTTTTATGCATTCAAATGAGAATTCATAGAACTCACATGCATAATTAACTCAATTGGAATGGCATAGAAACAAAATAACGTCAACACGATAGGTTATAAACCTCAAGTCGTGTGCTAGTGATGATCAATAAGGTCTATATTGATTTGTTCTGAAAACCTTTCAAGACCATTAAGACTCCCACTGACTCCTTGACATATAAGATTCTCTTGTCAATAAACATTTCTTGACAAATATTCAAGAGTTAGTGTAGTTTTTATCAAAACACTTCATAAATGGGTCCTAGTTGGTCTTTGTCTTATCCAAAACATCACAAGTTTCCACATTTGATGAATGTGATAAACCTTCTTAATACTTATCACTCAATATCACAATCTTAACTCTAATATTCGTTTTGGAATGAAGTATGATTGACTTCTTGATTTAACCATTTCTTCAATTCTTGATTCCTCTTCTTAGACATACAATTGTACTAAGACTTACTTAGAGGATCAATTGAGATATGGTTCTTAATCATTAAGACCTATCATGAACCATAATAAAAGGTACTCTCCCTTCTTCTTATAATAGAGAAACTTTTAACTTTCTGCCTACTTGATTCTTTTTATTCGTTCTGCTTATTGATTTAAACTTTTACAATCAATTCAGTATTACACTAAATCTTATAAGTGTAATCATATTTGCTAAACCTTTAGTAAATCATGACGAATATCTTTGTTACTCTTGTGGTGGACTTGATCAACACATAACCTTGTCTACTTGATCTCCTAGTCCTTCACTTGACATTTTGTCAACGAATTAGTCTAATTTTGAAATTTGAAGGTTTATTCATTCATCATACAATTCTTGTTGTACGATTCCATATCTCTATCCAATAGAAATTTGGGCGATGAGAAACTTTCCTTATTTGGTAAATTTCCACGAACAACATAATTAAGAATCACATCCATTTGTTGTAAATATACGAACATCAATTTTTCATAACAATTTCATTGCAAGGAAATAAATAAATAAACACTTCATACAAAATTTATTTTATTTATAAAAGCAGCGGAAAATATTTGTCCTTATAATGCAAAATCAAGTGAAAAACTATGTAATAAATATTCCTAACAACTCTATCTAAGCTCAAAATCTAATCTTCGAATCCATGCGATCGAGATCCATTTCTTCGTGATTAGACTCATCTTGCTCTATTTCATCAAGCTTCCTCTCCTTTCATCGATCCTACGAAACATTCAAATGCAATCTTATCACATTATGTATCATGAATCAACGAATAGGAACTTAATCGAGTTAGATAGCTGATTTTAATTGAAGCACAATCATAATCTTTGACTCTCCCATCTTCTAGACTCTTCAGGCTCTTAGGGCAGACTTGTATCCAACGCCCTTTCTCTTGGCAGCAAACACAGGTCGGTTCTCCTAGAACGTCCTCGGAAGCATGCTTGGTTGACTCTCCCAACAAATATGCTCCATTGCTTTGCCAAATCATTTCTGATTCAGCAGCAATGAGCATGTAAGTTAGGTCAATGAGCCTTTCGTCATGATCTATCATATAATACTTTCTTTTGAACTCATTATATGATTCGGGAAGTGACTGCATAACCCAGTTCACAGCCAACTTATCCGGAAATGACACACCTAACATTTTCAACCTATCAATGTGTGATTTCATTCCTAGAACGTGGGCACACACGGGTTTACCATCTTCATGTTTCATTTCCAACAGGGCTTTAGAGACATGGAACCTTTCAATTCTTCGATCTTGTGGGTTAGGGAGAATAACGGGAGGAGGAGGAGGAAGTGAAGCATGATTTCTTGTTCCTCGATCGATCGTGGAATATCATCTTCATGTGGAAAGCTTGTTCCACGGGATTTGGGAAGACCATAGTTGTCGAACTTTGACATCTACAAAACGGAAGAAAACAAATTCAAGTTAGTTGATAGATTGAGTCCTTCGTAAATCACCCAAATGAGATACTAAGGCTAGGACACAACACAATACGCTATAACCTAGAAAAGGGATGGCGTAATCTAGTTGCAGAATATTTGAAGATAAGTGAATGACGATTCACTATTTTCCACCATGAAAAACGAAAAAGAAATTTAAGTTTTGAATCTATGAAAAACTCCTAGATCCTTTGAGATTCATTGAACATTTCAATGGCATGTTTAAATCTCGATATGCCCCTCTAGTTTGTGACTGGGATGCCAAGGATCACAAAGCAGGTGTGCATAACCATGCAAACTTACATGGTGCCCTCACATGTTACGATCACCTATTCAATGTGCCGGTAAACCACACACGCTCCACCGAACTATGACAAACATTGAGTCACCCTTTGTTACCTTTTCTTGGAACCATTTAGTGTGCCAGTAAACCACACGCGCTCCACTAACGTCTTCGCAAGGGCACAAAGTGTAATTTCATGGAATTGCATCAATTCACTTTTGCCTAAAGTAACTAAGATTGGGAATTTGCAAAACATTTAGTTATTTTTGTACTTCATTATACTTATAATGGAAGGTTTTGTCTTATCCTACCCGTTCGGCTAACGACCCTCCACTAGTCAAGAGTGTGGTGGGTAAGAGTGGATACCCATTCAATCTCCATTTTATAAACAATTTCCATAAACACCCCTTATAGACCAGCTTCGTGAATGAGGCCTACTAACGGTAAGACTGACTTTTACTCTTACATATATATAATGTTAGACTTCTAATGTTATATATAGTATAGGGTGCATTTTACACTTTTAAAATACTATGTGGTCAAATTTAACAATTCAATTAAATTTGTAACCCACAACTTTATGGATTTATTAAACCTCTTTTAATTATACACCTTAATTAATTAATAAAACCATAAGGGTGCTATTTGAACTTTTCAAAACAACACTAGGGTTTTAGAATTTAACATTTCCACATTAAACTTTTAATCAACATTTAAATTCAAAAACTTGAGGGCAAGGTTTGAAATATTTCAAATCATTAGGTATAGAATTTAAATATACATCAAAATCAACTTTTAATCAAAATTTGAATTCTAAAACTTGAGGACAAGTTTTGAAACCTTTTCAAAAACATTAGGTTTTAACTATTTAAATTTCAAAACTAAACTTTGAGTTCAAATTTAAACTATAAAACTTAAAGGGGAAAATTGAAACTTTTCATAACACAAGGATCAAATAACAAATAATATAAATTAAACAATTAATTTCATCATTATCTATATTTCACCTAATTTCAATTACTTGCTAAATAAGTGACCCAATTAATACAAATAATCAACTTTAATCGTATAAGGAAGTTATTATCTAATCAATTGGTAATTATCTTTTGTTTAATCAAGGATGTACTCAAAAATATGATTAAAATCGGATTTTATTGACTTAGAATAGATAAGGAAATTATCCATGAGTAAAACAGCAAGAAATCCCGAAATCCCCTCTTTCTGACGCTCGAACTCGCCGAGTAGGGGCCTACTCGCCGAGTTCATCATGCAGATTGGCCAAAAAACGAATTTGCAACTTGAATAAACACATAATGCATCAATACAATGGAAACCAATCTAGGCTCTGATTCCACCGTTGGGTTTTAGTCATAAGAACATCCTATGTGCTCATACAAACCCTAATGCTTGGATCTAGGTTTCTCTATTGTACATGCAATTTATCCAAGACTATAAACCCTAATACTAACACATGATAATCGATATTAACATAATAATGGGTTTAAGATCATACCTTGATTGCTATGTAGAAAGCTTAGAGTCACAAATGTCACTCCTCTAATGTTTCACAAACACCAAGAGCAAGAGGATAAGAAGAGAAGAGAAGGAGGCTGCCCAAAAATCGTCCAAAACCCTAGAAGGATGCTTGTCCACGTTTTTGGGGCTTAAGGGTACTATTTATACATGTAGGCTATTAGGGTTTTAAACTAGGAAATCCTAATCTGACTGCTTAAGCCCTAAGCAGCCCATGGATTCCTTTCCTTAAAGCCTTGGAAGATTTCTTATGTGTTTCCCCATAGAATTCGTCCAACCTTATAATATAAGGTAATCCATAGCCCAGTTGTAATTATCTTATAATTACAATTCCAGTCCCTTAAGTATAATTAATCTCTTTTAGTCACAAACTTAATTCTTATTAATTCTTGAGTAATATTAATTAAACAATATGATTTCTCTTTTAATATATTATTCCAATAATATATTAATAAACCATATTTAATCTTTTCTCTCCATAATTCATCCTATCAAGTTGCTTTGGTGAAGGCAACACAAAAGGACCATGCACCATCGGGTCAAGTACATACCAAAATAGTTATGGACTTAGACACTAATCCAACAAATATTTCATATTGGGTGTTATATTAAGGACCTAAATCAACTTTCTTGAATTTCTCCTCATAGATGTCTAGTTATGAAAACTATGGTCTCCTTTGTCCTTTTGGATAGAGCTTTCCTAATGAAGACGATATCCCTCATGGAGATCAAGGTGAAAGATTAATCCCTTTGTAATGCATTAATAGGACTGCAAATCATACTTCACTTCCTCTACATCCTCCAATTATTCTCCCTAACCCACAAGTTCTTGAAAAGTTCAAGGTCACTCAATCCCTATTGGAAAGAAATGTCTATATGTACTCACATCTTGGATATGAAGTCACATATTAACAAGCTAGGAGAGTTGGATGTCGAAGTCATGAGGAAAATGGTTGTTGGCTGAGTTCTTTAATCACTTCCCGAGTCATATAGTGAGCTCATTAAGGACTACTATGTGACAGACCATGACATGACCCTTAATGATCTTACCTATTTGCTTGATTCTGTTGAATCATCAATGATTTGGAGCACTGGTAAGGAAAATTTCATTGGAAGATCTACTTCCCAAACATACATGGACATTGACAATGGAAACATTGGAAGGCCAGAAAAGTCTTCTCTTCCCGATGGAAAGGGATCGACCATAGTCAACCCGGTTGACCAAATGGTAAAGAGAAAGGCTACGTCTGAGATAGTCCCATGTACCATTCCTAATGAGTCTATGTGTTTCTATTTCCAAAAGAAGGGACATTAGTTGCGAAGCTACCCTATTTACCTGAAAGATCATAAGGATGGTAAAGCCAAAAAGTTTGACTCTACGTTAGGTAAATCTACTATCTAACTCTATTAAGTTCCTATTTAAAGATTCGTATTACATGATGTGACTAGGTCACATTTTGATGTTTTGTAGAATCAAAAAAAAAAAGAGGAAGCTTAGAAGAAGAGTATGCTGAATCTGATCGCGAAGATGGATTTTGGTTGCATGATTCGAAGATCAAAATTTTATGTTGCTGCTTCACAGTTATGATAGATTGCTTAGGAATAGATAACAACATAGTTTTCATTACATTGTAAGGAAATGGTTTTCTGCAAATTTTATAAGGAAAACTTTTATTTATTTTAAGTATCCTTACAATGGAATTTGTGAAAATTGTTGTTTATATGATTCTATTGATAGCAATATTGGAAAATGGATTGGATTTTTTCGTTTGTGGTAGTGTCATACTTTACCAAATAAGGAAAGATTATCATCACCCAAGTTTCAGTTGGATAGAATCTTGGAATCATGGAACTTTTATTGTATCATGAATGAGAATTTTCATCTTCGGGAAATTAAGACTAATTCCTTGTTCACATGTATATGTAAGTCAAGTGAAGGACTAGAGATCGGGTACACTTGGTTGTGCGTTGATCAGGTCCACCACAAAGAACGATAAGGCTATTCGTCATGATTTACTAAAGTTTAGTAAACATGGTTGTGCTTACAAGTTTAAGTATAATTCTGAAACACTGAAAAAGTTTCAGTATATGGCAGTACGAATGAGAAGAATCAAACTAGGCAAAAAGATAAAAGTTTCTCCTATATGAAAAGATGGGAGAGTACTTCTATATCATGTTTTATGTTCATCTTAATGATTATGAAAAACCATATCACAGTTGATCCTCTAAGGACATCTTAGTACATTTGTTTGACTAAGAAGAGCAATCGTGAATTGTTGAAATGGTTAAATAAAAAGATGAATCATACTTCGTTCCAAAATTGAGTCTTAGAGTAACACACCAAGATCGAGCCTTGAGTGACATAATGTTAAGAAGGTTTAAAACACTTATCAAATGTAGAGTAAAATGTTTTCTACTCTTGTATATTTAAAACAGGTAAGTGGTGATGTTTTTGATAAAACAAAGACCAACTAAGAGCTAATGTGTGAAGTATTTATCTTGATAAGAATCCGCACTAACTCTTGAATATTTGTTTGTCAAGTAATGTTCCTTAAAAAAGTGAATCTTATATGTCAAGAGGTGAATTAGAGTCTTAAAGATCTTGAAAAGTTTCAAGAACTATTCAATAATAAAACCTATTCTTTATCACTAGCACACGACTTGAGGTTTGTAACCTATCGTGTTGACATGTTCTCGCTTTCGTGCCCATTCCAGTTAAAAGTTAACTATACATGTGATTTCTATGAGCTCTAAATTCTCTGCATGACAACCTGGAAGACATGGTAGGCCCTTGTGCTACCAAGTGGCAAGAAGTTAAGATTAAACAAGTTCAGTCCATATGAGTTTTGATTTGTCGCTAACCTTGTCTTATGATTATGGTTTGATAAATTCACATGGATAAGAACACATATACCATAAATCAAAGTGTCATAAGGTTTATCTCCAATTCATGGAAATGATTTTGAGGAAACTCTTTCACTAAGTAGATTTTAAGGAGATACAAATTGTGATATTCGCATTCTCAAATTCAATTATGATTATGGCATCCTTTTTCATAATTCGAATTGTCAGGAATGGCAAAGGTCTAAACATTTGAGACTATGATTACAGTATCCCTTTTCATAGTTTTAAACTTGTTTAGATACAATTGTGAGCTATCTAAGGAATAGAGTATGATTTTGGGAGGCTTAGATAAAGTCTTATCGAAGCATCTCGTATCATAAATCTGAACTTTGGTAATGAAAGTCAATAAAGTATTGATTTCTAGATGTCCAATTGATTTCTGGATACATGTCAAAGCTAGTGGGAGCATAAGTGTTATGCTAATAAGGATATAATTATCATGTTAGTGGGAGCATCATTATTATGCTAAGTGTTGCAAGTTAGCAATGTTAATTATAAAAAACAAAAGTTTCAATTTGCAAAGTTGTAGAGTTTGAAAAGTTGTTTTGCTATAATTAAGAGAGAGGAAATTATTCTTCATTCCAATACTAAAAGCTTAGATTGAGATTTTAATCAAATTTAGTCAATATATATATATATATATATATATATATATATATATATATATATATATATATATATATATATATATATATATGAATGTTATGTTGGAATGGTTCAACATAAGGAAATTCTATTTATGGAAATATTATTTGCGCTCTAAATTTCGATTATGATTACGGCGTCCCTTTTCAAAATTCGAATTATGAGAACATGGAAAATAGAACTATTATAGCAAAAGACTCATCTAGTATCATGTCTTTATGTGAGACATCACGAATCGTGTCCCATACACTGCGTATATAGAATCGATTAAGAAATTGTCGAGGACAATCTGAGGTTTACTAAGGATTGGTCGCTTAAGGACAGTTGGTAGCATAAAAATGGATGGACCATATTGACATATTCTGAAGAGAGGAAACTCTTGGTCAGAAATGATAGTCAAAATACTTTAAATTTGATACTTCAATTCCATCGAATTGTCATGTAACAACGTCCAAAAGGAATATTTTGTAATATCATTGGTCAAGTCTCTATGAATTTTGGTACCTAGACATTACAAAAGAATCATTGCATGATAGTTTAGAATCTAACACTTTCTAGCAGTGACAAGAATTTGGAATTCTTACACTTGCAGTAAGGATTTGGAATTGTGAAATATCCATCATTGAATATTTTCAATTCATCTACTTCACAAAGTCCGGACCATAGAAAAACATAGTGTGCATGCTTGGAGCATGACATAGCTATTGTTTTAATTCAAATATTAGGTTAATAAATCAAAACATTATACAGTGATTAATGTGTAATCAATATGGTGATTAAATAAAAGGTGTTTTTATTTATATTCATAAGTTCTAAGACCATATTGGATTCGATTATTCTTCTGTTTCACTTTGCATGTTTTGACATCCCGAATAACTAGGTTATTCAAACTATCCACAGTCGATCATACTTTGGAAGTAGGTATTGAGGCAAGCCTGTCATGAATGGGTCTGTAGTTTGTCTAGGACAAAGTAGCTGTAGTGTTCATGAGTACTCCTAGAATAATATTCGAGTATTGGATCCAACCCATGCTCATCTGAATCACTTCATGGATTCTATCACGAGTGATCATGACATGATAATATCTTATAATCTTCAAATGGAGACATGTGAGTTGTAGTTGCGCGTTGGTTGCACAGTGTGACAACCCGAAATTTCCATTCGTACGAATCCTATAGTCAAGCACTTCTAATAAAATTCAAACACATTTCTGCTAAATTTTAGCCAGTTTAAAGTCCATTTGGGTGTTTTTAACATTAATTCTTCAAACGAACTAATAAAAGAAATAGATCAACGAACACCTTAATTAGGTGTTCACGGCCAAACTAAGGGAGTTTGGGTCGTGAACTCCTATTGGTCGTGAACTCCAGTATATAGAATGAGTTTACTCCTCATTCCCCACCCCCCCCCCCCATTTACCACTTTCAAGTTCAACAACTCGCATAATTCTCCCTCAAGTATCATAACACCTTTCTTCCAATCTTCCAAAAATATCTTCAAGTGTTCTTCAAAAATACCAAGAACACACACTAGTGTTCTTAGACCTTCAAAACCCAAACAAGCTCCTATATTGTAAGTACTCTTGTCCTAGCTTGTTGTATACTAGAATGAACTTTCTTACACCTAAGAAACATCAAGAAATCTGGAATGGAATGGAGTTTACGGCCAGGGCACCTCCCAAGGCCGTAAACTCTATAGAAGGGTGCAATGTTTCCCTAATCTCTTTTTTAGTGCCTAGCACTTGGACTAGAACCATTCACCGTTGACATAAGGAACTTAAACTACAAGTTTGTGGAGTTTTCCATGGGTTTACAGCCATAAACCCACTAGGTCCGTGAACCATAGGTTGTAAACTCCATGGGGTTTTGTCCTTGGGCCGTAAACTCAAATGCAATGCCTTACACCCCTTCTTATGCAACCCAATGGCCTTCTAACACTTAAACCAAAGTATTTTCCAAGCTTTAGGGTGTTTATACTTACTTAATTAGTGTTATAATCACTAATTAAATGCATACATATGTCTTTATATGTTAATAGGATCTTTGTGTGTGTTCAAGTCTTCACTTGACACTTAGCACCTTGTCCAACACTTCCGTCCAAATCACTCACTATAGGTGAGTTCATACCCATTAATCAACCTTTTAAATGATTGTAAATGCTTTTATAGGGGAGGGGGAATACAATTTGAATACCATAGTTATTATATCAATCACATGTGATTAATAACTATCAAACATAAGGATTTACTATACTTTCAATCTGTTTTACTAAACAAATGACTTCAAACTGCTTATCAAACTCTTTTACATGTTAAACTCTTTACAAAACTCACTTTTATGTATCAAACCATTTCTATTACAACTTTCAAACTTATATATTGTTAAAACCGTGTCTATTACATATATAGTTATATAAGTAAGGATCGAAGGACATAGGACTACCAACTTACTTTATTTCATGTTCCTTGTTTGGCTGTGGACTTCGAGTACCCTATTGTTTGTCCAGGTGTCATTGGATCCTTAGTTATATATTATATATATATTTATAGATATAAATACTGTTATCTCAGTTCAATATATTCAGTAATACAAACGATTCTACTAATAACAATATCATGTATAGTTAGGGATATACTACTCATTACCACTAGTTCAATGAAGCATACAAAGAGTCAGTTCATTCTTAGGTCAACACTTACTATGATGAGAAACTATACAACTATACTATGATGGGAAACTATACAAGTATACCATGATGAGAAACTATACAACGATACTATGATGAGAAATAATACATTCACTACACTAGTACATAAATTACATATAAAAGTATACTATAACATAAATGTGATCCACTATTTCGGGGTATGTCTTCATTTCCATGGCCCGATTTGTAACCAGAATCTCTTGGAGGGAAATTGTGAGTTTATGTATAGATCTATACTTGATTGAATATCCTACACCTTGATGCTAGCTATAGTGGGACCTGCAGGTCTTCAGGTGCCAAATGTCATTACTTTCGACGTCTTACATCGTCGTGTTGATAGTCGAAAGCATGGTACAATTAATGACATAATACCTTTATATAAATCCGGTTTAAGGTAGTTAGTACAGTAGTAGTTACTATAATACAGCACTACTGTATTACATTAATTTACCCTTAAGTGATCACTTCACTTAAACAACAATGTACAAACTATATTTTGATAATTATAGTTACATTTGGGAAAATTATACACTTTTACAAGAAACAAACATACAAGACAGTCGTGCCTTTGTAGAAGGCTACTTTTAGTAGAAAATATATGATTTTTTAGGAGTTACGAACATTTACAAACATTCGCATGCTTTTATTACAGACGTTTACAAACTCATATTTCAAACACTATTGCAAACATTTTGATACAAACAATGACACTAAAATATTTATGAACTCACCAGCTTTAAAGCTGATAAACTCTTTCAAAACTTGTATTCTCAGGTCATCAGTAGACAGGTACCCATGCCAGCTTTTGCGAAGATGGAGCGAATTCAAGACTCGTCTGATATTTTGATTTACATTTTGGTGTCTTATAAACTATACATAACACACTTGTATTAAATTATATTATTAATGCAATGGATGATGTTGTTTGCTTGTTTACTATTATCTGTGTTGTGATACTGTACAATATGTCATCCACCCTTGAACATTTCTGTCGTTCCGGTTTTGGGGTGTTGCAGATTGGTAGCAGAGCATTGTTTATAGTGAATTGAGTATATCAACCCATAAGAGATATACGAACTATGAACACAACGGGATTAAAATACTATGACCAAGAGTTTATGCTTTTAAATAGTAAAATATTTAACTAAGTATACCTACTTGCATTCATACTAAAATTAGTGTCACTATGACAGAACAAAAGTATTACGATTGTTGAACAACACAATTAGGCTTAGAGACATATAGTCAAATCTGGGAGGATATAGCCTAATCAACTATATTTTCTGAGGAGTGACTAGCATGTGGCTAAGAATGGTTGTGGTGTTGCAATAAGTCTAAAAACTTACCAACACTACCACAATGATAACATTATAACAAAACATGAACTTAAAATACTATAAGAGTATTTTGTGTTACTATAATTTCCTATCTGAGAACTAAAAGGGTCTTTACTAGTAGGTCAATAGTTGCTAACTAGATACACTCAGGATATATGAGATTAGGTGTCATAGACTTAGAATTTATGATCTTTGCTTTACTTCTTGTTCCTTGTTTGGTTGTGGATTTTGGAGTTTGGATCATTTATTCGAAGGTCTATCCTGCTTTGATTTCATATAACTTGTATGCATTATGCAAGTATGGAAGTAACTAGTAAGGATCATCTTATAATTATCTTAAGTAGTACGTCTATTTATATTAGATTCTTATACCCCTTTTCTCCCTTAGATATAATGGCTGGATTCCATCTTCACGGTGACCCGTACTTCCAAAACGAAGGCAATGGTGGATGGCTTGAAGACGAGCCAGAAGATGAACATCCAATCCCTTTGGATGATCACTATGCAGAAGCCTTTACTGATAGTTCTGACTCCAATCCAGAAGTCAACAACCTACCCCCTGTGGCTCCAGTCCCGAATCCTAACCCTAGTCAGGATTTTTAAGGCCCGATGCCGGCATGGATGGAATGCATAGTAAAATGGGGCGAAGAGCAAAATCAGCCCATGTCATTCAATGGAGACCGAAGCTTTTATGACATGAGTGAAGGAGGATCAACATTTCCCCTTGTATGGTTTGATGTAAGACCTACCTTTAGGTCATTTTTTCCGAACTCATTTACATTAGTAATACCAGTAATATTGGCAGTTTCTATCCCATTAGAAATTCTATACTCTATTGTTGTATCTCTATTAAACTCATACACTGATTCTAATGTTTGGGCTATGGAGCGTTAACCCATGGATCAATCTCGTCATACTTTAAAATTGATTCTTACTATCATCATCATCTCTATAAACTTTCAGTAAAAGATGGCAGCTCGCCTGCGGCCTGCCAAAGGCAGGCCGGAAAATCAAACACCATGACCAACTCATCTATTAATCGATACGGCAACTCTAAACGTTGCAGTAGCTGCAGCTGTGGCAACAACCATGGCTCAATATCATTCTACAGGTGCCAGTGGAGGTGGGACACTTGTAAATTCTACTCAAAGTGAAATCCTCATGCGCTCGAGAGAGTGCCCCTACCAGGTCTTCACCAACTGTAATCCAAAGTCCTTTAGAGGGATTGGAGGAGTCATTGCCCTCTCGCAATGGTTTGAAAAGATGGAATCGATCTTCGAGATATGCTCCTGTCCAGCAGGGAGCATAGCCAAGTTTGCTGCTTTCACCTTCGAGGAAAAAGCCCTGCATGGTGGAATAGCCATGTCAAGTCACTAACTCTCATAGTGGCAAATGATATGGGCTGAGAAACCTTGAAAGACCTCATGATTGAGGAGTACTGCCCGAGGGGTGAAATCCAAAAACTAGAGCAGGAGCTATGGAGCCTAACCATGAAGGGCTCTGATATAGTCTCCTACACCGCTAGATTCAGCGAGCTGGTGGCTCTATGTCCCAACATGATTCCCATGGATGGGAAGAAGATAGAGAGGTATATTTAGGGGTTGTTGCCTCGAGTTCAAGGAAATGTATTAGCTTCAAATCCTGCTACTTTCGATAGCGCAAAGTGATTGGCATAGTGGCTTATTGACCATGAGGTTCGTACCCCAGCAGCAACAACAACCCTAGCCATCTCAGAACCTTCCAAATCCGCTGACATCAAGAGAAAATTTTAGGATGACAAGAAGATGCAGAAGGTTGCTAAGAAGCAGAAGGTCGTGGTGGTTCATGCTGCGATAGTACTTGTCGCTGCTAGTCCAATAAGGCAGTACACTGGAAGTTTGCCAAAGTGCAACAAATCTAACTTCCACCACAACGGTCCCTGCCAGGAACTGCAGTGCTCTAACTACAACTTGAAAGGAGACACTATCCGTTTATACAAGACTCCAGCAAGGCCGATCACCCAAGTCCCCGACGCTGGTTTGGGCCAGGCTTGCTACGGTTGTGGCGAGGTGGGCCACTACAAAAGGAACTGCACGAAGGCAGGGAATGCTGGCGAAGTGGGAGGAGTTTTGGCTATAGGCCACGAGGAAGCGGTTGCCAACCCTACAGTGGTCACCGGCATGTTTCTTCTCGATAGCTCTTATGCATGCATATTGTTTGATAGTGGAGCGGAGAGAAGCTTCGTAAATCATAGATTTGCTCGTCTACTTAAAAAAAACACGCACACTTAAGGAACCATTTACTGTAGAAATGGCTAACGGGAAAACTAAGAGCACTAGTAGTATATACATAGGATGTACCCTAACTTTGGATAGCCATACCTTTCCAATCGACCTCATGCCGGTCTCAATTAAAAGTTTCGACGTCATAATCGGCATGGATTGGTTGAGTCTTCATCGCACCGATATCATGTTCTATGAGAAAGTGCATCTAAACCTCCCATCTAACGAAACTCTCATCATCTACGGCGTCAAACTTGGCACGAACCTTCGTATCATCTCAAGTATTCAAGAATAGAAGTACTTACGTAAGTAATATCATGCATTCCTTGCTCACATTGTCGATACGAGACTAGAAACAAAAGACCTGAAGAGCATCCCGGTAGTGAGTGACTTTCCCAACATCTTTCTAGAAGAACTACCTGGATTACCTCTGCAACAACAGGTCGATTTTAGAATCGACTTAGTCCCAGGAGCTACCCCAGTAGCCAAATCACCCTACCGATCAGCACCAGCTGAGATGCACGAACTATCTGGTCAACTCAATGAATTGCTCAGCAAGGGTTTCATCAGACCTAGCTTCTCGCCTTGGGGAGCACCGGTCTTGTTTGTTCAGAAGAAAGATGGATCTTTCCATATGTGTATCGACAACAGAGAACTCAACAAACTCACAGTCAAGAATTGTTACCCTCTTTCTTGCATAGACGATTTATTTGACCAACTAAAAGGAGCGAGTTACTATTCCAAGATTGATCTAAGATCCGGATATCATTAGTTAGGAGTGCTAGAGGAAGATGTTCCAAAGACAGCCTTCTGAACTCGTTACGGACAATACGAGTTCGTGGTGATGCCATTCAGATTAACCAATGTTCCCGAAGTATTCATGGACTTAATGAATAGAGTATGTCATCCTTACTTGGATCAATTCGTCATCGTCTTCATTGATGACATATTTATCTACTCTCGAAGTAAGGAAGAGCATAGCAATCATCTGTGACAAGTTCTAGGAACCTTACGATTGGAGAATCTCTATGCGAAGTTCTCTAAATTTTGAATTTTAGATCCGAAGAGTCGAATTCTTAGGACACGTGGTTAGCAAATAGGGATTCACATGGACCCTTCCAAAATTAAAGCCATTAAGAACCCGTCAGCACCAAAGACGCCTACAAAAATTCACTTCTCGAGAATCACGAAACCTCTTACAACACTGAACCAGAAAGGTGTGGCCTTTGACTGGGAAGAGAAGCAAGAAAAAGCATTTCAAAAGCTAAAGCGATCCTTATGCACTGCACCGATATATCCCTCCCCGAAGGGATAGAAAACTTCATAGTATACTGCGATGCATCTAACCAGGGACTCGGTTGTGTTCTTATGCAATGAGGTAAGGTCAATGCCTATGCCTCGAGACAACTTAAGACGCATGAAGTCAACTACACCACACACAATCTTGAGCTGGGAGCATTTGTGTTTGCGCTGAAGATTTGGAGACACTACCTGTATGGTACGAAAAGCACTATCTTTACAGACCACAAGAGTTTAAAACACATATTCGATCAGAAGGAGCTCCACATGAGACAACGATGGTGGGTCGAACTACTCAATGACTATAAATATGAAATTTGTTATGATCCGGGTAAATCCAAGTCGGAAAGAATATTATGGTCGAAGGGTCAAATCATTGACCATGACTATCCATTCTCACCTGTCCACATAAATTAAGGAGGCTCAACTCGAAGCCTTGAAACTTGAAAACGTGGCGGGTGAATTCCCGAGAGGAATGGATAAGAACTTGGAAATCAACGGTGGCAGAGCCTTATATCTCATGGACCGGATCTGGACACCGAAACATGGTGGCTTCAGAGACTTAGTCATGACCGAAGTGTACAACACTTGATATTCCATCCACCCAGGTTCAGAAAAGATGTATCTGGATATTAGAAAGTTATACTGGTGGCCTAACAAGAAAGCAGAAATTGCTACCTTCGTGAGTAAATGCCTTACTTGCGCTAAGGTCAAGGTCGAATACCAGAAACCCTCTGGTTTAGTACAGCAACCAGATATACGAGAATGGAAATGGGAGCGGATGACTATGGAATTCATAACCAAGTTTCCCAAGACACCGGGTGGACTTTTAACCATCTGGGTCATCATCGACAGATTGACCAGGTCCGCACACTTCCTGCCTATCAAAGAAACTGAAAAGATGGAGAAGCTTACAAGAACTTAAATTAGTGAGATCGTATGACTGCATGGTGTTCGTATATCCATTATCTATGATTGAGATAGTAGTTTCACTTCGAGGTTCTGGTAGACACTACAAAGTTCCTTAGAAACAAGGCTAGACATGAGTACAGCCTACCATCCTTAGACCGACGGAGAAAGTGAGAGAACAATCCAAACACTGGAAGATATGTTGCGAGCCTGTGTGATCGACTTTGGGAAGGCATGGGATACTCATCTACCCCTTGTTGAGTTTTCCTACAACAATAGTTACCAAACGAGCATCAAGGTTGCTCCATTTGAAGCCCTCTATGGCCGAAAGTACAGATCCCCTCTGTGTTGGGTTGAAGTGGGTGACACCCAGTTAGCTTAAGGGCAAGTTCCTGACAACACTCTCACAGGTCCATAAATCATTTAGGAAATGAAGAAGAAGATTGTTCAGATTCATGAATGATTGAAAGCCTCTAGAGACCAACAGAAAAGTTACGCAGATAAACAAGGAAAACCTTTGGAATTCCATGTGGGAGACCACGTTCTTTTGAGACTCTCACCCTAGAAGGGTTTGATACGCTTCGGAAAGCGTGGGAAGCTCAATCCAAGATACATAGGGACTTTCGAGATTCTCGCAAGAATTGGCTCTGTAGCTTACAAACTCAATCTACCCCGCGAACTTAGTAACGTACATTCTACTTTCCACGTCTTGAACTTTAAAAAATGTCTGTCCAACGAGACTCTTGTAATCCCACTCGATGAGATTGAGATCAACAAGAGCCTCAACTTCGTGGAAGAACCTGTAGAGATGATGGACCCTGAGGTCAAGCAGATGAAATTCACTTGGGAACGCGATGATCAAATGAAATTGAAATATCCTCATCTTTTTGCTTAGTTACTTGTATCTACTTTACTGCTTAAACTCTAATTTCGAGACAAAATTCCCTCTAATAGGGGGATGATGTCATAACCAGAAATTTCCATTAGTACGAACCCTACAGTCAAGCACTTCAAACAAAAGTAAAACACATTTCTTCTAAATTTTAGCCGGTTTAAAGTCTGTTTGGGTGTTTTTAATATTAATCCTTCAAACGAACGAACAAAAGGACGTATTTTGAGGAGCATCGAGTAACAATTAAATCAACCAACACCTTAATTAGGTGTTCACGGCCAAACAAATGGAGTTTGGGCCGTGAACTCCTCTTAGCCGTGAAGTCATGCATATAGGATGAGTTTACTCCTCATTTCCCCCATTTATCACTTTCAAGTTCAAGATCTCCCAGAATTCCCTCTCAAATATCATAACACCTTTCTTACAATCTTCTAAAAATATCTTCAAGTGTTCTTCAAAAACACCAAGAACACCAAGAAAACACACTAGTGTTATTGGACCTTAAACACCCAAACAACCTCCTATAATTTAAGTACTCTTGTCCTAGCTTGTTGTATACTAGAATGAACTTTTTTACAGCTAAGAAACATCAAGAAATCTAGAACGGAATGGAGTTTAGATCCAGGGCACCTCCCAAGGCCGTAAACTCTATAGAAGGGTGTAATGTTTCCCTAAACTCTTTTTTAGTGCTTAGCACTTGGACTAGAACCATTCACCGTTGAACTAGGGAACTTAAACTACAAGTTTTTTGGGTTTTCCATGGGTTTACAGCCATAAACCCACTAGGTTCATGAGCCATAGGCCGTAAACTCCATGGGGTTTGGTCCTTGGGCCGTAAACTCAAATGCAATGCCTTACACCCCTTTTCATGCAACCCAATGGCCTTCTAACACTTAAACCAAAGTGTTTTCCACGCTTTAGGGTGTTTATACTTACTTAATTAGTGTTATAATCACAAATTGAATGCATACATATGTCTTTATATGTTAATAGGATCTTTGTGTGTGTTCAAGTCTTCACTTGACACTTAGCACCTTGTCCAACACTTCCATCCAAACCACTCACTACAAGTGAGTTTATACCCATTAATCAACCTTTTAAATGATTTTAAATGCTTTTATAGGGGGGAATACAAGTTGAATACAATAGTTATTATATCAATCACATGTGATTAATAACTATCAAACATAAGGATTTACTATACTTTCAAACTGTTTTACTAAACAAATGACTTCAAACTGCTTATCAAACTCTTTTACATGTTAAACTCTATACTAAACTCACTTTTATGTATCAAACCATTTCTATTATAGCTTTCAAACTTATATATTGTTACAACCATGTGTATTACATATATAGTTATATAAGTAACGATCGAAGGACTTAGGACTTCCAACTCACTTTATTTCCTGTTACTTGCTTGGTTGTGGGCTTAGAGTACCTTGTTGTTTGTCCAAGTGTCGTTGGATCCTTAGTTATATATTATGTATATATGTATAGATATAAAGACATTTATCTCAGTTCAATACATTCAGTCATACAAATGATTCTACTAATAATTATAATAGGTATAGTTAGGGATATACTACTCATTACTACTAGTTCAATGAAGCATACAAAGAGTCAGTTCATTCATGAGTCAATACCTACAATGATGAGAAACTATACAACTATACTATGATGAGAAACTATATAACTATACCATGATGAGAAACTGTACATCTATACTATGTTGAGAAACTATACAATGATATTATGATGAGAAACTATACAACGATACTATGATGAGAAACAATACATTCACTACACTAGTACATACATTACATATAAAAGTATACTATAACATAAATGTGATCCAATATTTTGGGGCATGTCTTCACTGCCATGGCTTGATTTGTAACCAGAATCTCCTAGAGGGAGTGCGTGAGTTTACGTATAGATCTATGCTGGATTGACTATCTTACACCTTGCTGCTAGCTACAGTGGGACCTGCAGGTCTTGGATTGCCAAAGGTCCTTACTTTCAATGATGTCTTACATCGTCGTGTTCATTGTCATAAGCATGGTATAATTAATCACATAATACCTTGTTATAAATACGGTTTTGTTTAAGGTGGTTAGTACAGCAGTAGTTACTATAATACAACATGTAACAACGTGAATTTTCAAAACAATTTTTCATTTTTAAAAACCATAAATCATCATTTAATATTCTGAAATCACATGTGTAACAAATGTCATTGTAACAAAATACATCGCCAAGATCATAAAACAGTTCTTTTGTCAGTGTGTACAGATCATGTCGGCACCTTCCCACGATCCTCGGTACTACCTGAAACACATAACACAACAACTGTAAGCATAAATGCTTAGTGAGTTCCCCAAAATACTACTTACGCACATACGCCTTTCCAGGCCCTGACCTTCTGGTCCATGTGTCTCAGGGGACTTCCGTCCCGACTCGATAAACCTTCTAGTCCTACCTGCGTCAACCTTACGATCCACATCACAACGCCTTCCGACCCATAACATATATGCCTTCCGGCCCATAACATAATGCCTTCCGGCCCATATCAAGCATAACATACATAACACATACAGCGGTTAACTTATCATATACAATACATACAACTCATAGCATGTCCGACCTTCCGGTCACACAATAAAACCCTTCCAGGTACACTATATTGTGAGAAAACTCACCTCGTGGAAAGTCTAGAATCTCACGTGCTCGCTATCTCCAAATCCCAAACGAAGACTCAACCTCGCCTAATCATAACGAATATTATTTTAATTAATATAGACTTCCACAACTAGACTTTACCCTTATTAACATTCTTCAGAGGGGTAAAAGACCATTTTACCCTTCCTTGACTAAAAGTCCACATGTTGACCAAAACCCTAAAAGTCAAAAAAAGTCAACATCTTCAGTACGTGGGGCGTATAGACTGATGTACGCAGGGCATACATCGCCAACCCAAAATCGGGGTCTCCACCTAGTACGCTGCGTGTACTGGGAGTTGCGCCCAACGTAACATTCAGATCTAGCCACTCTTCATTTCTGGTCTTAATTGGTTAAGTCACTTCTTCAACTTCTAGATCCGGCTTTCTTTAAGCCTCCTTACACATAAAGTCGAAACCTTTAAGCCTTAGCATGGCTGTAAAGGCTCCTACACTCCTTAACACCTTTCCATTTCAACTCAAAAGATCTAGATCTCATGCATGGCTAATGATTCACGTCCAAGATTACATTTTCATGAATCTACAACTCAAATGGACCAGAAATATGATGGATCTAAGCTAATGGAGACTATTTGCTCATAAAGTCTCCATCTTTGGGACCAAAACCCTATAAAATGGTCCATGAAGCATATCACAAGAAGTACAAGTCAAGATCCGAACTTTTTACCTTAGAAATAAGCTCTAACCTTTGCTATTCACGGATCTACACTTGAACACCAACTTCTAGCCTCTACAATGGACTCGACTTCGCTTTTGCTACCTTGAAATGACACCACCAACCTTAGAATACTCACAAACAAGCTATGAACGAAGGAACAACTCTCTTAGGGTCTCTTTCTAAAAGATGGTGGCTGAGAAACCCAGCCATCTGATTCCTTTTATAGCCAATCCACAAAATTAGGGTTTTTGGGTCTAGACCAGTTACGCCCAGCGTACCCGGGGGATGGTGCGTTTAAATGAAGCGCGCGAGTACGCGCAGTGTACTCCTTGTACGCCCAGCATACTCACCTAACACAAAAGCCCAAATAACAATACATAAAAAATGAAGGGCTAATTAAAGGTTCCTGGATTTCAGGCTGTTACAATTCTTCCCCACTAGAACCAGACTTCGTCCCCGAAGTCTTATACCGAAAACAATTCTGAATACTGCACCCGCATTTCATACTCGGACACCCATGTCAGCTCAGACCCCCTTCCGATGTTGCCACTGCACTTGCACCAAGGGTACTTCCTTGTTCCTCAGAACCTTGGCCTTTCGTTCCCTAAATGCCACTGGTCTCTCAACATATTTCAGGCCTGCATCCACCTGAATATCATCTAATGGTACCATTGCTGACTCATCGGCAATACATTTCCTCAACTGCGACACATGAAAAGTGTCGTGGATCTGACCCAACTCAGCAGGTAGATCCAACCGGTAGGCTACCCTGCCTACCCTAGCAATTACCCTGAAAGGTCCAATATATCGAGGTCCCAACTTGCCCCTCTTCCTGAATCGTATCACTCCTTTCCAAGGAGAGACCTTTAAGAGCACAAGGTTACCAACCTGAAACTTGAGCTCGGACTGACGCCTGTCCGCATAACTCTTCTGGCAACTCTGAGCGGTCAACAATCTCTGCCTAACCTGTTGTATCTGCTTGGTCGTCTGAAGCACAATCTCCATACTACCCATTACCCGCTGCCCCACCTCTCCCCAACAGATGGGGGTTCGACACCTCCTTCTATACAACAGCTCAAAGGGTAGCAGACCAATGCTCGAATGATGGCTGTTGTGATACGAAAACTCCGCTAAGGGTAAATAGGTGTCCTAACTCCCTCCAAAATCCAAAACACACGTTCGGAGAAAATCCTCAAGCATCTGAATCGTCCGCCCGCTCTATCCGTCCATCTGCGGGTGGTATGCGGTACTAAAATGCAGCCTCGTACACGATTCCTCGTGAAACTTCTTCCAAAACCTGGAAGTAAATCGTACGTCCCGATCTGAAACGATCGACATCGGAACCCCGTGCCGCGATACCAACTCGCTCACATATAACTCTGCCAACTTCTCTGCAGAAGAGGTCTCACTGATAGCTAGAAAATGAGTGCTCTTCGTCAATCTATCCACAATCACTCAAATTACATCGACCCCTCTCGCAGTCCTAGGCAATTTTGTGATAAAATCCATGGTAATCTATTCCCACTTCCACTTGGGAATCTCCAGCGGCTTCAACTTACCATGCGGATGCTGGTGCTCGGCCTTAACCTGACAACAAGTCAGGCACCTCTCGACGAACCATGCAACATCCCTCTTCATACAGGGCCACCAATACTCCTTCTTTAGGTCCAAATACATCTTAGTAGCCCCGGGATGGATCGAGAATTTCGATCGATGCGCTTCTTCCATCAAAATAGTACGCGTCCCGCCCACAAACGGTACCCAAATCCGACCCTGAAATCTCATAAGTCCCCGACCATCAATAACGAATTCTGATACCTGGCCGACAACCCGCTCCCGTTTTCGGTTTTCTAGTCTCGCAGCCTCAGCCTGGGCACTCGGATGGTGTCCAAAATCGGAGTCATCACTGTCAACCTCATGCAGAAGTCTCGGATCGGGGCGCTCTCCGCCCTACGGCTCAACACATCAGCTACGACATTAGCCTTGCCCAGGTGGTATAGGATCTCACAATCATAATCCTTCACTACATCCAAACATCTCCTCTGGCGCATATTCAGATTTGGCTGATCCATCAAGTACTTCAGACTCCACCAAACCCCATAAAGATAGTGTCGCCAGATCTTGAGGGAAAACACCATAGCCCCTAGTTCCAGGTCGTGGGTGGGATATCTCGACTCATGAGGCTTCTTCTGCCTCAATGCATACGCTATAATATGTCCCCTCTGCATAAGCACTACCCCTAGTCCAGATATAAATGCATCACAATATACCACAAAATCCTCCATCCCTTCCGGGAGTGAGAGCACCGCGGCCTCGCACAATTTCTGATGAAGGGTCTCGAATGAGGACTGCTTCTCCGGACCCCATGAAAATGCAACACCCTTCCAGGTCATCTTGGTAAGTGGCACGATGATCTTGGAGAAATCCCTGATAAACTTCGATAATAGCCGGCCAATCCTAGAAATCTCCTGATCTCTGTGGGCGATCTCAGGACTTCCCATCTCATCAGCGCCTCGATCTTGGCCGGATCGACCAATATCCCCTTCTGGTAAACAAGGTGCCCTAGGAACGGACCTCTCGTAACTAGAAATCACACTTGGAGAATTTGGCATACAGCCTCCCCGATCTCAATAATCCAAGAATCTCCCTCAAATGTTCCTCATGCTGCTCCCTAGACCTCGAATATACCAAAATATCATCAATGAATATGATCACCAACCGATCCAGCATCGGCCTGGACACCCTGTTCATAAGATCCATGAACGCAGCCGGTGTGTTGTTGAGCCCAAAAGGCATCACCACAAACTTGTAATGCCCATAAAGAGTTCTGAATGAAGTCTTCTGGATATCTTCATCCCGAACCCTCATCTGATGATAACCCGACCTCAAGTCTATCTTAGAGAACCAAGATGCCCCCTGCAACTGATCAAACAGATCATCGATCCTGGGTAACGGATACCGGTTTTTAACCGTCAAATTGTTCAACTCCCGGTAATCGATACACATCCGGTGTGAAACATCCTTTTTCTTGACAAAAAGAATCGGCGCTACCGAAGGTGAGCTACTCGGTCGAATAAACCCATTTCCCAACAGCTCCTGAAGCTGCGAGGATAACTCCTGCATTTCTGGTGGAGCGAGGCGATAAGGCGCCTTGGCGATGGGTAGCGCTCCCGGAACCAGATCGATACGGAACTCCACTTGCCTTTCCAGAGGCACGCCCGACAGTTCCTCGGGAAACACATCCGAAAACTCGCACACTACTGGAACCTCATCAACTGAATTTGGCCTCCCCGCGGCCACTCATGTGTCCATCACATAGGCTATGAATCCACTACAACCCTGCTGCAAACTCTGTCTCGCCCTGGCAGCCGAACAAAATGCTGACCCACACCGGGTCCCCTCGCCATACACAGTAAGCACTCCCCCACTAGGGTCTCGTATAGTCACCAGCTATCTCTCGCAGTCAATGACTGCTCCAAACTTACTCAACCAGTCCATGCCCACGATGACGCAGACATCTCCCATCGCTATAGGAACCAAATCTATAGGGAGCTTGACACCAACAATCTCGAGCACACATCCTCGAATCACGTCGGTGGCGTATACCGTTTTCTCATCAGCTATGGAAACCCTCAGATGTCAAATCATCACCTCCTGATCAATACCGATGTGGTGACTAAAAGCCAAATATACAAAAGACCGACTCGCACCCGAGTCAAATAATACCAAGGCAGGTAAAGAATTCACAAAGAAAAGTACCTACGCATATCATAATATAAGCACAATATCTCGGCATAAAAGTAAATACACGAAAGAATACATACCAGCCACGACATCGGGCGCTGCACGGACCTCCTCTGCAGTCAACTGAAAAGCTCTCCCACGAGCCTTCGGAGCTACGGATTTCACCGGACAAGTCTCGGTAACCCTAGCAGTAGGCGCGGATCCCTGGTGAAGCTGAGGTCACTCGGCCTTCCGATGGCCGGTCTGGTTGCAATGGAAGGAAACCATAAATCTCTTGGGGCAATCCCTAGCGATGTGCCCCTCCTTGCCACACTTGTAGCAAACATCTGATCGACAGGCCCCCTCATGACCCTTGCCGCACTTTCCGCAAGTGCGGCCCTTCTGACCTCCCGTCCTCGAATCGGTGGACTTGGTCCGCTTGGCTGCCGGCTGGCACTGAGCCGGCCGGCAATCCACCCGCTGAGACTCGGCCTACTCCCTACCCTGAGTCTCCAACTCGATCTCCCTCTTCCGGGAATTTGCCTGGAGCTCAGCAAAGGTCCGGTATGTCGAGTTCGATACGAACTCCCGAATGTCCCTCCTCAGTAGACCCAAATATCGGCTCATCCGAGCCTGCTCAATGGACACCTGCTCAGGGCAGAACATCTCCCTCTCATGAAACTTCCGGGTGATTACAATAACTAAATCATGACCCTGCTTGAGGGTCAAGAACTCCTGAATCAACCGTTCCCTCTCCACCGGGGGAGCATACTCGTCTCTGAACATAGTAGTAAATCTCTCCTAAGTCACGGTCGAAATCTCTGCAAGAGTGAATTTCACCATCACGAAATTCCACCAATCCTTTGCTCCCAGCCGGAGCTGGTTCAAAGCAAACCGTACCCTCAGATGCTTTGGACATGAACATGTGTAGAAGCATCCCTCAATGTTAGCAATCCATCTCATCATAGCGATCGGATCCTGCGTTCCGTCAAACACTGGTGGCTTTGTGTTGCTGAACACCCGGAATAGCAACGAGTCATCTCCCTATGGTCTGGCAGCAGCCACAGTTTCGGTAGCTACAGCGGCTGCGACCTCAGTCACCGCGGCGTACAGCTCATCGAACGTCACCATTAGTGTGGTCTTGATAGACCCAAACATCTCCGGAATCTCGACCCGAATCCCCGCAGCCACCTCTTCGTGAATCATCTGACGAAGCTCTTCGTCACTAACACCACTCGACCCAGGTCTGTGGCGTGGCCCAACCATAATGCCTCTGAAATACAACATAAAAATATCAGAGACTCAATCGAGCATACTCACACTCGATAACGCAACCCTACTCGGCCTCCGATGCCCAAAGGATTCTTACTTGGGTTGCCCACTGATCCGGTGTCTTCAGTAGTACGGGCCCAATACTACCGACTACACTGCATCAGCATTCACCCCAAGTCCTCCTCCCTGGACCCCAGATCACGAGTACTCTATTCTTGCTATGCACTGGCTACCTACTCGCTCTCAAAGTATCTCATAGCAGCAGGTTCCCCAAGACTAAGGCATCACAAATCAGGCCACTCTAGTCCTAATATGAATACCTAGTCTACTATATCATGCATAACATATCATAACATATCTCATAACACATATTGTAAGGGTATTTTGGGGATTTTACCATTTGGGCGTTGGCTGACCGTACACACTGCTTCTCCTTTGGTTATTACAAAATCTCTTATAAAACTTTTATGCTTTTATTAATTGAAAATTTTCCTCAAATCCTCGGTTTGAGTTCAGCTACGCCGGAAGGTGCATCCGAATCCCTCAAACCAAGCCTCTGATACCAACATGTAACAACGTGAATTTTCAAAACAATTTTTCATTTTTCAAACAACATAAATCATTATTTAATATTCTGAAATCACATGTGTAACAAATGGCATTGTAACAAAAAACATCCCCAAGATCATTAAACAGTTCTTTCGTTAGTGTGTACAGATCATGCCGGCACCTTCCCACGGTCCTCGCTAGTACCTGAAACACATAACACAACAACTGTAAGCAAAAATGCTTAGTGAGTTCCCCAAAATACTACTTACGCACATACGCCTTTCCAGGCCCTAACCTTCCGGTCCATGTGTCTCAGGGGACTTCCGTCCTGACTCGATAAACCTTCTGGTCCTACCTGCGTCAACCTTATGGTCCACATCACAACGCCTTCCGGCCCATAACATATATGCCTTCCGGCCCATAACATAATGTCTTCCGGCCCATATCAAGCATAACATACATAGCACATATAGCGGTTAACTTATCATATACAATACATACAGCTCATAGCATGTCCGACCTTCCGGTCACACAATAAAACCCTTCCGGGTACAGTATAGTGAGAAAACTCACCTCGTGGAAAGTCTAGAATCTCACGTGCTCGCTATCTCCGAATCCCAAACGAGCACTCAACCTCGCCTAACAATAACGAATATCATTTTAATTAATATAGACTTCCACAAGTAGACTTTACCCTTATTAACATTCCTAAGAGGGGTAAAAGACCATTTTACGCTTTCTTGACTCAAAGTCCACATGTTGACCAAAACCCTAAAAGTCAACATCTTCAATACGCGGGGCGTACAGACTAATGTACGCAGGGCGTACATCGCCAACCCAAAATCGGGGTCTCCACCCAGTACGCTACGCGTACTGGGAGTTACGCCCAGCGTAACATTCAGATCTAGCCACTCTTCATTTCTGGTCTTAATTGGTTAAGTCACTTCTTCAACTTCTAGATTCGGCTTTCTTTAAGCCTCCTTACCCATAAAGTCGAAACCTTTAAGCCTTGGCATGGTTGTAAAGGCTGCTACACTCCTGAACACCTTTCCATTTCAACTCAAAAGATCTAGATCGCATGCATGGCTAATCATTCACATCCAAGATTACATTTTTATGAATCTACAACTCAAATGGACCATAAATATGATGGATCTAAGCTAATGGAAACTATTTGCTCATAAAGTCTCCATCTTTAGGACCAAAACCCTAGAAAATGGTCCATAAAGCATATCACAAGAACTACAAGTCAAGATCCGAACTTTTTACCTTACAAAGAAGCTCCAACCTTTGCTATTCACGGATCTACACTTGAACACCAACTTCTAGCCTCTACAATAGACTCCTCTTCTCTTTTGCTACCTTGAAATGACACCACCAAGCCTAAAACACTCACAAACAAGCTATGAATGAAGGAACAACTCTCTTAGGGTCGCTTTCTGAAAGATGGTGGCTGAGAAACCCAGCTATCTCACTCCTTTTATAGCGAATCCACAAAATTAGGGTTTTTGGGTCTGAGCCAGTTACGCCCAGCGTAACCTTGGGTACACCTAGCGTACCCGGTGGATGGTGCGTTAAAATGAAGCACGCGAGTACGCGCAGCGTACTCCTTGTATGCCCAGCGTACTCGCCCAACACAGAAGCCCAAATAACAATACATCAAAAATGAAGGGCTAATTAAAGGTACCTGGATTTCGGGCCATTACACAACACTACAGTACTACATTAATTTACCCTTTTTAATTATTTCGTGATCACTTCACTTAAACAACAATGTACAAACTCTATTTTGCTAATGATAGTTACATTTGGGAAAATTATACACTTTTACAAGAAACTAACATACAAAACAGTCGTGCCTTTATAGAAGGATACTTTTAGTAGAAAATACTCTTAGTAGAAAACACTGTTGCAAACATTTTGATACAAATAATGACACTAAAATACTTATGAACTCACCAGCTTTAAAGCTGATAAACTCTTTCAAAATAACTTGTATTCTCTGGTCATCAGTAGACAGGTACCGATGTCAGCTTTGGAGAAGATGGAGTGAATTCAAGACTCATCTTATATTTTGATTGACATTTTTGGTTTCTTATAAACTATACAAAACACACTTGTATTAAATTATATTATTAATGCAATGGATGATGTTGTTTGATTGTTTACTATTATCTATGTTGTGATACTATACATGTGGGCCCCTTGATGATTTAGTGATGGCAACCATAAGTGCTATGTCGGGCCTGGACTGATTTGATTTGTTAAATTAGTCGGTCGTCATAAATTAGAAATCAAGAGACAACAAATAGATAGAGATAATGATTATAATCCATGTCTTAGTCCATATGGTATCTAGAATGGAGGAATATATAATCCCTTATCTAATAGACACATCATTGACTAGGTCAGAGTTCGACAACTGCTTTTAAGAGCTATGATTGCCAGTCGGGTTTTTAGAGTCGTACTTGCAATAATATTTATTAGACCTATCCAAGTGGGAGGCTGTTGCATTAGGTGTCTAAGCACATAACTATAATTGGTATGTACTTGACCCGAGAGTAGCATGGTCCATTTGGGTTGCATATCATTAGGACAATTTGTGAGGATGGACTTTTGAGAAGAGGTTATTTATGATTTATTAATATATTATAAGTTCTAATATATTAATATGAAATCATATGATTTAATTAGTATTGATCAAGAATTAGTTTGGAATTAATTTAGTGATCAAAAGAGAGTAATTAAATCAATGGGGACTAATTGTGTAAATTAGTTATATTTATACGTGTTGGGTTTATGATCCATATTGGACTAAGATTATGTATGAATACATAAAGAGTTGGGCCACATGTACCATGGATCATAAAACTCATGGTTATGGATTTGGTTTTTATCCATGACCTTCGGAATCCCCCATATAAATATGTTACTTCATGATCAATTTCATGTGCTTCTATTCTTACAGAAAGATGGACAATTTTGGTGAATGGAATTCTCTATCAAAATGTCATCATTTGTCCTAGATGTTTTGTTGTTCCATTTGAGGTGCAACTCTTGGGGCACTAAGCTCTTAAGGCCAAATACTACAACGATTCAATATACAACAAAAGGTATGTCATCCTAACTAGTATTTTATATTGTTTATGTCAATTGCGTGCTAGTTATAGGCTTAATTCTTTGGAAACACTAGTACATGTATAATTAGAGAAAACATAGATCCAAGGCATTTAGGGTTATATATGCACCATAGGATGTTGTAGTATACAAAACCCAACACAAAATAGGGTTAGGGTTTCAAGAGAGGGTGTTAGAGAGGTGTAGGTTAAGAATGGAGTAGGTTTAGGGGAGTTTAGGAGCTTAAATAGAGCTCAAACCACGAAAATAGGGTTTAGGCATTGATCTTGTACATCCGGCGTACTCATGGTATGCCTTGCGTACTAAGGATGCCCTAGTATACCCAACATACTCCCTGTATGCCCAATGTATGCGAGTAACCCAAAAATCGTCATAACTTCAAACACTCATAACTACTTTGTTCCAATTCCGTTTTCAACGTTCTTTATATCAACGGAAAGGTGTTGAAGAGCTCTACAATATTATCTAAATAACTTTGACTAAAAGCTTCTCAAACAAAAATCCATATTTATGCAAGAACTCGGCCTATGACTTTCCCTTTTAACCCTTCGACCTAAAACACAATTCAAGGGTTAGACCTCTTAACCATCATCACCTTCTTCAAGAACGTCTAATATTTACCTCCTTAAGGCCCAAATCTTTTACACAATCGACTTCCGGTCCACATCCCTGAAATTAAAAATAAAGGGAAACAAGATGCTACAATTTATGCATCATCTCCAGCAATGTCCGTAGAATGCCACCGGAAACTGGAACCTAAACCTGTCAGGGTGAATCTATCAATCTGACTCCTGATCTTTTCTTTCTTCCAGTTCTCCTTCTTCATTCCATTCGCTCGAGCCTCCCTGATTAAATCTAAAAGTGGTGAAATGATGGTCATCCTCGAATAAGGCATTACCCACCTTGTATCTCAAGGCATCAACGACTACATTGGCCTTCCCTAAATGAGAAAGGATCATGCAACCATAATTCTTAACAGCATCAAACCATATACGCTACCTCATATTCAAATTTGGCTGGTCAATAAGATATCTTAGGAACTTGTGATCTGTATAGATGGTACAATGGACCCCATAATGATAGTGGCGCCAAATCTTATGCACAGATACTACTGCCCCCAACTCTATGTCATGTGCCAGATACCTAGCCTTGTGAGATATCTTATGGTACAACGGACCCCATAATGACAGTGGCACCAAATCATATGTAATAACTCTACCCCGCTGCATGATTACCACCCCAAAACTCATGATAGAAGCATTACAATACACTACATAATCATGAACAACCTCTAGAAGGGTAAATACGAGAGCCTCACATAACCTATGCCTCAAAGTCTTAAATGTGGTCCGCATCTTAGGACCGCAATAGAAATCCACACTCTTCTTCTTCAAGTGAGTATGAGAAACAAAAATCTTGGAAAATCTTGGCTAAACCTCTGATAGTATCTTGTCAACCCAAGAAAACTTCAGATCTCATATGGAGACTTTGGGACCTTCCACTACATAACTACCACGATCTTAGTCGGATCGACTAAAATCCCATTCTGATTGATGATGTACCCCAAGAACCAGACCTATCACAAACAAAACTCATAGTTGGAAAACTTGGCCTATAGACTCTCCTTCCTTAACACTTCAAGTAACTCTCGCAGATTCTCCTTGTGTTGCTCCCTACTCTTGGAGTAGTCATCAATGAACATAATGACTGAACGATTGAGCATCAGCCTACATACCTGATTTATCAAATCCATGAATGTTCTCGGTGTATTGGCGAGACCAAAAGTCATCACTACCAACTCATAATGTCCATATTGTGTTTGAAAAACTATCTTCTCCACATCCTCCTCTCTAACTCTAATATGATGGTTTCCCGACTTCAAATCAATCTTAAAAAATCAAGATGCACCTTGTTACTTATCAAAAATATCATCAGTCCTCGGAAGTGGGTAAGGTTCTTCCCCAGTAACTTATTCAATTCTCGGTAGTCTATGCACATTCGATGAGAACCGTCATTCTTATTTGACAAGAAAAATCAATGCTCCCCAAGGTGAACTACTCGATCGGATAAACTGCTTACCAAACATGCATCTCTAGTGGTGTGAGACAATAAAACACCTTAGCAATCAGTGATGCATCTAGGATCAGGTTGTACCTCAACTCTACCTTCCTCATACGTGGCACACTGAGTAGATCCTCTGGGAAAACATTTGGAAACTCCCTAACCACTGGCACATCCAAAACCAATTTTTTCCCTTCAACTCAGTTGTCCACCACATACACAAGATAACTCGAACATCCATGTTGTAGACACTTCTTAGCCCTAGGATCTGAAACAAAAGTTCAACCAACTCGTCTACCCTCTCCATAAATGGTTAGTTCTCCCTCACTTGAGGTTTGACTCACAACAAGGCCTCTCATAATCATTCATAAATCTAAATCTGCTCAACCAAACAATACCTAATATCACACACACACATCTCCTATAGGGATCGAAATCAGGTCAATCGGGTAGGGACCCCAAATATCTCCAAAATATAATCAAGAAAAATTCCCGAAGCAGAAACCTTATGTTCATTGTATATGGAAGCTCGCAACAGACACTCTAACCCCTAAAGGGTTATATCAAAATCCGTACCAAACGACTGAGACATAAATGACCAACTCGCACCCGAGTTGAAAATCACAAGAGAGAGCAATGAATTCACCAAGAAGGTACCTATTATAAGAATAAATATAAACACACAAAAATTTAACTTAACAAATTATAAATGAATACATATCAGTAATGATGTCGGGTGCCACCATGGCCTTCTCTACAGTTAGCTGAAACGCATGTCCTCTGGCCTTCGGGGCCATAGCCCTCCCCTGACCACTTTCCGTGACACGAAGAGTAGTAGGAGTCGGTGCCTCCACGAGCCTAGAAGGAAGTAATGGGAAGTTGGCCTTCATATAGCCAACCATATCACAATGATAACAAACTAAAGTTCCCTGATGTGGGGGCTACTGTTGTTGTTGACGATAGTATCTAGCAAAAAATGGCCCTCCTTGCCATATTTGTGGCACCCAGTCATTGAACGATAAACACCATCATGAACCTTCCTACACTTGCCACAAGTGTGGCCTCTTTTTCCTTCGGATTGGAAATCAGTAGGCTTGAAATACTCTAGCTGCAGATTGAGTCTAAACTAGGTCCTGCCTCTTCTCCTTCACCTACAACCCAATCTCAATCTCTCTTCTCCGGGAAAATGAATGCAACTCTGAAAGGGAACGATACTGATGGGTCGACGCAAACTCATGAATCTCATTCTTGATCATGCTCAAGTATCGTGACATATGAACCTTCTCAATAGTAGCATATTCGGGGCAGAAAAGGGTCTCTCAGTAAGCATATTGGCTATCTTCATCACTGATTATGTTTTCTGCTTCAACCATAGATACTCTTAGGATAATATATATATATATATATATATATATATATATATATATATCTTTTTCTCTCGGCCAATGGAACATCTCAGTGAATTTCTCCCATGTCATTGATGCCCGCCCTACAATAGAAAGACTCTGAGTGGCAAAATTCCACAAGACCCTTTCCACCAAGTGAAGAAAGTTCAGTGAAAACTTCACCTTCTGATTCTCCATACATGAACATGTGTAAAAACACCCCTCAACATTAGATTTCAATCTCATACCAACAATCGGGTCCTTAACCCCATTAAAATCCAAGGGCTTCATGTTCTTATACTCCTAATACAATATAGACATTCCTCCCTGAAGTCCTACAGTTGTGATGGTTTCAAACATCCGAATCAATGTGGTCTTGATAGACCTGAGCACCTCCGGGATTGCCACTCTGACTACCAAACTTACCTGAGTAGTGATCAACTCACAGATCTCGTCTTCACCCAAACCTGGCCTCTCCGGGCCATCTACACTAAATCCTCGACCTCTTGTAGTCACCATACTAAAATTAAACCGAAACATGTAATAAAATCACATTATACCCTAACACATCACTACCCGGCTACTAATTCCTCAGAATACGTGACTTCCTTGATACATATATGGGTCATGTGCTTCCAGGATTATAGACACATACTACCTTCCACACCTACCTGTATTTGTCTCGGAGGATTGCCACAAAATTCCTAGGCCACTAGGCCCAAATCAAATAGAATACACATACACCCTATACTCACTCTCTTAAGAGTGACTATCATATCCTTACTATTGTTGGCACTCTAACCCAACTCATGAAACCTTCACTAACTCTACAGTTTCCGTATGTATTCTAATCATACATAACACAAAATGCAATAGACAGTCGAATATTTAATTCTACCCTAAACCTACAATCAAACAAGGAATAGGAAATAAGACTAAATCAGGCATTATTAGGCTATAAAATCCTAGTTATGTACCATAATGATGCACACACTAAACAACAACAATAATAATGTCAATTTCAGATGGCATAACATAAAATCCGATAGGCTATCAAGCATCATAAATCAGACAATTCCATCATGGTATTCCTAAAGATCCCAAGCCTATAAACTAGCATGTAGTTTTAATATATCAGTAATATACATATAACAAGTGTGGGTATATTAGGGAATAACTTTTCCTTGAGCTCCAATTGACTGTACACATCGCATCCTCTGTTTCAGTTATTTTAGAAATTATTTATGAAAAATATTTTTGCAGATCAATAGTATGAGTCTAGAATCCCACTAGTGCTCATCCATATCTCTCAAACCAGGGCTCTAATACAAGCTTGTAACATTCCAAAAATCATAGTAAAAAATTTTGTTTTAAAGATACGTTTTCATAAAATCCATAAAGTAGTCAATCATTGTTTCAAAGCAAAAACCATAAAAATCAGAGTATTAATATCATCACTCAAAACATAAATCAGCAGGATGATATGTACAATCACGCCTTCGCCTTCCACCGATCTTCTAAAATACTTGAAACATTTAAATCCAAAACTATGAGCCAAATTTTAGTGAGTTCCCCTAAAATACCCTACATAATAAAACATATACAATGCATGCAAGCATGAGCTTTCAGGCTGCGTGGATCTCCTCATGAGCCTACAAGACGCCTGGACCGCTGTACTAAGCCTATAGTTTACTAGACTACCTCTGAAGGCCTACAGTAGTTTGACTACTCCCTTGGGCCTACAATCTGACCGGACCACCTCGCCAGGCCTACATTATAGTGGACCGCCAAGGTATGTTGGTCTACAACACAAAGCAAGACCGCCTCAACCAAACCACAATATATAGACATATGCAAACAAATAAAAAAAATAAACCAACCAATAGTAGCTAACAATACATGTAATCATAACAGATCTACGAATCTAACAGATCACTACAACATACGAACATCATGCATACAAGGATACATACTGCAATATAAAGTATAGTGACAAAACACACGTTGCAGTCTAACAGATAAATAGAACAACTTACACAATCCAAGAACTGGTACTACGATTCACCTAAACAATAATTAGACACCAATTCGTAATCTACAACCTAAATCCCTCAAATAGACCTAAATTCAAACTTGGTAAAAAAGTCAAAGTTAACGGTCAAAGTCAACGATCAAAATTCCATCAGTTTAGTCACCACGTCATGGCTAAGAATTTGCCACGTCGTGGTGGCCTCAATACAAAACAGTCATGAAGACCACTTAATGCCATGTCATGGAGACTAAGCATCCACATCGTGGGAACATTTTAGTCCAACTTAATGCATTAGGATCTAAATACTTCAAGCTAACTATCCATATTTTCTAAAAGGATTCCTCTCACTTAATGAGTCATAAATTTGGTACTTTATAGACATGCATGTTCAATAGATGTCTTGAACTCCAACTAGGTCAAAAATGATGAAAATAAGGTCAAAACCTCATGCAAGGAATCAAAACTCATTCATACTTCATATCTGTAACATATGACTTCAAGAGGATCACAAGGATCCATAAATTTGCCAACTTTATGGGATCCCACCACACTAATTAACCCAAACATGAAGAACATTGCATAAAAGGTCTCGATCTACAAACATGGTAGATAAATATTAGATCTTGAAGACTCACATTGGTCTATAATATGTGCTATAATATAGAGGCGGAGCTAGCTTGATCGATCTACTCTTAATAGATACCTTCTTCTCCTTCAAGTCACCAAAAGCTTCAAAAAGTCAACATTGGAGGTTAGGTTTTGTTTAGGCTGAAAGGGTGGTGATAGAGGTTGACAGTGTGCAAACCCTATCCATCACATCCCTTAAAGAGGGCTTAAAGCCCTAAAAATACGTGTTTTGTATGTAGATGGATGCAACATCAAGGCCAATATCTTGTCATGATGTGTCACTCAAGAAGAATGTGTGTTTCACCAAGTGTCGCCATGTCATGGTGCTATCATCACAATGTTGTGGCTACCACAAAGTCTTATAGTTGGAACTTGGTGTTACATGTGGCTTGCTAGACTTAGACATGTTAATTTATAAACATTAAAGCATTTAATAAAAACTGAACACAACCCTTGCATTCATTTAGACTCAAAAGATAAATGTAACACTTTTGTTGAATTATCGTTAACGTGACAATCATTCATGTTCACTGATAGGACAATTGAACCCCATTGGACTAATTAATACAAATGTCTGTGATATGAAGTCGAAACCATCTAAATGTGGAAATAAGTACTTTATCACTTTTACTGAAGATTACAGTAAACAATGTTATGTCTATTTACTGATAAATAAAGATGAAACTATAGACAGTTGAAAGTGTATAAAAGTGAAGCTGGGAATCAACTCAACAAATATATTTAATTACTATGAATTGATTATGGAGGTGAATATATTTCACTATTTAAATACTTGTTTCATTTTTTTTGTGTGCAAATCATGGTATAAGATATGAAATTATTGAATTTTATTTACCAGAAAAAAAAAATAGCATTGTAGTAAGGAAAAACCAAACCTTAAAGGAAATGATGAATGTTGTCTTGTTAAGCTTTGGGTTGCTACCCCCAATGCAGGGGAGGGGGGATGTACCCCAAAAGAAATTGAATGAAACACCATACACGTTATGGTCGGGTATAAAACCATCTTACATAAAAATTCAAATGTGGTGGTGTCTCGCAAAGGTTGTTATACCTAACCTGAAGTTTGTAAGGATCGGACATTGGTTACATCTTTATTGGTTATGCATAAAACGGTAGCTCTTATTATTTTCCTATACACGACTCTAATCAAATATTCGTAAAGGCACGATAATCTAATAAAAAATGCATCATAATTTCAAAATGTGTTTCCATATCTTGATAAAGCAAAAATATGTGCCCCAAAAACAACTGGGTATAAATAATTTTCTCAAGAAGAAGAAATAGATCAAATGGTGTCAATGGATACAATATGAGAAATTATATGGAGATGATCTGTACACATATATGGTTGAAAGAGAGACTAAAATTTTCAAAAAGGAATTCACTTCCTCTGAAATACCTCAATGAAAAAAGGCAATTAAAAGTGAAATGGATTCCACTTGCAAATTTACACACGAGAGTTAATGGATATACCTTTGGTATGTAAACCACAAGGTTATAAATGGATTTTCAAGAGGAAAACGAAAGCAAATAAATATGAAAATGATTAGAATAGGTTTTAACACAAGTACATGTGGCTTCAAAAGATATATGTACTGATTTCATGTTTAGAAATTTAGAATCAAATGATACTTCTATACTCCAAGAACCATTTCCATTAAATCCAATAACATTGGTTGGAATTCATCAAAATAAGATAAAGGTTTTGATGAATATTACGACATTCAACATGAAGTTGAAAGGACTATGAATGGAAATATGAGTATTTTAAAATTAGAATCATATGATCATTTCTTAGAAGATCATATTGGATTAAGCTGTAAGAACTAACAATGGTTCTGTTGTTTAAACTATTGAGTTGGAGACAGAATAAAATCATCACGATTTAGTGGATTTCAAAATAAGAAATAAGAGTTTATGGCATATTTGAAATATATGTTAGGATTACAAACATAAGAATGCCTTGCTTAATTTGATTTCTTTTCTCTTTTCTTATAACTATATGTGGTTGTAACTTCTCGAAATTTGGAAGCATGTCATTATGATATGAAATTACAACTTCTAAACATAGATTTAGAAGTAGAAATGTACATGGACCTACCAAATAGTTATCTTACCTGAGGGAAAGCAACAAAATGTGTTAGTAATAAAGTCATTTTATGACATAAAGCAAGCTTTGGAATAGCGAGTAACAAAAGTTCGAATATGTCTCTCAACATCAATGGGTGTGATGAAATAGATCCATATAAATGACACTTTAAAGTGTTATTCTATTTTATAACATAGTATGTCACACCCTCGAACCAGAATGATGGAAACATCCAGGGGTTGGGTGACGTCATATTTTAATATCTTCATAGTTTAAATAATTGAATCAAGACAACATCATCATCACACACACAATAATACAACCATCATTGTTTACATAAGTGTATTGGATTATATATTACATTCCAAAAATATAATGTATGATGATAACAAAAATACAAAAAAATCCATGTGTTCTTAGTAACCAGCCTACTTAACGATTTCCTGAGAATACAAGATATTTTGAAAAGGGTCAACATATATAAGGTTGGTGAGTTCATTAGCATGTTTGTATGAAAAGTTTTGTATCGCTTTGTAAGCACCAGAAAATTCGATATTTTTTATAAAATTGATTGAAAGATTTGTGACAAATCTTCTATTAGAGCATGTGTGTTTCTATTTTGAAAATGAATAAAGACAGTATTCTAGAAAATCCTATATTTTCTGTTGTAAGTAGAAGGTAGTGTATAATGTATGATTCATAGAAAATCCAATATTTTCTGCTTGTAAAAGTGTTGTGGTCTAACAATGTATGTAGGATTTTTGTATCACCACAAATGTATATGTATTCCGTAAATTTACAGTGGAGTTAATTTCTATGTGAGTCGTTATAACCATGCTTGATATGAGTGATCTGTCTGGCATGATGTTTTTCAGGTGTCGACTTGTTTAAGGTAAGAAGTTTGTCACCCTAGACTGGCCTAGTCTAGCTGTACGAACAGCTTAGGTGCAGGGTTGTCAACCCCGTATAGATCTATACACAAACTCTCACTCTCCCTCGAGGAGACTCGTGTTATAACTACATGACTGAAGGTTGTATACTAGGTAGGTACGAATAAATGAACGTCTCACAAGAACTTTAACTATGTTTATGTGAATATTGTAACACATCGTTTAATGTTTCTAATAACGTCTTCGTGTATGTATTTAGTTTACAAGTCTCAATGGGTATGTACAGGAATGAATGAGGCCCAATAAGCATGAAATGTATATCCAAGGTCTGTCGAGCATGTAAATGGGTTAACAAGGCCCAATAAACATGTAAGGAGTATACATGACCTATTAAGCATGTAAATGGCTCATTAAGGCCCATTAAAATAAGCATGTAAATGGACCAAGAAGACCCAATAACACGAAAATGAGTAAACAAGGCCCAATAAAAGTGAGAATGACATATTTAGTCCGATTATTATTATATTTCTTGTTTTAGCTCAATTATTTACCAAAATGACATAAAAGGCCCACTGTTTGTAAAAATGACATTCTTGGCCAATTAACCTGAAAATTTACAATTAAGGCACATTTTTGGTAAATGTGACTCCTTAGGTCCATTAAGACCGAAAGTTTACTTTTAAGGGCTTATTTTGAATAAAATGGCAATTTCAACCCACTTTCGATAGAAATAAAATTTTTGGCCCAAATTTACTAGAAATGACATTTCATCCCATTTAACCGAAAATTTGCATTTTTGGCCCATGTTTGTTTACAATTAAAATTTAATCCATAAAGAGTCAATAATTACCTTTTTAGACCCATGAAACCGTGAGTTTCTAAATAAGACCCATTTTTGTGAAACTTGACAAATTTAGCCCATTAAAAACCGTGAAGGCCCAAACAGAAGCTCATTTTGTGAAAATTAACACTTTTGGACCTTTTAAAACCATGAATATCATAAAGATACATTTTTATCTAAAAATGACTCTTTTGGTCCTCTCCAAAATTGTAAGTTCACATAAGGGCCTCATTTTTTGTTTATTTATCAAAAATAGCCCCTTATACAGTTTTTATATACTTTTCAAACATCCTTAGCATATTTAACCCTTTCAACTTCATAGTAAGTCATATAACATTGTTTAGTTTACAACCATCACCAACTTTAGTAGATATTTCAAGTTTGGTGAAGATTGAACATGTTTTCATAACATAATTACAACATATAACATGAAAACACACACACACACACACACACACACACACATATATATATATATATGAATAAATATATAGATCTAAAACAAAAGCAGCATGTATTATCTCCCAAAAACATATTAAAACTGAAAATAAGGGGGTCTGAGTTCACATTAGTGATGTATTCAGTTTTGAAGGGAAGATTGAAGGAGATTTCAGAGAGTTCTAGGAACAAGAAGGTTGAAATGGAGTGTTAATGAGTGAAGGGTTTGTCATAAAATGAAGTTAAACACATTGAATAAAAAGTATCTTACCAAGAATAAACTTTGATGAAGTGTTCTTAAGCACACACACTAGCACACATGAAATTTGAAGAGGAAGGATGAGTGAATTATTTGTAGATCTAGAAGGAAATGGGAGTTGAAGTATGTTGTAATGAAGATGCTGGTGGAAGCTTCTATGGCCGACAATATGAAGAGAAGAGAGAAGTGAGAAAAGATGTTGCATAGAAGTATAATAATGTCTAGTTGTATGGTGGTTATAGTGCATGGATATTTAACATGTGATAGTGAGGTGTCTCCATGATAGCCCTAACCATAGTTCCCTTTTTTTTATTTATTTTTTATATAACTTTTCGAAAGTAGGAGAGGAAAAAGGAATTTAGATGTTGGGCTTAAATTTCGTGGGTCCATTAGGGATTTTCGATTTATGTGGGCCTACATGAGATTTTATGGCCCAAAAAGGGTGTGGATATGGGTTTTCAACCCATTTTAACAAAGGAAGATGGTTTTTGGCCTAATAAGGCCCATGATGAGTCTTATGGCCCAAAATGCTATTACTTAGTGAATGTTGGTCCAACTAGGGACCAAATGAGGTATCCTCACTAAAAATAATCAAGTTGAGGATTTATTGGACCATTAGGCCCAATAAGAGGATCGTGGTCCAATAAGAGTTTGAACCGAGAAGTTAGGGTTACCAGCCCAAAGTCGAGTGAGTGTAGTGCACTGAATTAGGGTTATGGATTCACGAGTGAGTTTTGATTTTAATAGTTGTTTTTGAAATGAATAATATGAATAACATCAACCTTAGGGTTACAAGATAAATCAAGAATTGATCATACATAGATAGAATTTCCTTGCCAAAAATGCTAGTTGTGACATCATCCCCCCGTTAGAGGAAATTTCATCCCAAAATTCTTTTGAAAGCTATTCTTAGCAACCAGAGAAAAGGTGAGGGTCCTTTTGCATCATTTGGTCTTCACGTTCCCATATGAAATCTGGTATGCGCTTTGTGTTCCATCTGACCTTCACAATTAGAATGCGGCTTTGATTTATACGCTTCACTTCCTTGTCCATTATTTCAACCGGCTATTCGATGAACACGAGATTCTCGTTTACTTCGATCTAATCTAGAGGAATGACGAGGGTTTCATCTAATAAGCATTTTATCAGATTCGACACATGGAACACAAGGTGTACATTGTTGAGCTCCGCGGGTAGCTGCAGCTTATAAGCCACCAGACTAATTCAGGCAAGAATCTTGAATGGTCCGATGTATCGCGGGTTTAGTTTTCCTCACTTCCCAAAACAAATCATCCCTTTCCATGGAGAGAACTTCAATAGCACTCAATCCCCGACTTGAAATTCCATAGGCTTTCGCCATTTATCAGTACAACTCTTTTTTCGGTCTCGCAATGCTTGGAGTCATGCCTTGATTTGAACTATTTTATCTATCGTTTCTGGAAGAATATTGGGGCCTGTAAGAGTGTTGTTCGGTGTATTCCCTCTTTCAAGCTGAGTGTCTTCCACCTCAGCCCAGCAAAGAGGTGATCTACATTTCTAGCCATACAATGCTTCGAAAGGAGCAACCTTAATGCTCATGTGATAGTTATTATAGTACGAGAACTCGATTAAGGTCACGTGGGTATCCCATGCCTTTCCAAAATCAATCACACAGGCTCAAAGCATATCTTCAAGCGTTAAAATGGTTCGCTCCTTTGGCCGTCGGTTTGAGGGTGATAACCAGTGCTCATATCCAGTTGCGTTCCTAATGCTTTCTGGAGCGACTGCCAAAATGGTGAAGTAAATCTACTATCTCAATCTAAGATAATAGATATAAGAACCCGATGAAGTCTCAATACATCCTTTATATATATTTACATTAACCTTTCCATTTTGTAAGACACCTTTATTAGCAGGAAATGGGTGGATTTGGTTAACCTATCGACAATCACCTAGATAGCATCCAATCTGTCTGTTGTCTTGGGTGATTTGGTTATGAAATCCATTGTGATCCTTTCCCATTTCTACCAGGGGATTTCCAATTGTTGCAGTAATCCAGAGGGCTTCTGATATTCGAATTTACCTTGGCACAAGTGAGGCACTTGCTCACGTAAGTGGCAATTTCTGCTTTCATGTTTGGCCACCAATAATGTTGTTTAATGTCCAAGTACATCTTATCAGAACCTGTATGGACAGAGTATCATGTCTTGTGCACTTCGTTCATGACTACATCTCTGAATCCTCTAAATTTTGGGACCTAGATACGTTCCATGAAATAGTGAGTTTCATCTTCTTTGACTTCGAGATTCTTATCCATTCCACGCAGTACTTCATTCACGGAATTCTATGATTTCAGTGCCTCTAATTGAGCTTCCTTGATTTGTGAAGTTAGATGGGAGTGGATGGCGATTTTTGATGGTGAGTTTGTTCAACTCTTGATAGTCGATGCACATTCTGAAGTATCCATTCTTCTTCTTGACAAACAAGACCGGAGCTCCCCCGGGTGTGAAGCTCAACTTGATGAATCCTTTGTTTAAGAGTTCTCTTAATTGACTTGATAACTCCTGCATTTTGGCGGGAGCTAACCTATATGGTGATTTGGTAATTGATGTGGTTTCCTCTATTATTTTATCCACAAAATGGGCGAGGAAGGCATAATTATTATTGTGCAGGCATTTTTGTGCCTTGATTCACGAGATATGGCAGAGATTGATGCTAGGTTTATCACTATAGATGATTAGGGTTACACGGTTGGGGAGGTGAAGGCAAACGGCCTTCTCGTGGTACATAATATCAGCATGGTGGAGGCTTAACAAATCTATGCCGAATATCACTTCGAAGCTCCTAATATTAATTGGCATCAAATTTATTTGAAATCAGTGGTTGCTTAATGTTAACATGGATCCTATGAAAATGTCTTTGTTTGCTTCAGTTTTCCCATTAGCCATCTCCACTGTGAAGGCTTTGCTTAGCTTCTAGGGTTGTTGGTTTAGTAGATGTTTGAATTTATTACTCATGAAACTCCGTTCAACCCCACTATCAAATAGAATGCATGTGTAAGTGTTGTTGAGGGGAAGCATACCAGTAACAACCGATGGGTCTTGTACTACCTCTCCTTGACCCAATGTTAGGATTGTGCCTGATCCTCCTACCCCTTGGTTGCTAGATTTGTGGAAATATTGCCTAAATGGCTAGTTCCTTAACATCCATAACAAGTATGACTGGCCCTGACGTTATTGTTGTTGTTGTTGTTGTTGTTGTTGTTGTTGTTGTCGCTGTTGTTATTGTTGTTTGGTTGTTGGTTCTGTTAGGGTTGAGATCTGCAGTATTGTGTGGTGTACCCCTTGCGGTTGCAGTTGGTACATTGAATTTCTCTACACTTTCCATGGTGGTGGTAGTTGCATTTGTTACATTTTGGTAAAGTTCATGAGTATGGCCTGGTAGCGGTTTGTGTAGTTGAGGATGGACAGCTGGTGTTGGTGCAACTTGAGTGGTAGCAGCGTGTACTGCTATATTTGTTGCTTTTTGGAGGATCCCTGGTTCTATCTCCCCTTTTGTTTGTTGTCCCTATTTTTCTTGTTATCCCCTTCCTTCTTGGTCACAGTCTCAGCTGTTTTGGCTCCTTTCTTGTTGCCATGGTTGTAAAGCTTCTGAGCTAGCCTTTTTGCACTATCAAAAGTACCATGGTTTGCTACAATCACGTTTCCTTGGTTTGGGGAAGTTAATCCCCAAATGAACCGCTCGATCTTCTTCCCTTCATATGTGATCATACCCGACCATCATAATGCTAATTCACTAAACCTTGACATGTACACCTGATGTCTGAGTTTTGCATTGTAAGGTTCCATAACTCTTTCTCTATTCTTTGTACTTACCCATGGGGACAATATTCTTCCATCACCATCTCTTTAAGTTCTCCTCAAGGCATAGCGTTTGTGACTGGAAAAATCATGGCCTTCACATGACTATTACACCAGGATAGGGCTTGGTCAACAAATGTGCAGGCTACGAACTATACCTTGCTTTCCTCCGAACATTCTAAGATTTCAAAGACATATTCAGTCTTTTCATCCAACACTTCAAGGCTATCACGCCACCAGTTCTATTGAATGTTCAAGGCTTGGCATTTTAGAAATCTTTGTAGGTGCAGAATTTTGTAGACCCTTGGTTCATTCCTTGGTTTGAGCTCCCAATTCCCAGACCATTACCATCACCGTTGTTTCCATTATGAATATGTGCCAATGCTGCGGTGACCGCAACCGATACTGCTACCCGGAATGCAGTAGAGTCTACCTTCGGTAGAGGCGGAGGTGGTGGTGGTGCCATGTTGTTTCCGTGTATCGGTCTTTGAGGCATCTTCTGTCATGGAACAGAAAGATGTTGAGTACATAGTAGTTCGTGGTTTCAAGTTTCTTTGGCATATAGCAGTTTTGATGGTTCGGTTGTGCATATAAGTGAATTCATACAATATCATGAAACAAGGAAAATAGAACACATAATAGATAACAACGTCACAAATAGAACATATAACCATTTCATTAACGATAACCTTGTAGTACAATGCATGAAAATTTTCCTTCGTAAGGCGTACACTACATATAGATAATGAAAATCCGTCAATATAACGGCTCTATGAGTAGTGTAGTCAAATAATCATAAAGTCGGTCCTACATACAATAGTACATAAAAGATAACTATAAAAATAGTGGTAGTGGGTGGAGTTGAAACTAGTCGGGGCGGGAAGTGTCTGGTGGTGCTGATGATGAGGTGGATGCACCCTGAAGTCTGGCCAAATGATGATCGGTGGCATGTAATCGGGCCTCCAATGCAACCTGTCTTGTCTGATAGTGTCTAACCACGTCATGAGTCACTATCTCTGTACACTCAACCAAAGCTCTCATTGTAACCATCTGACCGGAGGTTTCCTATGCCTATTCACCTATATCACGTGAACTCCTAACCATCACTGGCATGGCTCGATCCGCAGGTCTGCCGTGACTCAGGTTGTAGTAGTCCCAGTTCATGTCGAATGGGGGATGCACCCCCTGCTATCGACTCCACCTCTAGATCTCATGTGCCCTTGGGGGTGTACGGTTCTTGGGACCCATCATATACGAGAGCACCGTAGCTACGTATGGTGGATTGATGACTTTCGACTCTGCGTCCGAGTCATCTGCATCATCCCCGTCAGACTCCTCCTCCTCCTCCTCAGAGTCCACCACCGGTACTGCTAGTCCTTCTTCGGGTTCTTCTTCTGGTTCCACTTCTGGTTCCAGCTCTAGCCATCCTCTGTTCCCCTGGTTGGGGAAGTACGAATCTCCGGGGTGATAAAATCTAGCAATAGAGTCTGCACATAACTATATGAATGCGGGAAAAAAATGGATAGCATGCAAGAGTACTCCTATAGTATTTTAATAGTTCATGTTTAAGTTCCTTAAAACTTTTTTGATACAAGGTTGGTAAGTTTCGAGATTCATTGCCAATGACGACCACACCCGAACACATGTTGGTCATATTTTGAATAAATATAGTCGAGCAGACTATATTTACTCCCAATACAACTACATAACTGCTTGACTTTAACCTCAATGTTCAATTCCTCCAAAGACGTTTATTGTTACTGTAATAATTATGACAACCCGAAACATTTCCGTCATTTCTTACCAATCTCCGTCAATAAAAGTTCAATTTTATTAATTTTTCCATCAAATTTCTTGGATTATAAAATTAACTAAGGTTATAGTTAGGGGTGTGCAAAAAACCGCACCAACCACCCACACCGCACCAAACCGCACCGCATAATGCGGTTTAGAATTCCGTGGTGTGGTTTGTGGTTCATCATTTTATCAAACCGTACTATGTGGTGTGGTTTACGGTTTGTAATTATAAAACAGCGGTTCAAACCACACCGCACTCCATGTTATATATATATATATATATATATATATATATATATATATATATATATATATATATATATATATATACTTTTTTTCATTACCTTGTTATAACTTCAAATTGCGATTTGGAAACGATGTATATAAATATATTTCTTACAATAACCAAATATCTATAACGTAACATTAAATCGCTATTGAATCAAGACCCCATGTTTTACAATAATATAGAAACTATAACAGTAATATAAAGCAATAACAATGATACTTACAAAACTATAGTAGCATAAATCTATTGAAAACGATTTAACTTGAAAATTGTATTTGTTTTTATAAAATGAAAGCAATCAATTTTTTAACCAAATCAGTATTTTGGTTTTTTGATATATTTAATGTTGAACAACTCACCAAACCGCAACCAAACTGCATAAACCGCCCGCATCAAACTGCACCGCATCATGCGGTTTTGAACATCTCTGGTGCGGTTTGCGATTTCTAAAATATTCAAACCGCATATGCAGTGCGGTTTGCAGTTTTGACTCTAAACCGCACCACGCTCACCCCTAGTAATAGTTAGAATTTTATACAAGTCGGAAAACCTAAAATCGCTTGAAAACCCCACCTTTCTCGAAATTCTCTCGAAAAACACTGTGTTCACGGCAAGGACGAGTTTACGGCCGTATACTCGTGTACGGCCGTAAACACGTTTACAGTCGGTGCCAGGTGGACCCCAACACCGACCATACCCCCAGCCTATAAATACAGGACCCCCACCCTCATTCGAACTATTCTTGGCCGGAAACACCCTCTTTCTCTCTCTAATCTTCTTGACTGTAAACACCAAAAGCCCCTCCTTTCATCCGAAAAATGTCAGAAATCATCATTTGGGGCCATTTGTGAGCATCTGGAACACGTTTTCGTCGAAATCAAGCACCCTTGTTCTTGAGTTTACAACCGTAAACCCTTCAATCTTCAAAGGTCATAAACCCCTTAAAAGACAGTTCACGGCCGTAAACCGTGTTCACAGCCATAAACCCTGTTCATGGCCGCAAACCCAGTTCACAGCCGTAAAATCCTATTTATGGCTGTAAACAACTCTTAAGTAGTAAAATCCCGTTCCCTCAATTCAACCAAGTCTCAGTAACATTCCTTAACCGAAAAAAAGTGGTTATCTAGCACTTTATCTAACGAAATCGCTAATTTAGATACATATATGTATTTATTGATATTAGGATTCCATTACACTACTAGAAAAACAGCCTTTAATGATGCATAATACGTGTAGTAAAACACTTAGACGACGCGCAAATGCGCGTCAAGGAAGGCCCTGTCATAACGAGAGAGAACATGCTTTTGTGCGTCGTCTACAGATGATGCACATTTACGACTCGCAGTATGTATCATTAAAAGACCTATCAAGAAAGGCCTAGTCATAAATGAAGATGACACACATTTTTGGCGTATCGTAAATTTAAATGTTTAGAAAATATATTTATATATTTATTAATTTTTAAATTAAATTTGCATTTAATGTCTCATAATATAAATAAAATGCCATATACAAAAAATACAATCCATTGCATAAAATTTAATGTCATACAATATATAAATCAAATTTAGATTGTTCTTAAGAGGTTTTCCCTAACAATATAACCTAATACTAAATTGCTATAAAAGGGGCACCTTCTTGTTTCAGTAACTCATCATTAAGCTGTCTGAGGAAGCTCTAAAACCGTTCATCATGTCTCTTAACTTCAATATCAATCCCAACTCTTTATCAAGAACAACACGGAACTCCTACACAATAATCATGTCAGTTGTACAATATCAATATCAACTAATTGATAGTACACATGGTATGTATGAGAGTGGAATCAACCATATTTAAATCAAATCAACTAATGACTAATCGTGTTAGTTGTACAATATCAACTAATCAATAATCGAATATCAACTACACCACAACACAACTAACACAAAGATATTAGCCATGTTTTTGCATTAGAAAACAAAATGAACTTAATAAACCTGTCAAATCAAGAGAAGTCATGAATGGCCCTATATAAACTCTAAAAAAAGAAAGCATCTAAAGTTAACAGATTAGATAAAGTACTAGACAAAAGAAATACAAGAGTGAATTATTATAAATAAGAATAGAAAAAAGTAGTATGTAACAGTTACCTGTTCGCCTTCCAGAGGATCAAGTATATATTCAACAAGTAAAGGCTCCTTCTTCATAGGATCTGGGAGTAAAGTTTTCATGACCAGTAACATTTCATATTGCAATATCATGTATCAGCAGGGAGATATTAAAAGTTAAAAGTATACAAACTAATCGAATATTCATTTACCAATATATATATATATATATATATATATATATATATATATATATATATATATATATATACCTATGAGTCATTTATCTCATCTGCATCCATAAAATCACCTTTTTTTTTAAGTTCAGTGAACTTCAATCTTGACATCATACAGTTAAACAAACAACATGAACATTGGTAAATTCAGTCTTCAATATCCCAAGATTCTTGTTATCTAGATGAAAGTCATGTCCCTAATGACTACAACAACGTGTTTCCTGAAAATTGAAAAAGATATGAAATTTAACTTTTCAAAGTTATATTTCTTTATAAAAACTAAGAAAAAAAGAGTGAGTGTACATCAGTTGAGATCAAGGAAAGACGTCCAGCATGGTGGCATTTTTTAAGTTTTGACAAAAAAAGATTTGCTTTTGGAGACTTTTTATGGTGTAACATACAATACTTTAAGATCCCCTTCTCCCTTTTCAAGAGCTTTGTATATAAACTTCTCATGTTCTTCCCTAGTTGTTGAGGTAAGCATAGATGCTAGGATCCCTAATGCAGTTAACCCCATGACCTAAAGCAATAAAAATCTTAATTAGAGTTTATAATCAGGTAATCAATAGTAAAGGATATAGGATATTAACAAAAACAAAAATAAGCACATGATCCTGAATAAGAGAAAGTAAAGGATTAACAACAAGAGCAATTCCATGATGTAAAACAACTGGAAGTTGATAGCATAGACTTTTGCCTCCACCAGCAGCCATGATCACAAGAACATCTCTCCTATTCAAAAAGATTGCATTCATTATCTAATACATGAGTATAAACCTCACGCTGGTTAGCACAATATGTAGGAATGCCAAAAATATTGAATCTGATATCATCAGCTCTATTATCCCATTCAAAAATATTGAATCTGATATCATTAGGTCTATGATCCTCGAGAACATCAATCTTGCCCAACTGAAAATCACCAGCACCCGATACATGAACCTAATGAAAAATAGGTTAGCCACTTAATCAAATTTATCAAGCCACAAAATGACAAAAAAAAAACTAAAAAATATTTAAAAGAGTTGTTTCTTTCTGAAAACTTAATCAAATTTATCATGATTTAACTCAAGCATATTAAGAGCTGTTTCTTTCTAAAATATGAACTTTAGCACTTAACTCAAGCATATTAAGAGCTTACACTAGAAACACAAAAGATCTTGAGCTGCTGTCTATTTTGACTTATCTAAAGATCCCACAACATGCTACGCATATATCTGCATGTGATTAGATATGAACAATTATGTTAGTATTTAGAAATCCTAAGTTATGATTCATTTGAATTGATGATCTAAACAATATAGAGAATTTCTAGGAGCATCTTACTAGTGTAGAGGAGTTATGGGCATGTTGGGCATTTAATATTACTAGTTTGTTGTGTTAGATAGTTAGGGGCATTTTGGGCATTTCATAACAAATTTACCCCAACAAACAATACTTTTAGAATAAAATTAAGATTTATAATTAAATCAAAATGTCAGTCTACCGGGAATAATATGAGTCCAATGAGAACTAGTTGAGTATCAAATCCAAAACTAAGGAATAGATCCTTTGAGTTCTTTACAAGTGTATAACCTACAAATTGCAAAAGTGTAAGAACCTGATATTTAGATCAAAAACATTCCAAAAATATACTAAAATAACTCATCAAAGTTAGAAGAACTAAATATTCCAAAAATACCGCTAGGACACTTTTTGTCCCCGAATCTGAATTAAGCCAACAACGGAATCTAAAATTTGCCAACCGAGGATCTCCGGAATCAACACGTGTGCAACAGATGACATTAGCACTCTAAGATATCTCTCATTCAGTAGCATGCTTCATTGCTTTATACTTTTTCTCAGCACTGTTGGACAATTCACCTATGTAATATAGTAAATAAATATCTATCAGCTCAATCCACAAACCATAATTTTGAAAAGCTACACAAATAAGTTGGGAAGATCTGGTCAGTTGTATAACCTGTATGAGTATTATACGAACATTCTCATTCAGGAAGATTTGGCTTCCATGCCTTGTGACAAAAGAAATATGTGAGACACGGGGAATAAAGAACTACTAAAATAAGGAATACTTCTCTTGATACTTGATAAATCACATAAAAAACTGGATACAAAAAAACTAACAGACAATCAAAAGAAATTCAAATAAGATATTTTACAAAATATTGATATCTATTATCCAAACAAAGGGGTTTATGAAAAACATAATCCATGGGTGCTGATTCAGACAATTTGTGAAAGTTTCAAGTTGTACACACTCACACAACAACCCATCTTTTATATTTATTAATATGTGTAACAATTGAATGCATGGATCCACTATAATGTTTTTATGTATTTTCCCAATCTATAATTCATTTAACCCTGCATCGAAGGAGACTCAAATACTAAGAGAACAAACGCCCTTGAAGTAAAAAATGGGAATTGGATAATTTCGTAACAGATGATTCATAAAGTCTAGACTTTTATATTTATGAAAATAAATATAAGATTTAAATTTGAGAGGAATCAATAACACCTCATTCAGATTAAGGTAAACAACCATTATACAGTTTATGATAAGAAAAACTTCTACAAAAAAAATTGAAGTTCATGTCTTCTATTGACAAGAGAGGGAGAAAGAGAGAGAGAGAGAGAGAGAGAGAGAGAGAGAGAATCTCATATTCCATTCTAGGTACCTGCAGAAACTCAATACGGAACCCTAACCATCCTTTTAACCAGTTGTTGGGGAAATCCAATCTTAGAAAACAAAAAACTACAGAACTAACATAAACAGGAGAAGGAAAAGTGATAAGAATGAAAACTTACAATAATCTTTCTTTGAATTATAGACATGTTTGTGAGTGTTTTGCGAAGGATTGGGGGACTCGAGTCTTAGGGAATATCCAAAATCATGCAAAAATGATAAGAATAAAATATGGAAATGTTGAAAGAAGGAAATGACAGATATTCAAGAATGATGTTCACGTCGCCGGCTCCAAAGCACCATAATCATGGCCGAAATCAAGAATCATATACGTTTGCTATTTACAAATCTGTTGTTGAACCCTGAAGAATCGACCTAGGTATTCCCACTGCTGAAGATGAGGATGAAGGCCCTAGGGTTCCTTCTTGCTAAGTCGAAGAGGCGGGGGGGGGGGGGGGGGTTAATTTTTTGGGGGGTAATTTTTGTCGATTTCATTTCCCGCCTAAAACATGTGTTTCACTTAAAAACTATAAAGCGAGACATTTACATGATGCATATTTTATGAAAGGCGCCCTCCGCATTTCTTTTTTTATCTTTTCTGACACTAATTTTAGGGCATGCATAAATGCGTGTGCTCTATCCTTAAAATTTTGGAAAACTGACATTAGTTTTTAGGGAACACAAAAATGCACGTCCTCTATTACTGTGTGTCATTGTTTGCGCGTCCTTAAAGGTTGTTTTAATAGTAGTGTTAAGTGCCACGTGCATCGATTCGAGGGTCTTCTAGTTCAATCCTTTGCACCCAACAAACTGTGAGTTCATACCACTATGCTTTTATAGTTTTTAAAATGTTTTCAGGAGGGAATACAAGCCAAAGGTAAAGGTTTTCACAAGTTAATAACTGGTGCAATTTCAATTGTGTTTCATCAACATGTACATACTTTATCCCTTTCGTAATATGCGGAGCACAGGGATGTTTTCTAAAACATAATTGTATAGTTTTCAGAATAGTACATGAACAAAACATATCAGTCAAACTATAATAGGTATAGTTTGGGAAATTCATTAAGATTTTTAAAGATTCAAACTACGTACAAGGTTAAACACATAAACTATGAGAGATTTAGTGTATCCATTACTACATACAGATAACAAGAGTATTTTACTAAATAATTATTTTGCTTATAATTACTTATACTCTACACGGTATACAAATGATTCCAAACATGTGAACAACAGAACAACACGTAAACTAGTTAATACAGGATTGTGAGACCTTTCTTTGTTTTACCCTTCGGGTACTGGTAAATCCTCACCTTTAGTATAACCAAAGTCTCCTGGAGGGAGAGCATGAAATTTGTGAATATATCTATTCGGGACCGATAATCCCACACGTGAACTGTTAGCTACAATTAGTCAGGCATGCTTGGGGTGACAAATTTCATAACGTACGACACCTGAAGAAACGTCAAGGAGTTCACCGGTCACATTAGTATGGTTATATGAACTCACAATAGTATAAACTAACCTTGGTTTATGGGATTTTCATTCTTCAATAATTTTATTTTAATTAATAAGACTACCTACATACTACACTTGAGGGTATTCCAAGGATACATCAACTGGTTTTATTTTAAGTAATATGACTACTTTACTAATTGGTGGTAGCTAGGGTTTTCAAACTGAACTCGTCTTACTTACTGGTGGTAGCCAGTGCCTTTCAAACACGAACTTACTTACTTGTGGTAGCCAGGGTTTACTTAACATAACATACTTTACATATTGGTGGTAGCCAGGGTTTTCAAACTGAACTCATCTTACATACTGGTGGTAACCAGGGTTTCGATACAAACGATATTTTACTTATAGTGAAAATAAATCATTTGTACAAACTTAGCGACTAGTTTCAATACAAAAACATGCTTATGAACTCACCAACTCTCTGCTGATACATTTTCAAAATCACTTGTATTCTTAGGACAACAATAGACACGTACCCTTGCCAACTTTTGGAGAACACGGAGCACGTTAGAGTCGCGTCTTTTACTTTTGTTATATATACTGACGTATACAAAATATGTGTTTCAAACAAGTATAAATATTCATATGAAATGTAATGGTTGTGTTTACTTGATTACTATGATGCAATTATTGTGATACTACGCATGAAGTCACCCACCCCCGGACGTTTCCGCCGTCTGTTCTGATGCTTTGGGGTGTGACAGATTGGTATCAGAGCTATTCTTTATAGTGAACTAAGTATACCGAACCTTACATGGTATACAACTATAAACAGTAAGGGTCGAAGCATTTTGAACTAAAAGTATACTTTTAAAATATAAGTATTTTTTACGAAAAGTATACAAGTATATCTACATACCAGAAATAGTGTCATAAGTAGAACAAAACAAAAGTATTTGGGTGTTGGACACTGCGGTTAAATCTAGGTAGTTATGTAATCATGTCTAGGGTCAATATAGCCTGATCAACTATATTTATTCGAGACATGACCAACGTGTTCTTGGGAGTGACTTTGGTGTTGCGGCAGGCCTAAAACTTACCAAGTATTCGTATCACGAGATATCGATAGAACAAAACATACAACTTAAAATATAATAGGAGTATTTTACCCAGCACCAAATACGTTGTAGTGATTCGTTCCAAGTGTTGCTACTTATTCTTTCTTACTCGTATTAGTAACTTTTCCTTAATTATTTCATACTAGAACACTTTACCCATCAGATAGAGATATACCTTGTTTTATATCTCTTGATTTTAAAGTCTAAGGGACTTACCATCTTCTTCTTCCTGTCGTTGTGGCTGTTGCGATGTCACAGATAAATTCTAGTGGCTCTAGCGGGTCAGGAAGTGGCGCTCATCCCCTTAATCTGGAAGTCGGTCAGGGACATCAGAAGGAGTGTTCCTACAAGGAATTTATGAACGCAAATCCCAGACCCTTTGACGGAAATGGAAGCGTCATTGCCCTGACCCGATGGATCGAACAGATAGAATCGGTCTTCGATATTTGTGCATGCTTGGAAGCAAGCAAGGTGAAGTTCGCTACTTGCATCTTCACGGAAAGAGAATTGACCTGGTGGAATAGTCGGGTCAAATCCCTTACCCTGCCAGTAGCGGATGCTATAGCTTGAGAGAGCTTGAAGGAGCTCATGCTTGTTGAGTACTGCCCACGGGGCGAGATGCAGAAACTAGAGCACGAGCTATGGAACTTGAAGATGAAGGGTTCCGACATCACTGCCTACACTACTAGGTTTGAAGATCTAGCACTTCTCTGCCCGGGATTGGTCACCCCGGAAAGCAAGAAAATAGAGAGGTACATTTGGGGATTGACGCCCCCAACGCAAGGAAATGTTTTGGCTGCTAGGCCAACCAGTTTCGACAGCGCCAAGTGTCTGGCACTGACTCTCATAGGTCATGGAGTCGATCTTAATAAAGTGACAACCTCTCCCGAACTAGAAAAAGGGAGTGGTGAGAAAAGAAACTTATGGAAGCAGCAGAACGGCCAGCCTTTGTGAGAGCCCTCAAAGAAACAGCAAACAGTGGCAATTCACGCTGCTACTACTCCTGTCGCTGTTCCTGCAACTCAAGCACCAGCCAGTATATATGTTGGTACGCTTCCTCGGTGCGACAAGTGCAATTATCATCATCAAAATTCTGGCCCATGTACTGAAAGCTGCAGCAACTGTGGCAAGAAGGGTTACACGGCTCGAGGATGCAGGACACAAGTCCAACCAACTAATCAAGCCTCTGGAGCAGGTATCAGTCAAGCCTGTTAAGGATGTGGGGAATTCGGGCATTATAAGAAAAATTGGCCAAGGAAACAATAATTGGCAACATAGGTAGGGTACTATCCATGGGGCAAGAGGACATACTTGTTGATCCTACCATTGTTAAGGGTATGTTCCTCCTCGACAACTCTTATGCATGCATTCTTTTCGATTCTGGTGCAGAGAGAATTTTTGTTATTCATGCATTCAAGCATCTTCTCAAACATAAATCCCAATCTCTAACTGAAACATTTACCGTCGAGATGGATAATGGTGAGAAAGAGCGTACTAACGACATATTCATAGGTTTTACCCTTACCCCTAAATGATCATTCCTTTCAAATCAATCTTATGCTAGTTTCCATAGAGAGCTTCGACGTCATCATCAACATGGATTTGTTGAGCCCCAATCATGCAGATAATCCTCTGTTATGAAAAAGCTATCCATCTCAATTTACGATCTGGTAAAATCCTCATGATTTATGGCAATAAACTCAGCTCAAACCTCCGTATTATTTCGTGCATCAAAGCCCAAAAATTTCTATGAAAGGAGTGTCATGCATTTCTAGCCTATGTGGTTAATGAGAAACAGGAAGTAAAGGACCTTGAGAGCATTCCTGAAGTTTGCAACTTTCCTGATGTCTTTCCCAAAAGAGCTCCTGGGAATCCCTCCCGAGCGCCAAGTTGAATTTCACATCGACTTAATTCTCGGAGCTACCCCTACAGCTAAATCCCCTTACCGCCTAGCACCATCATAAATGCAAGAGTTATCCAGCCAGCTCAATGAACACCTCGACAAAGGATTCATCAGACCGAGATCCTCACACTGGGGAGCCCCGGTCTTATTCGTGAAAAAGAAGGATGGGTATTTTCAGATCTACATTCACTATCGCAAACTGAACAAGCTCACCATCAAAAATCGTTATCCTCTTCTTCGGATCGACGACCTTTTTAACCAACTTCAAGGAGCTAGCTACTTCTCTAAAATAGACCTAAGATCAGGGTACCATCAGCTGTGAGTCCACGAGAATGATGTTCCTAAGACATCAATCCGGACTCCATATGGTCACTACGAGTTCATAGTAATGCCCTTCGGTCTAACCAACGCACCAGCAGTATTCATGGACTTGATGAATCGGGTGTGCTGTTCTTTTCTGGACAAGTTCATAATTGTGTTCAACAATGATATACTTGTCTATTCTAAAAGCGAGGAAGATCACATACAACACTTGAAATTGGTGTTGGAAACGCTAAGGACGGAAAAGCTATATGCGAAATTCTCCAAGTGTGAATTCTAGATTCGAAAAGTAACTTTCCTAGGTCACGTGGTAAGTGAGTAAGGCATACATATGGACCCTTCCAAAATCAAAGCAATAGAGAACTGGTCATCACCGAAGACGCCCACAAAAATTCAGCAATTCTTCGGTCATTATCGCAGGTTTATCCATAATTTCTCCAGAATTGCCAAACCCTTAACCACTCTCAGTCAGAAAGGTGTACCCTTCTGTTGGAGTGAAAAGGATGACACTGCATTCCAAAAATTGAAGAAGGCCCTATGCAGCGCATCTATACTATCTCTTCCCGAAGGGACGGAGGACTTCGTTGACTACTATGATACATCCAATCAGGGGTTAGGTTGTGTACTCATGCAGCGAGGAAAAGTTAATGCTTATGCATCAAGACAGCTGAAGACAAATGAAGTCTATTATATAACTCACGACCTGGAATTAGGAGCAGTGGTCTTCACATTGAAGATATGGAGACATTATCTCTACAGAACCAAGTATATTATCTTCACTGAGCATGAAAGCCTACAGCATATTTTCAACCAGAAAGAGTTGAATATGAGACAACAGCGATGGGTAGAGTTACTCAGTGATTACTAGTGAGAAATACGCTACCATCCCGGCAAGGCCAATGTGGTGGTGGATCCCTTAGCCGGAAAGAATGCTCAGGTCGTAGAGTGAAGGCACTTACAACGACCATCCATTCCTACTTATCCACACAAATCAGAGAGGCTCAGTTGGAAGCCTTAAAACTAGAGAACGTGTTGAGTGAAGCCTTGAGAGGAATGAAAAAGAAACTAGAGATCAAGGGAGACGGAGTATATTATTTCATGAACCAGATCTGGACTCTAAAGTTTGGTGGTTACAGAGAGGTTGTCATGAACGAATCTCACAAGACTAGATACTCCGTTCACCCAGGTTCGGACAAGATGTACCTTGATCTCAAGAAATTGTATTGGTGGCCAAAGTGTCTGACTTGCGCCAATGTGAAGGTTGAATACCAAAAGCCCTTGGGTCTGCTCTAGCAGCCAGAGATACCTGAGTGGAAGTGGGAGAGGATTACCATGGATTTCATTACCAAATTACCCAAATCTACGAGTGGGTACGACACCATATGGGCAATACTCGACCGATTGACAAAATCCACCCACTTTCTGCCAATCAAGGAAACTTTCAAAATGGAGAGACTCATGGGAATCTACATCCAAGAGATAGTCTTACTACATGGTGTGCCGGTATCCATTATCTTCGATCGAGATAGCAGGTTTACCTCGAGATTTTGGCAGTCACTGCAGAAAGCTCTTGGAACTAAGTTGGATATGAGCACAGCTTACCATCTTAAGAAAGATGGACAAATTGAGAGAACCATCTAGACCTTGGAAGACATGTTGCGAACATGTGTCATCGACTTCGGTAACTCGTGCGACACCTATTTTCTCCTGGTTGAGTTCTCCTACAACAACAGTTATCATACCAGCATCAAGGTTGCGCCTTTTGAAGCCTTGTATGGTCGTAAGTGCAGATCCCCCCTGTGCTGGACTGAGATGGGCGACACGCAGCTAGCGAAGGGCCAAGTCCCTAATAGCACTCTCACATGCCTAGAAATCATCCGTGAAACCATATGAAAGATCATACAAATCCGGGAACAACTAAAAGCATCACGAGACAGACAAAAGAGCTACGCTGATAAATGGCGAAAACCCTTGGAGTTCCAGGTTGGAGACCATGTTCTGTTAAAGGTCTCACCCTAGAAGGGCATGATATGCTTTGAAAAGTGTGGAAAGCTAAATCCAAGATACATAGGACCATTCAAGATCCTCGCTAGGATCAGTCCCGTAGCATACAAACTTCGTTTACCACAAGAGCTTAGCAACATCCATCCAGTCTTCCACGTCTCGAGTCTTAAAAAGTGTTTATCCGATGAAACCCTTGTCATCCCTCTCGATGAGATTGAAATCAAATAGAACATAAACTTCATGGAAGAGCCATTCGAAATCATGGACCAAGAGATCAAACGAATGAAACAAAGTCGCATCCCGATAGTGAAGGTTCGCTGGAATGCCAAGAGGGGACCTGAATTCACTTAGGACCTTAAACATCAGATGAAACAGAAGTATCCACATCTCTTTCCGAGTCCATGATTTGTATTCTATGTTTGAATTTCGGGCCGAAATTTCCTTTAACGGGGGGCTGATGTGACAACCTGAAACCTTTCTGTCATTTGTAACCAATATCCGTTAATAAAAGTTGAATTTTGATAATTATTCCGTCAAATTTCTTGGATTAGAAAATCAACTGTGACTATAGTTATAATTCTATACGAGTCGGAAAACCAAAAGTCGCGCAAAAAACCCACCTTTCTCGAAATTCTCTCAAAAAACACCATGTTCAAGGCCAGCACGAGTTTGCGGCCGTAAACTTGTGTACGGCCGTAAACACGTTTACGGTCGGTGCCAGGTCGACCCCACCACTAACCATACCCCCAGCCTATAAATACAGGACCCCCACCCTCATTTGAACTTTTCTTGGCCAAAAACACCTTCTTTCTCTCTCTAATCCTCTTGAACGTAAACACCAAAAGCCCCTCCTTTCATCCGAAAAACGCCAGAAATCGTCATTTGGGGCCGTTTGTGAGCATCTGGAACACGTTTTCATCAAAATCAAGCACCCTTGTTCTTGAGTTTACGACCGTAAACCCTTCAAACCTCAAAGGCTATAAACCCCTCAAAAGACAGTTCACGACCGTAAACCCTGTTCACGGCCGTAAACCCTACTCATGGCCGTAAACCCTGTTCACGGCCGCAAACCTAGTTCACGGCCGTAAAATCCTATTTACGGTTGTAAACAACTCTTAAGTGGTGAAAATCTTGTTCCCTCGATTCAACCAAATCCCGGTAACATTCCTTAACCGAAAAAAAAAAGTGGTTATCTAACACTTTATCTAACGAAATCGCTAATTTAGATACATATATGTATTTATTGATATTAGGATTCCGTTAAGTGCCACATGCATCGACACGAGGCTCTTCTAGTTCAATCCTTTGCACCCAACAAACTGTGAGTTCATAACCCTATGCTCTTAGAGTTTTTAAAATCTTTTTAGGGGGGAATACAAGCAAAACGTAAAGGTTTTTAGAAGTTAATATCTGATGCAATTTCAATGGTTTTTCATCAACATTTAGATACTTTATCCCTTTTGTAATATGCAGAGCATAAGGGACATTTTCCAAAACATAATTGCATAGTTTTCAAAATAGTACATGAACAAAACATATCAGTCAAACTATAATAGGTATAGTTTGGGAAATTCATTAACAGTTTTACAAATTCAAAGTACGTACAAGGTTGAACACATAAAAACTATGACAAATTTAGTGTATCCATTACTACATACAGATAACAAGAGTATTTTACTAAATAATTATTTTGCTTATAATTATTTATACTCTACACGCTATACAAATGATTCCAAACATGTGAACAACAGAACAACATGCAAACGAGTTAATACAGGATTGTGAGACCTCTCTTCATTTTACCATTCGGGTACTGGTAAATCCTCACTTTTAATATAACCAAAGTCTCCTGCAGGGAGAGCGTGAAATTTGTGAATATATCTATTCGGGACCGACAATCCTAGACCTGAATTGTTAGCTACAATTAGGCAGGCGCCTGGGGTGACAAATTTTGTAACGTACGACGCCTAAAGAAACGTCAAGGAGGTCACCGGTCACAGTAGTATGGTTATATGAACTCACAATAGTATAAACTAACCTTTGTTTATGGGATTTTCATTCTTCAATAATTTTATTTTAATTAATAAGACTACCTAAGTACTACACTGGAGGGTATTCCAAGGATACATCAATTGGTTTTATTTTAAGTAATATGACTACTTTACTAATTGGTGGTAGCTAGGGTTTTCAATCTGAACTCGTCTTACTTACTGGTGGTATCCAGTACCTTTCAAACAAAAACTTACTTACTGGCGGTAGCCAGGGTTTACTTAACAGAACATACTTTACTTACTGGTGGTAGCGAGGGTTTTCAAACTGAACTCATCTTACATCCTGGTGGTAACCAGGGTTTCGATACAAACAATATTTTACTTATAATGAAAATAAATCATTTGTACAAATTCAATGAGTATTTTTCAATACAAAAACATGCTTATGAACTCACCAGCTTTATAGTGATACATTTTCAAAACCGCTTGTATTCTTAGGACAACGATAGATAGGTACCCATGCCAACTTTTGGAGAAGACGGAGCACATTAGAGTCGCGTCTTTTACTTTTGTTATATACTGATGTATACAAACTATATTTTTCAAACAAGTGTAAATATTCATATGCAATGTAATGGTTGTGTTTACTTGATTACTAAGATGCAATTACTGTGATACTACGCATTACGTCACCCCCCCCCCCCCCCGATGTTTCTGCCATCTATTCTGATGGTTCGGGGGTGTGACAGATTGGTATCAGAGCCATTGTTTATAGTGAATTTAGTATACTAAACCTTACATGGTATACAACTATAAACAGTAAGGGCCGAAGCATTCTGAACTAAAAGTATAGTTTTAAAATATAAGTATTTTTACGAAAAGTATACAAGTATACCTACATACAATAAATAGTATCGTAAGTAGAACAAAACAAAAGTATTTGGGTGTTGGACACTGCGGTTAAATTTGGGTAGTTATGTAATCATGTCTAGGGTCAATATAGCCTGATCAACTATATTTATTTGAGACATGACCAACATGTGATTGGGAGTGACTGTGGTGTTGCAGCAGGCCTAAAACTTACCAAGTATTCCTATCACGAGATATCGATAGAACAAAACATACAACTTAAAATACAATAGGAGTATTTTAGCCAGAGCCAAATATGTTGTAGAGATTCGTTCCAAGTGTTGCTACTTATTCTTTCTTAGCGATAGTTTACTTGTATTAGTAACCTTTCCTTAATTATTGCTTAGTAGAACACTTTACCCATCAGATAGAGATATACCTTGTTTTATATCTCTTGATTTGAAAGTCTAAGGGACTTACCATCTTCTTCTTCCTGATATAGAAAAAGATGCCTCCAAAGAAAAGACCCAACAGGAAGAACAACAATCCTCCAACAGATCCAGCTCCACCACCTCCTCAGTTCGATCCTGCTATGTTTCAAGCAGTGGTTACTGCCATTCTAGCTGCCGTGATGTCACAGATAAATTCCTATGGCTCTAGCGGGTCAGGAAGTGGCGCTCATCCCCTCAATCTGGAAGGTGGACAGGGACATCAGAAGGAGTGTTCCTACAAGGACTTTATGAACACAAAGCCCAAACCCTTTGACAACAATGGAGGCGTCATTGCCCTGACCCGATGGATCAAAAAGATCGAATCGGTCTTCGATATCTTTGCATGTTCAGAAGCGAGCAAGGTGAAGTTCGCTGCTTGCACCTTCACGGATAGAGCATTAACCTGGTGGAATAGTCGGGTCAAATCCCTAACCCTGCCAGTAGTGAATGCTATGGTTTGGGAGAGCTTGAAGGAGCTCATGTTTGCTGAGTGCTGCCTACGGGGGGAGATGAAGAAACTGAGAAACAAGAGTTTATCGCATATTTGAAATATATGTTTGGATTACAAATTGAAGAATGCCTTGATTAATTTCATTTCTATGCTCTTTTCTTATAACTATATGTGGTTGTAACTTCTCGAAATTTGGAAGCATGTCATTATGATATGAAACTACAACTTCTAAACATAGATTTAGAAGTAAAAATCTGCATGGAGCTGCCAAACAGTTATCTTACCCAAGGGAAAGCAAAAAAATGTGTAAGTAATAAAGTCATTTTATGACTTAAAGCAACCTTTGGAATAGCGAGTAACAAAATTTAGAATATGTCTTTCAACATCACTGGGTGTGATGAAATAGATCCATATAAATGACACTATAAAGTGTTATTCAATTTTATAACATAGTATGCCACACCCCCGAACAAGAACAGCGGAAACGTCTCGGGGTTGGGTGACTTCATCTTGTAATATCATCAAAGTGTAAATAATTGAATCAAGACAACATCATAATCACACATAAAGTAATACAACCAGTGTTCTAAAAGGCGCGCCATGGCGTGAGGCATGGCGTCGCCATTACGAAAAGCTTCATAACGTTGCTGTTAGGCGTGGCGCGTGGCAAGGCGTGATATGACGTGCCATGGCGAGTTATGGCGTGTTATGGCGCGTGTTTTTTCATTTGAGACATGTTTTTTTTCTCTTTTTATACCTTTTCTAATCGGACATACAAGTATTATGTTTTTTATTAACTTTCTGTTATTAGTTGTTTATATCACACTTCTAAAAATTAGGTATATTTTATATAAATTTATATTTATGCGGTAATATAATTATAAATTAATACAAAATCGCCGCCTTACATCACGCTTTGAAAAACAGCATGGCTCACCATAAATCGTTAAGCTTGAGGCTTGGCCTTGCCGCCACGCCACGCCTCACGCCTTTTAGAACCTTGAATACAACCATCATTGTTTACATAAGTGTATTGGATTATAGATTACATTCCAAAATATTACTGTATGATGATAACAAAAATACAACAAAATCCATGTGTTCTTGGTGACCAACCCGCTTAACGATTTCCTGAGAATACAAGTTATTTTGAAAATGGTCAACATATATAATGTTGGTGAGTTCATAAGCATGTTTGTATGAAAAGTTTTGTATCACTTTGTAAGCACCAGAAAATCCGATATTTTCTAGAGTAAATTACTGAAATCGTCTCTGTGGTTTGGTTAAAATTGCACGTTTGGTCCCTAACTTTTTTTTGCACTCGGATCGTCCCTGTGGTTTGATTTTGTTGCGTTTTTCGTCCCTGTGGTTTGATTTTGTTGCATTTTTCGTCCCTTACATACATAAAATTAGGGACCAAACATGCAACTTTTACCAAACCATAGGGACAAAAAACGCAACAAAATCAAACCACAAGGACGATCCGAGTGCAAAAAAAAAGGTTAGGGATCAAACGTGCAATTTTGACCAAACCACAGGGACGATTTCAGTAATTTACTCATTTTTCTATAAAATGGTTTGAAAGTTTTGTGTCAAATCTTGTATTAGAGCATATGTGTTACTGTTTTGAAAATGTATATAGAGTGTAACATCCAAAAAATTTCCAAGAAATTTAAACTTTTCAAAACAACCCAAATCCATTAATTATTACAAAAAGGTTTCCAGTTTGTTTATTATCAGAGTATCCTACAAACATCATTTTAAAAATGAGGAGTGCTATGATCACGCCTTCGCCTTGCCACGATCTACTAAAATACCTGAAACCAAAACACTAAAACTGTAAGCTCGAAAGCTTAGTGAGTTACCCCCAAAATACCAACCACATATAACCATACTCATTTCATATCTCAATAAAGAACAACCATGCCTATCGAGTCTACAGTGTGACTGGTCTGCCCGCACCGTGCCTTCAATCCACCTGGTCCACTCTCCGAGTCTACAGTATGACTGGTCCGCCCATACCGGGCCTTCATTCGATCTGATCCACTCTCCGAGCCTCGGCACATTTGAACCGCCCTCTTGGGGCCTTCAGCCTATTCGGACCGCTCGATGGGCCTACGGTCTATCTGGTCCGCCTTGGGTATGTTGGCCTACAACACAAAGCAAGACGCACCTCAACCGAACCCCAGTCAACAACCATGTGCACGTAAAACAGTTAATCACATAACAATCCTCAGCCAAACAAATGGTTCAATAAGACCATACAACATAACAACATCCTAACCAGGATACCGACCTAACCGGTCACTAATATAACATTACCATACATACTAGGATACCGACCTTAACCAGGTCACTAGCATAACATTACCCAAATACCAGGATACCGACCTTAACTAGTTCACTAGCATAATACCATCCAAATACTAGGATGCAGATCTAGCAACTCAAAAACATATAAAACAAATACCCGGATTCCCATCCGATAAAGGGTCGGCCTTGGTGCCTTAGACCCTGTTGATATAGTGAGGATAACTCACCTTGCACTTGTCGAGCTAGAGAGATAGAATCGAAACTCCAGATCACCACCACGAACACCACCACCTTTTACTACAAGGAAACAATAACTATCATAACCAAAATTACCAACATACTCTCGAATGTCAACTGGTCAACTCTTGATCAAAGTCAACCTTCCTGGTTGACCCTACTCGCCGAGTCAACCTAGTGGCTCACCGAGTTCACTTAACTCAGATACCCACCATAAACAACTCGACTTGCTGAGTCATCTCCCAGACTCATCGACTACGCGACTTACTGCCTGAAACCGCAGACCAACTTGCGGAGTCATCTCCCAAACTCGTCGAGTTCACTTGGAACTTAATCGAACCAAACCCCAACCCAACTCGACGAGTCATCTCCCAGACTTGTCGAGTTCATATGGTTATTTCCATAATCGAAAGATACATATCTACTCCTTTGCTCCAAATAATAGATCTGGGTCCATAGAGTGCATTAGCAACATAAAGTTGCTACCTTTACGTGCTTTCATGTCCTAAAACTCAAAAACCAAGCTAGAAAGGAACATAACTCATGGGGATGGCTTTTTCATAGTAATTCAAAGGACTTTCTGCATATTGGATCCAAATAGAACTCAGATCTAGAGTTTCAACTCCAGATCTAACTCATGCACCAAAATCTCATCATATTATCGTCAAATAAACCCTAAAACTCCATTAAAGATGGATCTAGAAAGGAGAAGGCCAAGATAACGATTCATTACCTCCAAAATGACCTCCCATTGAAGAATAATTCGAATCTCCGCAAATCTCCTTGATCCAAACCTCTTGATCTTCAAGATCTCTTCACAAAATCACTTATCTAGGCTCCAAATTGTTTCCAAGGACTCTTACTCACGATTTTGGGTTTCTGGATCTCAAAAGGGTCGTAAGGGGCTGAGGGGTGGACAATAGATCCTTTAAATAGGGTGAAAACCCTAAGAATAGGGTTTTTTTCTCTACCCAGCACCAATTCGTCGAGTCCAGCTACCGACTCGGCAAGTTAGTCACTTAACTCCCAACAAAATCCCACTTCGACTCAACGATTAACAGCACCTACTCGTCGAGTAGCTCCCTCAATGTACACTTTACACCCCTGAACTCTTGCTTTTAAACTTGGGATGTTACATATATAGTATTCCAGAAAATCGTATACTTTCTGTTGTAAGTAGAAGGTACTGTATAATGTATGATTCCTAGAAAATCCAATATTTTCTGCTCGTAAAAGTGTTGTCGTCTAAAAACCCTAAGACTGAGTAACAATGTATGTATGATTTTTGTATCACCACAAATGTATATGTATTCCGTAAATTTACAGTGGAGTTCACTTCTATGTGAGTCGTTATAAACATGCTTGATATGACTGATCTGTCTGGCATGAAGTTTTTCAGGCATCAGCTTGTTTAAGGTAAGACGTTTGTCACCCTAGACTAGCCTAGTCTAGCTGTAGCGAACAGCTCAGGTGTGGGGCTGTCAACCCCATATAGATCTACACACAAACTCTGGCTCTCCCTCCAGAAGACTCTACTTATAACTGTTGGGTTTTGAGCAATCTGACACTTCCTAAGTGTGCATGCAACCCTAATAAACCTTGGATCTATGTTTGTCTAAATACATGGAAAATAATAATTTTTCCAAGGTTCATAACCTATCTAACATGGCATGGGGTACTTTTAAACATAAAAGGAATTAGATGAGATTACATACCTTTTGATGATGAGTTTGATTCCTAAGGAGTTTGAGGGCCAAGCACCAATAGTGTGAATACCTCAAATGGAATCACAAATCACCACAAACTCTTGGAAAACTTTGAGAGAGTGTATACACACTTATAAAATCGGCCACACACAAACACACATACTCTAGTTACACTAGTAGCTATTTCATGCAACATAAGCATGCTTATATAGTGTACATGATTAGGGTGAAACCCTAATAACTCATGACCTTTCCTTTTCCAAGGATCCATGGGTAAAAACCTCCATGGATCATCCATGGACTTCCATACAAGCCTAGCCCATTAAAAAATGAGTGTTAGCCCACACCATATAAAACCAATAGCTCACAATCTAATTAGTCTTCCTTTTAATCTCTAAATTAATTCATAATTAATTTAAGACTAAGACTAATTAAATAACATGACTTCATATTAATATATTATAACTTATAATATATTAATAATCATATGTGTACAACTCTCATAAAATTATCCATAAATAGTTTGGATGAAATGCAACCCAAATGGACCATGCTGGGTCGGGTCAAGTATATACCAAATAAGTTATGGACTTAGACACCTTATCCAACAGACTCCCACTTGGATAAGTCTAATAACTATATTTGCGTATGTTACTTCAGGAACCAACCAGCAATCGTAGCTCTCGAAAACTCTGTTGAACTATGAAGCGCCATTTTAGATAAGTGATCATATAATCCTCTGTTCTCATGATATCAGCCGGACAAATACATGGAACAACGTCGTACTTATTGTCCAGCAGTTTGTTTCCCGATTTTCGATTTGTTTGACAAAGAACTTAATCGAACACATCAATTTAGTTCTGACCAGCCAGTACATAGGTCACAACAAAATCATCGAGGGGCCCAGATATCGCTTCTATTTCTAGAAGGAACAGATAAACTTCGACTCATATGCTTGTTCTACTACTTGTTGAATTGTACACAAATGCACGTTTTATAACATCAAGTTACTGATGCGTTTACGTGCAATCAATGCACAACCAACTCATAGGTAACAACTCATATCTCTAGGTTTGAAGATTTATATGATATTACCGTCTCACAATCACTCGAGATAAATTCCATGAAGTGATACAAGTGAGTGTGGGTTTATTCCAATACTCATAACTTATGAGCACTCATGAATGTTGTAGCAACCATTGCTATGACTAAACCCATTTAGCCATCTACAAACTCGATTCATGACAGTCTTCATTCATACCTACTTCCAACATATGAACGACTGTGGAGTGTTTAAATAACTTAGTCATTCAGAAAGAATAACCTAGCTATTTTGGAAGTCAAAACATGCAAAGTGAAACACAATAATAATCGAATCCAATATGGTCTCATAACCCTTTTGAATATAAATAGAACCACCTTTTATTTATCACCATATTTATTACACATTATTCATTGTATAATGTTTCAAACAATCAACTTAAGACTTGAATAAAAACAACAGTCGTCCCATGCTCCTAGCATGTACACTTTGTTTTTCTAAACAATAGTTATGCCATACTCCAAGTATGCACACTATGTTTGTCTATGATCCTTACATTGTGATGTAGATCAATTGAACATGATTCCAATGATACTCATTTCACAATCCCAAATCCTTATTGTAAATGTGAGAATCCCCGATTCCTGTCATTTACCAAAAAATCTGTTAGATTTTAAACTTTTATGCAATGTTCCTCTTGTAATGATTATTCACAAAGTCACCAAAACCTTGTCACCAGTCATTACAGAGTATTCCAAAGAAGGTCAACTTCTATGGAACGGAAGTCTCATATTCAAAGTACATTGCTTTGAACATCCTTCTTGCATTAAGGTTTTCTAATCTTACATAGATTGAATAACTTCCACCTATGGAGACATTTCCATAGTCCCATTTTGACTATCACTTCCGAACAAGAGTTACTTCTTTTCAGAACATGTCAATACGGTCCTTTCCGACAACTTACACAATACTTCCAACTTTCCCTGAGCAACCAATCTTTGGCGAACCTCAGATTTGTCCTCGACAATTGCTTAATCACTTTAGTCATATCCAGTTCTAGACTTTTCCCTTCTCAATGCCTTAAACATTTGGAAAATTTAAAAAATATGAATATTATAGCACATGCAATCGATCCTATATCCGAAGCATATGGGACACGATTCATGATGTTTGACATAAAGACATGATACTAGACCAGTCTTTTGCTACAATATTTTTTATTTGCCATGTTTTCAAAATTTAACTATGAAGAGGGATGCCGTAATCATAATCGAATTTTGAAAACGCAATATATATAGAATTTCTTCAAGTTGAACCATTCAGACATAAAATTCATATATATGTCCTTGACTAAAGATGATTAAAATCTCAATCTAAGCTTCTAGAATTGAAATGAAGTATAATTTTCTCTCCCTTAATTATAGCAAAACGACTTTTTCAACCCCTGCAACTTCACGAATTGAAACTTTTGTTTTTCTATAATTAACATTGCTAGCTTGCAATACTAATCATAATTATCATGCTCCCACTAACATGATGATTATTAGCATAACACTTATGCTCCCACTAGCTTTGACATGTATTCAGAAATCGGTTGGGCTTCTAAAATTTAGATTCATACACCTTTCCATAGATAGCTCACTTGTGTGTCTAAGAAATTTCAGGAACTATGAAAAGGGATACCATAATCATAGTCTTAATTGTTTAGACCGTTGCCATTTCTCACAAGTCCATGTTAGTGTGCCAGTGAACCACACGCGCTCCACTAACGACTTTTGAAAATGCAAATAACACAATTGATATCTACGTAAAATCTACTTAGTGAAAGCGTTTCCTCACCATCATTTTCATGAATCGGAGAGAAACCTTATGACACTTAGATTTTATAGTGTATGAGTTCCTATCCATGTGAATTTGTCAAAACCATAATCACAAGATAAGGTTAGTGACAAATTCAGCCTTACATGGATTAAACTTGTTTAATCTTAGTTTCTTATCACCTTGGTAGCACAAGGCCCACCAATGCTTCCAAGTTGAACTCTGATAACTCACATGCAAATTCAACTTATTTGAAGTAGGTACAGAAATAAGAATTATGTCAACACGATAGGTTGCAAACCTTAAGTCGTGTGCTAGTGATAAATTACAGGTTTTACTCTTGATCAAATCTTGAAACTCTTTCAGGATCTTTAAGGCTCCCACTGTCCCCTTGACATATAAGTTTCCCCAGTCAAGAACCATTCCTTGACAAAACAAATATTCAAGGGGTAGTGCGGATTCTTATCAAGTCTAACACTTCACACAATTGGTCTTAGTTGGTCTTTGTCTCATCCAAGACATCACAACTTACCAATCTCAAATGTACAAGAGTAGAATACATTTTACTCTTACATTTGACTAGTGTTAATAAATCTTCCTTTATGTCACTCAAGGTTACAATCTTGGAGTATGACTTTAAGAATTGTTTTGGAACGAAGTATGACTCATCTTCTTGATTTTAACCAATCCAACAATTCATGACCTCTCTTCTTAGCCATAATAATGCACTAAGACGTCCTTAGAGTATGAATTTGTGATATGGTTTCATAATCATTAAGATGATCATGAAATATGATACTAAAGTACTCTCCCATCCTTTCAGATTTGAGAAACTTTTATTTTTCTGCCTAATTTGATTCTTCTCTTTTGTTTTGTCATACATTGTAACCTTTCCAATGTTACAGAATTATACTTAACCTTATAAGTATAATCATATTTACTAATCTTTAGTAAATCATGACAAATCAATCTTTGTGGTGGACCTTGACCAGCGCACACCCAGTGTACCTAATTCCTTAGTCCTTCAATTGACTCACATATACATGTGATCAAAGAATTAGTCTTAATTTTCAAAGATGAAAATTCTCATTCATCATACAATACAACATGTATGATTCCAACTTTCTGTCCAATTGAAACTTGGGTGATGAAAAACTTTTCTTCATTTGGTAAATTCAGACACTACCACAAATGAAAGAATCAAATCCACTTTTCAATATTGCTATTACTGGAAACATATAAGCAACAATTTTCCACAGATGCCATTGTAAGGATATTTTTAAAATAAATAAAATTAAAACCTTTTTTTTCTTTTATTTTAAAACTTTGCAGAAAAACTTATCCTTACAATCCACATGAAAACCTTGTTGTTATCTATTCATAAGCAATATATTATAACTCTTAAGCAACAGCTCAAAATTCTGATTACCGAACCATGCGATCGAAACCCACCTTCGCAATCAGAATCAACATATACTTACTTTAAGCTTCCTATATTTTCTTTGATTCTTAAAACATCGGCATGTGAGCCATTCACATTATGTAATAAGAATCTCCAAATAGGAACTTAATAGAGTTAGACAGTGGACTTTACCCGAAGTACAGTCAAACCTCTTGACTTGATCAACCTTATGACCTTTCAGGTGAATAGGGCAGCTTCGCAACCAATGCCCATTCCTTTAGCAACAAAACACATGGACCCTTTGGTAATGGCACATGAGACTATCTCAGAATTTGCCTTTCTCTTTACTATTTGGTCAACCGAGTTGACTATAGCCGATCCCTTTCCATTGGGAAGAGAAATCTTTTTCTAGATATCCAATGCTACCATTGTCAATGTCTATTTAAGACTTGGGAAGTTGTTCTTTTAATCAAATTTGCTTTACTAGTGTTCCAAATCATTGCTGATTCCACAACACCAAGCAAATAGATAACATCATTAAGGGTCATGTCATAGTCTGTCTCATAGTAGTCCCAAAGAGACTCACTATGTTACTAAGAAAGTGATTGAACATCCAACTTTCACGAGACTTTGACACCCAACTCTCCCAGCTTATCAATATGTGACTTTATCTCAAAGATGTGAGCACACATAGACTATGCTTGCCAATAGGGATTGAGTGACTTTAAACTTTTCAAGAACTTGTGGGTGAGGGAGAATAATTAGAGGAGGTGGAGGAAGTGAAGCATGGTGTTGAGGGACACCATCTTCAAGAGATTTAGGAAGATCATAGTTGTCCGAACCAGACATGTATAATGGGAGAAAATCAAGTTAGTTGATTCAAAATCCTTAATATAACACCCAATATGAAATATTAAGGCTATGACCCAACACAATATTTTATAATTTGGAAAAGGGATGCCGTAATCCAAGCTATAAAATATTTGAAGGTAGGTGAATGACGATTCACCAATTTCCACCATGAAAAACAAAATAATTTATTAGGTTTTAATTGGATTTGAAATTCCTAGATCTTTTGAGATTCATTGAACTTTTCAATGGCATGTTTCAATCTCGAGTGTGCCCTCTTAAATTTTGTGACTGGGATGCCGAGGATCACAAAACAAGGTGTGAATAACCATACCAATTCACTTGGTACCCTTAATATTATCACCTAATCAATGTGCCGGTTAACCACACACGCTCCATTGATCTATGACAAACATTAAGTCTCCCTTCGTGATCCTTACTAGTCCAAGTTAGTGTGTCGGTTAACCACACACTCTCCACCAACGACTTGGTAAGGTACAAAGTGTGAATTCCATAGGCTAGCACCAAATTCACATTTTTCCTAAAGTAACTAAGATTGGGAATTAAATAAAAAAAAATATTTAGTTACTTTATAATAATCATTATACTTTTAATGAGAATTTAAAGTCTTTGTCCTACTCGTTCGGCTAACGACCCTCCACCGATCAAGCAAGCGGTGGGTGAGAGCGTACACCCATTAAGTCGCCATTTAATAGGCAACAACCTTATACCCACCTTATACACCGGCTTCATGAATGAGGCCTACTAATGGTAAAACGACTTGTTCTTATACATACATATATATATATATATATATATATATATATATATATATATATAATTAACCATTAATGTTATAAATAGTATAAGTGTTGAATTTTAACTTTTAAAATTCTAAGTGTTGGAATTAAAGTTTATTAAAGTGTGTGAAACTTTTCCAAATTCCAAAACTTAAAGGCAAGTTTTGTAACTCTTCAAAACTTTTCATTTCATAACTTATGAATTAAAGGTTCATAAAATGAAGACTCTTTATTTTATGTAACTTATGTGTTTTTAATGTGTGTTAAAGAAAAGTGACCTTTGGATATCCATAACTTGAGGACAAATTATGGACTCCATTAAAACACAAAAATGATCAAGAATTAATTCTAAACAATTCAGCAAATAATTCCTATCATCTTCTAAATTCATAAGAACATGAACATGATTATCAAAGTTTCAAGAATTATATGAACACATACAAAGCATGAAATTTTGATATATGCTATTGTAAATGGATTAGAACAACCATTACACCAACTAAAATAAGTTTTAAAACATCAAAACAGTTTAGGGTAAAGTTTCTAGTCCATTTCCAGCAGCAAAAGTCGAAAATCTGCATTCTGAACCTTCTACTCGTTAGTGCACGAACCTACTCGGCGAGTAGGATGAATTTTGCCTTGGACTCGGCGAGTCCATCATGCAGACAACAAAAATTTCGACTTTTTCACTATTTTGCATCAAGTATCAAACAAGCAAGCCTAGGCTCTGATACTACTGTTGGGTTTTGAGCAATCTAACACTTCCTAAGTGTGCATGCAACCCTAATAAACCTTGGATCTATGTTTGTCTAAATACATGGAAAATAATAATTTTTCCAAGGTTCATAACCTATCTAACATGGCATGGGGTACTTTTAAACATAAAAGGAATTAGATGAGATTACATACCTTTTGATGATGAGTTTGATTCCTAAGGAGTTTGAGGGCCAAGCACCAATAGTGTGAATGCCTCAAATGGAATCACAAATCACCACAAACTCTTGGAAAACTTTGTGAGAGTGTATACACACTTATAAAATCGGCCACACACAAACACACATATCGGTTACAAATTGTGTTTTAATGTCAATTAATATGTTATGAATTGTAGTATAAATACAAAAATTCTACAACACTTGATACATACCAAAAAGTGCAACGATATTCTCTTCTTCTTGACTTCATCTTCTATTTCTTGATGTATCTAAGTAATCTAGACCTATTGAGAGTTCGGGTGGTTTAAAAGAATCATTTCTAGATGTTGTATCCTAGAAAACAAACATCCGGTAGCAGATATATTTGTTTTAAGGAAAATGTGTTAAACACATGTCTCGACCTTTTTTTCTTTTTTCTTTTTCGTACATTTCCATAATATGATTTTTATAATGTGTGTGCGTGTCTATCTATCTATATATATATATATATATATATATATATATATATATATATATATATATATATATATAGAGAGAGAGAGAGAGAGAGAAAGAGAGAGGGAGAAAATATTATGTTACAACATTCATTGCTTAAAAAAAATTATGATTTGTAACATAAATTGTATTTCAACGAAAGGATAACAATTTTTATATCTATTTGTATAGCACAAAACATATTAATCATGATATGTTTGTCTATTTTTTTAAACAATAGAGAAGTGTATAAAATTAAAACTATTAAGTCAGGGTTTTCTATAAATACTCCATTTCTTTTCCAATACCACTATGTGATTTGATTTTTGGTTATCTTTGGTTTTTTTTTTTTTTTTGTTTTTAATTTATTATTATCATTATTATTATTATTATTATAAATTTCGAACAAAATTTTATAATTTGGATGACGTTATAAAATTCGAACGACTATATAAAATCAGTTTTTAATTATTTTTATTATATATTTTAATAATAATAATAATAATAATAATAATAATATTAAAAATTTTGAACAAAATTTTATAATTTGGATGACGTTATAAAATTCGAACGATTATATAAAATCGGTTTTTAATTATTTTTATTATATATTTTAATAATAATAATAATAATAATAATAATAATAATAATAATAATAGTATTATTATTATTATAAATTTCGAACAACATTTTATAAATGGAATAACATTATAAATTCCAACGGCTATATAAAATCGGTTTTTTCTTCTTTTTAATTTTATATTTTATAAATCGGTTTTTAAAATCGGATGACATTATAAATATGGATGAAATTTTAAAATTGGTACGACAAATTTGGACAACATAATAAAACTCAAACGACTATACAAAACGGAACAAAAGTAAAGTTTGTATTTATTTATCACGAATATATTAATTGGTTCGTTATGATATTTAAGTGGTGTGTTATGCAGATTGAAAACAAACTTTACTTTTGTTCAATTTTATATAGTCGTTCAAATTTTGTAATGTTGTCCGAATTTTATATGGTTATCGAAATTTATAATAATAATAATAATAATAATAATAATAATAATAATAATAATAATAAAAGAAAAAATAAAAAAAAAGGAAAAAAATAATGTAAAATCAAATGTAAAAAATAGATTAGATTGATGTTAGGAGGTATAAGATTAATTAAAGAATATACTTATGACATAACCTTTCTATCAAATTGTGAAGGACTATTCTCACACTTCCCCAAAAATATTATGAATCTTGATAACTGATCATTTACAGTTAAGTAAATTAAAAATTTTAATCTTTTTTGCATAATATATCAGAAATAATAATTTTTTAATACTTTTAATTAAAGATCAATATCCATATATGTTCTAACCAAAAACATTTTGTTATATTATTTACAGTTTAATGATCATAACTTATTAAACTCTGAATTGATAATGATGTGTAATGATATGATTATAAAACTAATAAATCTCATCAATAAAAAGTGCTATCAATTAAAAAATATATAATTTTCAAATTTTATACTAAAAGAATTATGAAAAAATAAGACATTATAAACTATTTAAAAAAAATACTAAAAAGTTTAAAAACGTAACAAACTATAGTTTTTGTTTTTAAAATACATTTTCCAAAATATCTATAAATTAAGTAGATTTGTATTTGTATTTCTTATTTACAAGTTGAATTGAAGTGTGGGACAACTTATCTTTAAATCCCATCAACGAATAGTCAAAGTTTGACAACTCCATTAATTTGTCATGCAAAATATTCGCAAATCCATATTAACTCCATTATAGTAAATAATCACATTTTACAAATTTCGTCCTAATATACATAAAAATAAAAGTCCACAACCAATTTGTAACAATAAAAACAAATGATTTAAAAACATATTTAATGACATCAGTGATACGCAAGTGAACGCATAAATGCGTACTTTAGAATTTGGTAGAGTGAGCCGGGTAGAATAAGAATGCACACAAATGGGAGACGACTTGGACTTTTAAGTTTTAACTTTTAAGATTGTGGTTACTGTTTTTGTTTCCTTTTGCTTATCATTTTAGACTTTGATAATCACCTTTTTGTCGACTTTCTTGAATGGGTTGAATCTTGCAATAAAGAAAACACAAGAATCAAGTATAATAACTTATCTTATACCTTGATAGAGAGCTGATAAGTTTGAACTGTCGTAAAACAGAATATATGAAAAGTTAAGTGAAGAAATTTACAAGTGGTTCAAAAGATGCAAAGTTTGAATATTGTATAAGCTACAAATTGTAAGATAGTAATAACTTTGATTATAGTTTTTTGATAAGATTATTATAACAGTTTATAGATTTGAGGATCAGATGTTACATAAAAAAAAAAAAAATCAGTTTTCATAATAAAAGATTTTTAAAAAGTTGATGGGTACATGCTCGTAAATAAGTCCATAAGAATAAAAACGAACATTATGTCATAATCACGTCCCACAAATACCGTATACACAACGCCCATGACTTTAAAAATTATATGCAATTAAGTCAACTGATTTACATCTTGTTTACACTCATCTCCGTACCCCTCTTGACTCCATCCCGATAGTCTGAGGTCACCGCTAACTTGAGGAACATATTCATTCCAAAACAACTGATATTTCGATACGAGTCGAAATATATTAAGTTGGGTTAACCGGCAAACAAATATTTCATTTCTTTTGTTATATAATTTATAAATTAAAGACAATCAGAAAAGGTCGTTTGACTTAATGGTATCAAGAGTTGACGGATAAATATCTTTCAACCAAAGATTAAACGTTCAAGTTTTGTTGTAGAAGAATGGTGTAGATTTAATAGATTATTAGTGTATGCATATATGTAAATCATTCTAAAAAAATTATACTATAAAGGGTTATATATTAGAAATTCTCATTCGACAACTTTCAATGCGATTGAGTTGTTACTTTTACGGTTACAGTTTTTCATTTTACCGACCCAAGATAAAAATCTATAATTCGAATCAACTCATTTAAATATAAATTTCTAAATAAAAATATCATTTTTACTAATTGGTGATTTAAAAATTGTATAAATAAAAACAATTCCAAAGTTGCAAAAGACATGACCGTACACAAAAATTAACAAACCGAAACCGCTAGGAAATGGTGTGCTTAAACTCCAACGGTGGACAAGTTGTAAACGTCAACAGGTGAAGCAGGTACACAATTATTTCCACATAATGGACTTATTTGAACATGAATACTTGATATCTGATGCTAAAAGAAATTTCACAGGAATAAAGAATTCGAGTTTCGTTGAAAGAAATGGAGAAGGCATCTTTGTCGTTGCATATACATATATATTATTAATTATTAATATTTGTGTTTTTAGGGCCTACTTATTAATTGATACCAATGTGTAGAAAATCCAAAACCGAAACATAAACTCGAAAAATAATTGAAAAACTGTTTACATATTTAATTAATTTTAAAAGTTTTTAAAATATAAACACAACGTCCTCATCCTCATCCTCAACCTTATTCTCACCATCATCCACACACACTCATTCGTACACACCCGTACACACCCATGTTTTTAGAAGTATATACTAAAACTCTACTTTATTATCTGAAAACTTAAAAAAAAAAAAAAAAAAAATACAAAGTAGTTTTCAACGGCTAAATGGAAGATACATTTTTGTTTTTGAAGATATCTTCACATTTGGTCCTTGTAAAATCGGAATATTAAACTTAGTCCGGTGTATTGTTATTGATCCAAGAAAAACCCAATTCGAAAAACCCCAACAATTTCGCTCTATGTAATTCAATTTATTATTTTTTTGGAAGATTAGAATGTCTTTCGAATTTACAATTTCCATGTCATTTTTCTGGATAATTTTTCATAAATCTTCATGCAAAACAAATGAAATTGTAACAACCATGACATAAACAATGATTATTAGTTAATCAAGTAGTTTAGAAATCAACTGACATACACATGACATCTCGATGAAATTGTTAGACATATAAAAGCCGAAACCAAAGAAAAAAAATAATGTGATGAACCAAAAAACAAAAAACCCTAAATATTGATAAAACAAAAACCATGACAAATGATATTTGATGTGATGGATTTTGAAACCGACTTCTTTGTTGTGGTTTTGATTTTAGAAAAATAAAACATATCGAACAGAGATGACATTTCATAGTCACTCACTGTTGTGGGAACAACTATGAATAATGAATAATATGAATCAGATTGATCGATTTCACGCGATGAAATAGCAAGGCGTTGCATTCAAGTTTGTATGTACTTGTTGGAGAGCAAATATCGATATGACCCGCTTCAAGAAACACTGTGGGTGCAATCCTGTGACAATCGTCAATCTTGAGTCAAGTCAAGTCATCAAGTCAAAACCGGTCAACTCGATTAAACCTTGTGTATTAGGGTTTGTGTTATGTTCATACTGTATAACTTGCTATATTAATGGGAAAACATCACTTGAGAAAAGTCTTGTGTTAAAAATTTCCTAAACCCTAGTTCTAATCAATGAACTAGACCGATAAAACAATGTTGCATACTCATCGGGAGTGTGTAAGATCCTTAAACAAGGCTTAACAGGGTTCACGAACCATGCATTTCGATGCCGGACACTCACAACTATCCCACATGGAACCTCTCTCAATCGTTTCCACACTATCTCTCTCTATGTCAAACCTCTCCCAAATCTCTCCAAGTATGCGAAATCTCTCTCAAATATCTCTCTGTATTAGAAATCTCTCCAAGAATGTCAAATCTCTCCCAAATCCCTCTAAGTATGTGAAAACTCTCGCAAATATCTCTTTGTATGAGAAATCTCTCCAAGAATGTCAAATCTCCCAAATCTCTCCAAGTGTGAGAAATCTCTCCCGAATCTCTCTCAAATAGTTCCCATAACTTTTTAGAATCATTCGGGTCATTCCGACGCTTAACTGTGTCAAAAGCAGCTTAAAACGGGGTAAAAACGAGAAAAATAGACATTAGGAACCGAAACCTCTCGAGAAGAGAGAAGCTTCTTAGGACCCGAAGGTCCTCTTAGGGACTGAGAGCAAGGAGGAACCGAACCCTCCTGAGCCGAACCGAACCCTCCTGAGCCGAACCGAACCCGAAGGTACTGTTCACCACTAACCGAAACCGAACCCTGCTCAAGAGGAACCGAACCGAAGGTACTGTTCACTAACCGAACCGAAGGTACTGTTCACTACTGTTCACTACAGTCCGTTCGGTTCTGACATTCTCGCCTCTTATTCCCGAACCGAACCCCACCCTCGCTACTGACCCTTCGGACCGGACCCTCGCCCTTCACTTCTCGCATCTGACTCGCGCCTTTCGCTTCCGACTCCAACCTCAGCATGGACCGAGCCTCGGCCTAGGGACCGAACCTCGGCCTAGGACCGAGAGGTCTCGCTGGGAACTCATTTTCTTCCCGGTTTTCGCATAGTTTTGCATTTAAGGCCCGTTTTTAATTATTTTAACGCGGGATTTTCACCCAAAATCATATTTTAACATAATAAACCCTAAATATTCTCAATTTAATCATATTTTCATAAAAATCCGTATTTAAATAATAAGAGCAACTGGGTAAAGTACAAAGAGGTGGAGTGTTGACTTTGCTTTACTTTATGACACAAGCAACCACTCCCACACTCACTCTATGACCAGCCACACCTCCCCACCTTACCTAGGTCACATCAATGTCCTTTCCACTCAATCATCACTCCTCCCCACGTTTTTGGAGAGCTGAATATTCACCCTCTCTCCTCATTTCTCTCATTTCCTTTCTTTTCACCAAAAAGATCAAACTCTTTTCTCTCTAAATTTCCCTCTCTAGAACTCGAGATTTGAGGGCTGATCTTTGGATTTTCCTCCACATTTGGTAAGAATGATCCATTCTCTTTATGATTATCTCAATTATTTCCACTCGAATCATGGATATCTTAAACAAACTCTCTCATAATTGTGTTAGATCTTCGAATCTTCAAGTGATTCTTCAAGTGTTCTTGGGTTGAACACTTCTCTTCATCAACACTTACCTACTGAAATCACTTAAGGTGAGTTCATACCCCTACATTTTCATGTTTTCTCAAGTTTTCAGGGGGGGGGGGGGGTTACAAGTTAAAACGCTAAGAACATAATTAAATTTTTCTAACAGCCTTCATCAGAAAAGTTCAACTCCATTCACGGACTGTTTTGGGCATCTTAAACATTTTTGTTTTCAAAACTGTACAAGGTGCAAATAGTTCAAGTTTGTAGCTTTAAAATGACTACTTGCACATCTCCATATGATTTTTCTACAATTTATGGTGATTTTTACAAAACTGCCTATCATTTCAAACAACAATCCGGACCAGTCTGTGATTATGGACATTTTCACCCAAGTTGGAGGTCATTAAAAATCGTGATAAAAATTATGAGTAAACTAGACACATTTTTTGAACTCTCAGAATTTACGGATCTAGTTTTCGACTTCGTATGATTTTTCTATGATTTTTCCAAAACAGCGCAGAATTGCTAAAGTTAGCCAACAGCATGTAAATATCATAACACTTTGTAATATGTTGAGCAAAGTGTATAATCATAAGTTCTAATATTTGAATGTGTTTCCTTGTTAGTTTATCATTATGAACTGAAACTAAGTCATTCATATTAAATATTATTCATTCATTTATAACACGTATTATGTAACTATAAAAAGTATAGTTGGATAAATTCACAACACTAATACATTTCCATAAAAGAATTCATACATATTATATACATTTTAGATAAACTATAATAGGTATAGTTTATGATACATCACTCAACACACTCGTACAAAAAGGGTACATTCCTACAAGAAAGATTTATATCCACACACATTTCACGTAAACTTGTTAACCTATGTAGTGAGACTCTCTCTCTCTCTCCCCGTACGTCCGAGTGCGGGATATAATTCCTGGTAGTTGTAATCAGAATCTCCTTGAGGGAGAACGTGATACTTGTATATAGATCTATATTGGGTTTGACACCCCACACCTTGCTGCTAGCTACAGTGGGACCTGCAGGTCTACGGGTGACAAATATCATTTCATTTTCGCGACGCCTGAGAAACGTTGTGGCAGGTTCACATAGTCATAGTATGATTATAGCGACTCACCTAGGGAGATAACAATTCATAAATTTTATGGGGTTTCATAAAACCTAAGTAGGTTTTAGGTTGATAAAGAAATTTACTTTCCATATCATTTTAAACTCACGACATTTCTACTAAGAAATGATGATTTCTTATACATATTAGTCTTTGGTTATAAGGCTACATTTTTCGGATTTCAAGGAAAATATCGGATTTTTCTGAAACAAACGCGACATTTACATGTGAAAGACTTCTACTAAGTTTATTAATAAAAGCTTATGAACTCACCAACCTTTGTGTTGACACTTTCCAAACAACTTGTATTCTCAGGATAACACTAAACAGGTAAACAAGTGCTTTTGAGGATGGGACGTTAAGGCGTCAAACTTTTCATATTTTTGTCAACATATTGTAATTGATTTTGGAACATGAAATTCCTACAAGCGATGTAACTTTTTCAATTATATATATGTTGGTTGTGTTTGCTTAAATTACTATTGAAATTGTGGTTGTGATACTATACATGAAGTCCTCCACCCCCGGACGTTTCCGCCATCCTTGGTTTGGGGGTGTGACAGATTGGTATCAGAGCACGGTTTATAGTGAATTAAGTATGTCAAACCACATAAGATATACAAACTATAAACACATTTTGGACTAAAGGTCTCTGATTCTTAAAATTCTTTAACGAGTTGTACTTTTAGAAAACAAATAATTTCTTGTTTTAAAGTATACTTACATGCATTCTATACTAGCGTGGTGTCATATCTTAGGAGAACATAAATTGAAAGAGGAGGAGTCGAACATTATTGGTACGCCTTAGCATGTGTAATCAGTTCTGGGAAGGATATGGCCTGATCAACTATATCCGTCCAAGAAGTAACTTACGCACACTAAGGAATAGTCGTAATGAGCGATAAATCTGATAACCTAATTACACTCCATAAAGAACACGCTAAGAACCAAATATAAACATTTAAAAATACTATAGGAGTATTTGTACGTTTCTATAGTGCCAGATTATTATTTTCCGATATGTGCTTCTTAACCCCATTTCTCGTGCAGACGACATGGCAGGATTTCACATACCAGGGGACCCCTATTTTCCCAATCAGGGAAACGTGGGATGGATCGATGATGAGCCCGAGGAGGATCCCGAAGAGGATCCCGAGGAGGATCCCGAAGAGGATCCCGAGGAGGAGCCCGAGGAGGAAGACGAACAAGAAGAAGAAGAGGAAGACAACCAAGAAGAAGAGGAAGACGAAGAGGAAGAAGAGGAAGGTGATGAGATAGTCATGTTTGGGAACGAAGCAGAGGAACCACCAGAAGTATTCAACCCTCCCTACATCGCGAGGGTACCCGCACACCGTTTTGGATACAACGGACCTGAACCCCCTTGGGTAACAACGATCGAAAGATGGAGCCGACAACAACGCCAGCAGTCACCATATGGCTACCAACGAGGTTACTATGATCTCACTCATGGTGGACCGGCTGACAGAGCTCTCCCCGTCACGATACAACGAATAGCAAGTATGGATGATCGTGGTAGGACGACGACCGATCAGGTCCGGGAGTTAAGTGCCATCGTACAGTCTACTACTGATCGCACCAGAGACCTGCAACGAGACTCCCACCACAGAGACCAACTCATTCAAGACCTTCTCGCAGCTCAAGCAGAAACAAGAGAGTATCGGGAAAGATACATGGCGCTCGAAGAGAGAATGGTTGCAGCCGAATGCAGATTGGCGGAACTACAGGGCGCATCGACATCATCGCAGCCTCCGTCAAAGAAGGGTCGCAGTGATTAGAACTCGTTACTATTCTCACGTCTTGGTAGTAAAATTTCATGAGTACGCGTTGGTGCTACTCTTTGTATGTAGGTCGACCCCGCGACTATGTGATTACACTATTCGAAGGGCTTTTGTAATGCCAAAACTATCCCTTGTAACGATGTAATGTAGACCCTTATGTGGTCAAACTTTTCCCTCTAAACGTTATGTACTAAAAGTTATCAATGAAATTTGGCATGTGTTTTATTTATTGAATATTTGGCACTATACATCATAACCTGATCACACAAACAGTTTACAAATAATAAAGTTTTGATAAAATACAAGAGGGATGAAACCAATAACACTCGACTCGTTATCACTATTGAAGTCTTACCGACTGGTCATTTTTTTTATGACAGAACCATGCCACCAAGGAAAAGACCAAGGCCTTCCAACAACACAGTGCCGCCTCCACCACCACCTCCGAAGTTTGATCCTGCAATGTTCCAGGCTGCAGTAACGGCAGCCGTGGCGGCAGCAATGTCGCAAATGGGAACCAATGGTTCTGGCGGTTCTGGATCAGGAGCTACCAATTCCATTCATGGGGACAGCACGGGGCGTACGAGGGAGTGCTCTTACAAAGACTTCCCGAATGGAAAACCCGACCCTTTCAATGGAAGCGGGGGCGTTATCACGCTGGTGCAATGGTTCGAAAGGACCGAGGCAGTTTTTGAAATCTGCGCTTGTCTCGAAGCGAGCAAGGTCAAGTATGCGGCATTCACTTTCACTGGAAAAGCACTTACTTGGTGGAATGGCCGAGTTAAATCACTTACTCCCGCAATAGCTAACGCAATCAGCTGGGAGGATTTGAAAGCCCTAATGTTAAAGGAATACTGCCCGAGGGGCGAAATACAAAAACTTGAAGAAGAACTTTGGAACCTCAGAATGACAGGCACTGATCTTGAAACTTATACTGCCCGTTTCAATGACTTAGCACTCCTCTGCCCAACAATGGTCACTCCAGAAGAGAAGAAGGTGGAACGATATCTCTGGGGGCTGTCATCCCAGATTCAAGATAGTGTATTGGCCTCGAAACCCACTACCTTTGAGAGTGCCAAGGAATTGGCACAACAACTCATAGATCACAGGGCTAGCCGTGGTACCGTGATAACCACCACCGACCGAACAAAAGGAAGGAACAACAAAAGGAGGTTCTGGGGCAATAAAAAGAAACAACCAATTCAGGACCCCGCCAAAAAGCAACAGATTGTTGCTGTTCGTGCCGCCACTACTGCTGTCGCTCCAGCGCTGCCGAAAAAGTATACGGGAACTCTTCCCAAGTGCAACAAGTGTAACTACCACCATAACGGTGCTTGTCGAGAGTTACACTGCAATAACTGCAACAAGAAGGGGCACACCGCACGATTCTGTAGAGCGACTACCCAACCCGCCGCACAAGTCGCTACGACCGCCAACACTGGAGCAAGCCAAACCTGCTATGGATGTGGTGAAACGGGACACTTCAGGAGGAACTGCCCCAAGGCACGAGCCCCTAATGCTGGGGGTGTAGGGAGAGTCCTAACTTTAGGGCAGGGAGAAGCAGTCAAGGATCCCTCTGTGGTTACTGGTACGTTCCTCCTCAATAACTCTTATGCATGCGTACTTTTCGATAGTGGGGCAGAAAGAAGTTTCATAAGTCACCAATTCAAACATATACTTAAGCAAAATTCTCAACCACTAGAAGATTCTTACATCGTAGAAATGGCAAATGGAAAGGTTGAGCGCGCTAATGATATTTACATAGGATGTACTCTCACTCTAGACAACCATTTGTTCAAAATTGACCTTATGCCGGTCACCATAAAAAGCTTCGATATAATCATTGGTATGGATTGGTTAAGCCTTCATCGTGCCGACATTCTATGTTATGAAAGGGCCGTCCGCCTCAATCTGCCGAATGGCAACGTTCTCACCGTTTATGGCAATAAACCTAGTGCGAACCTACAAATCATCTCTTGTGTTAAAACCCAAAAGTACCTCCGAAAGCAATACCATGCTTTCTTAGCCCACATCGTAGACAAGAAACAGGAGGTGAAGGACATCAAAGAAATTCCAGAAGTATGCAACTTCCCTGATGTTTTCCCAGACGATCTGCCTGGTGTACCACTCGCACGACAAGTCGAATTTCGGATCGACTTAATCCCTGGAGCTACCCCCGTCGCCAGGGCTCCATATCGCTTAGCACCGACAGAAATGCAAGAACTATCCAGCCAGCTGAATGAACTATTGAGCAAAGGGTTCATCAGGCCAAGCTTCTCGCCCTGGGGAGCACCAGTCTTATTTGTAAAGAAGAAGGATGGGTCTTTTCGCATGTGCATAGACTATCGAGAACTAAACAAACTCACTATCAAGAACCGTTATCCCCTACCCCGGATAGATGACCTCTTCGACCAGCTCCAAGGAGCCAGCTACTTTTCAAAAATCGACCTGAGGTCGGGCTATCATCAACTACGAGTTCAGGAAGAGGATATCCCCAAGACGGCATTCAGAACTCGTTATGGGCACTATGAGTTTGTAGTAATGCCATTCGGGTTAACTAACGCGCCTGCGGTGTTCATTGATCTGATGAATCGAGTGTGTCGACCCTTCTTGGATAAATTCGTCATCGTATTCATCGACGATATCTTGGTCTATTCGAGGAGCGAAGAAGAGCACAGACAACACCTACGACTAGTTCTGGAGATTTTTAGAACCGAGAAGCTTTACGCCAAATTCTCAAAGTGTGAATTTTGGCTCCGTGAAGTAGGATTCCTTGGCCACGTAGTAAGCAAAGAAGGAATACATGTGGACCCCTCAAAGATCAAAGCAATCGAAGATTGGTCAACACCTGCAACGCCAATAGAAATCCGATAGTTTTTGGGACTCGCAGGCTACTATCGAAGATTCATACAAAATTTCTCCAAGATCGCTAAGCCTCTCACCACCTTGACTCAGAAAGGTGTGGTGTTCGAATGGGAAGATAAACAAGAAGCCGCCTTCCAGACACTAAAGCAAGCCCTATGCAGCGCACCGGTCTTGTCTTTTCCAGAAGGAACCGATGATTTTGTAGTGTATTGCGATGCTTCGAATCAAGGCCTCGGCTGTGTGCTCATGCAAAGGGGAAAAGTCATCGCTTATGCATCAAGGCAACTGAAGACATATGAAGTTAATTACACAACCCACGACCTTGAACTGGGAGCGGTGGTGTTCGCCCTGAAGATCTGGAGGCACTACCTCTACGGCACCAAGTGCACCATCTTCACTGATCACAAAAGTCTTCAGCACATTCTCAATCAGAAAGAACTTAACATGCGCCAAAGAAGATGGGTGGAATTACTGAATGACTACGAATGTGAAATTTGCTACCACCCGGGCAAGGCCAATGTAGTAGCCGATGCCTTAAGCAGGAAAGAATACTCGGGTTGCCGAGTAAAATCCCTAGCCATGACCATCCACTCCCAACTAGCCACCCAGATCAAGGATGCCCAATTAGAAGCCTTGAAACCAGAAAACGTGGCAAGCGAAGCACTAAGGGGGATGGATAAGAACTTGGAAGTCAAAGGGGATGGAACTCGTTATCTCATGAATCGAATCTGGACACTGAAGTTCGGTGGGTACCGAGATGTTGTAATGAACGAGGCCCACAAGACTCGATACTCCATTCACCCTGGGTCAGATAAGATGTATCTAGACCTCAAAAGGTTATTCTGGTGGCCAAACATGAAGGCTGAAATTGCTACTTATGTGAGCAAGTGCCTCACTTGTGCCAAGGTCAAGGTGGAATATCAGAAGCCATCAGGACTACTTCAACAACTGGATATACCCGAGTGGAAGTGGGAGCGAATAACCATGGACTTCATAACCAAACTGCCTAAGACATCAGGTGGGATGGATACCATATGGGTGGTTGTGGACAGATTGACCAAGTCCGCGCACTTCCTGCCAATAAAGGAAACAGACAAGATGGAAAAGTTAACCAGGACGTACATTAAAGAGATCGTGCGACTACATGGTGTACCAACATCCATTATCTCTGATCGAGATAGTAGATTCACCTCGCGTTTCTAGCAGTCCCTACAGAAGTCTCTGGGAACTAGGCTAGACATGAGTACGGCCTACCATCCACAAACTGACGGACAAAGCGAGAGAACCATCCAGACGTTGGAAGACATGCTGAGAGCATGTGTGATAGATTTTGGTAAGGCATGGGATACCCATCTACCGCTTATCGAATTCTCTTATAATAACAGTTATCACACTAGCATTGGATTCGCTCCATTCGAAGCTCTCTACGGTCGCAAGTGTAGATCACCACTGTGTTGGGCCGAAGTTGGAGATACTCAGCTAGCCAGAGGGCAAGTCCCTGATAGCACCCTTACTGGGCCTGAAATCATAAGGGAAACCACAGAAAAGATCATTCAAATTCGGGAAAGACTAAAAGCATCTCGTGATCGACAAAAGAGTTACGCGGATAAGCAACGTAAACCTTTAGAATTCCAGGTCGGAGACCGGGTACTACTCAAAGTTTCCCCCTGTAAGGGGATGATACGTTTCGGTAAACGAGGGAAACTAAACCCAAGGTACATCGGTCCGTTCGAAATCCTTGCTAGGATTGGTCCTGTGGCGTACAAACTCCGACTACCACAAGAACTTAGTAATGTACACCCTACCTTCCACGTATCCAACTTAAAGAAGTGTCTGTCTGACGAGACACTCGTAATACCACTCGAAGAAATCGAAGTTAATGAAAATCTCCACTTTGTGGAGGAACCCGTCGAGATCATGGATCGAGAGATCAAGAGAACAAATCAAAGTCGCATTCCCATAGTGAAGGTTCGATGGAACGCGAAACGAGGGCCTGAGTTTACTTGGGAACGTGAAGATCAAATGAAGCAAAAGTATCCACATCTTTTCCCAAACCCTTGAAGTTCCCAGCCGAATTTAAATTTCGGGATGAAATTCCCTCTAACGGGGGGATGATGTGACAATCGTCAATCTTGAGTCAAGTCAAGTCATCAAGTCAAGACCGGTCAACTCGATTAAACCTTGTGTATTAGGGTTTGTGTTATGTTCATACTGTATAACTTGCTATATTAATGGGAAAACATCACTTGAGAAAAGTCTTGTGTTAAAAATTTCCTAAACCCTAGTTCTAATCAATGAACTAGACCAATAAAACAATGTTGCATACTCATCGGGAGTGTGTAAGATCCTTAAACAAGGCTTAACAGGGTTCACGAACCATGCATTTCGATGTCGGACACTCACAACTATCCCACATGGAACCTCTCTCAATCGTTTCCACACTATCTCTCTCTATGTCAAACCTCTCCCAAATCTCTCCAAGTATGCGGAATCTCTCTCAAATATCTCTCTGTATTAGAAATCTCTCCAAGAATGTCAAATCTCTCCCAAATCCCTCTAAGTATGTGAAAACTCTCGCAAATATCTCTTTGTATGAGAAATCTCTCCAAGAATGTCAAATCTCCCAAATCTCTCCAAGTGTGAGAAATCTCTCCCGAATCTCTCTCAAATAGTTCCCGTAACTTTTTAGAATCATTCGGGTCATTCCGACGCTTAACCGTGTCAAAAACAGCTTAAAACGGGGTAAAAACGAGAAAAATAGACATTAGGAACCGAAACCTCTCGAGAAGAGAGAAGCTTCTTAGGACCCGAAGGTCCTCTTAGGGATTTAGAGCAAGGAGGAACCGAACCCTCCTGAGCCGAACCGAACCCTCCTGAGCCGAACCGAACCCGAAGGTACTGTTCACCACTAACCGAAACCGAACCCTGCTCAAGAGGAACCGAACCGAAGGTACTGTTCACTAACCGAACCGAAGGTACTGTTCACTACTGTTCACTACAGTCCGTTCGGTTCTGACATTCTCGCCTCTTATTCCCGAACCGAACCCCACCCTCGCTACTGACCCTTCGGACCGGACCCTCGCCCTTCACTTCTCGCATCTGACTCGCGCCTTTCGCTTCCGACTCCAACCTCAGCATGGACCGAGCCTCGGCCTAGGGACCGAACCTCGGCCTAGGACCGAGAGGTCTCGCTGGGAACTCATTTTCTTCCCGGTTTTCGCATAGTTTTGCATTTAAGGCCCGTTTTTAATTATTTTAACGCGGGATTTTCACCCAAAATCATATTTTAACATAATAAACCCTAAATATTCTCAATTTAATCATATTTTCATAAAAATCCTTATTTAAATAATAAGAGCAACTGGGTAAAGTACAAAGAGGTGGAGTGTTGACTTTGCTTTACTTTATGACACAAGCAACCACTCCCACACTCACTCTATGACCAGCCACACCTCCCCACCTTACCTAGGTCACATCAATGTCCTTTCCACTCAATCATCACTCCTCCCCACGTTTTTGGAGAGCTGAATATTCACCCTCTCTCCTCATTTCTCTCATTTCCTTTCTTTTCACCAAAAAGATCAAACTCTTTTCTCTCTAAATTTCCCTCTCTAGAACTCGAGATTTGAGGGCTGATCTTTGGATTTTCCTCCACATTTGGTAAGAATGATCCATTCTCTTTATGATTATCTCAATTATTTCCACTCGAATCATGGATATCTTAAACAAACTCTCTCATAATTGTGTTAGATCTTCGAATCTTCAAGTGATTCTTCAAGTGTTCTTGGGTTGAACACTTCTCTTCATCAACACTTACCTACTGAAATCACTTAAGGTGAGTTCATACCCCTACATTTTCATGTTTTCTCAAGTTTTCAGGGGGGGGGGGGGGGGGTTACAAGTTAAAACACTAAGAACATAATTAAAATTTTCTAACAGCCTTCATCAGAAAAGTTCAACTCCATTCACGGACTGTTTTGGGCATCTTAAACATTTTTGTTTTCAAAACTGTACAAGGTGCAAATAGTTCAAGTTTGTAGCTTTAAAATGACTACTTGCACATCTCCATATGATTTTTCTACAATTTATGGTGATTTTTACAAAACTGCCTATCATTTCAAACAACAATCCGGACCAGTCTGTGATTATGGACATTTTCACCCAAGTTGGAGGTCATTAAAAATCGTGATAAAAATTATGAGTAAACTAGACACATTTTTTGAACTCTCAGAATTTACGGATCTAGTTTTCGACTTCGTATGATTTTTCTATGATTTTTCCAAAACAGCGCAGAATTGCTAAAGTTAGCCAACAGCATGTAAATATCATAACACTTTGTAATATGTTGAGCAAAGTGTATAATCATAAGTTCTAATATTTGAATGTGTTTCCTTGTTAGTTTATCATTATGAACTGAAACTAAGTCATTCATATTAAATATTATTCATTCATTTATAACACGTATTATGTAACTATAAAAAGTATAGTTGGATAAATTCACAACACTAATACATTTCCATAAAAGAATTCATACATATTATATACATTTTAGATAAACTATAATAGGTATAGTTTATGATACATCACTCAACACACTCGTACAAAAAGGGTACATTCCTACAAGAAAGATTTATATCCACACACATTTCACGTAAACTTGTTAACCTATGTAGTGAGACTCTCTCTCTCTCTCCCCGTACGTCCGAGTGCGGGATATAATTCTTGGTAGTTGTAATCAGAATCTCCTTGAGGGAGAACGTGATACTTGTATATAGATCTATATTGGGTTTGACACCCCACACCTTGCTGCTAGCTACAGTGGGACCTGCAGGTCTACGGGTGACAAATATCATTTCATTTTCGCGACGCCTGAGAAACGTTGTGGCAGGTTCACATAGTCATAGTATGATTATAGCGACTCACCTAGGGAGATAACAATTCATAAATTTTATGGGGTTTCATAAAACCTAAGTAGGTTTTAGGTTGATAAAGAAATTTACTTTCCATATCATTTTAAACTCACGACATTTCTACTAAGAAATGATGATTTCTTATACATATTAGTCTTTGGTTATAAGGCTACATTTTTCGGATTTCAAGGAAAATATCGGATTTTTCTGAAACAAACGCGACATTTACATGTGAAAGACTTCTACTAAGTTTATTAATAAAAGCTTATGAACTCACCAACCTTTGTGTTGACACTTTCCAAACAACTTGTATTCTCAGGATAACACTAAACAGGTAAACAAGTGCTTTTGAGGATGGGACGTTAAGGCGTCAAACTTTTCATATTTTTGTCAACATATTGTAATTGATTTTGAAACATGAAATTCATACAAGCGATGTAACTTTTTCAATTATATATATGTTGGTTGTGTTTGCTTAAATTACTATTGAAATTGTGGTTGTGATACTATACATGAAGTCCTCCACCCCCGGACGTTTCCGCCATCCTTGGTTTGGGGGTGTGACAAATCCTAGTAGAGGATGAGATGACCAAGTGTCATAGAGAAATGAGAAGTTATAAGCATTGGGAGTGTGTGACTTCCCTATGTAAGAGATGAGTATGTATGTGAAAATACTTCTTTTGATGTATCAAGTATAGAGTTGGTAAGAAGAAGTGTGAAGGTCATAACAGCTGGCTTGTGAGCAGCTGATGAAACAATAAACTTATGATCGATAGATTCTAAACAGTAAAGTGAATCAAACAACAAGAACAAAGATCAAAGATGTGCCGAATGCTTAATATTATCAAACTTCTAGAAAAGTTCAGAGTGAACTTCTCTGTGAGAGCTAGGTATGGCAATATAAACGTTAACCCTAAAACAATACATGCATTCACGTTAAATAGTCTAACCCAAGAAAACCATAAACACGAATGGACAGGCCCAATCCGTTAACATAATACTAATTACGTACATAAAAATTTGACACAACACATTAAATAACCCAAAAATCTCCCCTTTTATGTCAAATAAAGAAAGGAGATTCTTCAATGTTGAACCTTATGAACCTTGAACAACTTGGTCATTAGAAGTGTGTTCTGAATGATAATATACCACTTGATCATATCAAAGAAGCATTTCAGATCTCCTTCATTATTTACTTTGCATGTTACGGTTAACTTAATGATATGGTTCAAGGTTGTAGCGGAGTATAAATGTTTGTCTAGTAAAAAGAACAAACTCTTCTTAACTTTATCACCCTCTCTTCTTTGATATACCACTCTCCAATCTGCTTTCTTCATTTTACTCAGTTTTCTCTTCTCAAATTCAGTTGTATCTTCTTTCGGATTCACAACTTGTTTCTTCTTCAATACAAAAGCAATTTCAACAACCAGCTTTGCTACTTCATAAATGTAGCAAATCAACATTCTTCTTAGATGAGAAACGATTGACTCATACTTTACTTCATCTTTTAATAAGATTAGAAACAACGAAATCCAGTCATTCAAATTCATATAGGGTAGATCAGCAAGTGTGAAATCCTCTTCAGCACAATCTGTTCCTCGAAAACCTTTGAATTTGATATTTATGAAGTGTTCAGCTGGTAAAGGAGTATAAATTTTCACTACGACCATCTTCTTTAAGCTCCATATTTTGTACTAAGGTTGACCATGCTTGAGATAAAATGAGAAAAAGTTATTATTGACATCGTATTCTAATAGTAGAGCTTTCTCAATATGTTCAAAGTCTCGGAATGAGAAGGCTTTCGGAGTGAGAGGAAAGTCAAGTTGAGAATCAAAAGTATTGTTTAGTTCAAAAGAAACAGATGGCTCCAACCATTTAATGCTCGGATCATCTATTTCTTCCTTCTCAATTCGTTTAGGAGTCCATGGAGGAAATAGTGACATCTGTGTCGCAAGAGTAACTTTTGCAACTCTAGCTTTTGCTTCCTTTGCTTCTAATTCTTTACGAAGAATCGGAAGATCATCAAGCACCTTGTCTCATTTCTTCCTTAACAGTTTTTCACCCCCAAAAGAACTTCATCATGATCATCATCATCATCTATCAATTTTTCTTTCCCTTTAGATCGAAGCTTCATTAACCTTTGGATCTATTTTCGATTTTTCCTCATGTTGTTCACTAGTAGGCTTCTTAATTAGGGGCTTAGGTTGTTCATCAGTAGGCTTCTTAACCTGAGACTTAGGTTATTCCTTCTCTTTAACCTGTTCTCCCCTTGGTTTTGGTTTAACATGGAAAAACCTGGCTTGAGCTTCTCAGTTAGGTGTTGGCGAACCAAAACGGTAAGAATGGAATCCCGAGTTTCCACCATATGATGCATATATTGATTAATTTCGGAAACATAGGTTTTGATGACAACTTTCTCAGACTCCATATCATCCAAGTGTTTATTCACATTGTTAAGCTTGAGGGAAACAACCTTGACCTTTTTAGTCTTCACATCCAACTTATCCATGATGGCATTCTCAGCAGCAAGATCCTTCTGAAGCTGCTCGATCTTTGAAACAACAGAAACAATCATCTCAGAGGTGTCAGTTTGCAGTTCACGTCGAACATGAGAAAAGGCTTCTCTCTCAGTTTATAAAGTATTTCCAAGACTTGTAATGAATTTGTTGGCTTCTTCAGTGTTCTTATCACCTGAGCTTCGGAAATCAACCATAAACTGTTTGACTTCAGCATATAGTTTTTTGACTTTTTCGGTCTTATCAGCAATGGTTTTCTCATATGCCTCAATAGTCTTGGTTGAGGCAGCAAGCACCTTCGCATTCTCTTTGGTTAGCATTTCCATAGTGGTCTAATAAGATTGTAACATGTACTCATAATTGGTGTAAGATTTGGTAGACTCCAAAATCTTTTCCATCTTTTAATTCAAAGTTTTAAACTGCCCTTTTGTTATTAGGCTTCATCATCATCGCTTTCTTGATGGACTGTGAATGGGCTAAAAATGAAATTCTAAATATCATCTTAATCATCCCCATATAGAACATTTGGATCATCTTCGTGTAGAGGAGAAGCTGTTAAAGTTCTTAGACCAATAGTAACACCGAAATCATATGCCTGGAGTATCAGATACGTTGACAGTCAACATCGGAGTACTAATGGTGGTCGTGGTTGCTATGGAGTCGGTATACAACAGAGTGGATAAAGGTACAAAAATTTATGGTTGAGAAACTCAAACAGAAAAAATTGGTAATGGAGCAATGGTGATAGGTGTATTGGCTATAATTGGAGATGAAGTGGTACTCGGAGAAGGTGGAGGAGTGGGCATGTGAATGAAATCATTAGTTAAAGGAACAGAAGTTGAAATCGGAGATGATACCTTCGAAATAGATTCAATAGAAGTTGGTTCTGAGACTAATGGTTCTAAAGTTGCAGCTATATCCTCAACTTCCTTGTGAACTTGTTCATTCCTCCGAACATCCGAGTGAGTTCTTGATTCAGAAGGCTTTTGAGCAATCGAAGAAGGTGATCTCGGTTTACGAGCTTGCTTCTTGACCTTCTTCAGTTTGGTACTACTTCCAAAGGAGTAGCCTTTACTTTTCTCTTACCTCCCCTCTTCGCTTTGGTACCCTCTTCAATAGCTTTATCGAGGTCTTCAGGCATGGATCAAACACCAGATGCAGGAAGCTTTCGGTACTCGTTCACGATGACATTGTCAGTTGGAACATTCAACCACATGGCTTTCAGAATATAACCCACAAAGCTGAACTTGGTTGGATCATAGGTTAAAAAAGAGGACGTTTGTAGAATTGGAATTGTAGCCATAACCAAATCTTCTACCACCAGAACCTAGAAGTGAATCAATGCTAGCCAGTGGCAGATGCTTGAAGGGGCCAGGGGAGGCCATGGCCCCTGCGCTTTTTTGCCTACTAAAGAGTAATATTCATTACAAGCTTAAAAATAGAAATATATCTTGCCAAAGAATAAGGTTTATTGGAGCAATCAACTCGTATCTCTTTTTCTTATAGTATAACAATAGAGAAAATTTTGAGAGACTGTGAGAGGATACTTAATAATCTAAAACCTAAATTCAAAATTTTACAAATTCTATCGAAATATCAAACAATTTAAACCCCTCTCTAAACTATGAAAAAAAAAACCAACACCACCTGTTTTATCTCAACTTTAGAAAGCCCACAAAAATTGAAAAAATAAAGCTATAAAGTAAAATTAAGAAACCTTATTCACACCTCTCCGATTGCCCATAGTTGCCTTATGAATGGTTCAAGTTATTGTCTGCAACCCTTGCTCCCCGTTGCCTATGTGTTTGACCGACCTTGCATCCCGCTTATCTCGTCTTTGAGGTATCGTCATCACTGTATGCACATTCCACTCTATTTCTAGCTATGTTAATGGCTTTCTATTCGACTGCGTTTTTTTATTAAGTGAATAGGATAGGATATATGAAAAGCTTTATTTATTTATTTTTATTTTTTTACCTATTTTAAGAGTTGTGAGCAGAAGCCAGAAGCTTCTGGTTTTTGTAACTGCTTTTCTTCTTTACTGTAATGTGATGTGATTTATGAATATTGAAATTATCAAAAATTAATGCCTCCTTTATAGTTGTATTTATATAATCAAAATATGATTTATTTTTTGGTTTTTTCTGTTACTTTTCATTAGGATTTACAAATCTTAATACTATAATTTATTAGGATTGTCAATTTCACATGTTTTTTCGACTATTGATTCTATACGATCGTTTTAGTTTATGAGGTAATTGCTTTCTTTAGAATTGTTAATTTTATGTGTAACATTTTATGCATGTGTGTAATTTGTGTTGTAAAAAAAAGACTCTTCAAACCAAAGGAATGAAGTTGTACAAATTTGTTTCGAAAAACATAAAAACCAATGAACAAATATAAATATAGTCTTTTTCCTTATTTTCAATAAGTTTGACTTGTTAATTCTATATGTATCATTAAAATTATTAATTATAAAATAGTTTGTAAAACTACTTAAATTATTTTTAAAGTCACATACAAGGTAGATTTGAAATAAAACCAAACTAGTTTTGTATTTCATTAAGATATCTCTCGGCCCCCCTAGTTTTACTTTTCGTGTTCCGCCCCTGGTGCTCGCTTGACGATGACAGACCAAAACCGAGTACACAAGATCTCAGAATGTTGTGTCGAAGAAACAGTGTTATGAACAAGTTGAGTCCAAAGAATAGCACCATAGTCCAAATTGATTCCTATTTAAAGACCATAGAAGGTGTAAAATAGCTTACTAGCAATATCAAACCCAGTAACCCTTTCAGATAAGCTCTTTGAACAACAACGTGAAAAGCCCATTCCACATAGGAGGTAGACTTGACTTCCTAAACTTTGATAGAAGTGAGATATCGCCAATAAACCCCATCTGGTAGAACATCTCAATCAGTGCAGAAGAAAAAATTGAGTTAGGATCACCCAGCCCTTCAGTAGCAGTAAACCCTAGACATCTATAGAAACAGGCTTTTGAAATCGAAGTCTTGTGAGAAGCAACCTCAAATGTAATAATCCCATCAACCTGAATGTAGTTTTCAATAGTGTACGCCTTCGACAGATGAACGAAGGGTACAATTTCAGCCATGGTTAATGTTTGAGCCAGTAGTGAGAAACAGAGATATTCGATCATAGGCCTTAAAGCTTTAGGATATCGAGAGGAATCAAGATCAAGGGTAAGGTTTTGGTGAGCCTTCATGTTCAACATCATCACGGAAGCAGATTGATCAGCAAACGAGGTAGTCTCAGATGAACCAGCCATGGAAGCAGTGGAGACGATGATGAATAGTAGAGAGAGAAAGGGTTTTGCTTTGAGAGAGTTTGAATTCTTTAAGAGAGCGGTGAGAGAAAATAAAATGTTAAACTCCTTTTATACGTCTATGATAAGTGGAGAGAGAAAAATCCATCATTTGACGTTCCTATATCCATGTAAAGTAGTCGAGAAATACGTGACAGCTGTACATGTCAGGTGATGTAACAAGTGGCACGTGTGATGTCAGGCGGTGAAAAAAGACATGCCTTAATTTAAAATATTATCCCCAAGAAACCGCCTTTTCAGCTCTAAAATTTCAGAACAATCAGCCAGTCATCCATAAATAGAATTCTAGATAACAATAATCAACACAAATTAGAACCCGACTTTGAAAAATCATAAAGATTTTTATGCAATAGTGTGCCAAAGAAAAAGAAATAAAACAAATTATATTTGTGGGATTGTTGTGATGTTAATTAGAAATTAACATGAAATTCAGATTGATCCCGGGCATCGATCTCCTCCTTCGGAATCAAGAGAGATTTAGAAGTGCTTGGATGGTTTCTCGTTGAATTACGTGATGGGTTTTGAGCATTACAACATTCCTATGGTGCACATTCAACCTAATTGCTTTGGATCTAGTTTCTCTCAAGTTATACATGCAAATTAAATTATCCAAAGCAAAACCCTAATCTAGCATACAATTTTCGAAATTGATAACTGAACAAGGTTAGAAGAATACCTTTTCTTTGTTGATTGTAGATATTTACCTTCAAGAGCTTAGTGCCTCAATTGTTTCACCTATAATGGAGTCACAAACACCAACTAGCAATGGATGAACAAGAGAAAGAGGTGGAGGCTTCACAATTCGGACAAGGTTTCTTCTAAGGAATGAAGTGGCCGATTTTAGGAGCCTTGGGGTTCCTTTTATAGTTGAGGCTCACTAGGGTTTTCAACTGGAAACCCTAATTCCCTTGCTTAGGCCCTAAACAACACATGGACTCCTATATGGTAAGCCTTGGACGAAAAATCTATGGGCTCCCCAAAGATTTTCGTCCATCCTATACCAATAGGACCCATTAGCCCAAACTACAACTATTATTGATTTACATAATCAGTTCCCGTTCTTTTGATCAGTCTCTTTTGATCACTAAATTAATTTCAAATTAATTTATGATCAATACTAATTAAATGATATGATTTCTCACTTAAAATATTATTCTTATAATATATTAATAAATTATTTATCAACCTTTTTCTCAATAAATCATCCTATCACGTTGCTATGGAGAAGCTAACCCAAATGGACCATGCTACTATCGGGTCAAGTACATCCCAATTATGGTTATGGATTTAGACACCTAATCCAACAGTCTCCCACTTGGATAAGTCTGATAACTACAACTGCCAATGCAACTTCAAAATCCAATTAGCAATCGTAGCTCTTAAAATCCGTTTTGAACTCTAACCTAGTCAAATGATGCGTCCTTTAGATATGGGATTATATAATCATCCGTTCTGCAGGATATCATGTAGACAAAGACATGGAATAGAGTAATACTTAATGTCCAATAGTTTGTTTCTTGATTTCTAATATGTTTGACATAGAATTTGAATGAACACATCAATTCAGTCCTGACCGGGCCCGACACATAAGTCAAAACAAAATCATCGAGCGGCCCAAGATATCACTTTTACCCCTCTTTGGATAAAAGGAACAAATAAACATTGACTTATATTTTTGTACTATTTACTCATCAAATTGTACACAACAATACATTTTATAGCATCAAGTTATTGATGCGTTTACGCATTATCAATGCACAACCAACTCATAAACAACAACTCATGTATCTCGGTTTACAGATTATACGATATTATGTGCTCTCAATCACTCGTGATTCATATGAGTGTGGCTTTAATCCAATACTCAAATCTTATTTCAGAAGTACTCATGAATTGTTGCAGCAAAACCTTTGCTATGTCTAAAGAATTAGACAATCTACAAACCAATTCATGACAGTCTTGCCTCATTACTTACTCCCAAAGTATGATCGATTGTGAATAATTTGAACAATCCAATTATTTAGGAAGTAAAACATGTAAAAGTGAAACAATAGTAAACAATTGACACAAGATAGTAAACAAATATCTTCCTTCAGACCAATGCTCTAGCATGCTACAAATGCTTAACCTTGCTCAGACCCTTTGTGAGTGGATCTTCTAGGTTCTCCTCTGACGCTACCCTCTTGACTACCAGGAGTCCCTCTTCTACCCGATGTATGATGAAGTGGTATTTTCTATCGATATGTCTAGATCTTCCATGATCCCTCCTTTCCTTGGTTAAGGCAACTACTGCTTCATTATCACAGAAAATCTCCATAGGGTCCTTTATGGCTGGTACAACTCAAAGGCCTCTAATGAAATTCTTCAACCATATCCCCTCCTTCGTCGCTTCGCTCGCTGCTATGTACTCTGATTCGCACGTTGAATCAGCCATGGTCTCCTGCTTGGAACTTTTCTAAGTAATTGCTCCTCTATTTAGGGTAAATACCCAGCCCGATTGACAGCGGAAGTTATCTATGTCGGTCTGAAAACCGGCATCACTATACCCTGTCACTCTCAAGTCATCACTCCCATTTGAGACTTGGACGTAATGGATTAACTTGAGAAAGATGCATTTTTGATCCATTTGAGACTTAAAGACTAGATTTTGTTTGTTTGGACCATCCTAAAGGCTCATGTATGCATGATGTTATCTATTTGGTTGTGTATGTGTTGGTTGGGGGGGGGGGGGGGGGGGACTTTGGGGGGAACTCATTAAGCTTTAGCTTAAAATTTGATTTTATGGTTTCAGGTACATCAGAAGACAGGGGCAAGGAGAAGGCGTGATTGTGCATATCATCGCAGATTCTTTTGACTTATGATTTTGGGATACTCTGATTCATAGTTTTAGTTAAGGAAATAATGTTTTGTGAAAATTGTGGATTTTGGGATGGTTTTAAAAATGAAAATTTTTATCATGCTTTTTTAAATGTTATAGGGAACCTGCATTTAAGGTATAAATTCTTAGCCTTAATATCCTCCATATGCCTCCCTATCCACTACCTTACCTACCCTCAACATTCTCAAGTCTGTGTTTTTACGTGCTTATATGAGCCCCTGCGATCGAAGTCTAATGGTTCATTTGTGAAGTTCTACACAAGATGTTCAGGGCTTAAAGCCTAGAACACTCAAAGTAGTGTTAGTGATCAGTGATTGACCTCGTACATGGACTTTGTGATGGATTAGCATGAGCATCTGGTCTCAATTGGTACGGTTTACCATTTTTTATAGGCTTATCCACAAGTACTATATATAGTATATTTATATACAGAATGAATCTAAAAACATGACTATTTAATGACTTTATTCTATTATAAATAACTAATACATTATATATATATATATATATATATATATATAGAGAGAGAGAGAGAGAGAGAGAGAGAGAGAAAGAGGTAAGTTCAATTGAGAAAATAAAAAAGGTTAAGAATGGGGGAATCATTCTCAGTCAGTCATTTATTTTTACCGCAAAATCCTTCATCGTACCAGCAGAAATGGGAAAGGAATAGACATGTGTTTTCCAACAAAACATGTTTCCTTAATATATGCAAAAACATAGTTTTTTTTTCGTTTTTATTTTATTTTATTTTTAAGAAGCTATTTTTATCGAAAAATGATTTTAAATATACCAAAATTCATGATTTTTTATTCTCTACAAATAGACATCTATATTCATATAGCTTTAAAATAAAAATAATTTTTTTTTAATATTTTCAGCTATCGTTATTCATAATGGATTAAAATGTATCAGATTTCTACTACAGTACATTCGTTATTTACTTACGAATAAAAAGTATGATTAATTTTTTTTTTTTACAATTTAAGTATCATTTATATACGAATATAACATATAATAAACATAGTATATTCATATTTAAATATTAGACGATGCATTCACTTGTGAATATTACATAGTATATTCACTTGTGAATATTAGATGATATATACATTTATAAATATTAGATGATATTTTTATATGTAAATATTACATAGTATTACATAGTATATCACATGTGAATGTTACATAATATATTCACTTGTGAATATTATATGATATATTCATTTATGAATATTACACAGTATATTCGCATATGAATATTACAATGTATTTTTACAAATATATATAATTTTTATATGTTATTCACAAATGAATAACATACACACTTGCATATTTATTTTGTGTTTTAATAATCATATACTAATTCGGGTGAGAAAACATATTCGTATGCGAATATAACGTGATAATTTAGTTTATGCATTTCATCAAACAGTTTGGTGCATACAAGTTAAATTTTTTAAAAACGTTAAAAGCATGATTCTTTGACTATTTAAATCTTACAAAATAGTAGATTGATAGAGAATTATACGAAATTTTTCAAAAAAACAAACGATTTGATATTTTTCTAACCTCAATTTTGAAGTTTTATTTGATGATCGATGTTGAATAATGATATGAAGTGGATTTTTTTATTATCGACGATGTTGATCTAATGACGTTCGAAGTATAATTAATCGTAGATGTTGAAGATCTGATCGTATTCAAGCAGAATTGAAGGTCAGATTAAAATAACCAAAACGAATTTTGGTTGTCAACTGTTGAATGGTGTTGATAAACATGTTATTGACGATGATCGATGATTGATTAACACTAGATGACGTTGATGATGGTTTAATTGAAAAACTTTGGATGATTGTTGAAGGTTGGAGAAGAAATTTGGATGATGAACGATCAATTAGGATTGTGTTTGAATTGTTATCTAATTCTCTACAGTTACATATTTGAGATTGAATGTTTGTATCATATTTACAAGTTTGTCACCGTGTCTTTTATGGTTAGATTAAATAATTGACTGAGAATGATTCCCTTATTCTCAACCTCATTTTTCTCAATTGAAACCACTTATATATATATATATATATATATATATATATATATATATATATATATATATATATATATATATATATATATAGAAAAATTCAATAGAGAACCATCATTATTGGTTCTTCAAGGAACCAAATCTTTTTTTTCACTTTCTAGACATTATTCTTTGTCGGAAAAAAATCTAAAAATATCTAAATTTATATATTAACATTGTGAATGTAAAAAATATTTTTAGGATTCACCGTGTGAATCCGGATTCACGTTGTGAAATTTTAAAAAATCCATATTGTGAATTTGTCGTAAAAAAAACGAATTTCATATCATTGGAAAAAAAGATAAAAAGTTATGAATTTTCTATATATATATATATATATATATATATATATATATATATATATATATATATATATATATATATATATATATATATATATATATATATATATATATATATATGATAAAAAATGAGTTCTAAAAGTTGAAAAAAAAGATTGTTCATTGGTTTCTTGGTTAATTATAATACTCTATTGAACTTCAATATATATATATATATATATATATATATATATATATATATATATATATATATATATATATATATATATATATATATTGGGAGTGGTTCAAATGAGAACCATAAAAGATTAAGAACCCTAACAACCCCGAGTAGTTAGTAAATATTTACATGATATTCTTATTGAACATGTGAAAATCTTTTTTTTTTTTTTTTTCTCTTTTTGATTAAAAAATGGCAAAATTGTAATATTTGCAGTATAATATTTTCATTCTTATCTGTTCTCATATTTGAACACAAAACTTATATAAATTACAAGTTTATACTGTACATTGATAGTTTAATTCACAACTTAATACAAACCATTTTATAATAATTCACAAACTTAAAGAAATAAAAAATTCAAACTCTACTACCACCACCACACGCTGCTACCAACTACCTGTACCAGCATCGCAATCATTATTTTCTTCTAAGTCAGATCTGTAAACAAAATAATGCATTAATATCAACTACATTCACAGATTAATAAAACCATTTATTTCACTCATTTTGAATTAAATGCAAACTAATGTATTCTTACATACTTATACATCACAAAAAATAAATATATATTCAGAAAAAAATTAACAAAAAAATTTATACATAAACAATTCATATTTTAAAATTGTGAATTTAATATATTAAGCCGTCAATAAAATTTACATTATTTCAAAAGCAAACAAAAAAATTATATAATAATTACAACTTAATGTTAATTCATTCACAACTTAATACAATCAACTCATAATTTAATACACAAAATTCACAGCTTAATATAGTCAATTTATAGTCTAAGAAGAAAATACACAGTTTAATGCAGTCAATTCACAATTTAAAACATAAAAATCATAGTTTAATACACAAAATTCAAAGTTGAATATACAAAAAGTATGCATCCACAACCATATTTTCAACTTAACACTATTTATATAGTCAATTCAAAGTTTATACACAAAATTCATAGCTTAATACAAGTAACGTCATAGTTTTATACACATAGTTCACAACTTAATCTAGTCAATTTACAGTTCAAATAGGAAATTCACTGCTTAATACAGTTAATTTGTAGTTTAAAAAGAAAATTCAAAGCTTAATGCAATCAACTCACAGTTTAAAACACAAAAATGACAGCTTAGTACACTAGATTCATATTTTAATACTGAAAAAGTAGTATTCACATCCGTATTATCAACTTAAAACACTTATTACAATTAATACACAATTTAATATAAAAAATCACAAACTAGTATAATAAATTTAAAGTTTAATTAAAAAAAATTATACATTCACAACTTAATAGCAGTTAAAACTAAGATTACCAAAATTATATGACAAACGAGAGATTAAAACATCAAATTCACACATTAACAGAAAAAAAAGAACTATATCATAGAGATCCACAACAAATGCCAGTAGAAAGATATATTATCAACTTAAAACATTTAATTCATAGTTAAATATAGAAAAATCAATGTTTAATACAAAAAAAAAAGTATGTATTCAAAAGCATATTATCAACTTAAAAATTTAATACAATCAATTCACAATTTAATACAATTAATTCCTAGTTAAATATACAAAACTCACAGCTTAATATGGTTAATTTATAGTTTAAACAACAAAATCACAGGTTAATGCATTTTCACAATTTTAAACACAAATATCATTGCTAAATACACAAACTTCATGGTTTAATATACAAAAAATATGAATTCACAACTAAATTCACAGCTTAATAACTTACCAAATTTCATTGAGGCATTTCATCAAACACCTTGTCTACATCTTTTTTTTCTCAGAACTTCCTTTTGTAAACACCTATCAATGTAAACACCATACACTAGGGGTGTGCACGGTGCGGTTTGGTGCGGTTTCGAGTCAAAACCGCAAACCGCACCGCATATGCGGTTTGAATATTTTAGAAACCGCAAACCGCACCACAGATGTTCAAAACCGCATGATGCGATGCGGTTTGATGCGGGCGGTTTATGCGGTTTAGTTGCGGTTTGTGCGGTTTGATGAGTTGTTTAACATTAAATCTATCAAAAAACCAAAAATCTGACCGGGTTAAAAAAAATGATTGATTTCATTTTATAAAAACAAATACAATTTTCGAGTTAAATCGTTTTTAATAAATTGTGACTCATGTTACTATAGTTTTGTAAGTATCATTGTGATTGCTTTATATTGTCGTTATAATTGATATATTCTTGTAAACCATGAGATCTTGATCTAATAGTGATTTAATGTTACGTTATAGATATTTGGTTATTGTAAGAATTATATTTATATACATCATTTCTAAATCGTGATTTGAAATTATAACAAAATAAAGAAAAAAAGTATATATATAACATGTGGTGCGGTGCGGTTTGAACCGCAGTTTTATAAATACAAACCGCAAACCACACCACATATTGCGGTTTGATAAAATGATGAACCGCAAACCGCACCGCGAAATTCTAAACCACATTATGCGGTGCGGTTTGGTGCGGTGCGGGCGGTTTGTGCGGTTTGTGCAGTTTTTTGCACAGCCCTACCATACACATCAGATCAGGTGTCGATTTTGTGGTGTTTTGACCAGAAATAAGAGAGACAGAGATGAAAATGAGTTATAGATAGGAAGGGGGCGACACATAACATATCTGGTACAAATCCATCGAAGAGCTTCATACTCCATCACATTTGTTATTCCGGCGAAACAGATCAAAGAGTTTTTCTTGTGCTTCATCAAATCAGAAACGTTATAGATTTGGAGAAGAAGCATTTTCAGACTTCAAAATCGAGTTTAGCGTTTTCTAGGTGTTCCAGCAAAGCAAAGCGGCTGATTGAAGGCGATAGTCGGTACTGGTGAGATAGATGACGGTGGAAGGAGGCGGCGCTCGATGGTAATGACAAGTCTAAAGTCAAGGGTTCTAGATCTGAAGGTGAATACACCAAATCTGAAGGTGAATGCTTTAGATCTGAAGGTGGCGACTACAAATATGAAGATCGTTGTATTCCGGCGCCGACGACGGTGCCGGCGATGGTGGTGGTGGTTGGCATGGTAGGAAGTAAGAGAGAGAAAGAGAGAGATGAGAGAGAGGTGAGAGAAAAGTTGTCTTGTGAAATAAGATTGAGCAAATATATCTAATGATTTAAGTTACAATATAAAAATAGTGGTTCTTATGGTTCTTAACTTTTTATGGTTCTTATTTGAACGTTATATATATATATATATATATATATATATATATATATATATATATATATATATATATATATATATATATATATATATATATATATATATATATATATACTTGTTTTAATTTGCCGAATAAATCGATTTAGCAAGTAGTATACGTTACGAATATACTTTTCCAAAAATTCAACTTGTTTCTTTTGGAGCTTTTTTGTTTTTTTTTTTGTTTTGTTTTTTTTTTTTTTTTTTTTTTACATTTTGCCATCGGAGGTAAAATGTAACTTAAATCGTTTTGTTTATTTATAAATCACTCAAAACAGTTATCTATTTAACTGTGCTTTTAACTTTAAATAATATATCGTTCAAAAGAGATCCAAAGTTTGACAAAACATATTTGCCCATGACCTTGACCGCATACCAAAATTAACAAATCGAAACCGGCAACAAAAACTTCAACGGCAGCCGCCAGCCATTCTTGTAAATGTGAAAGAGGCGGACAGGCGGGCAGCTACACAATGTCACAATGGACTTATTTGAACATGAATACGTAATACCACTTGCTTTAAACATTCAACACAAGCAAGAATCGTTGAAAAAGAATATAGAACAAACATTATTATATTTTCAGATTTTTATGTAGAATATCTGTGTTTAGTTTAAGGCCTCCTTTTCTATTACGTAACAATAATGTGTTTAGTTTTCACAAAATTGATATTTTAAATTTGGTTTCGTTCTATTGTAGAACAGAAAAACTCAAAACAACACATTACTTGTTTTATATATAAGTTAATTGATTAATTCTTTGGAAATTGAAATATCTTTGTATTCATTTCCTACAAAACTTTCTCATATTTTGCATAAAAAACGAAATTGTAAACTTTACTTAGCACTAACGGTAACACACTAGTTTAGAATAAACATGGATGATTATGCGTTGCATCTCAACGAATTTGCTAATCAAGAATATAAAATTGGAAAATAGGGATGGAAAGTGGAAACAAGGTCTTGGAATAGTGGAAACCCAACTCCATCTCAATCCTTGAATCATCGTGTAAATCTCTATCGAAAATTTTTAAATAAATTCTCACCCCACGCTAATGTGGACCGTGGATCTTTAGTGGAGAATTTAGAATTTATTTTTTTATTTTAATGTGAAAACTTTTAGGTAAGGAAAATTTTTAAATTTTAATTTTTACTATCATAAATTTAAAGAATTTACAAGCATAAAATATCCATAGATTGTATAAAAAATTTTAATCTAAAATTTCTACAAAATTTAAATACTGAAAAATCAAAGTAGAAAAAAATTATAAGAGTGATATTAATGCATAAACAAAAAAAACATATTATATATATATATATATATATATATATATATATATATATATATATATATATATATATATGTGTGTGTGTGTTTGATGTAAATTAGATAAAGGAATAATAAAGAATACAACTTCAACTAAGAAAAAACTAATAAACTTTATTATTAGGATTAAATTTTAGGTATTATAGATTTTACTATAAATATATGTTTGGGTTATTTTTAAATATTAATATCTATGTAAAGGAAACACTCCTTATTTAATTTCATTTCTAAAGTCGGTTCCCTTTTGATTATTGTTTCCTATTTGTTTCTAGATTAGGATTCTTTTGTTTTGTTGCTCCATAATGCTTCTTCATGTATTTAAATGACTTGCTTGTCGTATGAAAGATAATACGATTGAGCCATTAAAACTTTTATGGTATCAGAGCGGGTCTTGTACCTGCGATAAGAAGCTCCAATGATGGCAGGAGGAGACAAGCTGGAATCGAAAGGAAAGAAACAAGAAGGAACCATCCATTCTAGTTCTCCTTATCACCTCTACTCCTCAAATTACTCTTGACAATTACACGCGAACGGTGTTCTCACTGACAAGAATTACAACGATCGGGTGTAGGAGATGCAAAACTTTCTATTTGCCAAAACTAAAATTGGGTTCATCAATGGAACTCTTAAAAACTAGAAGAGGAATCAGAAGAATACATGTCTTAGATGCGGTGTGAGGCGATGATCAAAGGGTGGCTAACCACAACCATGGAGAATGAAATTGGATCCAGTGTGAAGTATGTGGACACTACAAAGGAAATTTGGGACAACCTTGAGGAAAGATTCGGTAAAGAAAGCTCTCTAGCGCATACCAATTGAAGCTGTCTCTCACAATCAAGCGTCACGACGAGATGTCTGTATCTACCTACTACACTAAACTACAAGGTCTCTCGGATGAGATTCGAACTGTGTCTCCGACTCCACGGTGTACCTACATCGTTTCCACATCTGAAGTAGGAAAATGCCTCAACGAGTCCAAGATATGAATTTCTTATGGGAATCGATAATGAATATTCCACAATCAAAACACAAATCCGCTCCATGAAACCTACACTAACCACATTCCAAGCTTTTAGCCTTGGACGAAAGGAGATGCCCACAAACTCAAACTAGTAGAAAAAGAATTTTGTTCCAAAGGATTCAAAATGAAACAAAGATGAAAAAATAGTAGTATGTAGTTTTGTGCAATGAACGGTCACAACAAAGATGGATGCTTTAAAAAAAATTGGGTACCGGGATTGGAGGCCTTACAAAGGGAAGATTGAGAGGAAAAAGACTAAAGCAACTTATGTTGAAACAAACACCGTCCCTATACCGGGGTTATCATCGGAGCAATATCAAAAACTAAATCAAACACTTCTCCAAGGAAGAAATTAGCGATAATGAAGTACCAAAAGTTAACATGGCAGGTAAAGTTGAACTAGATGATGCATGGATTGTTGATTCAGGATCTACCGGGCATATAACATGCAACAAAGAACTACTTACAAACATAATAAGTGAGTTCCTTGAAACTCTTGTTACCATTCCTAATGGCGAAACTATACTCGTGGAAGTAAAAGTCAATTGTTTTTTTTTTTTTAGAAAATTAATAGTAAAATCAATAAAGTTCTTCATATTCCCAACTTTAATTGTAACTTACTTTTAGTTAGCCGTCTGATTAACGATTTACAATGTGTGGTAACGTTTCTTCCCAAACGATGTTTTATGTAAGACTTACATTCGGAGAAGTTGATTGACGAAGGTGAGTATAGTCGTGGTTTATACCAAATGAGATTGATTGCAGAGTAGAGAAGAGCTATGATGACTGCATCTGAAATTGAATTATGGCATAACAGATTGGTTCATGCTTCCAGTTTAAAGTTAGATCAAGTTAGATTCTTAGAAATATTTTTTCTAAAATTAAAAATAGAGTTTGTAGTTCTTGTACTAAAGCTAAGCACACTAGGCTTCCCTTTCCAAAAATTTCAATAAAAACTAGTAGCTACTTTGAATTATTACATGTTGATGTTTGGGATAAATATAGAACGCCTTCTCTTTCGAGAGTTGGCTATTTCCTTACAATAGTAGATGACTTTAGTAGAGCAGTTTGGGTTTATATACTTACATATAAAAGTGATGCCAACATATACTTAGCTGATTTTCACAACATTATTAAAACATAATTCGACAAGAGTATTAAACAAATAATAGATGATAACGGGGGAGAGTTCATATCATCCTCCATGATTGATTTTTACGAGAAAAAGGGAATATTGATAAAAACCACATGTCCCCGTACTCCACAACAAAATGGGGTAGTAGATAGAAAACACAAACATATTCTTGACATAACTTGTGCTTTGACGTTTGAAGCCAACCTACCTGTAAAATTTTGGGGAGACTACGTCCTCACTGCCACTTATATTATAAATAGGCTACCTTCAAAAGTAATCGATCATAAGACTCCTTATCAAAATAACAGCCAATTAATAATTGGGTCCCCAACACATACCCGTAAGTACATGCTTGGGGTAAAAGACTACTTTACTCCTAACTTAGCTTGACTCAAGCCCAAGGCCTAATAAAAGCCCCAAAAGTCTAATAATGAACTAAGGCCCAACTATGGCCTAATTTTCTAAATTGGGCCCAAATCTTTACATGGTCTTATTGTAAGGCCCAACCATTTAGTCCAGTCCAAACACTTGGCATTTTTATTGGCCTAATGTCTCATAATCATAAAGGCCTAATTATAGCCTATCTATGTTCTAATTTTACAAATTAGGCCCAAACCTCTTGCATTGGCCTTACCCTAAAGTCTATTAAATTATTCTAGTCCTTATGGTTATTTTTGGATGGCCCATTAATAGCCCAATCACCAAATCCCAAAAGAAAGGCCCAACTCAAAGCCCAAGTGAAATTAGGGTTTTCAACTAAAATGACAATTAGGGTTAAGTGTTTCTTACTTAGCACTTTAAGGACTTAACCCATTAAGTCCATCAATCTACTAGATAAATCACATGGTGTGATCGGGTGTAATTCACAATTAGGGTTTTTCTAAACCCTAATTAGGGTTTCTAAGCCCTCACAACCCAATTAGGCTGAAAAGCTAAGTCCATAGGCCCATTAGGGTTTCATTAGGCCCACTAGAGTTTCACAAGTTGGGTACCACCCACTACCACCTCAGGGAGTGGTGGTCAACGGTGGCTCACGGCAGTGGCCACCACCTCACGGTGGTGGTTAGGTTCTAGTCCACTCGAGTCCAAGCATTCCAAAAGAAATCCAAATACAACTAAGGACACCGCCACCCAACACGACGGCTAGTGACAACAGTCACCTCCCTACAGTGGTAGTTTGAGTTTCTTTTCATTACTCCACTTTCTAATTATATTTTACATTGTTTTACCGAAAAAATATATAAACACACACTAAATAGATAAACACACACAACCACCTTTTGGTGGCCAACGGTGGTGCATGGTGGCAGCCACCACCTCACAATGATGACGGTGAACTTCTTCGATTTTTCGGCCAAGCCATCACACAATCTCGAAATACACGACCTGCAACAGCAACATTCAAGCCTACAAATGCTAATATAAGGGGGAACCACTTACTTGGTGGCGTGCAACGGTCGATGAGCGGCCGAAACGGTGAGACAGCCGCATTGCAACGATGAAGATGATCTAAATGGCGGAAAGAGTAGCACTAGCAGTGGCGGTCACGGCTTTTGGCCGAAGGCGGAGTCAAATAGAAAAAGAGAAGAAGAAATGGTGGTAGTAAAGCGTATGTAACAGTAACACTCAAAATCCACCACTCCAAAACGATCTTGAGCCAATTCGGCATGGGAGAGGAACAAAGGTCATCGAAGAGAATCAGAGGAGGAAAATGGTGGTGTGAAACCCATCGAGTATAGCAACAGAAGCAACTACAGAGAGGTGTTCATGATTCTCATCAGCGATTGGAGCGACGGCAACGGCGCTAGGGGGTTGACATCTCTCACCGGTGGCAGCGTCTTCGACTGGAGACGACAGTAATTTTGGCAACCACGGCTAACCGAAGGAACGAACCTCATGGTGACTGGAGTTACAAGTAGGAGTGGCGGCCGATTGCTTCTATTAGGGTTAGGGTTCCTGTAAGGGCGATGGGTTATATACCCGATCCCTATAAACTTATTTACATAATGCCAAGAATAGTTCCTCTCCATAAAAATCTTTTCAAAACAGTTCTCATGTTTACCCATTACACCCCTGTTCTTGGAATTCATTTCATTATAAATCCAACAGTTACTAAACAGCCCCTCCTCTACAAATTACTTCCAAATGAAGTCCATATGTTACCATTAAACCCTTATCTTTCAAACTCTCTTCAAATTAAGTCTCAATAATTTACCAAATAGTCCCTGCCTTCTATATTACTTACAAATTAAGTCTAGATTTTACACTTTAATCACCGCCTTCTACAATTATGATAGTTAACTCCTCGATACCAACACCTTGCTATATAATTATTACTTTTAGGGCTACTATTCATTCATTAATTTGTTTATTTATTTATTAAATAAACGGATGTTACACTCTTTTTGCATGAAATAACAATATCTTGAAAGAGGTCAAGATACAAGATTCCTTTAAAAGATTCTAGACATTGTCACATGACACCATTTTTAGTTTGTCTCAAATGGATCTAGCACCTAGATTTGACCTAGTTAAAATGATTTATATTCTATTTTCCTGGCAAATGAATCCATCATTTATGTCATATCATGAGATACAAAATTTAATACATGGTTAAGAAAACATTCTGAGAGTACATAAGAAGAGTTAAGAGAGTGTATATGAGATAATTAGTTTAGAACAAAATCTTAATGTAAAGAGCTCCATATGATTTTGATTTTTAAATAAATATAGGTAATTATGAATTATAATTGGATTATGACTTCATTATGGAATGAAGAGTAAGTTTAATTGGAATGAGGTCCAAGAAAAACAAAATAGCACAATCTACTAAATAAGAATAGACTACTTTTCAGAAGTTCAAATCAAATATAATTAGATGAACTAGATCATTGAAAAACTATGTTGAATACTTCCATTTAGGGATAACCTATAAATCTTTTGTGAGTAATAGAGTGTAATTAATCTAGCTAAGAAACTCTATGTCACATAAGAGCACCAATTATATTCTCCAAAATATTTAACTCTACTTAGAGTAATGTTAAATATGGATATGATTGTATTCACAAAATTTGCACAAACTGAATTTAGTCAAACCCATTAATAAAGTCTTTGCTTCTATGCTAAGTACGAGTGGTCACACTTCAGCCATAAGACTTTATTATTCTAGTAATGGGATTTTGATTTGAATTTAGTATTTGGATATTGGAATATTGTAACAACTATTACATAATGTGATATATTGGGGCTTGATCAATACATTAATACTTGTTGTGTTCTATATTAACATGTTTAATCCATAAATAATCTTATTATTCTAAAGGATCATAGTCGGTCATGATTGTGGAAGCAATTGTGAAGTACGACTAATATGAAAAGGATTGGTTGACTCTTACCAGATGAAAGTAGGCAAGAAGTTGTAACCAATTTTCATAGGTACTTGTCATAGAATTAGTACTGAATGGACCTGCATCAAGATCATCTCATAAATCACAGTCGTGAGTGACACTTGATTAAAAGGTATTATCTTTGTATCCTTAACACCTGAGACAAAAAGTAGTACTTATGTGTAGGGAGTGTGGAGCTTTGATATGACCAAATGTGGTTCCTTAACCAGGTAGTTATAAAAGTCATTTCTAGTTGTGGTATGAACAATGCAAGAGGCTTATGTAGTCAAGATGAGATTTGTTTCTCTTATGTGTTGAGAGTTAGACATCTGACGCGCGTTACCCAAAGTTGAATTACAAATGAGATTGATTGTGATCGAAGGCTCATGTTCAACATGATGTTTGTAACAAATGGAAAATTAATAAACTTACCTTAATACATCAATTTAAGCTTAGAGCTTTTGGGAATTGGATGTTGATGAATGAAATTCTTCGTAATATGTTATTAGGGGCAGCGGAATGTTAATAGATGTTCACCACTGTCTATATCAATCTATGATGAGTCTTGTGCAAGTGGGAGATTGAAAGATCTAGTATGTCATATAATCATTATAGAATGATATTGCTAGTAATATATGGTCCTATAGGGCACACCATATAGCAAGTTACTGTCAATTGATTATTTATTAATATAACTTGATTATTAATAAGTATATCAACACTTGTATTTAATTAGAAAATTATTATTTCATGGAAATAATATTTTACTAATTGGGAATTTATTATTTTTGAAAATAATATTTATTGGAGAAATAACAACTTATGAAATATATCATAAAGTATGATTATTTATTAGTTATATTTATATCTTAATAAACTAGTTCAATTTATATAAAATCTAGTTTTATATAAAATAAGATTTTTATATATTCATATTTATATCTTAATAAGCTAGTTACAATTTATTAAAAGATAATTTTATATAAAATAGATATTTATATATGACTAGTAATATATATATATATATATATATATATATATATATATATATATATATAAGTTGGAATTCTTTATAAAAATGATTGATTTTTATAAAGATAACATGTATGTGTATATAAACTAGCCATGAGATAATTTTTGTCTTCTTAGAGATGTGCTTTTTCGAAAATAAGAGAGGAGACCAAGCATTGTCTACTTTTGAATTGTTTAATGGTGTATGCCATGCTTGAAAGAATGTTGTCCCTCCTTTTACTTTATTTTCTCTTTTGCTTTTTGGCCATTATATTCGGAAGGGAATGGAAGGTTAGAATGAGTTCTTATGAACATTATTCTTCTTATTATTTGAAGCCAAATCCGAGAGCTCCATAGTCTCTAAGAGGGATGCAAAATTTTCGAGCTTTACAAGCTCTTCTTCTCCTCCATTCTCTTGCATTTTGATGCTAGACAAAGTCCTTTTGTTGCTTCACCTTTAAACATATATTTAGTATATATTTCAAAGGCTTATGTGCAACAAATTACAAGCAAATACTAGCATGTTTTGATGGTTCTACTCTTTCTTGGTGGATACATGTATAAAACTCTTGTTTTAGAGTTTCATTCCACACTTCATTAACTTCCAACCTCCCATGAGGATCAAAGTCTTCAAAGGTTGTTATGCTTTTCCTTCTATGGTTGTTTTTATCTTTCTAAATCTTGCAACGTGATCCTTAGTGGGTAATATAGTTTAGTTTTATTCAACGTTTTTTAAAGCTTCTGTTGTCAATTTAATCGGTTGTGAAACCAGATTTTTGAATAAAAACCCAACAGTTGGAGTGGTTCGACTTATACTTAGCGATTTCGAGTTGTGATGAATGTTGATTCCTATTGTTCGCATTATGCGATAGCTTTGGGGGAGAACAAGTATTTCGATTCGAGTCCTTATAGTTTCAACAAGTTGACAGAAACTAACCAATTTCAATATGGGGACACTTTTATGGGAAAAACGAAGATTTTTCATTTCGAATCCCTGAAGTTTTAGAGTTTTAATAGGTTCTGCCCAGTTTTGACATTGGGGTATAATTCTGAGAAATGGGAAAATATTTGAAATCTGGTCCCTGAAATTAATGCATATTGACACTTTATGCCTAGTTTCGCATTTGGGGTTAAGTTTCACATTTGAAGCTGTTTTGGCACAACGCGTCCTTGCAGAATTTACAAAATTGATAGTTTATACTTAGTTTTAAAAATTCTTGCAACTCTTACTCATAAGTTGAAAATTTTCACAAAATTTGGAAAATTTTCTCAGCTTTTCTTGATTGTTTTTCATGCAAGATTTTTGCGGTTGCATTTTTGTCACACATCGAGGAAGAGTTTCGTCAAGTTTATTCCTCGAGTGCTTCTCATCCTTCATTTGTTTTCTAATCATTTGTTGATTATAAAAAGGTAGAATGTAGAAATGGGTATTCGAAGCTTATCGGGTATTCCTTTTCAATGTGGATTTGAAGACTGGTGTTACTTCAAGGGGGAGAATGTTAGAGTCCAAAGTTCTCCTTGGATGTAGCTTACCCTCTTGTGATATGTAATGGGTTTAGCCTTTCCTATAAATAGGAAGTGAGTGGCTCCTAATTAATGTAAGACCCATTTAGGAGATATTAGTTTAGTGAAAGAAATTTACAATACCAACTTGTACTTTTACTATTCTAATGGAGCTTAAATTAATTTTATTTACTCCTTGTATTCTTCATGTTTGTAGGATTCACTTGATCTTTACCATTCCACACATGTCATCATAATCTAGGTCACTATAATAATATCTAAATAAAATGTTAAACATTAAAGATTTGGGTCCATTAAAATGTTATTTTGGGAATTGAAGTTGCAAGGATAGATTATGGCTTGGTATATGTCAGCAAAAATACATTCTTGACATTCTTTAGGAAAATGGGATGCAAGGTTTCATGGCAAGCGCTTTTCCTATGGAGTAAACCTAAAGTTAGACAAATGTGAACATAGTCCACATGTTGATGCGAGCTAGTATAAAATACTGATAGGAAGATTACTTTATTTCCATGTTACTGTTGGATTAGGTGTCTAAGCTTATAGCTATAATTGGTGTGTACTTGACCTAATAGTAACATGGTCCATTTTAGGTTGCCTTCACCATAATAATTTGATATGTTGGATATTTGAGAAAGAGTTTATTGGTGATTTATTAATATATTATAAGAATAATATATTAATTTAGAAATGATATTATTTAATTAGTATTGATCAAGAATTAATTTGGAGTTAATTTAGCGATCAAAAGAGACTAATTAGATTAATGGGAACTTATTATGTAAATCAGTGATAGATATGGTTTGTGACTTATTTAACGCATCACACTTGGGGTGCTAAGCTCTTTTAAGGCCAAGTTCTACAAGCTACATCAAAAGGTAATATTCTAACTAGTTTTTTATGATTCAAATATCACCTTTGCATGCTAGTTAGGCTTCATGCTTTGATAATGAATATTTGATGTCTAATTAGAGAAAAATTATATCCAAAGCATTACGGTTGTATGTGCACCATAGGGATGTTATTATGCTTAAAACCCAATAGTGGTATTAGTGCCTATGGTAGTTTTTTGTTATATTGATGCAATTGTGTTATTTTCAAACCTGAAAATTTGCAATTCTGGATTCTGCCAGGCCGACAAGATGAGTCCCATAAGTTAACTCAAGATTTGGATCATATGATGATGAACTCGACGAGTCCATTGCATGGCTTGATGAGTTGAATCATCTGTTGGTAGAATTTTTGAGTTTGTGGCCTGTTTTGGATTAGATCATTACCACAAACTATTTTGGTTCATAAAATTCGATTTCACTGATATGGTAATGAGTATCCCAATCCAATAACATGATGATTGTCAAATTTTAAGATAATTACTCAGTTTTGTGAAAAACTAATTATTTGTAGAATTTGAAATTATCTTGCTATATGACTAGTATTAGGTGAAATTAGTAAATGATAAATTATATCATAACTGTATTAGTTAAATTTGATATAAATCTTTCTTGAAGAGTTTCATAACTTGTCCTCAAGTGATGGAATACTAAAAGTCTCATTCATGAAACATTAACTTTTTTTAGTTATAGAACTCCAAAGGTATTGAAGAGTTTCATAACTTGTCCTCAAGTTATGGAACTTGGAAAGTCTCATTTATGTAACATAAATTCTAAAACTCAAGAGGTCTTGAAGAGTTTCAAAACTTGCCATGAACTTTTGGAATTTAAAAAGTCTCATTTATGAAACTTTAATTCAAAACCCTAAAATTTTAAAAGTTTAAAATTCAACCCTATACTATTATAATATTAAAGTTTAATACTTATATATATATATATATATATATATATATATATATATATGTATGTATGTATGTATATATATGTATAAGACAAGTCACTCTTAATGTTAGTAGGGCTCATTCACGAAGCTAGTCTATAAGGGGTGTTTAAGGAAGCAGCCTATAATATGACCGCCATTGGGTATCCACTCTTACCGTCCGCACTCTTGACTAGTGGAGGGTCATTAGCCGAACAGGTAGGATCGGACACTAGTCCTCATTAATAAATATAGTAATATTATAAAGTAACTAAACTCTTATAAATTCTCAATCTTAGTTACTTTAGGAAAAATGTGAAAATGGTGTTATTCCATGAAATTCCACTTTGCACCTTGTTAAGTCGTTAGTGGAGTGTGTGTGGTTAACTGACCTACTAATTTGGGACTAACAAGGGTGAAAAAGGGTAGCTTGATGTTAATCATGGATCAATGGAGTGTGTGTGGTTAACCGACACATTGATAAGGTGATATGTAACATTAAGAGTACCATGCACATTTGCATGGTTATTCACACCTTGTTTGTGATCCTCGATATCCTAGTCACAAACTTGAAGGGAATAATAGAGATTTAAACATGCCATTGAAAATTTCAATGAATCTCAAAGAATATAAGAATTTCAATTCATTTAAAACTTAATCTCCATTTTTGTTTTTGATGGTAGAAATTGGTAAATCATCATTTACCTACCTTCAAATATTTTTTAATTGGATTACGACATCCCTCTTCTGAATTGTAGAATATTGTGTTAGATTCTAGCCTTAATATTTCATTTGGGTGTTATATTAAGTATCCTTATCTAATCAAAACTTTGTATTTCTTTTCAAATATCTACTTCAAAGTAAACTACTCTTGGATCTTTCTCCCTCATGAACTTATGTGGGAGGGACATCATTGATGGATCGAACTTTAATGATTGGATTTGAAACATTCGCAAGGCCATTCAATATGAGGAAAAGGAATATGTCCTTGACAAAGAGCTTAAGGAGATTGATGAGTTTACTTCCACTAATGAACAAATTGCTGAATATAAGGCCCATGAGAGGGACGCAACAAAGGTGTCGTGTATCATGATTGCTACCATGACTGTAGAGCTTCAAAAGTTGAAAAGTCCTATGAGGACTTTTGGTCCTATGAGATGCACCAAGACTTGAGGGAAAGGTACCCTCAAAGTGCCTGGCAGGAAAGGTATGAAATTATTGCCTACATCATGACCCACTTGCAAAAGATGCAAAGGTTTGTGAACCGCTTGCTAAAGTTGAATGTCAACTTCGATTAAGATTTGGCCATTGATATTATCCTACATTCTTTGCCTCCTTCTTATGATCAGTTTCGTATGACTTAACATATGAACAAGGAGGAGGTCACTCTAAGCAAGCTTTAAGAACTACTGATAACTACTAAAAGTATTTTGAAAGGCAAATCTGTTGTTCCTACTCCTACTGCTACTACCACTGTCTTGGGTATTGAACATGGGAAGGGAAAGAAGAGGAAGGCTCCTTCTAAGAGCCATAAGGAAAATTCCCATGATGGATCCTCTTCTAGTTTGACCAAAGTTGATTCTGCTAAACCCTCTTCCAATCCAAAGGAAGCTGAGTGCTTCCGTTGTCATGAAAAAGGGCACTAGAATTGAAGCTGCCCCAAATACTTGCAGGACATAAAGGATGAGGAGACCAAGCCCACTTTCGTAGGTATTTATACTATTCTATCTAATAACTCATCACATACTAATTCTTGGGTCCTTGATACAGGATGTCGTTTTCACATTTGTTTTGATTTGCAGGGTCTAAAAGGAAGTAGGGATGTGGAGCACAGGAAGATGAACATGATCATGGAGTATAGGAAAGTGTCGCATGTCACCAAGATTGGAGTTTATTTCTTTTTGCTTAGTAGTGGGTTAAATTTAGAATTGAATAATTGTTGCTACTCATCTGATATGGCGAGAAATATTATTTCTTCTCATGGTTTGTGTAAACAAGGTTTTACTTTTTCATTTAATAATGAGATTGGTGGTATTAATGCTTATAGTAACGATAAATTTTATTTTGAAGCATTGCCTTGTAATGGTATATATAAAATTGTGATGGTTGAGATAAATTAGGAAATAATGTGTTGCATATTGATTCGTCTAATGGCTTGGATAAAGCATTCTTATGGCATTGTCATCTTGTACATGTTAACAAGAAGCGTATAGCCCAACTCCAAAAGGATGGAGTATTGGAGTCATTTGACTTAAATTCGGATAACACATGTGAATCTTGTTTTCTTTGAAAGATGACCAAGTCACCCTTCACTGGTTCTTGTGCAAGGGCTGAAGGTTTTTTGGATCTCATACACACAGATGTGTGTTCACCCTTCAGATCCACCACAAGGGATGGTAACCGCTTCTACGTGACTTTTATCGATGACTATAGTAGATATGGGTATAATTAATTAATCAAGCATAAGTCAGAAACCTTTGAAAAGTTCAAAGAGTTTAAACAAGAAGTGGAGAATCAATTGGGCAAGAAGATATGCTCCGATCCGATAGAAGTGGTGAGTATCTTAGTATTGAGTTCCATGACTATCTTAAGGAATGTGGAATTGGTTCATAATTGATTCCACCTAGAACACCACAGCTTAATGGTGTGGCTGAGAGGTGCAATCGAACAATGTTGGACATGGTACGTTCCATGATGAGTCGAACTTCATTACCTATCTCATTCTGAGGGTGTGCCTTAGTGACTACAACCCATATCCTTAATCTAGTCCCAACTAAAAAGGTTACCAAAACACCTCACGAAATGTGGATAGGGAAGGTTCCTTGGTTAGCACATATCAAGGTTTGGTGTTGTGAGGCTTTCATAAGACGAGAGACTCACGACAAACTCGAACCTCATAGTGACCGTTGTATTTTCATTGGCTACCCATAAAAATCCTTTGGATATCTCTTCTATAGACCGAGTGACAATATTGCTTTATTGCGAGGAGAGGGGATTTTCGAAAAAGAGAACTTATACGCCAAGAGTAAAATGGGAGGCAAATTGACCTTGAAGAGCTTCAAGATTCAGGTGATAAAGGAGCCTCAAACACTAGCGCTCAACCCGAGGAGGAAACTCCAGTTAAACCAGTTGACGAATCCTTACCTCTGAGATGTTCCAGTAGAATTAGAATTGCACCTAAGTTTTATGGTTTCCATATTACTACTGAAGGTGATACATGTATCAATGATAGTACACTGGTAAAATTGCAAGCAAGGGCCTCTATTTATACTGTAGGCTGCTAGGGTTTCAGTGTAAACCCTAATGGAAAACTTAGTCACCAAGCAGCCCATGGAACCTTCTGGAATAGGGCCTTTGAATGAAAATGTGATGGATCCTTATCATAATTTCGTTCCCCCTTAGTCCATTAGGTTTCCCAGCCTAAAACTCAACTATTACACATTTGACAGTTTAAGCCCCTTTATTCAATTAATCTCTTTTAGTCACCAAATTAATTCCTAATTAATTTGTGACTAATATTAATCAAATAATATGATTACTCCTTTAATATATTATTCTTATAATATATTAATAAATCATAAAACCTTCTCTCTCTCACTCTCTGTCACAACTATGAATTTGAAGCCTTGCAAGCATTGAAAAAAGATAACAAATGTAAACCAACAATGGGAAAGCATGTAAGATGCTTATTCATTAACAACAAAATCTCAATCAAACACATCATACATGCACTTCAAATAGCCAACAAACAATTGGAAACCCTAAAAAAATCCTTGTTTGAGTCCGTTTTTGGACTAGGATTTCCTTATTGGGCCCAATGGACCAATAAGCTTCCAATTGGACTATCTTGGGCTTAGAACTCTTGAATGGGCTCTAATTGGACTCAATTTCATTTATTTTAACATTTTGGGTCATATTGGGCCTAGAATGAAATAAAATACCTTAATGGACCTCATTGGGCCATAACTAACCTAATTAGCCCTAATGGGCCATAAAAATCATTTCTTGATTTATTTTGGGCCAATAGTTATCTAAATTATCTATCATTTGGACTTAGACATTTAAGGGCCCAATTCTTTTCCTTTTACCTCTCCAAATCTCGGCCCACGCCCAAATGAAAGGAGGAGTTGACTTCTCATGGCCACCTCATATTTACATAATGGTCTTCCATGGAACTTATCCCATGTCTCCATGCACACATCACCTCAAGACCTCTATCTTCTCCTCTCTCTTTCTCTCAGCCAAAACAACACCAACACACACACTTCACTCAAAAATCTCTCAAAGAAACTCTCTCCATTTCTTTCTAAAATTTTCAAGATCTAAGGACCTTTCAAGGAAATTATCCCACATATTCTTCATCTAAGGTAAGATCATGCTTGGATCTATGATTTAGATTCTCATTTTTATCAAAAATCTCTTCCTAACCCATGCAAAATCATGATCACTCTCTAAGAAACCCCCTAAGTTCGAAATCAACAAAGGAGGGCTTGCTAGGGTCGAAAGTAACATCAAACTCCTCCCAACATTCTTCAAAACCGAAATCACAACTCAAGGTGAGTTTCATACCCCTTCCTTTTCGGTTTTTATGAGTTTTACGGGGGAGAATACAAGAAAATGTGTAGATCTATGTGTAAATGTATGTTATGTGTGATTTGATGCATGTATGTGTGTGTTATCATGTGTTCTGGGATGAATATGTAATCAAAAAGTGTGTAAAAACCGATATCTAAGACATGAGAAAGTAAATAAACATAACTTAAGCTATTATACACTAATCAAGTCAAGAAAAATAGTTTATAAGGTTAGGCTGAACATACTTGAACATGAGACCCATTTTTGGGCCTAAATTGTTAAAAATGCAAACTTGGGGTAAAAATCAATAAGTCACGGTTTCTGGAAGGTTAAAAGGGGCCAAAACAGTTTCCATAAATATTTTCATGATTTTTAGAAATTTCTAAGGACTTAAAATGTAAACTTTTAACCTAATGGGCTAATTTTGGGCTTTTCGGCCCAATAAGCCTCAAAATGCAAAAATTTTACAAGTTGAAGGGCTGGAAATGAAATTTTCTGTAAAACAGGGAGTAATTAGCATAATAGAATGTTTATAAGGTTCAAAAATGCTTTTCATTATCAAAAAGGACTTAAAATGCAAACTTTTTAAATTTTGTGCCAAAACTGTAAAAGTTGTGAAAAATGGATCCTTAACCGAGAATCACTATTCTAGAGGGGCTGAAGCTATCAACTAAATAAACTTTGGGTTAAAATCGTGTTTTCATCAAATTAATTATACAAAATTGTCAAGAAAAGTGTTTTAAGGACTAAAAATGAAATTCTTTTATATAAAAGGACCAAAAGTGTTATTTTTATAAAAGGAAGAGTAATGAAAAGGGTCAAATTTTACTTACAAACAAATCAAATCAAGATACAAGATTCGCAACTACCGACGAAATGGAAAAGAAATACACTCTCAATAACACATATCGTTACAAAACGAATTGATTCGGTCTCGAATCAATAACAACACAAAATCGTTAAACCAAAATAATTCGTTAATCACGCGATAATTACAATGAGTCAATATACAAACTTTGGGCTTGAAAGTTTCAAATCATGCTTGTTGGGCCTTGCTAGCCCATCAACATGATCTTTGGGCCCAAAGGGATTATGCTTACGTGATATTGGGCCTTCTATGACCCAATTCTACGTAAAAGGACTTTCAATAGCTCTAATGTGTTATTGGGCCCTAATGGCCCATTAGTACTGCTAGTGAGGACGAGAAGTCAAATGCAAGTTGGGTCAAGTGTCTTTCGCATTCCCGATAGCCTTGAATAACTCCTGGAAATAAAGGGGGCTTCGTACCCTCCTTTTTCCTCAGTTGTTGGGCTTAAGGATCGTTCGTAATCTGTATTTATAAACTAGTCATTTCATTAAATGCGTGATTGTAACGACTCACAGACCCTAATTAATCCAATGTCACCTGGGTAATCAAAACATTCGTCGTATTGGTATAACAATAAACAAGTCATGGAATTTACGTATTGGGGAAAACACCAGGTTTTCCCAGGAAGTTCAACATCATCACTTGTGTCACGTATACAAAGTTCAACTATTAAACATGCTTTGAAAATCAACAAGCATATTTACGGATCTTCACACTTTTTATAAACAAACATTTTTTTTCAGAAAATATCGGATTTTCTGGGTTTTTCAAACTTCACCAGATCATTTTACCATAACATTACTTATGAACTCACAAACATTTCATATGTTGACGTTTTCCAAAATAACTTGTATTCTCAGGTAACAGGTAAGCCGAAGAATAAGTATCACGAAATGTCATGGTGTTTTGCTTAAATTATATGTCAGATAGTTTATGTTATGGATTTGTAATGTCTAAAACAATGTACTGAATGTAAACAATATCAGTTGTAATATTCCAATGCATGGTGATGAATTATGTTATGATTCATGTATATTCATTGTGATAGTATTCAATTGGAGTCACAATATCCCTCGAACGTTTCCGCCGTCCGCTTCGGGGGTGTGACACTTTCCTAAATAACCTTGTCAAGTTGCTTTGGTGAAGGCAACACAAAAGGACCATGCACAACCGGGCCAATACATACCAAATATAGTTACGGGATTAGACACTAATCCAACAGTCTCCCACTTGGATAATTCTAGTAACTATATCTCACATATGACTTGAGGATCTGATTAGAAATCGTAGCTCTTATACGTCGCTGTCAACTCTGATAAGTAACTTCTCCTTCAGATAAGGGATCGTATAATCCTATGTTCTAGATATCATCCTTACAATACTTATTGTTGAACACTTTGTTTCTCGATCTCTGATTCGTTTGACATAGAGCTTAGTTGAACACATCAACTTTGTTATGAACGGGACCAGCACATAAGTCAAACCAAATCATCGAGTGGCCAAGATATCACATTTTTCCTCTTAAAATAAAAGGAATGGATCAACTTTGACTCATATGCTTTTACTATTTACTAATTGAATCATGCAGAACAACATGTTTTATAACATCAAGTTACTAATGCATTTACACATCGTCAATGCATAACCAACTAGCAACCAATAACCATATCTCTAAGTTTAAGACTATAAGATATTATCTCCTTGCGATCACTTGAGATAAAATTTCATGGAGCGATACCAACAAATGCATGTTTATTCCAATGCTCAAATCACAATACATAAGCACTCATGAACTTTGCAACAAACTATTGATATGTCTACAACATTTTATAGACAATCTATAAACAGATTCATGACAGTCTTCTTTCATATCTACTTCCAACATAAGAATGAATGTGGATTGTTTGAATAATCTTATTATTCAGGAAGTCAAAAACATGCAAAACTGAAACAATAGATAAATAACCAACACAAGATAGTAACTTTACTCTTAAATAAAACACCTTTATCTATATCAACTGTCAAGTACAAATTATATATTACATGTTTCCTATCTATCTAATCCAAACTCATATCATCCTTTAGCCCAATGCTCCTAGCGTGCTGCAAGTGCTTAACCCTGCTCAGTCCCTTTGTAACGGGATCTATTGGGTTATCTTCTAACGATACTCTCTTCACTATGAGGATTCCCTCTTTTACCCGATGTCTAATAAAATGGTATTTTATGTCGATATGCCTTAATCTACCATGATCCCTTGGTTCCTTGGTTAAGGCAACCGCTCCTTCATTGTCCCAGAAAATCTCCATGGGCTCCTTTATGGATGGCACAACTTCAAGGTCTCCAATGAAGTTCTTCAACCATATTGCCTCTTTTGATGCTTCACTTGCTGCAATGTACTGTGATTGACATGTTGAATCAGCCACAATCTCCTGCTTAGAACTTTTCTAAATCACTGCTCCTTCGTTAAGGGTAAAGACCTAGCCTGACTGCGAACGGTAATTATCCCTATCCGTCGGAAAACTAGCGTCACTTTAATCCCGTACCCTTAAGTCATCACTCCCACCAAGGACTAGAAACCATTCCTTGGTCCTCCGAAGGTACTTAAGAATATTCTTAACTGCAGTCCAATGGGCTCTACCAGGGTTTCCCTGATATCTGCTGACCATGCACAAAGCAAAGGCCACATCAGGGCGAGTACAAGTCATAGTGTACATGATCGAGCCAACAGCGGAAGCGTAAGGTACTCAGCTTATATCAGCTATCTCCGCCTCTATACTCGGGCATTGAGTCTTACTCAACTTGGTATTGCTTTGGATTGGCAACTCCCTTTTCTTGGAATTTTCCATACTAAAATGCTTTAGTACCTTATCCAGGTATCTATCTTGACTGATTCCTATCAGTCTCTTATTTTTGTTTCTTAGTATCCTTATTCCTTGAATATATGCAGCCTCTCTGAGGTCCATCATAGCGAACACTTCCCAAGCCAGGAATTGACCTCCTCCAAGGTTGGGATGTTGTTTCCTATGAGTAGTATGTCATCAACATACAATACGAGGAAGCTCACTATACTCCCACTGGCCTTGACATTCAGACATGACTCATCTTCACTTTGCAGAAAGCCAAACTCTTTGACCTTCTCATCAAAACAAAGATTCCATCTGCGAGACACTTGCTTCAATCCATAAATGGATTTCTCAAGCTTACACACTCTATTTGGATACTTCACATTGACAAAACCCTCTGGCTGATTCAGGTAAACATCCTCAGCCAAGTTTCCATTAAGAAAAGCAGTTTTCACATCCATCTGCCATATTTCATATTCACAAAATGCATATATTGCGAGCATCACCCTAATAGACTTTATCTTGGCAACTGTCGAGAAGGTCTCATCATAGTCAACTCCAGGAGTTTGAGTAAAGCCCTTTGCGATCAATCGCGCTTTATAATTGTGCACATTCCCATCCATGTCTGTCTTCTTCTTGAAGATCCACTTGCACCCGACTGTCTTACGTCCCGACACATTGTCAAGCAAATTCCAAACTTGATTGTCGTACATGGACTGAATCTCGTTGTCCATTGCCTCTTTCCATTTACTAGACTCCAGGCCTGCCATGGCTTCCTTGTAGCTGCTAAGTTCGTCCAAATTTATCAGTGTTTCATCACTAATAAACGTATCCCTTTCAGTAGTAATATGAAAACCATAAAACTGAGGTTGAATGCTAACCCTACTGGAACGTCTAAGAGGTTAGGACTCGTCAATTGGTTCAATAGGAGTTTCCTCCTCAAGTTGAGTGCCAGTGTTAGAAGTTCCTTCATCGCTTTGCTCTTGAATCTCTTCAAGATCAATTTGCCTCCCACTTTCCTCTTGGATTATGAATTCTCTTTCTCGGAAAACCCCTCTTCTTGCAATGAAGATAACATTGTCACTCGGTTTGTAGAAGAGATAGCGAAAGGATTTATGTGGATAGCCGATGAAATAACACTTCTCACTACGAGGTTCAAGCTTGTCGTGATTCTCTCGTCTTATGAAAGCCTCAAAAACCCAAACCCTGATATGTGCCAACGAGGGAGCTTTCCCTGTCCATATCTCGTGAGGCGTTTTAACAACCTTCTTGGTGGGAACTAGGTTAAGGATATGGGCAGTAGTCTCCAAGGCATACCCCCGGAAGGCTATTGGTAACGAATCCCGACTCATCATAGAATGAACCATGTCCAACAAGGTCCGATACGTCTCTCAGCCACCCAATTCAATTATGGCGTTCTCAGAGGCGTCAATTGCGAAACGATTCCATATTCCTTTAGATAGTCGTGAAAGTTAAGACTTAGGTACTCTCCTCCTCGGTTTGACCAAAGCATCTTGATTTTCCTGCCTAGCTGATTCTCCACTTCATTCTTAAACTCTTTGAACTTTTCAAAGGTTTCCGACTTATGCTTGATTAAGTAGATATATCCATATCTGCTATAATCATTCATAAAAGTCTCATAGAAGCGGCAAGCATCGCTTGTGGTGGATCTCAAGGGCCCACACACATCAGTGTGTATGAGATCCAATAAACCCTCACCCCTATCACAAGTGCCAATAAAGGGTGAATTGGTCATCTTCCCAAGTGAACAAGATTCACACACATCATCTTCCCTAAGGTCGAATGACTCCAACACTCCATCATTTTGGAGTTGGGCTATGCGTTTCTTGTTGACATAGACAAGGAGACAATGCCACAAGCATGCTTTGTCTAGACTATTAGACGAATCAATATTCAACACATCATTTCCTAAGTTGTCTACAACCAACACAGATTCATATATTCCATTGCAAGGAAATGCATTGAAATAAAAAACACCATTCAAATAAACATTAATAGAACCATTACTATTATCAAATGAATATCTGAAACCCTATCTATATAATCCATGAAAAGAAATGATGCTCTTTGCCATATCTGGCGAATAGCAACAATTATTTAAATCTAATGCTAACCCATTACTCAACACTAAAGAATAAACTCCGACTCTGGTCACTTGCGACGATCTTCTGTTTCCCATAATCAAGTTTATCTTCCCATGATCCACCTCCCTACTTCTTCTTAGGCCCTGCAAACCAGAACAAATGTGGAAACCACATCTAATATAAATAAACCATGAAGTAGCAAGTGATGAGTTGTTAGATTTAATAGAATACATACCTGTGATAGTGGGCTTTATCTTTCCATTTTAGTGTCCTGCATATATTTAGGGAAACTTCGTTTTCAGTGGCCCTTCTCGTGACAATAGAAGCACTTTGCTTCCTTAGGGTCAGAGGAGTGTTTAGCAGAACCTGCTTTGGTCCCAGTAGAGGATGAACCATCACGAGACGTTCCCTTTTGGTGGCTCTTTGAAGGAGCCTTCCTCTTCTTTCCCTTCCTTGGCCAATTTCCAACACAGATATAGCCACAGCAGGGGATGATGTAACAGATTTGTCCGTGAGGTTGCTCTCAGCAGTCCTTGAAGCTTACTCAAGGAGACCTCTTCCTTATTCATGTGGTAGGTCATTCTGAATTGGTTGTAGCAACAAGGAAAGGAGTGGAGGATGATGTCGATAGCCAAATCCTCATCAAACTTAACATTAAGTTTGAGAAGACGATCAAGATACCTCTAGATATTCTGCAAATGAGAGGTTAGGGATTCTCCACTCCCCATCTTAGCGGTGATCATGTTAGTAATGATCTCATAGCGCTTTTGCCTCGCGCTTTGGTGGTACCTATCCAACAAATCTTGATGCATTTCATATGGATACATGTCCTCATAGGACTTTTGGAGTTCGAGGTTCATGGTGGCCAACATGATGCAATAAACTTTCATAGCATCACGCTCGTGGGCCTCAAAGGCGGTTAACTCTTTAGGAGTAGCAACATATGGGTTAATCTTTTCAAGCTTCTCATCGAGGACATATTCTTTGTCCTCGTAGTGAGTGATCATACGAATGTATCTCATCCACTCATTGAAATTCGACCCATCAAATGTCACCTTTTGAGATAGGTTCATTAGCGAGAATGACCCAAAAGCGTTGTTGTTGTTAGCAGACATCTAAAAAAGAAAGGAACAAAGTTTAATTAGAAATGAATCCCCAATAAAACTCCCAAATGAAAAATTAGGGCTAGGATCCAACAACATTATTCACAACTTAGAAAAGGGATGCCGTAATCTAAATGAAAATAATTAGAAGGTAAGTGAATGATGATTCACTAATTTCCACCATGCAAAACGAAAGGAAATTAAGTTTTAAATGTATTTGAAAACTCCTAGATTCTTTTGAGATTCATTGAACTTTTCAATGGCATGTTTTAATTTCTAATGCCCTTCAAGTTTGTGACAAAGATACAGAGGATCACAAACAAGGTGTGAATAACCATGCGAATCAACATGGTGTAGTCAATGTCCCTATCACCTAATCAAAGTGTCGGTAAACCATACACGCTCCATTGATCTATGAAAAACATCGAGCCACCCTTTGCTACCAATGTCAATCCCAAATTAGTGTGCCGATTAACGAAACACGCTCCACTAGCATTTGACAAGGGTACAAAGTGTAATTCCATGGAGTAGCATCATTTTCACATTTTACCCTAAAGTAACTAAGATTGGGAATTTGTAAAAACATTGTAGTTACTTTGTATCATTCATTATACTTTTAACGAGGAGAGGATTGCCCTATCCTACCCGTTCGGCTAATGTCCCTCCACCAATCAAGGAAGCGGTGGGTAAGAGTGGACACCCATTAAACCACCATTTTATTGGCCATTACCTTATACCCCCTCCCCCTCTTATAGATCAGTTTCGTGAATGAGGCCTACTAACGGTAAGACTAGCACTTTAAGTTATACATATATATATATATATATATATATATATATATATATATATATATATATATATATATATATATATATTAATCTTGTAATAATATAATAAAATAAGGTTGAATTTTAAACTTGTAAAATTCTAAGGGTTTGAAATTTAAATCATTGAAAATTAAAACTTTTAATCATAAAATTTAAATCTCAAAACTTGAGGACAAGTTTTGAACTTTTCAAAACACAAAGGATCAAATAACAAATAATATAAATTAAACAATTACTTTTATGATTATCTATATTTGACCTAATCCAATTTTAGTAACAAGATAATTACGAAATAATTTAAATAATCCAATTTATCATATAAAGAAACTATTATTCAAATGATTTGAAATTATCTTTTGTTTTGGTAAGGATAATCATTTAAATACAATAAAATTCGGATTTTATTATTAAAAAATGATTTTGGCATTTATTCTATAGCAAAACAGCAAGAAATCCTGAGATATCCTCTGTCAGACTCCCGAACTCACCGAGTCACTACTTGGACTCGCAGAGTCACTACCTGGACTCGCCGAGTTGGGCAGACTCGCCGATTGCAGATACTGACTCGCCGAGTGCAGATACTGACTCGCCGAGTTGGGTCAGGCAGAGGCTAGAAAAAACGATTTTCAACAAAAACATGATAATTACATCACATATAACAGAAACCAAACAAGGCTCTGATACCACTGATGGCTTTAATGCAAAAGAACATCATATGTGCTCATGCAAAACCCTAAAGCTTGGATCTAGGATTCTCTATTGTACATGGAATTCATTCAAGACTTGTAACCCTAGATCTAGCATGTATAATTCGAAATTAACACTATAAGAACATATCTAAGTGATTACCTCTTTCAATTGGTTTGAGATCCTTTGATTCTTCTTGATCTTGAGCTTAGAGTCACAATTGTAACTCCTCTAATGGCTTACAAACACCACACAAGCAAGAAGGAAATTATAACAGAGGAGGGAGGATGCTAAAATCGGCTCTAGGGTTTCTCTTGGAGTCAAAGTGCCGAAAATTGCAAGCAAGGGCCTCTATTTATACTGTAAGCTACTAGGGTTTCAGTCTAAACCCTAATAGACAACTTAGTCACCAAGCAGCCCATGGTACCTTCTCGAATAGGGACTTTGACAAAAATATGATGGATCCCATCATAATTTCGTTCCCCCTTAGTCCATTACATTTGCTAGCCCAAAACTTAACTATTATACATTTGACAGTTTAAGCCCCTTTATTCAATTAATCTCTTTTAGTCACCAAATTAATTCATAATTAGTTTATGACTAATATTTATCAAATAATATGATTTTTCCTTTAATATATTATTCTTATTAATATAAATAAATCATAATATCTTCTCTCTCTCCTAAATAACCTTGTCAAGTTTCTTTGGTGAAGGCAACCCAAAAGGACCATGCACAATCGGGTCAAGTACATACCAAACATAGTTACGGGCTTAGACACTAATCCAACACATAGATGGGAAAGTACACACTTATAAGGCGTGATTGGTTGCAATGTGCTTTACTCAAACTCCTGGATTTGACAATGACAAGACCTTCTCACCAGTAACGAAGATTAAATATATAAGGGTTATGTTAGCCATAGCTGCATTTCATTATTAGGAAATATGGCAAATGGATGTCAAAACTGCTTTCCTTAATGGGAAGTTGGCTAACGATATTTACATAAATCATCCGGAGGGTTTTGTAGATGCAATATACCCTAATAGAGTGTGTAATCTTGAGAAATCTATTTATGGATTAAAACAAGCATCTCGCATATGCATGCTTTGTTTCGATGAGAATGTTAAAGAGTTTGGTTTATTGAGAAGCGATGATGAGTCCTGTGTATATGCCAAAGCTAATGGGAGTATAGTTAGATTTTTGGTATTATATATGGATGACGTACTGCTCATAGGAAACGACATCCCAACCTTGCAGGAGGTTAAGTCTTGGCTTGGGAGGTGTTTTTCTATGAAGGACCTTGGGGAAGCTGCTTATATTCTAGGAATAAGGATATTGAGAAATAGGAGTAAAAGATTAATAAGAGTTAATCGAAATACCTCCTTGGACAAGGTGTTGAAACGTTTCAACATGGAGGATTCCAAGAAAGGAGAATTGCCCATCTAGAGTAATACCAAACTGAGTAAGACTCCAAGTCTGGGTACAGATGTCGAAATAGCAGAAATGAGTTGAATGCCATATGCTTTCGTTGTTGGCTCGATCATGTATACTATGATATGTACTCGACCTGATGTAACCTTTGGTTTGAGCATGCTTAGTAGATATCAATGGAATCCTATAAAACCTCATTAGACTACTGAAAAGAAAATTCTTAAGTACCTGCAGAGGACTAAGGACTGGGTCCTTACCCTCGGTGGGAGTGATGACTTGAGAGTGACAGGGTATAGTGACGCCAACTTTCAAACCGATAGAGATAATTTCTGTTCTCAGTTAGGCTGGGTATTTACCCTAAATGGAGGAGTAGTAACTTGGAAAAGTTCCAAACAGAAGACTGCAGTTCATTCAATGTGCGAATCCGAGTACATAGCATCAAGTGAAGCGTCGAAGGAGGAGATATGGATAAATAACTTCATCGGAGACCTTGGAGTTATACCAGCTGTATAGGAGCCTATGGAGATTTTCTATGACAATGAGGGTGCGGTCGCCTTAGCCAAGGTACCAAGGGATCATGGCAAATCTAGGAACATCGACAAAAAATATCACTTCATAAGACATTGAGAAGAAGAAGGATTCCTTGTAATGAAAGGGGTATCGTCAGAGGAGAACCCAACAGATCCCCTTACGAAGGGATCGAGTAAGGTTAAAAACTTGTAGCATGCTATGAGTATCGGGCTGACGGATGATATTAGTTTTAGTGATTAGATACATATTTAGAAACTTGTAATGGCTAAAATGTGATTGACGTTTGATTACTGAATAAAAGGAGTTTTACTAATAAGTAAAGTTACTATCTTGTGTCAATTGTTTACTATTGTTTCATTTTTGCATGTTTTGACTTCCTGAATAATAAGATTGTTCAAACCATCCACAGTCGATCATACTTTGGAAGTAGGTTATGAAAGTAGACTGTTATGAATGGGTTTTTGTAAGATTTTCTAAAGCGTTAGACATAGAAAAAGTTTGCTACAAACATTCATGAGTACTCTTGAAATAAGATTTGAGTATTGGACTAAACCCACGCTCACATAAATCGCTTCATGGAATTTATCACAAGTGATTGTGGGACGATAATATCATATAATCTTCAAACCAAGATATATGAGTTGTTGATTATGAGTTGGTTGTACGTTGATCATATGAAACCACATCAGTAACTTGATATTATAAAACGTATTATTGTGTATGATTTAACGAGTAGTTAGTAAAAGAATATAGATCGAACTTTATATGTTCCTTATATCCTAAGAGGATTAAAATCGATATCTTGGACCCCTCGATGATTTTGTTTTGACTTATGTGTTGGGCCTGGTCAGGACTCAATTGATGTGTTCAATTAAGTTCTATGTCAAACCAATAAGAAATCGGGAAACAAACTGTTGGACAATGAGTATAGATTTATTTCATGTCATTGTCCACACGATATCTTGAAGAACAGAGGATTATATGATCCCTTATCAACTGGACGCATGAAAGTTTGACAATGGCTTTTTTAGAGTTAGAATTGCTAATCCGATTTTGAAGTTACATTGTCAGTTATAGTTATTAGACTTATCCAAGTGGGAGATTTTTGGATTAGATGTTTAAGCCCATAACTATAATTGGTATGTACTTGAACCGATAGTAGCATGATCCATTTTGGGTTGCCAACAATTTTATAGGTTGGATATTTGAGAAAGATGTTATTTGTAATATATTATTATATTAGAAGAACAATATATTAATTGAGAAATCATACTATTTAATTAGTATTTATCAAGAACTAATTCAGTGTTACTTGAGAAATCATACTATTTAATTAGTATTTATCAAGAACTAATTCAGTGATCAAAAGAGACTAATTAAATTAATGGGGACTGATTATGTAAATCAGTGATACATATGGTTTGGGCTAATGATTTATGATTGATTTGTGATGGGCTAAGCTTATGACTTAGTCCATGAAGTGTTAGTCCAAATCTATTGTTGGATCATAAGCTTAAGTGTAAGAATTAGGGTTACAAATGACTCTTGGAATTCTACACTATAAATGTGTATCCTAAGACCTAAAATCGGTTACCACTTGCATTCCAAGAAGAGCTAGCCGATTTTGTGTCTCCTAAACCTCTCTCATTGTCCTTTAATTGCTTACTGATGTTTGTGACTTGTTTAAGGCATCACACTTGGGGTACTAAGCTCTTTTAAGGCCAAGTTCTATAAACTACATCAAAAGGTAATATTCTAAATAGTTTTTTATGATTCAAATATCACCTTTGCATGCTAGTTAGGTTTCATGCTTTATATAGTGAGTACTGCATGTATAATTAGAGAAAACTTAGATCCAAAGCATTAGGGTTGTATGTGCACTATAAGGATGTTATTGTGCTCAAAACCTAACAGTTACAAGGTCAGATGTTGCTTATCCAGTCAACATTTTAAGCCAATTTGTTCTTGATTCCTAGAAAAAAACATTTGGATTTAACTTATAGAGTACTACGCTACTTAAAATCATTGTTTTGACAAGGTGAATTCTTTCGAAAAGCTGGTGGATTTGAGTTTGTTTCTTAATATGATGTTGATTGGCTAGGATATGTATATACACGGTGCCCACGGACTGGCTAACTTGTTCTTCTAGGAGGATCCCTTATCTTAAGAAGCATTATTTAGTTTCTCGTTCCTCAACCGAAGCATAATATAGGGCTATGGCTATTATCTTTGGCTACGGTGGTTGTTAAAAGACTTGGATATTCGTCCTACTAGACCTACGCCTTTACATTGTGATAACCAACTACCAGAGACATTGCTAATATTCCAGTGCTTCATAAAAGAACCAAGCACGTAGAAATGGATTGTTGTTTTATGCACGAATGAGTATAATATAAAGATATTAGACCGTAAGTGTCAACATCACTGATCAGATTCCTGACCTTTTTACCACAGTTTTGGGAACTCAGTTATTGCAAGTTCTATTGTATATGTTGGGCATTCAAAACCTCAACGCTCCAAATTGATGGGTTGTAAAGGAAACATTCCTTATTTAATTTTTTTTCTAAAAATGTTTCCCCTTTTTTTATCGTTTCTTATTTGTTTCTACATTAGGATTCTTTTATTTCCTTGCTCCATAGGCTTATTCATGTATTTAAACAACATGCATGTTGAATGAAAGATAATACAATTGATCCATTAAAACTTTTACTATGGATATCGGGTCCAAGGCCAGGGACTAGTATATCCACATGCACATCCACATCCTGGTCAAACAAGTGTGGGTTTTGAATGCCACATTAGGTATGGGTTTTTTCCATCCTTATTGAAAAAAACAAAAAAAATTGAATAATATGCTTTTTAATACACGAAAAATTGATACAATGGAACTGAAAATCCAGAAAACCAAAACCGAAATACAAAAAAAGAGTTTTATAGCCAAAACCTAACTTTTTTCATCTAAAAAACACAATTGAACCATGTTCTACCCTATTACGCAGTGTTGGGCATGAATTGGACTCGTACTTGATATCGATAACAACTAAACTTTAAATGTTTTGTATCAACCACCTAACAAGGTGAGCTATCTCAGTCTATCATCTATGTCAAAGACATAATTACCCTCAACATGATAAACTAAGTATTGAAAATAACCCTACAAAACTATTCGAGTATCGACCTGAATAAATCAACTTCAACGGTGTACTAATGTATTAAATGTATTTGTTTGAAAACTGTAAAAGTTTTTTTTAAATGTTGAATAACATTTGAACTAATTTTTTATAACTGGTTTTGGTTTAACCTACCCACCGGTTTTCTATCGGTTATTGTAGTATGCATCAACCGGTTTTTAACCAGTCTCTTTTACTGGTTTCGGATAGGGATTTTTCACCTTTTGTTGTTCAACATGGAAATATGATAAAAATAACTATATTTTCAGCCAAAATGTGGTCGTTCTTGTCCCATTTTAGACATATTTGACCATATTAACCCTTTACTGTTAGTTTAAATAGGTTTTGATTCATTTTGTTTCAACAACCCTAAAACGCGTTAAATATCTTGGTGCTTGTTGCAGTCTTGATCTTTTTTCTTAAAAATGGCATCCTCACAAGGTTCTGTTTTTGTTGCTACCAAGGGAATTATGAACAATTATACCAACGATATTATTTTGGAAGTTAAAGCGTCAACCTGAAACCTGTATATTTAAATATGAAGGACTTAATGAAGAAGGCTGATACAAAAATGATGTGTGGGTAATTTGAAGACTGGTATGAATAGTGTTGGGGTATGATGTATAGTCCAACATGGAACACTTAGATCATAATTGAGAACTTGAGGTTCATGGAGCATGTGAAAAAGGATCGATTCATCTGAGAAAGGAACATATCAAGTGCCAAAGGAACGGATCATGCACAAGGGGGTTTAGACTTTGGAGCACCTGGAAGAGGTTTGGAGCGCTTGGGAGTGATATGGAACAACAAGGGATCTTGTTGCACCATATGTTAAAGGGATTGGCCAAGAAGGATTCTCTTGTACCATGGCATTCCTTCTTGTGCCATAATGTTCCCTCTTGCTCCGTTATGGGTTCCGCTTGCACCATGAGGATCCCTCGTGCGCCATGGGGTACTCCTGTTGTGCCATGAGGTATGCTCTTGCACTATACATGGCCTTGTTGCGTCATGCACGAACTTGTTGAGCCATGCATGTTCCTACTGCACCATGGTGGTGTTGTTGCTGAAATCTTGATGTTATTTTACCATAATTGAAGCCACTTGCGCCATCCATATTCTTGTTGTGCCATGATGGCGCAAGATGGACCATATTGGTACTTGATGATCCAAGTATGCTATGAAGTCCTATATGATGCTCAAGACCGTTCAAAGATGCTCAGAAGTTGGTATTGCTCAAGGACTACACCATGTTGTGCCACCATGGTGGATGTTTGACCATTAGTGTTCATGATGTGCCACTTGTGCATCATGATGCTCCATTATGATCAAGGTGGTCCATCATGTGTGTTACTGATGCTCATGGGTTATATGACATGGAAGAATTTTTCAAAATATGTTGCATGGCAGAATACCATTGGTTGTTACAACTCATGGTCCTATGGTCCAATAGGCTTGGTTGATTAGGGTTTCAGGTATGATCCTTCAAGTATAAATAGGCTCATACCCCCATAATTGTAAATTGCTAGATTTTTGTGAGAGCTTAAATGAGATGCAAATTTTAGTGCTTGTAATAATTTCAGAAAGTTTATAAAATCTTCTCTCTCTCTCTCTCTCTCTCTCTCATGTGCCCGTGTACGTAGGTCACCTGTACCGAACCACGTTAAATATCATGTTCTTTTGATTTCCGTTTTTTAGAAGTTTTGTGAGTTCAATGAATTTTCTTTTTGATATTTGTCTGAAGTGCTTAACTTGTTTTGTTGTCACCCAGAAAATAGTTCTTACAAAGTGATCAACCAATAAAGTATTGATTCGACACAACTTACTATCAGAACATATGGAGAAATATTTATTTGCAACAACGATGATGTTTAAGAAGCATTTTGTAAATTTTCCATCCAAAAAGCAGTTCCAATTCAACCACTTTGACATCCCTCGACTTATAGAAACAATCAAAATGAAATTCCAACCGTGATAGAGTGTTAAGTTGTACTACTCGATACATGATTCTATTAAACTTTGGAAACAAGTGAAATCAAGAATAATTGTAGGCTTTGCAAAATGTCAATGATTCCGTTTCTCGTACTTATGACATTTGTACCCCCCCCCCACCCACCCATGGAAATGGAATGTAACATCTAATTATCAGGTATTATTATTTTAGCTCTTAACTTTATCAACGTTTCATAATTGGTCCCTTGTGATAAAAGTTTTGCATTTTAGCCGTACCCTGGGCATACTTGAGGGTATGCACAACATACTCGTGTGAAGCGGGATCGCAGGTGTCCTGCCAGTACGTTGGGTGTATATGTGGTACGGCGGGCGTACTATCCCAATCACTAAACCCTAAGTTTAAGGGTTGTTCCCTATTTAAATCACCTTATGCCTCCCTTAGACTATCCTTGTCAGCCAACATTCCCACTTCAAACCCCTATCCCAAGTCTAAGTTTGTTTGTGAGAGTTTGGGAGCTTATTAAGTGATTTTGGTGCATATTGTTGAAGAAGGAGGCTAGAGAAGAAGGAGTTGTTGCTTGCAAGCTTGTAGATCCAGAAATCATTCCTCATTGTGCATCTTTTCCAGGTATAAATTTTATACCTTGATGAGTTTCCTTTTTAATCTATGGATGAGTTTTATGGGCTTTTTGTCCCCAACTTTGGACCTTTATAAGCTTGGACCACTCAACAGAATATTATCTATCCTTTCATACATTTTAGAGCTTGTAGATTCATAAAAGTAGTTGTTTGATCATTTCTTATGGCCTATGCATGAGTAAAGTCACTTAGAGTGTGCTGCAAGTTAAACTTTATTGCATTGGACCCTTTCTAGCCATGCAAATGGTTAACGTCGATGACTTTATGGACTAAGAAACCCCAAGATGGTCAGACCTGAAGTTAGATTAGGTGTCTTAACATTTTAAGACATAAAAGTTGCTAAAGTTGGTTAAGATGGAGTACGTCGTGCATACTCGTAGCTACGCCCCGCGTAGCCAGTGCCGTACCCGATTGGTCGTTGATCAAGTTGTATTCCCCGCATATGCGTTGGGCAGTTAACTTTTGTTGATCTTTGACTTTTGGTCAAGATTTGGGGTTTTGGACCATGGGAAGGGAAAAATGGTTTTTTTGCCCTTAAAGGACTTAGTTGTGGGATTTGGACTTATGAGCTGAGTTATGGACCTTATTTATTAATTAGGGTTAATTAGTTTTTTGATTAGGCGAAGTCTAGTTTCGATAGATCGAGTGTAAGAATTACTTGTCATCAGTATCAGGTAAGTCTCCTCACTTATTCTTACTTGTGTTGTAGGAAACCTATATTTTTGATGGCCAGTTGGGTTTACGGTTATTTTGTAGTAAGTTGTTTATGTGTGACTGAGACTGTAGATAGTCTTTAGGGTTGCTGATAACCCATAGGGTGAGCTGTTGCCCACAAGGACTGCTGATAGTCTCCAAGGTTGCTGATAACCCATATCTGTTTATTTATGCTATGTTGTATGTGCTATCTTGGAAAAGTCATTAAGTGTTGTGCCTATAGTTGTTGATATATGTATTTTAGGTACTTTTGAGGACTGCGAGAAGGCGAAGATCTGATTGTACACACTCGCTGAGAGATTTGTTACTGGGACAGTTTGAGATACACGGATATTTTGTGATGATGTTTGTTTTAGACACTTATGCTTTTGGTGACTTGGCTTGTGAAAGGGATAATGAGTTAAAAGGTTAATATATTTTTCGATTTGTACATATTTGGTCACTGAGTTTTTTTATTTGCCCACATTTACCCCTTCAGCTTGTTAAGCTGTATACATTTAGTCCTTATGACCAGTTACTCCAGGTTAGATGGTAAAAATGATTTAATAGGGTAATATATTTCTCACTTTGTACATATTTAGTCCTTAATATTTTTTTGTTGCAAAATAAGTCATTTTTGTTTGTGTACTCATTCAATACTTATGAATGATTTCTTTAGGTTTTCTCACATCTTACTTGATACAATCATTAATGAGGTTTTTAGCGCTTTTAATGCTTATGTCCATCGTGATCTCGACTACTTGGTTGCTTAGGTCATGTGTTTTGAATGTCATAACTTCTTTATACGATCTCGGATTTGAACAATCTTTATATCAATGCCTTCGTATTTTAGCCAACAACAACTTTCCTTAAGATTACTCCCGTTAAATTTTTACTTACGGTTTTATGGATGTTTTCTTTATAAAATCGTAAGTAAAAATATATTAAATTTTAACGAGAGTAATCTTACTGAAAGTTGTAGTAGACTAAAAAAAGAACATGTGGATATAAAAATCGTTAAAATCTGATATTATATGAACAAGTTACGATGTTTAGAAAACAACACCTAAGTGAAACCACAAGACCTATGTAACCAAGAAATCAAGATCGCGATGGACATAAGCATCAATAACCCCATACACCTCATCAATGATTGATCCACGTAAGATGTTGTGAGAAAAACCTAAAAAAATAATTCATAAATACTGAATTAGTACAAAAACAAAAAAGACTTATTTTGAAATAAAAAAAATATTAAGGACCAAATGTGTACAAAAAGATTAAGGACTGAATGTGTATACAATATGAAATATATTACCCTATTAATCATTTTCCCGGCTAACCTTGAGTAATCGATCATAACAACTGAATGTATATAGTTTAACAAGTTGAAGGGGTAAATGTGGATGAATAAAAAACTCAGTGACCAAATATGTACAAATAAAAAAATATACTACCCTTTTAAGTCATTATCCCATTGTGAAACTTTATTTTGGTAAATTAAAATGAAAAATTTTGGTTTAAAATTTGAGGAGTTTACAATTTGGTATCAGAGTCCTGGTTTGAGGGATTTGGATGAACCTCAGGGTAATTTCAAGCTCAAACTAAGGATTTGAAGATTTTTATAAAAACCTAACAAAGAAATGAAGTTTTTTACATGAGAAAAACCAAGTGAAGTAGTGTGTACATACAACCATAGCTCGAGTAGTAGTTTCCCAAAATAACTCAATTTATAATTTAAGTAGTGTAAAGTTGATATTTTATGTGCTGATAGAATTGCATGCTAGCTAGTGGTAGGCTAAGGATCCTACAGCAATGGTGTGATAATGTTGCCTGATCTGTGATGGTTTTAGCCTAGGAGTTCATTCTTATGAGATTGAATATGTCATTTCTATTTGCTTAGTGTATGCTATATAATTGTACATAGTTAGGATTTTATAGCCTTAGAATGCCTGGTTTAGCCTTTCTTCATGTTCCTTGTCTGGTTGTGGATTTGAAGTAGAATCATTTATTCGAATGTCTATTGAGTCTTGTATTGTGTACAATTGGCATATGCGAAGCAAATGGCGAGGACAACAGAGATCTTGTGAGGCGAAGCAGTGTTGGCTAGCAGTCTAGAGTTAGTGTCTAGATTCTTATTTGTGGTTCTTAGGAACCAATAGGGTGAGTCTATAGCTGATCTAAGGAAATAGTGTCCTTGTGACTTAGGGTCTTAATAGGAAGACTTGAGATAAATACGGGTTGGTGTAGAAGGTACTAATGGGACCATAATACTGAAAGCATCAGATCCATACGCGATTCAAGAAATAATCTTAAGGAACTAAAGGACTTGTAGGAGTGTGTGGATATTGGTGTATGCCCTTTAGGATGATTTCTGATAGATTTCTTGTATGTTTCAGTATGGTGATTACCCGAGGTTCAGGCTCTAGGGACCCCGAGAGGCTGTATGCCAAAAGTGATGAGATTCGTAGGATTGTCGCTGCAAATGTGGCTGTAACAATCAGGGGGCTTTTCCAGAGATGTTTGGGTCTATCAAGACCATGTCGATTGATACTTTTGATGAGCACTATGCCGCCATCACTGAGGTTGCTTCTTTCGCAACCACTACATCTATTGCTGCATGTGAGACGGTAGGAGGTGATTCGTTGTGGTACCGAGATTTCAATGACACGAAGCCACCCGCGTTTGATAGGAACCAGGATCTGATTGCAGCTATGAGATGGATCTTTTATGTTGAAGGATGTTTTCACACTTGCTCTTTTCCATAGAATCTGATGGTTTGTTTTGTGTTGAACATGATTCACTTCAGAGTGAAGGATTAGTGGAAGTTTGTGATAGCTGATTATACTATTGCAGAGAATTCTATGGTATCCTTGGAGAGGTTTAGTGAGATGTTCAGAGATGAGTTTGATCCAGTAGTTGACAGAGAAAGATGGCCCAGGAGTTCTTGTCTCTCAAGTAGAAGACAGAGACCGTGACTAAGATCACCAAGATGTTTCATGAGAGAGCCTTGTTTTTCCCTGAGCACGTGTCCACAGAGCAGGCACGTGTGAGTTGGTATTTGAGCATTCTGAGGAGGTATATCAATGAGTTTGTTCCGAACACTACATATCATACATTGGCTGAGCTGCAGACCAATGTCACGAGGGGAGAGATTGAATTGGAGACCCAGTCTAGGGAGAAAAAGGGGACCCATATGAGAGATAGGAAGCTAGTACAGTTGCAGCCGACAACTAAGCAGCGAAAGTCCGCTGATCATAGAGTTGAAGGCCAAAAGGGCCGTACTTATGGGAAGTGCAGGAAAGGACATGAGGAACCCTGTCGGTCAAGGACGACTTGCTAACTGTGTGGCAAGAAGGGACATTTGGATAAGGATTTACCCAAGAGATTTCAGGTTTGCTTCAATTGAAACTAAGCAAGTCATATAAGGTTCGGGTGTCCTCAACTTGCATCTAGGGAAGTTCAGATTTTGGACCCTACGACCCTGCGTATTACTGATGGCTGGTAGAGGAAGATTGAGGTAGCATGGGCTCGAGGGAGAGCATTTTAGTTAAATGAAGAGGAGGCCTCAGCAGCTCCAGACGTCGTGACCAGTACGTGTTCATTATTATTCTACCGATTTGTTTTATGTTGCTTATATTTTTGACTATGTAGGTACTTTTCTTGTGAATTATGTGCTTGCTCTTATGCTGTTTGACTCGGGTGCCTATCGATCTTTTGTGTCATCATCCTTTAGTTGAAGTTTTAGTATTGCATGAGAGACCTTGATTAGGCCCTCGAGAGTCTCTATACCTAACAAGTGTTTAGTCTCCACTACCAATGTCTATCGGGGTTGTGTGTTAGAGATCTTCGATGTTGGTTATCCATTAGATATTATCCCTATTACTATTGGATATATCTGTATGATCGAGGATATGGATTGGTTTAGCCGATTTGGGGTTCTGATTGTACTAGGCTAGGATAATCCTTCTATTATGTTGCCAGGGTGATACAAAGTTTACAACATTGGTGTATGGGGTATCTAGCATATGTAGTGGATAATCGGGTTGAGGAGAATAGATTGAATTCCATTTCTAATTTTCCTATGGTACATAATTTTCCCGATGTATTTCCCGACTAGTTACCGAGTGTGCCTCCTACAAGGTAAGTGGAGTTTCATATCGAGCCGATTCTTGGTGCAACGCAGATTACAAGGGCACTGTACCATCTTACACCTCCTGAGAGACATGAGTTATCCTATCAGATGCATGAGATGTTAGGAAAAGGGTCTATTCAGCCTAGAAGTTATCCTTGGGGAGCATTGATACTTTTTTCTCAAGAAGAAGCATGGTTTGCATCAGATATGCATCGACTACCGGGAGTTGTACAAGCTGACTGTGAAAAACTATTATCCATTTCCTAGGTTTGATGATATATTTGACCAGCTGTAGGGAGCATCTTCATTTTCCATGATCGATTTGAGGTCCGACTACCATCAAATGAGGGTGAGAGAGAATGATATTCAGAACAAAGCATTCCGAACACGTTATGGGTATTACGAGTTCGTAGTTATGCCTTTTAGGCTCACCAACGTACCAACACCATCATAGATGTCATGAACCCGATGTGCAGGACCATGTTGGATCGATCAGTGATTGTCTTCATCAATGATATTCTAGTCTATATGAAGACCAAAGAGAAGCACGGGGAGCATTTATGCGAGATTCTTAGAGTTTTGAGAATAGAGAGTCTCTATTCCAAGCTCTCCAAGTACGACTTCTAGTCGTGAGAGGTTCAGTTTCTAGAACACCTTGTCAACCAAAATAATGTCTTAGTCAACCCAGCGAAGATAGAGGCAGTAATGCAGTGGGAAGTGCTGAGGTCTCCATCTGAGATTCGGATCTTACTCGGTTTTGGTGGTATATTCTATGAGATTCATTAAAGATTTCTCCAAGATTGTTGTTCCTCTCACTAGATTGACAAGAAAGGATGTTGTGTTCAGTTGGGGGCCTGAGTAGCAAGTATCATTTTAGAGTCTCTGCCAAAGACTGTGTGAGGCACTGGTACTTGTCCACCCTAAGGGAGTGGAGGATTTCATATTCTACTTTGAGGCATCCATTATAGGGCTTGGTGTTGTGTTGATGCAAAGGGTGCATGTGGTTGCATATGCTTTGAGGCAGCTAAAGCCTCACAAATTTAAGTATCCTACTCATGATTTGGTGTTGGGGTGGTGGTTTTCGCCCTCAAGATTTGATGCAACTATTTATGTGGTGTTTGGTGTACCATCTACACAGACCATAAGAGCTTGATATGTCTTATGGATCAGCTTAACTTGAACATTAGGCAGATAAGGTGGTTAGATGTAGAGAAAGACTATGATTGTGAGATTCTATACCATCCAGGCAAGGCCAATGTGGTGGTCGACGCCTTGAGCCGGAGGGTGGTTAGTGCCTCGATTTAGGATGTGTGCATGAGGATAATAGTGATGACCCTACTCTTGGAGATTATCAAAGAAGCGCAGTTAGAGGCCATAAAGGAAGAAAATCGGAAAAATGAGCGGGTGATCCGCCAAATACCAGCCTTTGATATCGACAGCTGAGGGATTTTAACTCTTTATGGGCCGATTTGTGTGCCATATGTGGGTGAGGCCCTGCGGATTTTGATGGAGGAGGACCACAAGTCGAGATTTTCTATTCATCCAGGGGCTACTAAGATGTATCTCGACCTGAAGCATAGTTATTGGCAGTCATGTATGAAGAGAGATGTGGGCTGGTTTGTAGAGCAATGTTTGACCTGCCATAAGAGCAAGACTGAGCACTAGTGCCCTCATGAAAAATTGTAGCCTTTAGAGGTTCCCATATGGAAGTGGGAGCGGATCACTATGGATTTTATTACAAAGTTGCCAAATACTGCGAGGGGTGTTCACATTAACTAGGTGATAGTGGATTGTTTAATGAAGAGTGCTCACTTTCTAGACATTAGCGAGAGCTCCTCTGCAGAGAAGATGTTTGAGGTTTATGTTTGAGAGGTGGTAGCTCGACATAGAGTGCTGAATTTTTTTATATCACACCGGGATGTACATTTTACTTCCAGGTTTTGGAAGAGGTTTCAGGAGGAGTTGGGTACCCATCTACACTTTAGTATTGCATATCATCCGCAAACTGATGGGCAGAACGAGAAAACTATTCAGACGCTTGAGGATATGCTACGTGTCTGTATCATTGACTTTGGTGGAAGTTGGGACTCCTATCTCCCATTGTCTGAGTTTTCTTATAACAACAGCCATCATGCTAGTATTGGCATTCCCCCCTTTGAGCTTTGATATAAAAGGAGATGTCGGACTTCTGTTTGTTAGGGTGAGGTTGGACAGAGGGTCATGGGGAGCATGGAAGTAGTGATCAAGATGAATGAGCGTATACAACAAGTTAGATAGAGATTACTGACAACTCAGAATTGCCAGAAAAGTTATGCAGATCGGCGACGCTCTGAGCTAGAGTTCCAGGTGGGGGATTTGGTACTTCTGAAGGTGTCACCCCGGAATGGTGTTATCCACTTCAGAAAGCAGGGAAATCTGGGCCCTAGGTTTATTGGCCCTTTCCTAGTTTTGACTCGTGTGGACAAAGTGTCTTACTGGTTGGAGCTGTCGGAGAAGTTAAGGCAGATTCATGATACCTTCCATGTCTCTCAATTGAGGGAGTGTATAGTTAATGAGACATCTATGGTCCATTTCGAGGACATTCCGGTTGATGATTTCCTGAATTACATTGAGAATTCCGTAGCAATTCTTGATCAACAAGCAAAAACCTTGAGGAATAAGGAAATGGACTTGGTCGGAGTTCAGTGGCAAAATCGAAAAGGGTCGGAGTAGACGTGGGAACCTGGGTGTGAGATACATAAGCACTATCCTGAACCGTTTCCCAAGGATGAATTCAAGGGCATAGTCATATTTCAGTGAGGGAGAATTGTGTGACAACCCGATATTTCAACTACATGTAAACGACCGAAAAAGTCAAGTATTGTAACCACGTTCGTTATAATAAAAATTAATTTCGAAAATAAAATATCCAAAAATCACTAATTAAATTACCTATTATGTTAGATGTCATTAAACCGTGATCATACGTAAAAAGAATGCCGAAATCCGACTTCGTATAAGAAAGTTAGGAATTTTCCCAGTTCGGCTTAACGACAGACGGCTAAAAACTCGAACCGGAGATCGAGCGACTTTTGGCCGGAATGACCTAAACGAGAATCGAAGGTCTCGACAATGGTATTTCAGCGGTAAAAAGTCTGGCAAAAACTGGCGTCAGATAAAGAAGTTATGAATTTCTAAAGAATTTTTCTTACCCCGACCTTTTAAAAATAAATAATAAAAATAATTTCAAATTTTGCTGACGGGATCTAAACGAAAGTTGTAGAGTATGGTCTCACCTTCGTGTGGATATAAAGAACGTCGAAAACGGAGTTCGTATGAAGAAGATATGAAATTTTGAAGTTATTAAATAATTAAAATATAAATTTTAATTATAAACCTTGGTATTATCCGAAGGCGAGTCATCAGATAGGGCCGAGTTGTGCCCAGCGTAAGCTCATATTCCCAGCGTACGCGAAGCCTTGGCCTCAGATCGTCGACGTCGCCCCCTATGCGAGGCTATGCCCCGTCCCATCCGAGCTCCGAGGCAGTCGAGGATTCGGTCATGCGTGACGCACGCGTACGCCCAGCGTACCGAGGCGGTTCCCAGCCCCTATAAAAGGGATGCGAGGGTTCCGAAGAAAAGGCACCATTTCTCTCATTTCTCTTGCGTTCTTGCCTCGTTTTCCATTCCCGTGCTACCCCCGAAGCCCTAATCACTTTGCTTAAGTCCCGAAGGTCATTTGTGCTCCCGAGAATCCCGAGGAAATCCACTTTCTCGAGTTGAAATTTTGTCCGGTTTTCATCCCGCATCCTCCGATCTTTCAAGTGAGTTCTTACCCCTATAATTCACACTTTTAAATGTTTTATGAGTACTTTTATATACTTTTAAGGGGGGAATACAAGTAAAACACGCGATTATTATTGTGTGTTATATAAACTTTCACTATACGCGTTTTATCAAAGGAATCATATGTGATTTATAACTATTATAGGGAAACTTTCATATGCAAATTATACCACAACATTTTATCTTTTGAAATGAGAAATGATTTATGTATTTATATAAATCAGACACTTTGCTTATACTATATTTATGTGTGTCGGTTTTGGCACTACAATAACTACACTTTTCATAACAAGTGAACATTTTCACTAAGGGTTTATTATACAAACGAAACACATATTAGGAAACTATAATAGGTATAGTTTTACGAGAATACTATGAACTTTTACATACATGGAAATACTATTTCAAGAAGCTACTTTTATATACAATAACAAACGAACATTTTCACACGTAAATCTGTTTTATACTAAGTTTTGTGAGACATTAAACTTCATGTACGCACGAGTACACATTTGAAGTCCTGTATTATATACCAGAATCCCTTGGAGGGGGAGCATGGTGTTTGTGTATAGATCTATATGGGCTTGACAACCCGCGCCCTGACTGTTAGCTACAGTCCACCATTTGGGGTGACAAATGTCAGAACATTCCAACGCCTGAAGAACGTTGTGTATAGGCATTCCTTGTCAGTAGCATGGTTATAAAACACACATAGAGTATTAAAAACACATTGATTTATGGGGGTTTTCAGATATAATGGAGGTTTTATACATACCTAAGTTCATTTATTTTATGCATGAAAAACCTAATTGTGATGTAAGTTTTGAACTTCTAACCACTACTCATAGATGGAAAAACATTAACTTTTTAACATATATTGGTCTCGATTTAAGGCTACATTTATACCAGTAGGAAATATGGGATTTTCTAGAGATTTACGAACAAAAACGAACCATTTCATTTTCATACAAATACTATCATTAAATGCTTATGAAACTCACCAGCTTAAATGCTGATCTACTCTTTCAAAACTACTTGTATGTCCCAGGGACTCAATAATTACAAGTACTAAACAACTTTTGAAGAAGGAATGCTGCGGCACTAATTCAATTTCATATTTTGACATCATATGGTAATTGGTTTTGAACATGTACTCTTTTAAACAATGTAAACTTTCAATTATATATATGATGGTTGTATTGCTTTCTTTACTATGTATTCATTTGTTACGTTAACACATGAAGTCATCCACCCCCGAACGTTTCCGCCATTCTGGTTTGGGGGTGTGACAAATTATAACAACCGATTATCATGTATTATTATTTTAGCTCTTGACTTTATAAAAGTTGCATAATTGGTACCTTGTGGTAAAAGTTCCGCATGTTAGTCGTACGTTGGGGGTACCTGAGGGTACACGTTGTGTACTTGTGTGATGTGGGATCACGAGTGTCCTGCTAGTACGGTGGGCATGCGTATGGTACACCGGGTGTACTAGCCCGATCACTAAACCCTAATTTTAAGGGTTGCTCCATATTTAAATAACCTAATGCCTGATTTGGACTATCCTATTCAGACACCATTCCCTCCTCAAACCCTAATCCGAAGTTTATGTTTGTTTGTGAGAGTTTGGGAGCTTATTACATGATTTTGGTGTATATTGTTGAAGAAGGAGGCTAGAGAATAAGGAGCTTTTGCTTGCAAGCTTGTATATCAAGAAATCATTCCTCATCGTGCATCTTTTCCAAGTATAAATTTTATACCTTGATGAGCTTCCTTTTTTTATCTCCATGGATGAGTTTTATAACAATTTTGTCCCCAAGTTTGGACCTTTATGAGTAGGGGTGTGACAAAAAACCAAAACCAAAGAACTGAACCGAACCAAATAATGTTTGGTTTATTTGGTTCGGGTTATTTGGTTATTCGGTTAATTCGGTTTGGTTAACCGAATAAGGATACCTTATTTGGTTTGGTTTTGGTTAAGTTTTCATGACTTTGGTTAAATCTAAAAACTTGCATAAACTATTCAATTGTTTTATATTTTTATAGTTTATATGTAAATTAACATTTTATATCTAAATTGATAGATGGTTACTAAAAAATATTTTCATAACTCATTATTTAGTTATTAACCATTATAAATTTATAATTATTTACATATTATATTAAAGAGTAACAACTAAATAGCCAAATGTCAATTAACCTTCGGTCATTTCTTTCCTCTTCGTATATGTCTAACGCTATGTTAACGCATCCACAACTTGTGTGGCTTCATCGATACCTTAAGCCAACATATCATAAAAGAGTAAATATAATATGTTGTGTATTACTGCTTTTTATTCATTTGGTAAAACTTCAGTAGGTTTTTTTTCTTTTAGTTTAATATTTGTTTTGACATGCAAAATTGTATTTTGTTTAACCGGTAAACCAGATCGAATAAAACGAAACCGAATTATCCAAAACCGATTAAACTGAACCTTGTTTGGTTTGGTTATGGTTAGTATTAAGATGTACAAAAACCGATAAAATTGAACCGTATAAACCGAAAACCAAAAAAAACTGATCGAATAGCACCTCTATTTATGAGTTTGGAGCACTCCATAGAATATTAGTTGTCCATTCATGCATTTTAGGGCTTGTGTATTCATAAAATTAGTTGCTTGATCATTTCTTATGCCACATGCATGAGTAAAGTGACTTAGAGTGAGATTCAAATTAGAGTTTGTCGCATTGGGCCCTTTTTAGCAATGCAAAGGCTTAAAGTCGGTGACTTTATGGATTAAGACATCCTAGGGTGGTCAGATCTGAAATTGGGTTAGGTGTCTTAACAGTTTAAGAAATAAAAGTTGGTGAAGTTGGATCAGATGGAGTACGTCGGGTGTACTCCTAGATACGCCCCGCGTAGCTAGTGCCATTCCTCGGTTAGTCGCTGATCAAGTAGTATGCCTCGTGTAAGAGAGAGTACGCCCAAGGTATGCTCTAGGTAGTTCACTTTCGTTGACCTTTGACTTTTTGTCAAGATTTAGGGTTTGGACCATACGAAGGGCAAAAATGGTCTTTTTGCCCTTACAGGACTAAGTTGTGGGATTTGGACTCGCAAATTGAGTTATGGAACTTAAGTATTAATTAGGGTTAAATATTTCGTTGATTAGGCGGAGTTGGCAGTTCGGGTGTGATATTTACTTGTCATTAGTATCAGGTGAGTTTCTTCACTTATTCTTACCTGTGTGGTCGGATAATCGTATTTGTGATTACTAGCTGGGTTTAGTGCTAGTTGTATTATGTGGTTTATATGTGACTGAGACTGCAGGTAGTCTCCAGGGTTGCGATAATCCATAGGGTGTGCTGTTGCTCATTAGAACTGCTGATAGTCCCTAGGGTTGTTGATAACTCATAGTAGTTTATTTATGTTGTGCTGTATGTGGTATCTTGGGGAATTGACTAGTTTTTGTGCTTACAGTTGCTGATTTATGTGTTTCAGGTACTTCTAAGGAGCTTCAGAAGGCGACAGTCTGATTGTACACACTCGCAGGGAGAATTTGTTACTGGGACGGTTTAAGATACTATGATATTGATATGTGCATATTTAGTGTGTGTTAAGTGTAGTTTATTATTCATATATTAGCTAAATTGTTGCATATTATGGACAAATGGTACTTAAAAGTGTTAAATTATGTTTTTCAGTCCAAAGATGAAGCTCGGAAGCGAAAGGAAGCAGGAGAAGCGGTTAGGAGCTCAAGAGTGGAAAGAAGAAAGAAAACACCCATAAAAGGCTTCTACTCGTCGAGTTGCTCCTTGACTCGACGAGTCTGGTCGCGGATTCAGAAAGATAAGCATTCAGAAGTCAAGATAGTTATCGGATTACGACTAATGTGAGAGGGACTCGACGAGTCACCATATGACTCGACGAGTCGGAACGCATATATAAAGATAACTCTATAATGCGAGAGGGGAGAATTCTGGGAAGTTTCAGAAGTGCTTAGCTGCGAATAAGAAGCCAGAAGAACCCTAGAAGTCGACCAAGGAAGCTAGAATCCAATCCCGGGAGTAATTAAGGCGTAATTTCACCATTCTACTTAATTCTTTTGTTTTGTCAACATGATTAAGCAACTTGAACTTATTTGTTTGCTGTTATTTACCTTAGTTATGAACTAATTTCTTTATACTTCTGTTTGGGGATACAAAGTTGACAATATGGTTTGATTGATTGATAGGATTAATTCCAAGTTGGTGATTAATTGTTATTTTAGCTTGCTAAAGAACCTTGTGTATGAATGATAATTAATTTTCTGTTAATAGGAAGATAATTGATTAGCATGAACATCTATTGATTATCAACCTCATATGATATTTGACCACTATATCATATGTCTAGGATTAATGAATATGAAACTAGGATTAATAAGGAAATTGAGTAAACTTATGTGCAAGCTTGTAAGATGACCATCGAACAAGAGGTTAATTAAGAATAACGAATTAATTAGCTATTGCAAGTCTAACTTAACCCGAATAATTAATCTAGTAAATATAATTAAATTAAGCAATTGGCCACTGTTTGAATTAGTTTATTTGCTAAGGATTAGGGTAGTGAACACAACTTAATCACTTGAATCGGTAACCAACGAAAGAATTAATCCATTGCACTATTACCTTAAAATCAACCATAAAGTTAATCGAGTTGAACTAAACAGAAGTTTCTTTCCCGTTATTGAATCTAGTTAATTTGTTCTTTTCTAGTCTTGCATTAGTTTTAGTTAGTAAGTTTCTAGTCTTGTAAAACTAGAGAAAAAACCCTTATTTGCTAAATTAACTTAGATAGAATTAGTTTTTAATTTAATTTGCCGTTCCCTGTGTTCGATACCCTGCTTATTTAGCTATACCACAATTGATAGGTTCACTGCCTTTTGTGTGTTATTTGATAATTAAAGTAGGATTAAAACTAAGTGAGTTTTACACACATCAAGTTTTTGGCGCCGTTGCCGGGGAACGGTTCTAAAATTAGCATTAAAATTCTAATTCAATCGATCCTTTGTGTAAGATTCATCTTACACAAAGTTAATTTCTGTTCATTTTTTGTTTAAGTTCTAGTTAAAATAATAATAATAATAATAATAATAATAATAATAATTATTAATCGTTGATTTCAACATGAACTCGCCGAGTGCATTCGCCCCGACTCGGCGAGTCTGACGCTGAATCAGATTTAATTTTTGTTCTTTTTTACGCGCTTTGTTTTGTTTTAAGTTTGCAGTTGGTTCATGACCCGAGGATCTGCTACACCTCTAATTCCCCCTCTTGAAGATCCGGAAACCGCATTAAGAAGAAACAAGGGCAAAACCGTTGGAGAAACCGCTTCTTCAAAGAACTCACCACTCAAAAACCTCAAATCCGTTTTTAGCAAGAAGAGGAGTAGCAAAGCAGGAGCATCCAGTGCGTCGTTGACAACCGAAAATCTGATCCCAAAAGACACCGATTACGAGACCGAAGAAGAAAGCGAGCACACATCTGAGTTTGAAGACGACTTAGCCACCGCTATGGCTAATATTGACGAAATCCCCATGGGGGAGTGGAAGAAAAGGATGCGTGATGACACCGGCCCGGGACTTGTGCAACCCGCAATCCCCGCTACCGCTACGTTTGAACTAAAGGGCCATATTCTCGCTCAACTCAAGGAGATACCATTTCACGGGAGAGATCATGAAGACGCCTATAAGCACTTAGATGAAGTAAATGACGTGGCGGATTACTTCAATGTACCTAATGTGCCCCGCGAGGTCCAGCTACTACGCATGCTTCCTGTCACATTTAAAGGAGCTGCAAAGGATTGGTTGAAGTCACTCCCTCCCGGATCGGTTACCACATGGGCCAAAATGAAAGAAGAATTCATAGATCACTTCTGCCCACCTTCCAAGATAGCCAAGCTAAAGAAAGCCATTGCCAACTTCGAGCAACAACCCGGCGAATCCCTTTATGAAGCTTGGGAAAGATACAAGAGCCTACTTCGAAATTGCCCCCACCACGATCTCAATAGCCAACAAGAGGTCTCTATCTTTTATGATGGAGTAAATGTCACCACGAGGCAACTACTCGATTCACAAGGCCCACTCACCCGAAAGCCACCTCCGGAAATAAAAGAGTTAATTGAAGAATTCTCCAGGCACTCGAGGGAATACCACAACCCGAGAAATGAAGTGAGTCGAGGAGTAGTAAATTCGGTAAACGATGGTATGGCGGCGGTGATAGCTAAACTCGATAGCCTAGACCGAAGAATGAGAAAAATGGATCAAACGATCCATGCTATTAGAGTTGGATGTGAAAATTGTGGCGGTCCCCATCTTACCAAGGAATGTGATCGAGACGAGAATGGAAATAAAAAGGCTCAAGTATTCTACTCCAGCGGTGATAAATACGATGAAGACTGGAGGAAACCGAAGAAGGAATGGCTCCCATACGAAGAGTACAGAAAGGCGAAGGAAGAGAAATATAAGTAGAGGGAGAGGGGATATTATCAAAAGGAAGAACCGGTGACGGACAAGAAGACGAATTTAGAAGAAATACTCACAAAGTTCATAAGCGCGTCCGAGAAAAGGCATAATGATCATGATGTGGCAATGCAAGAAACCAGAAACATGTTGAGGAATCAGCAAGCTTCTATTCTCAACATAGAGAAACAGCTGGGCCAACTTGCACATCAAGTAAACGAAAGAAGACCGGGCCAATTTCCGAGCAACACCCAACCAAATCCAAGAAATAAGAACGTGAGCATAATAACCTCCAGCGGTGAAGAAGAATTGGCAGAAACACTAAGAATTTCCGAGAAGAAGGCAGAAAAGGAAGAAAAACCAAAACAAGAAGAACTCGATCAAACTCGCCGAGTCACCATAATGGACCCGACGAGTCCAGTCGGGAATGACGAAAAAGCCAGTTTTCTGAACCCGTACACTCCTCCTTTACCATACCCAACTAGATCCATGCCTTCAGAAACAGTTCAAGCCTATAGAACCTTCATGGAGCATGTGAAAGCGTTACAAGTCAATATGCCATTCGTGGACACAATGCTCCAAACTCCCAAATACTTTAACTTGCTTAAAGGTCTGTTTGCTGCCAGGAAAGATCTTGCTGAAGTCGCGGAGGTATTGATGAGTGAGCTGCCTGAGAAGAAGGGTGATTCGGGCAACATAGTAATTCTGTGCCAATTTGGTAATGAAGTTTCTACACAAGCATTGGCTGATTCAGGGGCAAGCATTAATTTGATGCCCTATTCATTCTTTAAGAAGCTGAATTTACCAGCACCAAAGCCGGTAAATATGAGAATCCATTTGGCAAATAAAACAATAATTCATCCACAAGGCATATGTGAAAATCTCCTTATCAAGGTGGACAAGTTTATTTTCCCAGTAGACTTCGTGGTGGTGGAGATGAAAGAAGACCCCGAAATACCAATTATTTTAGGAAGAACATTCTTAAACACCGCATGTGCCCTAATTGACATATCTGAGTCTACTTTGACATTAAGAGTGGGTGATGAGTCGGTGATGTTTAAAGCTAATCCAGAGGTCAAGCAAGAAGAAGAAAAGAGAGAGGAAATCTCATTTATCCAATTGGATGATGAGGTATTACAAAAAGAGCTTGAAATTCTACTAAAAGAAGACCCAAGTAAGTTCACACTTCACTCAGCAGAAGTTGAAGATGCTAACAAAGACCTGGAGGAACTAGAGAAGCTGCTGGAAGGAACCGACTCAAACAACAATCCAAAATTGATGGAACCCGACCCGACTCGCCGAGTCACCATAATGGACTCGACGAGTCCAGTCGATTTGGACAAAAACTTGACCCAAGCTGATTTGTTTGTTGAAACTCTTCACATACCCTGGATTCAATTACTGTTAGTGATTCTTTGGAAGAACGATCGGCAGAAGAAGTAAAAGGAATGGAGGTCCAACACGCCAATGTGGCATGCCTTGATACGATGCCATTTGGAGAAGAGTCGAGCACAAAAGAGGATGAGGACATAAATGGAAGCAGAGCGGAAGCTGATCACCAATTCACCACTAAACCTAGAGCACGGACCGCTATGAAATATGAAGTTATCAAATTCAAAGAAAAGGATGTTCAAGAGTTGGTGAAAAAGCATGGGTTGAAAAAGAAGAAGAGGAAAAGAGAAGCCCAAACAGCTGAGGAAGATACTGAGAAAAGGAGGAGAGACGAATTGAAAAGGGCTTACAAGAAAAAGATTCACGCTTACAAGACTAAGTATAAACCGTAAAAAGTGAGGCGTACATTCCCGATGCTTGAAGGCGACAAAACGTAAATGGGAAGGAGTCTAGCTAATGACTCCTCAAAAAAGAAGCGCTTGGCGGGAGGCAACCCGTCGTTAGAGTTTGCTTTCTTTTACTCTTTAGTTTTTTTTTTTATTGTTTTTGTTTTGTGTTTCAATTTTAATTTTCCAAATCATCGGACTTGTCTGCTTAAGTGAGTGCCTAGCTTAAGAGTGGGGTGAAAAGATTTCAAATAAATAACAAAATTTTAAAAATTAGTAATGTTTTACAAGAGACTCGCCGAGTCTGACCCTGACTCGACGAGTATATACTGATTTCAGAAAAAAATTGTAACTGCGCGATTGGACTCGCCGAGTCTGACCCTGACTCGACGAGTCGATTTTATTTACAGAAAAAAAATAAACATTTTCGAAATTACTTTTACATCTAATAGGGTTTTAACCCTAAAAATTCAGTTTCCACACCACACTCGCCGGGTACAACTCTCTCTCAAACATTCAAGTGTTCTTCAACCTTTCTTCCAAATTCTCAAGAATTAAACTCAAAAGGTAACAACTTTCTTCTTGATTTCTAGATAGAATGTGATTATAAGGTCATCTACACTTTCAATTTCATGAAAAAAACCCGTTTTTGAAAAAGTAACTAAATTCTAGGTTTTCGATTTTCTCATGAATATTGTTGTTTTGAACGTTTAATGTGGCCTTATTACTTAGTAGGAAGTCCCTGAACAAAACCCTTGCAAGAATTTAAAGGTTACATGGTTCAATTTTGTGAGACCCGTCGACCGACTCATACAGGTCGCGCGACTCGCCGAGTCGGGCATGGACTCGACGAGTCCAGTCGATTTCCAGAACAGTTCGATTTTTTTAATTATATTCTGTGTTTTCTGGGTCTGGTTTATATGTTTTGCAGGAATCATGTTTAGAAGAGGACAATCTTCAAGGGGTATCCAAGGGGAATTTCCATGGTTGAATTTCCCACAAATCGAATCCGCTTCAACAATGAGGAAGTGGAAGAAGAAACTTTCCAATATTAAAAAGAAGGAGGTCTATGTCCCGAACAGAATTGACTGGGAATGGTTGCAAAATGTTCGGTATGAAGAAGAATTAGCTCCGTACCTTTTAAAGGAGTTTCATCATGACGGCGAGTCAATGATATGTGATGGGTGGAGCCGGGTCTTCCGCATACAAGAGCCGGTATATTTGGAGCTTTGCTTGGAGTTCTTCTCCACGGTATCTTTTACCGGTGGAGTGGATTTATATCATCCGGCGAGCTTCACCTTTTGTCTTGGGGGCGAGTATCATCAATGCTCGGTGGTGGATCTTGCTTGCCGTCTAGGGATTTATGATCAACCTTTGGTTTCAACGAACCTCTTTCGGGCCTTTTTCGCAACCACTCACATGGTGTTTCCCGATGGGGTTACTAGCACGGGTTGGTGGAATACTATAGGGAATAAAGTTTATATCCCGAAGTCAGCACAAGAAGGGAGCATCCGATCCCCGACTCACCGCCTCATTCACCGCCTTATTTCCTCCACCATCAACCAAAGGAAGGACGATGACAAGGTTTCAAACCTTGATGTTTTCTACCTATAGAGCATTATCACGCCCGGCGTCTTTTGCAACATCCCGTGGTGCATTGCTTCATACCTCTCAGCGGGTGCGGTCAAAGATCGCAAAACATCGCGTATCAATGGAGGCATGTTTGTCACTCGATTGGCTAATTCATTCGGGTTGATGAATCGTGGTGCCAGGAACCTCTTGACATTGATCCCGACACCTCCATTTAATCCCATTCTTTTCCGCAGAGCACGAATCATTGAAGACTATGGTGGTGGCCATAATGCCATCCCAAATGATGACCCAGTTGTAGGTCCCGAAGCACCGAGAAGGAGGGTGAGATCGCGAAGGGAACGGGATGTGGAGGATGAGCCGCCAGTGATTCCGGTAGAGACTGAAGACGTACCAATGGATTGGTACAATATAGAGATGAGGCGGATGCAAGACCAAATGGCTAGGGGGTTAAATTTTAGCAACCAATCCCACATACGACTTTTTGACCACTTCAATATTCCACATATTGATGGTGGGAATTACCCATACATTCCATCGTGGGACGAGAGGATTAGTGCACGTCAAAGCGGAGCTAGGGGAAGTGGAGCCAACGATGATGAGGAGGAAGATGAGGATTGATTTTTGTGTTCTTGTGTTTAAACAATTTCAATTTTTATTTTGTTTTGTTTTTGGTGTGTATGCTTTGAGACATTGTTATGTTTAATAGTTGTTTGCTTTAGTTATTTTCAGGATTGCATTTTGATTGCTTGCTTAGGATAGTATAGCGATGTAAAGCATGGATGTTTTTGCATGTGAGAGCGAGTCAAGGAAGCGAGTTTTTAACGTCAAAGTGTCAAGTCCGGTCTTAGGAGTGTGAGTGATTGAGTCCGCATGTGAGGAAGGGTTAATGAAGTTGTTAGAGACTCAAACAGTTGCCACATACCAAAGTTTTTCATTCAGTGTCCAACTCGTCGAGTGCACTAAGCTGACTCGACGAGTCGCTTTCTATTTCCAGATATTTTGAGACGGCGCGCTGCTACTCGACGAGTCCATCATCAGACTCGACGAGTCGATCATTTTTTTGAGCCGAACGACTGCTGATTTGATGCTAATACTTATACCACTTGCATCCGTCTAATTCCATATCCATTCTTGAAGATCTTATGCCGATTTTTGCATATTAGAGCGACCCACACGATACATGGATGAGATTGTTCCCATGTATGAAGTTTATTGAAGATGGAGCTTAAATGAGAGTGATCAACCTATCCACTGCTATCCCAGGGGAGTTTGTTCCAATTCCCTCTTTATTTTTCTGTTTTTATGCATAGTATGCAATGAGGGCATTGCATCACATAAGTGTGGGGTAGGGGGTTGGTTACATATTAGTCAATTTTAAAAATTTTGCATACCAAAAGGATTATTTAGGATTTAATTTAGACAATTTTGGTAAAGAATTAGGATTCCATGTTAGAATTGTGTTAATAATTGCATGACAACCCAAATGTTTAGTTGAGCCTATACACGTTCTAGTGCATTTGTGGCTTCGTTATTTCAGTGAAATCATGAGACAAAAACACGACCCTGCTCAGCCTGAGTGATGCAATATGTTTAGCAGCCTAAACCTGAAATGTATCCAGGAAGATTTTTATCATTAGCCAATAAAGGTTGAGATTGAGCGCCCCTGCTTAAGCATGTAGGGATTTGAGTGAAAAAAAAAGTGAGGTATACATGTAAAAAAAAAAGAGAGAATTACAAGAAAAAGTTTGAAGAATTTTTGGAGCATCAAAGTTAAGTATGAAATTAGAAGATCGAAAATTCCGAAGAATTAAAAAAGTTGAAAATACCAAAAATCAAACAACAAAGGTGGTGAATTCAAAGTTATCCAAGATCAAATTATCAAGCAAGTGAAGAATTTCAAAGAGTTCCATAGTGGTATCGAAAAGTTGTAATTGTCTAGACTATGTATGCTTGGGTTGCTCAATTAAAAATACCTTGAGGGTAAAGAGGTTTTCTGAGGATGGATTCGGAGGGTTGCATAAAATGAGCATAGTTCGGGGTGAGTGGGCGAATGTTTATGAGGATTGTGAGTATTTGAAGTATGGGGGGGTTTTAGGAATTTTAGACACAAATGCATGCGTTGCGGTCTTGGCATAATGGCTGGGTTGGATTGGAGTTATTATATGTGATTCTAATGTGTTAAAATTCAGTTTTGCTTGAGGGCAAGCAAAAGACAAGTGTGGGGTATTTTGATATGTGCATATTTAGTGTGTGTTAAGTGTAGTTTATTATTCATATATTAGCTAAATTGTTGCATATTATGGACAAAAGGTACTTAAAAGTGTTAAATTATGTTTTTCAGTCCAAAGATGAAGCTCGGAAGCGAAAGGAAGCAGGAGAAGCGGTTAGGAGCTCAAGAGTGGAAAGAAGAAAGAAAATGCCCATAAAAGGCTTCTACTCGTCGAGTTGCTCCTTGACTCGACGAGTCCGGTCGCGGATTCAGAAACATAAGCATTCGGAAGTCAAGATAGTTATCGGATTACGACTAATGTGAGAGGGACTCGACGAGTCACCATATGACTCGACGAGTCGGAACGCATATATAAAGATAACTCTATAATGCGAGAGGGGAGAATTCTGGGAAGTTTCAGAAGTGCTTAGCTGCGAATAAGAAGCCAGAAGAACCCTAGAAGTCAACCAAGGAAGCTAGAATCCAATCCCGGGAGTAATTAAGGCGTAATTTCACCATTCTACTTAATTCTTTTGTTTTGTCAACATGATTAAGCAACTTGAACTTATTTGTTTGCTGTTATTTACCTTAGTTATGAACTAATTTCTTTATACTTCTGTTTGGGGATACAAAGTTGACAATATGGTTTGATTGATTGATAGGATTAATTCCAAGTTGGTGATTAATTGTTATTTTAGCTTGCTAAAGAACCTTGTGTATGAATGATAATTAATTTTCTGTTAATAGGAAGATAATTGATTAGCATGAACATCTATTGATTATCAACCTCATATGATATGTGACCATTATATCATATGTCTAGGATTAATGAATATGAAACTAGGATTAATAAGGAAATTGAGTAAACTTATGTGCAAGCTTGTAAGATGACCATCGAACAAGAGGTTAATTAAGAATAACGAATTAATTAGCTATTGCAAGTCTAACTTAACCCGAATAATTAATCTAGTAAATATAATTAAATTAAGCAATTGGCCACTGTTTGAATTAGTTTATTTGCTAAGGATTAGGGTAGTGAACACAACTTAATCACTTGAATCGGTAACCAACGAAAGAAATAATCCATTGCACTATTACCTTAAAATCAACCATAAAGTTAATCGAGTTGAACTAAACAGAAGTTTCTTTCCCGTTATTGAATCTAGTTAATTTGTTCTTTTCTAGTCTTGCATTAGTTTTAGTTAGTAAGTTTCTAGTCTTGTAAAACTAGAGAAAAAACCCTTATTTGCTAAATTAACTTAGATAGAATTAGTTTTTAATTTAATTTGCCGTTCCCTGTGTTCGATACCCTGCTTATTTAGCTATACCACAATTGATAGGTTCACTGCCTTTTGTGTGTTATTTGATAATTAAAGTAGGATTAAAACTAAGTGAGTTTTACACACATCAATATTTTGTGATGATGTTTGTTTTAGACACTTATGCTTTTGATGACTTGGGTTGTGAAACTTTATTTTGGTAAATTAAAAAAAAATTAAGGGTTTACATGGAGATTCCTATTTAGCCATTAATACACATTGATTTCATCCCAAATTGAGGCTAATAATGAAAGGAGTCAAGAAGAGATGACAATCTCTCGCACAAACACGTTGAACAACTTCTCGAGAAAGTAAGAACTCTTGGTAAATATGTCGAAAATTACCCAAATCGCATCAAACTACTTGGTTGTCCTCGACAAGTTGTTGATGAAATCCAAAGTGATCTGCTCCCATTTCCACATGGGCACCTCCAAAGGTTGAAGCTCTGCCTTCACCATATGGTAGGACAAATAACTCTCAACACACCATGTTATCTCCCGCTTCTTGCAGGGCCACCAATAACTAGGCATTAAGTCTCGATACATCGTGGTGGCCCTAGGATGGATTAATAACTTGGACTTATGAGCCTCCTCAAATACTATCTATCGAATCTCGCCAGAAAATAGGACCTAAAACCGACTGCACTAGGTCAAAAGACCATCACTATAGGTAGAAAATATGTCAATCTTAACTATGATCCTCTTCTTCTTCCAGTTTTCTTTCTTGACTCCCTCATCCTGAGCCTCCTTGATCAAAACTTGAATTGGGGAGTCAATGGTCATCCTTAAATAGTTCCATTGGCCCTGAATACTAGTCGTCGTGCAACATAAAGCATCGGCGACCACATTGGCCTTCCTCGGATGATAGAGAATCTCACATTCATAATCGTTACCTATGTCGAGTAATCTACATAGCCTTATGTTCAGATCTAGCTTATCCATAAGAACCTCAAGCTCTTCTGATTCATGTATATGGTAAATCAGACCCCATATAGATAATGTCTCAAAATTTTGAGGGCAAAGACTACTTCCTCCAACTCTAAATGATGAGTCGGATGCCTAACCTCATGGTGCTTTAACAATATGGATGCATAAGCGATAACTCTACCTCTCTGCATGAGAACCACCCCCAAACATGTGATCGATGCATCAAAAAATACCATAAAATTCGCAACACCCTTAGGAAGGTTCAAGACCAGAGCCTCACATAACTTCCTCCTCAGAGTCTCAAATACAGTCTGCTGCTCAGGACCCTAATATGTAACACCCTAATCCAGGATTGACTTAAAACCCTCAAAGAAGTTACCTTTTTATATAAATAGTCCCTTGAGTACGCTAGGTGTACTTATAAGTACGCTTAGCGTACTCTGCATGGTTGGTTGCGGAGGATCTGGACGTATGCTGGGCGTACGTGTCGAGGGTGAAAACCCTAAATTTCAGACTTGTGACCTATTTAAACCTTGTTAACCCACTTGAGCCTCACCCTGATCAGCTCTCTCCACCTTCAAATGTTCCTAGAAGCCTTAATAGCCTTTGTGAGTGCTTTTTGAGACTTAAGAGTGCATTGTGGTTCTTTTTAGTGTTCATCCCAAGAAGAAGAAGTGGTCAAGCAAGCTTGGGACGAGTTGGTGCTTCAAGAATCCACATATTGGTCATCTTACAAAGCTTTTGGAGCGTGAGAGGTCACGGACTGTTAGGAGAGCAACTTTTGTATCAGCAGACAGAGGTGAGTCTTCTTACCATACCCATGGGTCTAAGGCACTAAGGCCGGCCCATTATGCGATTATGATATATTTGTTAGTCATTCTGTGTTTTGATGTGCTATGTGATTGTGTGTTTTGAATGAAAGATCCCGGGGGAGCCCGTGGCATTGGATATAAGACCATGTGGGGTAGCCGATGACATTCGTAGGTAAAGACCATGTGGGGTAGCCCATGGCATTGGATGTAAGACCATGTGGGGTATCCCATGATAGTCCTAGGTAAATACCATGTGGGGTAGCTCATGGAACTCCTACAGGTTTTATGTATGCATGGCTTATGTGATATATGTGTAGCTTTAATAGCTAACATGATATGTATATATGGATTATGTGTGGTATTCTCTGGGGAACTCACTAAGAATTTTGCTTACAGGTTGTTGATTTGTTTCAGTTACAGGCGTGATGGCGTGGCATGCACTCTATCTCTCATTTACTGATATGGTTTGGGGGCACTCTGATGTTTAAAAAAATAAAATTGTAATGAATGTGGATTTGAAAACAATTGTGTTGGGATTCATGATTTATGAAAATGTGTTTAATTCATTAAAATGAAAATTTTCTTTGTAAAATTTGGGTCGTTACAAGTTGGTATCAGAGCCTTGGTTTGAAGGATTCTGGCACACTCTCAAGTGTGTCAGGACTCAAACTAACGAAATGGTAAAATTGTTTTCAAAAGTAACATAAAAAGGGTTTTTCAAAAGGCAATGAAAAGATGAGAGTGCAACACGCATGATCAGCCGAGCCAAGTAAGTAGTTACCCAATATGTTAGCCACGTTATACTGATATTTCAGCCATGTTGATTATATGGAACTTGCTATGTGTATTCTTTTTAAATTGTATAGGGTTAGGAGCTTGTAGCCCCAGAATGACTGATTTGGCCTTATTTCCTATTCCTTGTTTGGTTGTGGTCCTAGGTTAGAATCTTTTATTCGAAAGTCTATTTGATCCTTTTCTGTGTACAATTCGCATGCATGAAGGCAACTTGTTATGATTGGTTCGATTGATATGAGTAGAGTAAATCTTAGGACAACCTGAGATTGATATATATATATATATATATATATATATATATATATATATATATATATATATATATATATATATATATATATATATATATACAGTAACTGTAGGTATGGTTTGGTTATGGGACGAATTAGAGTTATCAGGTAGAGCAGTGGGGAAAGGTACAGGTAGGTGTGGAAGGTAGTGTTGGGCTCGTACTACTGGAAGCACATGACATGTACCCGAACCGATGTTAGATCTGAAAACTTCAAGGAGGACAGATGTGGGGAGATCCTTTGTATGGAAATCCTGATCGTTATGATTTATGACTTTTTAGTTCAACATGGTGGTGACACGATTTTGAGCAGGGGGATCAGGATCGGGATCTGGATCTGGATCCAGGGCAGAGTCAGGTGACACTACTGATGTGATTGATGAGAGGCTGCGTGAGCTTATTGCAACCGAGGTTACCAGGGGCATTTGGGACGGTCAAGGAGGGCATTATGGAGATCATGGAGGAGAGACTCAGATCATTTAGGGTTGAGATTACTGCAGCCCAGGTTAGTGCCCGAGCTTACTCGTTTTGGGAGTTCAACGCATGTGGGGGGCAGAGTTTTTCAGGGTTAGGGACCCCATTGTTAGTTGACACTAGATGGCGGATATCGAGAACGCCCAACGCACGAGTTCTTGTCGAGCTGTGGTAAAGGTTGGGTTAGCTTCTTGCATGCTGAGAGATAGGGCCCATGATTGGTGTGGGGGGGGGGGGGAGGTTAGTAGCCAGATAGGACCAGTCGGGTTGACTGAGATGTCATGGGCCGAGTTTGTCCAGTGTTTTGACTTGGAGTTTTCACCACCTATTGAGGTGCAATGACTAGTGATAGAGTTTCATGATTTGCAGCAGACCACCGAGACTGTGGCAGAGATCACCGCCACGTTTCAGGAAAGATTTTTGTTGATCCGCCAGTATGCTACCGATGAGGAGATAAAGAGGACCCGATATCATTCCATGCTTAGGGATGATATTCGGGAGTTTGTGAGCTTTATAGGGTGCAAAACCCTAAATGAGATGGTGAAGAAGGCCCATGAGAGGGAGATGGAGTTGGATTACCGCACGAAGCGGAAGACAGAGCAGTTGCAGGAAGTAGGGGGTTAGGATATGAAGCCTAAGACTTCTGATTCTTCGGGTACAGGCTAGTAGGGCCGGGGCCAGGGTCGGTGTGAGAAGTGCGGGAGGTTTCATAATGAGGCTTGTCGGATAACTGGGATATCGAGATGTCACTCTTATGGTCAGCAGGGCCACGTAAGTAGGGATTGCCCCAAGAAGGGCTTGATATGTTTCCACTGTAACCAGATTGGCCATAAAAAGACCAATTGTCCGAGGTTGCAGGGAAGTGGAGGAGTAGTGGCAACACTTGTGCCCGCCACACTGAGGATCACCAATGGTCGCCCGGTTAAGGAGGATGCCCCGACGGTGAAGAGTCGCGCGTTTCAGCTGACTATTGAGTAGACTCGGGCCGCGCAAGACATTGTGGCTGGTACGTGTTTATTATCCTATACTCTTATTATTTTGTATGACTTATGTGTATTTATGCTTGTATAGGGACCTTTTTGGTCAATGGTATGTCTACTCATGTCTTGTTTGATTTGGGTGGTACCCGATCATTTGTGTCAGTTGCGCTTAACAAGAAGTTTGGGGACGCGCCGGGGACCTTGGATTGCCCGATCGAGGTAGAGATTGCAGATGACCACACCGTTACTGCTGCGAGGGTATATCTAGGCTGTGTTCTGAATGTGTTGGGCGAGAGGTTCCGTGTAGATCTAGTTCCGATAACATTGTGAGGGTCGAAAGTGATTATCGGGATGGACTGGTTAGGGGCCAACGTGGCCATGATTGATTGCGAGCGCCAGTTGGTCAAGGTTCGAACACCAAGTGGGGGAGAGCTGGTTATTCATGGTGAGAGGACCTCACAGGGACCGACCCTCTGTTCGGATGCGAGGGCTAGGAGGTTTTTACAGCAGGGTTGCACGAGATTTCTGGCTTAAGTCTCGGATACGAGAATAGAGACCTTGATGGATGTGGGCAATGTGCTAGTTGTATAGGATTTTCGGGATGTTTTCCGCAAATAGTTACCAGGAGTGACTCCAGAGAGGCAGGTGGAGTTTTGCATTGACTTGGTGTCGGGTGCTGCCCCGATAGCAAAGGTACCATATCAGTTGGCACCACCGGAGATGCAAGAGTTATATACGCAGCTTTAGGAGCTGCTAGACCAAGGGTTCATTCGTCCGAGCAGTTCCCGGTGGGGTGCGCTGATCCTTTTTGTGAAAAAGAAGGATGGATCCTATAGGATGTGCATCGATTATAGGGAGCTGAACAAACTAACGGTACAGAACCATTATTCGTTTGTCAAGGATCGATGATTTGTTTGATCAACTTCAGGGTGTGTCTTGGTTTTCCAAGATTGATCTTCGGTATGGGTGTCCTCAGATGAGGCTTGGGGATGAGGATATATGGAAGATAGCTTTCAGGACTTGGTATGGGGACTATGAATTTTTTTGGTGATGTCGTTTTGGCTCACCAATGCCCTCGCAGCGTTCATGGACCTCATGAATAAAGTGTGTAGACCGATATTGGATCGGTCAGTGATTGTTTTTATCGATGATATTCTGGTCTATTCTAAGACCAGGGAGCAGCATGAGCAGCATTTAAGGGAGGTACTAGAGACTCTAAGGTTAGAGAAACTTTATGTAAAGTTTTCAAACGTGATTTCTGGCTATGGGAAGTACAATTTTTGGGGCATGTCATCAATCAGGAGGGTATATCGGTTGATCTAGCCAAGCTTGAAGCTGTGATGCAGTGGGAAGTACTGTGGAATGCATCAGAGATTCGTAGCTTCTTGGGTTTAGCAGGCAATTACCAAAGATTTATCTAGGATTTCTCCATGATTGTTGTGTCATTGACCCGCTTGACCAAGAAGAATGTGACCTTTTGGTGGGATGCGGATCAGCAGATGGCTTTTAAGACCCTAAGACAGAGGCTATGTGAGGCTCCGATTCTAGTGTTACCCGAGGGATTGGATGATTTAGTGGTGTACTATGACGCATCGATTTCAGGGTTAGGTGAGGTGTTGATGTAGAGGGGAAACATGATTTCTTACGCCTCAAGGAAGTTAAAGCCTCATGAGGCGAATTACCCCACGCATGACCTGGAGCTGGGGGCAGTGGTGCTTACCCTTAAGATTTGGAGGCACTAATTATATGGAGTGTGGTTCACCATTTATACCGATCACAAGAGTCTAAAGAATTTAATGGATCAGCAGAACCTCAACATGCGAAAGAGGAGGTGGCTGGATGTACTGAAGGATTGTGATTGTGAGATCCTTTAGCACCCATGGAGGGCCAATGTGGTGGCCGATGCATTGAGCCGCAAGATGGTGGGTTCCTTGATTAGGGACATTTGTATGAGGATGACTGTGATTTCGCCTTTGTTGGATATGATCAGGGAGGCCCAGGTCAAGGGGAAAAGAAAGACAACTGGAAGATAGAGAAAATACGGGGACATTATCATTTATTTGTTAAGGATAGTCGCGGTCTTTTGACGTAATATGGCCGTGTATGGGTACCAGTAACAGGGGGGAGTGAGGTAGAGGCTATTATAGGAGGTGCACAAGTCCAAGTTCTCTATACACCCATGGGCTACGAAAATGTATATGGACTTGAGGATGAGTTATTGGTGCCCCTGTATGAAGCGGGAGATCTCCTAGTTCGTGGAACAGTGCTTGACCTGCATGAAGGTCATGGCTGAGCATTAGCGAACTCATGGAAAGGTGCAACCACTACCCATTCTCATGTAGAAGTGGGAAGAGATCACTATGGACTTCATTACGAAGTTGCCTAGGAAGGCAAGGGGTGTGGACAATATATGGGTGATCGTAGACAGATTCACGAAGAGTGCCCACTTTATTCTGATTTCTGAGAGTATATCCACGGAGAATTTGGTAGACATTTATGTGTGGGAGATGGTAGCTAGACACGGGGTGCCCATGTCTATAGTCTCCGACAGGGATGTAAGGCTTACTTCTAGGATTTAGAAGAAGTTCCACGATGAATTGGGCACTCAGCTACATTTCAGCATAGTGTACCACCCTTAGACTGACGGCCAGAGTGAGAGGACGATCTAGACCTTGGGGGACATGCTTCATGGATCCGTGTTGGATTTTGGAGGGAGTTGGGATACATACCTCCCACTGTCAGAGTTCTCGTACAATATTAGTTATCATACCAGCATTGACCGAGCTCCATTTGATATGTTATATGGTCGGAGGTGAAGAACTCCTGTGTGTTGGGACGAGGTCGGGCATCGGGTCATGAGGAGCACTGAGGTAGTGCTCAACACTACCAGAATGATTCAAATGGTGCGTGACCGGATTCAAGTTGCACAGAGTTGCCAGAAATATGCTGACCGACGGCGATCAGATCTCGAGTTTCAGGTGGGGGATTTTGTATTGCTGAAGGTGTCGCCCTGGAAAGAGATTATCAAGTTTCAGAAGATGGGCATGTTGGGGCCTCGGTTCATAGGCTCGTTCAGTATCACGGACCGAGTGGTCAAGGTAGCATATCGTTTAGAGATGCCAGAGGAGCTTAGTCAGATTCACAACACCTTCCACGTGTCTCAGCTTCAGAAGTGTGTTGCTGACGAGTCTGCGGTTATTTCCTTGGATGACATTTATGTGGATGGGAGCCTGAATTATATCGAGAGGCCGGTCACCATCATAGAAAGGAAGACAAAGGGTCTTCAGAACAAGGAAGTGAAGTTGGTAAAGGTGCAATGGCAGCACCGCAAGGGCTCTGAATGGACATGGGAGCCGAAAGAGGAGATGGGGGAGCATTACCCTGATCTGTTTACAACTATAGACTTCGAGGACGAAGTCTAGTCCATGTGAAGGAGAGTTGTAATATCCTAATCCAGGTTTGACTTGAAACCGTCAAAGAAGTTACATTTGTATATAAGTAGTCCATTGAGTACGCTGGGCGTGCTTATGAGTACGTTTAGTGTACTCTGCATGGTTGGTCGCGGAGGATCTGGACGTACCCTCGACGTACCAGAGGTACGCTGGGCGTATGTACCGAGACTGCTTATGAGTACGTTTAGTGTACTTTGCATGAAAGACCCCCGGGGGGAGCCCGTGGAATTAGATATAAGACCATGTGGGGGTAGCCATTGGCATTCCTATATAAAGACCATCTGGGGTAGCCCATGGTATTGGATGTAAGACCATGTGGGTAGCCTATGGTGGTCCTAGGTAAAGACCATGTAGGGTACGCCATGACATTCTTACAGGTTTTATGTATGTATGGCTTATGTGATATGTGTGTAGCTTTAGTAGCTAACATGATATGTGTATGTGGATTATGTGTGGTATGCTCTGGGGAACTCACTAAGCATTTCACTTACAGGTTCTTGATTTGTTTCAGGTAAATCTGAGCCCAAGGGTAAGGGCAAGGCGTGATGGCGCGACATGCACTCTATCTCTCTTTCACTGATATGGTATGGAGACAATCTGATGTTTTAAAAAAATAAAATTGTAATGAATGTAGATTTGAAAACAATTGTGTTGGGATTCATAATTTATGCAAATGTGTTTGATTAATTAAAATGAAAATTTTCTTTGTAAAATTGGGGTCATTACATAATAGAAATCCATACCTTTTCTTGTTAGGTAGGTGAGAGGAATACCAATCTTGTAGAAATCCAGGATAAATATCCGATAATAACTAGCCAACCCCATGAAACTCCAAATCTCAGACAGGGACTTCGGGACATCTCACTACATCACTTCCTTAATCTTGGCCGTAATGGCAGAATCTCGTTCTGATTAAAGAGATGTCCTAGAAACTGGACCCCAATAACCAGAACTCATACTTGGAAAATTTAGCATAAGCTGTCTCTAGCCTTAGTACTCCTAGCAACTCTTTGAAATGCTCCTCATACTGCTCCCCGATCTTGGAGTAGACTAGGATATTATCAATGAAAACAATAACTGACCACTCTAGCATCGGCATACATACCTGGTTCAACAGATCCATTGATGTTGTTGGTGCATTGGTGAACCCAAATAGCATCACCACAAACTCGTGATAACCATAACGAGTCCAGAATGCTATCTTCTCCACATCCTCCTCCCCGACTCTCATCTGGTGGTAACCCAATGATAGATATATCTTGGAGAACCAAGATTCACCCTGCAACTGATCGAAGAGATCATCAATCCTGGGGAGTGGGTAACAGTTCTTTACTGCCAACTTGTTCAACTTCAGATAGTCTATACACATGCGATGAAAACCATCCTTCTTCTTCACAAACAAGGTCGGTGCTCCCTAGCGTGAACTAGTCGGTCTGATAAATTGCTTGCCTAGCAACTCTTGAAGCTGAGAATATAACCTATGCATATCTATCGATGCAAGGTGATACGTCGCCTAAGCAAACGGGGCTGCATTGCGGAACAAGTCAATCCTGGACTCTACCTATCTCACAAGAGGCACACCGGGTAAATCCTCTAGAAATACATATCTGGAAACTCCCTAACCACTAGAACTTGTGAAACCGAAGCTCTCCCCTCATCCAGAGTATCAACCACATACGCGAGATAACTCAGTGACCCCTGCTTTAGATACTGCTAAGACCTAGTAGCAGAGCAAAAATCTGAACCAACCCTAGTACCCTCGCCATAAATAATCAGTTCTCCTCCACTTGGAGTTTGAACTACCATTCGCTGCCTCTCATAGTCGATTATGGCCCCAAATCTGCTCAACAGTCCATCCCTACTATCACACACACCTCCCCCATAGGGATAGGAATCAAATCGATAGGATAAGGCACCCTAAATATCTCATAGGTATAGTCTCGAAAAATGCTCAATGCAGAAGCCCTGTTTTCGTCGAAGATGGAAACTCGCAACGGACACGCAATGTATTTCGCTCGAAGGACAGTTTTTACCATATTTTGAAGAGTATATTCTAGAAGAAGGGGTTGTACAAAACATATCATCTCCAATGACCGAAGTAGATGAGGACAAGCTGTAATGATTTGATATCTAGTTGTTCGATTTCATGATGACTACCACTTTAAAGACTACACTTCTTATTATTTTTAATAAGGTTGATTATGTATTTATGTACTTTGTAGCTCAAACTATGCTTCTTTTCATGTATTTTTAAGTTCAAACTATGTTGGCTTATGTATTCCAACTATTTTTCTAGATTTATGATGGCTTATGTATTGCAAGTATTCATTTGAATGATTCTTTTAGATGTAGTTCCTATTATTTCAATTTAGGCGTTTATATTTTTAGGTAATTCTTAGCTACAACTAAGCTTCATCTATTTTTAAGTTCAAAAAATGTTATTATTATGTATTAAAATTAATATCTTGGTAATAGTTAAATTTCGTAAAATATTAATAGGTTTTTTATGGATTAAACAATAAAGTGATTAAAAAAAAAAAGATTTAACCGATACTAAAACCGGTTTTGGTCTTATGTTAATGATTTAAGGTACCATTTCGTCGTGGCCCAAATTGTTTATAAATAATACCATATTTAAAGATTTAACAAAGTTCCGCATACTCGAAGCTGAATTTACATAATTTACCACTAACAAATAACCTAAAAACATTAACATAAGAACGTGCGGTATGGGCAACACCATACGGCGTTACGCTGAGGTGGTAGCGCCCATAACGATGCCAATACAGAAAATCGCCCAAAGCTGTTCCGATAAAACCAAAACCGAAATGGAAAAAAAAAAATATAAATAAAAGGTTTCAAAATGGGACCGGTTTTTTAAAGAAGTGGTTTATGCCCTCTAGAATTCGTGAAGACTGAAGATACCTTCGAATCCGGATCCGAAAGTTCTTGTCGGACTCAAATTAATTTTTGGTCTAAAATGGGCCATGTAAACTAGTTACTTAAAAACTGTTTTGTACACAAAATCACAAAACGTTTACCAAATGGTTTAGACTAGCACCCGTCAAGTTCATATATTACAGTTCCAATCCAAAACCTTGAATTTGGGCTGAAAACAAAAGCAAACTAATTCCATTTCGTCGTGGCCCAAATTCTTTATAAATAATACCACATTTAAAGATTTAACAAAGTTCGGCATACTCCAAGCCGAATTTACATAATTTACCACTAACAAATAACCTAAAACAAATAACCTAAAGACATCAACAATTTGCCTATGTGGTATAAGCAACGCCATACGATGTTACGTTGAGGTGACAGCGCCCATAAAAACACGAGAGGTAATTCCCATTTTTTACATATTTTTTCCTTCAACGCTCACAATATGGATCGTTTTAAAACGGTAACATACTAAAAAAAAATCAAGTTTTATTTATACTATAATATAGCCATAATTTATATCATTTTTACCTACAAAATATAACTTTCTGTCAATTACATATTTCTTTCAATAATTCAAAACGAAAATATGAATCGTATTGATCCAGTCCAGCCATCCAACGATGATAACGATGAAGACGATATGTTTGTGAGTCTGGTGTACTGATATTATACAAACATACTACTATAGTCAGATCCAGCTCCACTACGTTAAACAGAGATCGTGAGGAAGGACATAGATGGCTAGTTAATGATTACTTTGCGGATAATTGTATCTACCAGCCAAGCGATTTCAAAAGAAGGTTTGGTTTGGGAAAAAAATGTGTTTGAAAGGTTATCCAACGCCATGGAAGCAAGATATCGTTTGTTTCAACTTTTTTAATGTATAAATGTCACTTGTAGATAAAATAAATACAATTTTTAAATGTTAAATATATATTTAGGTATCATTTGTTTCAACTTTTCTAATTTATAAATGTCACTTTTAGATAAAATAAATACAATTTTTATATGTTTAATATATATTTAGGTACGAACTTTTCCAATTGAGATACGATGCTAAACGAGGCTTCACAGGGTTGCTGAATTGTGTTGCTGCAATTAAACTTATGGTAATGAGGGAGTCGTCCGATTCTGTTGACGATTATATGAGAATGTCTGAGAGGACCGCACGAGAAAGGTTGTATTTATTGGCAAGAGGTGTTGTCGTAACCTTCGGTGACCAATACTTGCGTAAACCCTCGTTGCATGATATGCAACAACTATATGTTGCACATGAAGAAAGACATGGTTTTCCGAATATGATTGGGAGCAGTGACTGCACACACTGGAAATGGAAAAATTGCCCCGTGGCATGGAAATGCCAGTATTCGAGTGGTTATCATTGATATTAGAGGCTATTGCTTCACAAGATTTATGGATTTGATATTTTGTTTTTCGGGGTTGTGGGTTCTAACAACGACGTCAACGTTCTTGATCAATCACCAATATTTGACGATCATTTGTTAGGAAAAGCTTCGGATGCTCCTTTCACAATGAATATAAGTTTAGGTATTACCTTACAGATGAAATATATCCACCATATTCCACGTTTTTTAAGGCGTTTCAACACCCAATAGATCTAAGAGACAAATATTTCAAGAGACGACAAGAAGGAGCACGCAAAGTCGTTGAACGTGCTTTTGGGGTTTTGAAATCAAAATGGCACATAGTTGAACGTGCAGCGAGACCTTATGAGTTAGATAATCTACAAGATATCATGTATTCATGTATTATAATGCATAATATGGCTAGATAAAGGACGCAATATTACAACATATTCGCCTACGGAACCTAGACATGTGCAATTTCAACCGGGGACATTGGAATATTTACATAGAGTAGTTGATATTCAAGATCAGCGAAAACACAAGCAACTCCGTGAAAACTTGGCGGATTATATCTATGTTGGTCACGAAGATGAAGATGAATAGTTTTAGGCCAAAAAATGTAGGTTTTATCATTTTTTTTTGTTTTGTTTTTTAGGTTTTTAAATGTTTTTGTCTTTTGTTGTGATTTTTTAAATGTTGTTTTTAATTTAAGATTTATTAAAATTTTATTTTTACTTTTCAAATGTTATTTTTAATTTATGATTTCAGTTATATGATAAATATAATTATTATGATATAAAAATAGAAACAAATTCGAAAGATAGAAAAGAAAAATAACAAAAAGAAAGTAAAAAATAAAATAGAAAATAATTTGTGTTATCACATGTTATTACATGTTGCTCATTTCTACCTTGGGTGTTATAACACCCATGTATGAGTAGGATCCTCACATGGAACCTTTTGGGTGTAGTAACATGTAATAACATCTTGCCCACACCTAGTAGTCTAAAATTAAATTTATTTAACCTAGTAGTTCTCTCTAGGTCGTTGATAAGGCATACCGAACATAAATTTTACCTTCATGCTCTTGATTCGAACGACCCGTTTCCATCAATAATCGTGGTGCTCAAAACAAACTAGTGATTCACCGACCTCCTACTATTTATACCCCTATATGTTGGAAACTATAGGGAAATATTGCAAGTTGATAAGTCTCTATCTCACATTGGTGGGGGGAGAAACTTTTTTGAGCTTATAACCAATTTCTCTTAATAGGATTTTAATGACTTTAGTGGATCAAAGGGATAAGCCCACATACACCTGCCCTAGCCGATGTCACGAATGTGTGATTTGGAGCTACAAAACATTTATTTTGGTGAGGTTCAATCAAATCGAGTTTAATCGACCCGATCAAACTATTGAATGGCGTTGACTATGTCAATGAAAAGACGAAAGATTCTAGATACCTCTGGAATGATCAGATTGGTCTCAGGTTTGAATTTAGATAAGAGTAGACAACGATATTTTATTCAAATTCTAACCAAATATATATGTTTTAAGGGGCTTCTAGGTGTTTTCATCCACTATAAACATGACCTCCTAGGTCCCATTTAAACAACTGAGATTTGTAGGTCTCTCCTTTATCTCTCTCTCTCTCTCTCTCTCAAGCAGTCACAACTTTCTTCTGTTTCCGAGTATTCGTTTTGTGTTTATCTTTTTCCATTGTTGTTGGAAAACTGATAAATTTGTATTAAATCCTGAGGTTTTACTCTGTTACTTACACTGGAAGTGAAGTAAAAACCCATTAAAGATAAGAGTCAAATTTGTGCAGGTTTCTACAAATCGAGGTCAACTACAAAACAAGTCGGTTTTACTTTATTGTTTTGCATTTAAATTTGTCCAATCACTATGTAACGCCCGATGGTTTCAAGGTATTATTTAATTGTTGGTTACTAAATTATTATCTGTTAGGCCTAGAAGTCCTTGGGCTTTGATTTCATTCTGGGCTTAAAAGGGTTTCGTACGCGGGGCGTACCCCCTACATACGTTGGTCCTACCAGTGGAGGTTAGACGAGGGTATCATGCAATTACGCGATACGTACAAAGGAGTACGCACAACACGTGTGCAGACCCAAAACCAAAAATTGTAGGGTTTGAGCACTATTTAAAGAACATTATGCTTTAAGGACCTTCTTTATTAGCCTCCCTCTTGTCCCTTATCAGCCTCCATGAAACCATAACCTATAATTAAGTGCTCTTGAACTTGAACGGTTCCTTTAGTGCATTTTTGGTGTTTGCCCATTTTCATGGAAGAGAAGGTTGGATCAAGGTGGTGGTTCAAGGAGAAGCTTGTAGATCCGAGTTGTTTTCTTCATTACAAGCTTGTGTAAGGTATAAAGTCTTGATCTTGATCTTTAGAAGCTTAGATCTCCATGTTTTAGCTTTTGGATCCTTTTTAGTCCCATGGATGAGCTGTTGTGGATTACTTTCGTTTATGAATCCTAGAGTTGCTACTCTACGTGTTCTTTGAGTCCTAGAGTCATAAAGTTGCAACCTTTGAAGCTTTAAACCAACCATGCATGAGTAATGGCCATTTTCATGGAAGTAGTCTGCCGTATTTTGAGTTTGGGCCCATTTGGGGCATGAAAAGCCACCAAGATGTCGAGTTTATGGATTAATATGTCGTATATGATTTAGATGTGTGTTTGGGACCCCTGGACTTAATTGGTTAAGAACTTAATGGGAAAAATTCTTAACGAGTGAGTAGGTTGGGCAAACAAGCTCGTATACGCAGCATATAAGCCATGTAGTGAGTTTGCTTAGCGTACAACCGAGTACGCCCTGTGTACTCGGACAGTTTAGGGTTGGCATTGTTTGGGCCTCAGTTGGGTTGTATTCTTGGACCTTGTTGCTTTGGGCTATAGTTGTAACATCCCTAAATTCAAGACCAAATTTTTCATTTTTATTAAGTTATTATAAAACTAAGAGTATATGAAAACATCCATAATAACATATCATGCCAAAACCAATACATCAATAGTCAAAGCATCTCATCATAAAACCATATCAGAGTATAATCCCAATGATCTCATGTGTGGAAAACATAGTGTGATGCGCTGCGATCGAGCCGACTTCTTTCCTTCGAAAATGAAGTACCTGAAACCAAAACTAAAAACTGCAAGCACGAAAATTAATGAGTTCCCCCCATCATGCCACATACCATATAAACACATAATGCCTAGAATATTTGGGTGTTGGCCTCCCCTTCGGTATTTTTCAACCGGTAACTGCCTAACATATCTAGGTGCCTTCGGTATCTCTCAACCGGTAACTGCCTAGCATCTTTGGGTGCTGGCCTCCCCTTCGGTATCTTTCAACCAGTAACTGCTTAGTATATCTAGGTGCTAGCCACCCATTCGGTATCTTTCAACCGCTTACCTTAAATCCCATTAAATTATTCTAGTCCATATGCTTGATTTTGTATGGCCCATTAATAGCCCAATCACAATAGCCCAATAGAAAGGACCAACATAAAGCCCAAGTGAAATTAGGGTTTTCACATAAAATGACGATTAGGATTAAGTGTTTCTCACTTAACCTATTAAAGAGTTAATCCATTAAGTCCATCAATTTATTGGGTAAATCACATAGTATGCTCAGGTATGATTAATAGTTCAATTCCAATGGCCCAAATGTGGGTCCCGATAAGTCCAAGCCCATGATTCAAAATTTAGGGTTTTCTAAACCCTAATTGGGGTTTCCAACCCAAGCCCAATAGGCCTAAAACTCAATCTTTATGTCAATTAGGGTTTAATTAGGTCCATTAGGATTTGACTTGGCCCGCTAGAGTTTCGCTAGTCGGGCACCACCCACTACCACCTCGGGTAGTGGTGGTCAAAGGTGGCTCACGGTGGTGGTTACTGTGTCTAGTCTATTTTTGTCCAACCATCCAACAATCAAGTACATGTAAGCAAAAGCACACCGCCACCCAACACGGCGATTGGTGGCGGCAGGAGACAGTAGCCACCACCTCACAATGTGGATGACATACTAGTGGTTTTGAGTTTCTTATATTATTCTAGCCACAATTATAATTTTACAATGAAATAACCCAAAATAAACACACACACTCAAAATAATCACACACACACCACCACCCTTGTGGTGGCCGGTGGTGGCAGTCACTACCTCACGGTGGTGGTAGTGGCTTTCTTATCCAAATAAACATCCCATTCATGAAATAACACACACACCACACAAATTTGAAACAACAGCACCCTTGAACCCATGTGAAACACAAACTCAACCGCCTCTCGAGTAGCAAACGGCGACCGGAGCAGCAACATATTGCACAGGCCGTGGCAACGGACTTGTGAGAATGCAACATAAGAAGAATCGGGAAGGAAAGGAGGTCATGGCCCCGACTGGTGAATGGAAACAACAACAAATCATGTCCTACTAACTACCCACTGCCCTGACGACCAAGTGCAGCCTTTGTTGGCAAAAAAATGAATGTAGCGGCAGTGCTTCTTGTGGTTCTATAGTTCCAACATGTCGATATAACTCGGGGTAATGGTGGAAGAAGCTAGGGCACACATTACTGGGGAAGAAGGTGAAAGAGCAGCCACAAAATGTCGCTCTTTGCTATCACCGACAACAACAGCACACGGGGTCGACTTCGTTGACAGTGGTGTGGCGGCATCAACTCTCGACCATTACAGGTAGCGCCAAGGGGGTGGAGGTGGCGACTGGACGTTGGGAATACAAGGTGGCGGCTGCAATAGTGATTAGGGTTAGGGTTTGAAAGGGTATTGGGTGTTATATCAGATGAATGGATGATATGGGTAATGGGTTTGATCTCACGTCTCCAATTCCAAACTTAGATGTGTATATGATACTTTTGGTCCCTCTTCCATAAATATTTTCGAGTTTAAGTCCAGAAATTACCCTTTAGTCCTTTACTCCATAAAATCCTTTCATAATAAGCCCATAATTTACTAAACAACCCTCAACCTTTAGAATCCTTTACAAACTAATTTGAAAATAACATTTTAACCCCTAAACATTCAATTATAACTTTTTAACCCCCAAAACTAACTCCCTGCTACATTATTCTGCTTTTATGACTATTATTCATTTATTAATTTGTCTATTTATTTATTTAATAAACAGGGTGTTCCAACTCTCCCCCACTTAAATTAGATTTCGTCCTCGAAATCATTCCTTACCATTCCTACACGCCCAACCATTTTAATAACATGGTCATCATCACGGGCACACCCTAGCCTTCCCAGGGTAGCCGTGACCAATCTTCGCAAAACCCTAAAGCCGCAGTTGAACGAATTCCTCACAGTAAGATCGCATCTACCCCGTTTGAAATTTGTTGTCTTAAGATGGTCTGATTCCCTGACAGACCACTCATACTGAATCATTATCATTGAATCCAGTCCGTTTATCCCTCAACTGACTACTCAACTTCAAATAGCTCGAGGTTCCCACTATAAAACAGGATCACATACCTAATTATCCCTGCAGATAATTTATACTTGGCCAAGGCTCAGCTAATGTCGTTGTGAGTGACTTGCCACTTCCCAATCAACCAGCTATTTCGTCCGTACTTGTAACCTAAAACACAAATACTAACATTGCCTAAATGCTGAAACTTCGCGAACACTGAAATGCCTGAAGTAGTATATTGCCACATGGTTGCTTTCCAAAATCTACCAAGACCTCCCTAGTCTTAATTCGTTCACCAACCATCTGAAATATCGGGTTCCGAAATGGTTGCGAAGCCAAAGGACTCCCACTTAGTCGTTTCTCACAACTTCTGAACGAAATCCTTCTCTGGAACTAGTTGCCACTAGTTATCATGCCACTGTGGCTCTAACAACCTTCTAATCTAATCGATCGGGTCCATGTCCATGCATCAAATCCTTTCATCATCAAATCCAAGGATAAAAGTGATTGTTACCTAACCAATGGGAGCCTTATATTACAAGCAATCTTATACGGTCTATTGCTTCCCTGATCCCATAACTCTAGTGGCGCTCCTACAGTCTTATCATTGGCTCAACCAGATCTAATCCATTTGGGTAATTCCAAAATCCAATTCATGGATTTCCATATCCTTGCTGCTGTATCCGAACTGGTGGGTACTACTGTTCCTTCCATGTTCTAACAACATGCTCATGTAATCTACCAACCTAGTGAATGCTACGACTACACCTGCAATCTCGCAGCACTATCAATATCTGCTAACCTCATGAATGTTACGGCTACACCCGCAGACTTACAACATTCCGCCATTATCTGACCGCTAGTGAATGCTACGGCTAATCCCACAGTCTTACAACACTTTCCATGCTACTAACTGATAGTGAATGCTACGGCTACCCCCGTAGTCTTACAACACTTTCCATTATATCTGACTGCTAGTGAATTCTATGGCTACCCCGCAGTCTTACAACACTTTCCATACTATCTGACTGTTAGTGAATGCTATGGCTACCCCCGTAGTCTTACAACACCGTCCAAACTGGATAGAACATACACTCGACCTAAAACTCAAATGAACTTGAGTCCTAACTGGAGCTCTAACGTGGTTCCCGAAACCTGCTATCACGTGACCCCGCTGCATCATTATTGCACCCATGCCCATGATCGAAGCGTCACAGTAAACCACAAAATCATCTACACCTCTGGCAGGGTGAGAATCGGTGCCTCATACAACCATTGTCTTAGAGTTTCGAAGGCTGCTTGCTGCTCAGGCCCCCGGCAAAAGGCCACCGACTTCTTGGTCAATTGGGTTAAAGGAATTGCAATCTTAGAGAAGTCCCGTATAAATCTCCGGTAATAACCCGCTAGACCCACGAAACCCCGAATCCTGGTTGGAGACCTCGAAAATCTCCCACTGCATCACGGCCTCTATCTTAGCTAGATCGACCAGAATACCCTTCTGGTTGACAAGATGGCCAAGAAATTGCACCTAGCGCAACCAGAACTCGCACTTGGAAAACATTGCATAAAGTCCCCCCCCCCTCAGAGTCTCTAACACCTCCCTCAGGTTCTCTTTTTACTGCTCCTCGGTCTTGAATATACCAAGATGACGCTGTACTCTTAAAATATGGACCTCAATCCACCTCCCATGCTGACAACTGGAGGCCTTAATCTTCACCAAGGCTGAAGAATCATCATTCCCACTCCCAATCTCAATACACTACTAAACTCTAACCGAACACAACCCATCCGAGAAATGCAATTCTCTTGAACATCCAATGACCGAACACCCATGTGTCTAACACTCGCAACTGACTCTGCTATCTTCATGCTACCAGTCCTTCCCTAGCAACGGTAGTGCCTTAAACTCCAAATTTCATCCATAGAAAATTGTAGACCACACCTGAACCATGATAGAACCACTAAACGCTGACTTCACTGTTGAACTATCGCTCTAACCCTGACCGACTATCCACTAAATAATACTCATGCACTGATCCCGAAAAAGATCTGGAATGATAATGATACATTCGGAACCCACTCCGCAAAGATGCGTCCCTCTGTGGGTTCATTAAGGACTTTTCAACATGTAGAATGGCATATAACAATTCTTAATAACCCAGACAATGGCAGAGAACCAACCCGAGATCTAACTTGTCCAACCTCAATCAAAATTCCAACATCCATCTAGTGGTAGTAGAAGATGACATACCCGCAACATTTGGAGGAATCCTAATTACCTTTTTCCGACATGACCAACCCCGCTACCCTGTAGCAGCCTAAACCCTTGGAGCGACAAACTACCTTGTGCACTTTCCCGTACATGCTGCACTGACTTCAGCCATACTGGCCTTTCAGCTGATGATCAAAAGTTATGGGTCTCTTCCTGGGACCCTCTATTATACGCACATGGCACGACCCTCTCTTCTCAAAGTGCTCCAAATCGATCTCGCATCCTTGGACTTAAAAGTCATATTCTCCAGGGTCTGACACCTTGTCACGCTCACTAGCTCACTTGCCAATGGCTAAGTTGCAATAACTGGAACATCCTCTGTCCCCAAACTGGGTTACAAAATCCTCCCCTAAGCTTCTCCAATTCTCCAAGACTCAAACTGATTCCAGTGTGGATCCTATGCTTTCAGTAGTACGGGCCCAATACTACCTTCCACACCTATCCCTACATTCCTCAACAATCCTAGCGAATCTTCAAGTCTCTTACTCAAACTGATATACCCATTCTCACTAAGCCTCACTACTAACCCACTGGAACATATCCTAGGCTTTCCTAGGTTCCCGAACTTACCAAATCCTAAACTGCTGAAAGATTCCCAGTAATGTCAACTAGCTACCTTATGAATATAGCCACATACAACGGAGATTAGATAATCCTTCGAGTAAAAGACTCATCCCTAGAACAGTTAGACTCAAACAAAAGCTGTGCAATAGGGTCAAATCTATCACTTTGAGATTATCCAGTCTGTGCCACATGTGACTTAGCATATTCACTTAATAGCTATCTCACATTACTAAGAGTCCCACAAATCACAAAGCAAGCAACATTAAGATAATGGAAAATCTAACCATCATAATCCAGTCAAACCGTTTTATCCTCTAATAAGGAATTTGTACATGCAATTCAAAGGCTCATACAATCAGGCATAACCTAAACAGGCCATCCTATCACTGACTGATCCGTTTTAGCATCAAGACATCCTCCTAGATCCTCAGCCATAATCTAGCATGCAGTTCTCATATTCATACCATAACATGTATGGGTATCTTGGGGAAAACTTACTTGATCTCGACTGATTTCACGCATCACATAGCTTGTTCTTTTCAAAGTTCTTTCCACTTTTCAAACTTCTTTTATAAAATGATTTTACTTTTGAAATTTTTTTCATACAAAGTCCTCAGTTTGAGTCCAGACACACCAGGGACATATGCAGGAATACATAGTAGGTGTTCTCAGGATGAGTAGGTGTTGCCAATACATGAAAAATAGTTAAAACAAATCGAAAAATCAAAAATTTTTATACTGCGGCCAGAAAAGTTAGGGCTTATCAGTGCCAACCGTCCCTGAGACACACCCGAGAGTGTGCCTGAATCCCTCAAACCAAGACTCTGATACCAAGTTGTAACATCGCAAAATTCAAGACCAAAAATTTCATTTTTATTAAGTTATTATAAAACCAACAGTATAAGAAAACATCCATACTAAAATATCATGTCAAAACCAATACATCAATAATCAAAGCATGTCATCGTAAAACAATAACAAAGTATAATCCCAAACATCTCATGTGTGGAAAATATAGTGTGATGCATTGCGGTCGAGCTAGTTCCTTTCCTTTGAAAATGAAGTACCTGAAACCAAAACTGAAAACCCTAAGCACAAAGCTTAGTGAGTTCCTGTTGGATTAGTGTCTAAGTCCATAACTATTTTGGTATGTACTTGACCCGATTATGAGCATGGTCCTTTTGGGTTGCCTTCACCATAGCAATATGTAGGATGATTTAAGGAGATAAAGGTTTAAATATGATTTATTAATATATTATGAGAATAATATATTAAAGGAGAAATCATATTGTTTAATTAATATTAGTCAAGAATTAATTAAGAATTAATTTTGTGGCTAAAAGAGATTAATTAAATATAGGGGACTGGACTGCAATTATTGGATAATTGAGTTATTGGGCTAAGGAATGCTATAGGAATAAGGGGTGAACGAAATTATGATGGAAGCCCATCATATTTTCGTCCATAGCCTTGTCCAGAAGGTTCCATGGGCTGCTTAGAGTTTAAGCTGTCCATTAGGGTTTTGACTGAAACCCTAGAAGCCCACACTAGTATATAAAGGACCCCTTAGGCCCCAAAAACGTGGACAACACTTCCATTAGGGTTTCCAGCCGTTTTTGGTGCCTCCTTTTCTTCTCCTCTTCATCCAAGTTGCATATGGTGTTTGTGACTCCATTAGAGGTACTACACTTGTGGTACTTGCTTTCAAGAGCTAAGGAAATTCAAGGAACTAGTTGTTATTGCTATATAACAACAAAAAGTGTGTATTCTAGCTTTATATATGAATTTCCAAAATTATAGTAACATGCCAGGTTTCTTTTTGTGTTCATAAAGTTGTATAACTAATAGTGAAAACATAGATCCAATGCTAGGGTTGCATGCACACATAGGATTGTTTGTATAAAACCCAACAGTGGTATCAGAGCCATTGGTTTTGTTTTAAATTAGCTTTTATTCAAATTTGTGAACTTGACATATTAGGGTTTATGGCTAATAAACCCTAAAGGCTAGGTAATTTTCGCAATTAGGGTTGCAAAACCCTAGATGGCGATTTTTTGCTAGGGTTTCCCAAATCCTTTCCTTAGCCTCCAAGATTTTGAAATCTAGGGTTATCCAACCCTTGGATTTTGAAATTACCTCTTTCCCCAAGGTTAGATCCTAAATTTTAGGGATTTGGATAATCCCATATCTTGTAATTGTCTTTTAATTGTTAAATATGGTAATTAAAGATCATGAATTATCCCATCCCTTATTTTCGAGATTTAGAGAGGGATTCAAGGGATTAGGATATCTTAGATGTATAATTAGTAATTATCCTCATGATCTAGATAATCCCTTGTGATTTAATAATTTAAATTAATTGTTTAATTTATGGTAATTATTAAATCAAGTGCTTTAATATTTAAAATTTTAATTTAAATGTCTTAAATTCGAAAATTTTAAGTGAGATTAAAACCTAATTGTTTTGAAGAGTTTCAAAACTTGCCCTCAAGTTTTGGAATTTAAATTGTTGATTAAAAGTTAATTTTGAAAGTCTAAATTCCAAAACCCTGATTTTGAAAAGTTCAAATTAAACCCTTATGGTTTTATTAAATTAATTAAGTGTATAATTAAAGGAGATTTAATAAATCCATAATGATTTTGGTTAGTTAAAAGTATAATTTAAACTACCTAGTATTTTAAAAGTGTAAAATACACCCTTATACTATATATAACATTAAAAGTTTAATATTATATATGTATAACTAAAAAGTCAGTCTTACCGTTAGTAGGCCTCATTCACGAAACTAGTCTATAAGGGGTGTTTAAGGAAATTGCCTATAAAATGACGATTGAATGGGTATCCACTCTTACCCACCGCACTCTTGACTAGTGGAGGGTCGTTAGCCGAACGGGTAAGATAGGACAGAAACCTTCCATTATAAGTATAATGAAGTACAAAGTAGCTAAATGCTTTTTCAAATTCCCAAATCATAGTTACTTTAGGCAAAATGTGAAATTGTATGCTAACCCATGGAATTACACTTCGTACCCTTGTCAAACGTTAGTGGAGCGTGTGTGGTTAACCGGCACACTAATTTGGGGATGACATTGGTGGCAAAGGGTGGCTTGATGCTTATCATAGATCAATGGAGCGTGTGTGGCTAACCGGCACATTGATTAGGTGATAGTAGCATTGGGTGCACCACGTGATTCGTATGGTTATTTACACCTTGTTTGTGATCCTCGGCATCCCAGTCACGAATAGTAGGGCATAATCGAGATTAAACATGCCATTGAAGAGTTCAATGAGTCTCAAAAGATCTAGGAGTATCAATTCATTTAAAACTTAAACTTCTTTTTCGTTTTTCATGGTGGAAATTGGTAAATCGTCATTTACCTACCTTCAAATATTCTGCAACTAGATTACGGCATCCCTCTTCTAGGTTGTAGAGTATTGTGTTGGATCCTAGCTTGATGTTTCATTTGGGTGTTACATCAAGAATTCTAATCAACTTAACTTGAATTTTCTCCCGTTTTGTAGATGTCTGAATCTTACAATGGTCTTCCCAAATCCTTTGGAACAAGCTTTCCAAATGAAGATGACGTTCCAAGATACGATCAAGGAAATGAGAGTCATGCTTCACTTCCTCCACCTCCTCTAATTATTCTCCCTGACCCACAAGTTCAAAGGCTTGAAAAGTTCAAGCTCACTCAAGCCCTTTTGGCAAGTAAACACGAAGATGGGAAACCTGTGTGTGCGCACGTCTTAGAGATGAAGTCATACATTGATAGGTTAAACATGTTGGGTGTCGAGATTTCAAGTGAGTTGGCTGTTGACTGGGTTCTTCAGTCACTTCCTGAATCATATAGTGAGTTCGTAAGAGAGTACTATATGATGGACCACGACGTGACCCTAATTGATCTCACCTATTTGCTTATAGCTGCTGAATCAGCAATGATTTGGCGTGCTGGTCAAGCAAATTTGTCTAGTGAATCAAACTCCCAAACTTCAATGGACACTGGCAACATTGGAAGTCCAGAAAGAACTAAGTCTGTGATTGTCCGATGTGTTGTGCCAAAGGAGTCTATTTGCTTTTATTGCCAAGAGAAGGGGCATTGGAGACGAAGCTGCCCTAATTACCTGAGAGATCTAAGAGATGGGAGAGTCAAGACGTATGGCTCTACTTCAGGTAAAATCCATTATCTAACTCTATTGAGTTCCTATTCTAGATTCTTAATACATGATGTGATAAGATTACATTTTGATGTTTTGTAGGATCGAGGAAAAGAGAGGAAGCTTGAGAAAAGAAGTGAAGCTGAATCTAATAATGAAGAAATGGATTTCGATCGCATTACTTGAAGAATGGATTCTTGAGCTACCACTTGGAATTAGAATAGATTGTTAAGAAATATGTAATAACATAGTTTTTCAATTGAATTACATTGTAAGGACAAATTTTTCCGCAATAAAATAAATTTTGATTTTATCTTATTTATTTATCCTTGCGATGGCATGTATGAAAAATTGATGTTTGAATTATTAGAAATAATGGATTTGATTCTTAATTGTATTATTTGTGGAAGTGTCAAGAGTTTACCAAGTAAGGAGAGCTTCTCATCGCCCAAGTTTCAGTTGGACAGAAACTTGGAATCATGCAATGTGTATTGTATGATGAATGGAAAACTTTCACATTTGGGAAACTTAGACTAATTCTTTGGCAAAGTGTCAATTAAAGGACAGGGAGGTCAAGTACACAAGGTTGTGTGTTGATCAAGTCCACCACAAGAGTGACAAAGATATTCGTCATGATTTACTAAAGTTTAGTAAATCTGATTATACTTATAAGATTAAGTGTAATTCTGAGATTGATTGAAAGAGTTTCAATGAATAGTAGAACGAATAAAGAAGAATCGAGTAGGCAGAAAGATAAAAGTTTCTCTTTTCTAGGAAGAAGGGAGAGTACCTTTTATTGTGTTTTATGATAAGTCTTAAAGATTAAGAACCATGTCTCAATAGATCCTCTAAGTGAGTCTTAGTTCAATTGCATGTCTAAGAAGAGGAATCAAGTATTGTAGAAATGGTTAAATCAAGAAGTCAATCATACTTCGTTCCGATATCAAGTCTTAAAGTCAAGATTGTGACATTGAGTGAAAAGTCTTAAGTAGGTTTATAACACTCATCAAATGTGGAATTTGGAAAAGTTTTCTTATTCTTGCACATTTGAAATTGGTAAGTTGTGCTGTCTTGGATAAGACAAAGACCAACTAGGACCAATTGTGTGAAGTGTTTTGTCTTGATAAATGCTTCACTAACTCTTGAATATTTGTTTGTCAAGAAATGTTTCTTGACAAGAGAATCTTATATGTCAAGAAGTCAGTGGGAGTCTTAATGGTCTTGAAAAGTTTCAAGAACAAATCAAGAATAAACCTTATCGATCATCACTAGCACACGACTTGAGGTTTACAACCTATCGTGCTGATATTGTTTTGTTTCTTTGCCATTCCAATTGAGTTAATTGTGTATGTGAGTTCTATGAGTTCTCATTTGAATACACACTAAATCCTTAGTCGATGGAAAGTAAATTGATATGTAAGGACAAGTTACTAAACTACTTGGAAGGCATGGTGGGCACTCGTGTTACCATAGGGCAAGAAATCAAGATTAAGAAAGTTCAGTCCATATGAGTTTGGATTTGTCGCAAACCTTGTTTTGGCAAATTCACATGGATAGGAACTCATACACCATAAAATCTAAGTGTCATAAGATTCCCTCCTTCATGAAAATGACTGTGAGGAAATGCTTCCACTAAGAGAGATTTTAATAAGATAGCAATTGTGAAAATTGTATTCTCAAATTCGATTATGGTTACGGCATCCCTTTCCATAGTTCGAATTGTGAGATTTGGCAATTAGTTTCAACATTTGGAACTTAGTAACATAAGTTATGAATTGTTTAAACACACATATGAGCTATCTAAGGCAAAGGTGTATAAGGTTAAGAAGCTTAGATAAAGGCTTATCGAAGCATCTGGTATTAGAAATATGAATTTCAGAGATTCAATAGGCATTGTTTTCTGGAAGTTCATGTCAAAGCTAGTGGGAGCATAAATGTTATGCTTATATGATAATCATCATGATAGTGGGAGCATAAGTGTTATGCTTGTATGATTGTTATGGCGAGTATTGCAAGTTAGCAATATTAATTATAGAAAAACAAAGATTCCATTTGCAAAGTTGCATGGGTTGAAAAGTTGTTTTGCTATAATTAAGGGAGAGAATATTATACTCCGTTTCAATATCTAAAGCTTAGATTAAGAAATTTTAATATTTTCAGTCAAAGGATACATTGTGTGTTCTTAAAATTCGATTATGATTACGGCATCCCTCTTCATAGTTCGAACTGTGAGAACATGACACATAAAATATTATGGCAAAAGATTGGTAAAGTATCATATCTTTATGTAAGACATTATGCATCGTGTCCCATACGCTTCGGGTATAGGATCGATTGTAAATGCTATAGTATTTTACCATTCTAAAATTTTCCAAATGTCTAGCGCAATAAGAGGGAAAAAGGAATAGAATTGGTTTTGACTGAAAGAATTTAACAACTATCAAAGGACGATCCAAAGTTCGCTGAGGGTTGATCGCTTGTAAGTAGTTGGAAGTATGGTATTGGATGGACCATATCGACATTATTATGAATAGATAAGATTCTATTAAGAATGAGTTGTCATATGGCAAATGTGGAAATGTTTCCATATTGGGAGTTGGATATTGAGAGTCTATGCCTAGATTAGAAACTTTTATGCAAGAAGGATGTTCAAAGGAATGTACTTTGAATGTGAGACTTCACATCTATGGAATTGTCTTGTAACAATTTCTAAGAAAGTACTTTGTAATTTCATTAGCTACGTCTTGGTGACTTTTGTGCTATGATTTTGCAAAGGGATCGTTGCATAAAATGTTAGAATCTAGCATATTCTAGTAGTGGCAAGAACCTTGTGTTCTTACACTAATAATTAGGATTAAGGAATTGTGAAATGAGCATCATTGGAAAAAATTTCAGGTGATCTATTTCGCAAAGCATGGACCATAGGAAACAAAGTGTGCATGTTTAGAGCATGGGACAATTGTTGGTATAATTCAAGTAATGAGTTGATTATCTGAAACATTAAATGATAAATAATGAGTAATCAATATGGTGGATAAATAGAAGGGTTTTATTTACTCTCACAAGTTTGAGGCCATATAGGATTAAGTATTGTTGTCATGTTTCAATTTGCATGTTTTGACTTCCAGAATAACTAGGTTATTCAAACATCCACAGTTCGTCATACGTTGGGAGTAGGTATGAATAAAGACTGTCATGAATCTGTCTGTAGATTGTCTGAAGTGTTTAGACATGGCACAAGTTTGCTGCAGAGTTCGTGAGTGCTTTGATAAGATTAAAGTATTGGATTAAACCCACGCTCACTTGGATCACTTCATGGATTTATCACGAGTGATTAGTGAGACGATAATATTGTATATTCTTGAAACCGAGACGTGTGAGTTGTTATTTGTTAATCGGTTACACATTGATAATAAGTAAACGCACCAGTAACTTGGTGTTATAAAACTTATTGTTGTGTGTGATTCGATCAGTAAATACAAGCGAGCATTTGAGTCGAAGTTTATCCATTCCTTTTACCCAAAGTGGGATAAAAGCGATATCTATGGGCCTCTCGATGATTTAGTGATGACACCGAAGCGCTTGGCCAAGCCGGGACTAAGTTGATGTGTTCAATTGTAGTCTGTTATCAGTCGTCATGAATCGGAAGTCGGGAAACAGTATAGAGAGAATGATTGAAATTCATGTCTTATGTCTATACGATATCTTGAGAATGGAGGAATTTATAATCCCTTATCTAAAGGACACGTTATCTGATAAGATCAGAGTTGACAGCGGCTTTTGAAAGCTACGATTGCTGATCAGGTTCTGAAGTCATACGGAAAATAGTTATTAGACTTATCCAAGTGGGAGACTGTTGGATTAGTGTCTAAGTCCATAACTATTTTGGTATGTACTTGACCCGATTATGAGCATGGTCCTTTTGGGTTGCCTTCACCATAGCAATATGTAGGATGATTTAAGGAGATAAAGGTTTAAATATGATTTATTAATATATTATGAGAATAATATATTAAAGGAGAAATCATATTGTTTAATTAATATTAGTCAAGAATTAATTAAGAATTAATTTTGTGGCTAAAAGAGATTAATTAAATATAGGGGACTGGACTGCAATTATTGGATAATTGAGTTATTGGGCTAAGGAATGCTATAGGAATAAGGGGTGAACGAAATTATGATGGAAGCCCATCATATTTTCGTCCATAGCCTTGTCCAGAAGGTTCCATGGGCTGCTTAGAGTTTAAGTTGTCCATTAGGGTTTTGACTGAAACCCTAGAAGCCCACACTAGTATATAAAGGACCCCTTAGGCCCCAAAAACGTGGACAACACTTCCATTAGGGTTTCCAGCCGTTTTTGGTGCCTCCTTTTCTTCTCCTCTTCATCCAAGTTGCATATGGTGTTTGTGACTCCATTAGAGGTACTACACTTGTGGTACTTGCTTTCAAGAGCTAAGGAAATTCAAGGAACTAGTTGTTATTGCTATATAACAACAAAAGGTATGTATTCTAGCTTTATATATGAATTTCGAAAATTATAGTAACATGCCAGGTTTCTTTTTGTGTTCATAAAGTTGTATAACTAATAGTGAAAACATAGATCCAATGCTAGGGTTGCATGTACACATAGGATTGTTTGTATAAAACCCAACAGTTCCCCCATCATACCACATACAATATAAACACATAATTCCTAGAATATATAGGTGTTGGCCTCCCCTTTGGTATATTTTAACAGGTAACTTCCTAGCATATCTGGGTGCTAGCCTCCCCTTCGATATCTTTCACCTGGTAACTACCTAGCAAATCTGTGTGCTAGCCTCTGCTTCGGTGTCTTTCAACCGGCAATTAGGGACTATTTCACCCCTACCACTACTAGATAATAAAATAACACATATATCATAAGCTATCTAACGTAACTAGTTACTAACTACCCCTTTCGGTCCTTTCGACCAATACGGGGGTCTAACCTACCCCCTCCTATCACATAACACATAACATCATAGCATACTAGCACATAATCATAATAGATAGCAACATACCAGATAATTATCACAAAGACAATTATCTATACTATAATTCTTACTAGTGGGATGGCCTTGGTGCCTTGGACCCACATCTATGGGAAGGTAACTCACCTCACACTGCTGAAGTCCCGCAGACAAAACCCTGGCTGCTGGATGACAGCTTCTCGACCTGCCAATATCAAAACAACACCCAATTTATAATTAAATTCCAATACAATAATCATATGTCCATGCTTGGGGTAAAAGAGTGATTTACCCCTATGTTAGCTTGATTCAACTCAAGGTCCAATCCAAATGCCCAAAAGTTACACATTGAATCAAAGCCCAACATATGGCCCAATTTTCCAAATTCGGCACAAACCTTAACATGGTCTTATTCTAAGGCCCAACCATTTAGTCCAGTCCAAACATTTAGCATTTCTAATGGCCCAATATCTTATAATCATAGAGGCCCAATTATGGCCCATCTATGGCCTAATTTTCCAAATTGGGCCCAAACCCCTTACATGGGCCTCACCCTAAATCCCATTAAATTATTCTAGTCCATATGCTTGATTTTGTATGGCCCATTAATATCCCAATCACCAAAGCCCAATAGAAAGGCCCAACATAAAGCCCAAGTGAAATTAGGGTTTTCCTATAAAATGATGATTAGGTTAAGTGTTTCTCACTTAACCCATTAAGGACATAATCCTTTAAGTCCATCAATTTATTGGGTAAATCACATAGTATGATCGGGTATAATTAATACTTCAATTCTAATGGCCCAAACGTATGTCCCGATAAGTCCAAGCCCATGATTCCAAAATTAGGGTTTTCTAAACCCTAATTAGGGTTTCCAACCCAAGCCAAATATGCCCAAAACTCAATCTTTAGGTCAATTAGTGTTTCATTAGGCCCATTAGGGTTTTACTAGGTCCGTTAGGGTTTTTCTAGTTAGGCACCACCCACTACCACCTCGGGTAGTGGTGGTCAACGGCGACGACCACCACCTCATGGTGTTGGTTATGTTGTCTAGTCCAGTTTTGTCGAAGCATTCAAAAATAAACTACATGCAAGCAAAAGCACACCATCACACAACACTACGGTTGGTGTCGGTAGGAACTATTACAATTTTACAATGGAATAACCCAAAATAAACAAACTCAAAATAATCATACACACACACAAACACCTTATGATGGCCGGTGGTGGTAGGTGGCGGCAGTCACCACCTCACGGTGGTGGCAATGTCTTTCCTGGCCAAATAAACATCCCATTCATCGAATAACACACACATCATACAAAATTAAAATAGTAGCACCCTTGAACCTATGTGAAACACGAACTCGATCACTTCTCGGGTGGCAAACGGTGACTAAGCAGCAATGCATTACACAGGCGGTGGCGGCGGACGTCTAACAATGTAAAAAAAGAAGAACATAAAAGGAAATGAAGTCATGACACCGACTGGTGAACAAAAATTGCAACAAATCATATCCCATTACCTGGACACTGCCCCAATGACCAAGGGCAACCTTCGTTGGCAACAAAATGAATGCAGTGCAACACTTCTGGTGGTTCTACATTCCAACACGATGACAGAACTTGGGGTAATGGTGGAAGAAGATAAGGAGCACAATTCAGGGGAAGAAGGTGAAACAACAGCCACAAAATGTCGCTCTTTGTTATCGTTGACAACAACCACGCACAAGGTCAGCTTCGTCGATAGTGGTGTGGTGGCATTGACTCTCGGCCGTTACAGGTAGTTTCAAGGGGGGTGGAGGTGGCGGCTGAATGTTGGGGTGTTATGCCAAATTAAAGGATGATATGTGTGACAGGTTTGATCTCCCATCTCCAATTCCAAACTTAGATGTGCATATGACACTTTTGGTCCCTCCTCTATAAATATTTTCCACTTTAAGTCCAGAAATTACACTTTAGCCCCTAACTCCATAAAATCCTTTCATAATAAGCCCATAATTAACTAAAGACTAAACTACAAATTTGGTCTTGTGGTTATCAAAAAAATGTGGATGAACTCCAAAATGTTTTCAACTTGCACCACCGGTCAAAAATTTGATCTTTTTTGTGGATATGGTCCCTATCAAACTTAAAAAGACTATTATACCCTTTTAATTTGGTATTTTCATTTATTATTATAATTATTTCTTTATTTTAATATTTTGATAAATAGAAAATTAGACAAAAAAACCTCACTTATCCCCATGCCACCGTACCCTTCTCTTTCTCTCTCTCTCTCTCTCTCTCTCTCTCTTTCTCTCTCACACACACACACACACACACACCTACCTCATGTACAACATCTTCTACTAATATCCCCAATTGATGAACAAAACGCATAATAAAATCATAGAAACACATTTTCTTCTTCTTAAATTAGATTTACAAACCCAAAGATCGAATCCCCCTGAACCCAAGAACAAAATTCTTTAAATGTGCCTAATAAAGATATTTAAGAGAGAGAGAGAGAAGACTCTCATTGGAGCTTCTTCTGCGAGGCTGGTTCTTCATGGTTAAGGTTTCCTCCCAAAGTTTTACCGGTTCATTGTACAACCACAAAGAAGGTAGAGTGAGTTCACCAGACAAGCATAAAACATACACACTTATTTCAAGTTTTCAAAGGATGACACATACACACACATACACACACTCAATCGCCTCCATCGTCATACGTTCAGTAGGCTTTCTAAAATCTATGTGATTTCCGAGATTGGTCCTATAAAGAAGAGGTATGCAACGATGGCTTTAACCTTAATTATGTTCGATTTTCAGTAAGATGCAGACACCAGAGAAATAAAGATGAAACCTGTAAAATCAAAACTGCAATTCATTTTTACATTCAATAAGAGAGACTAGAAGGAGACAATAGAGAGGGAGATCAGCGGTTAGGAGCCATCAAACTCCCTGAAACCATCAGCCTGTCATTTCTTTCTTCCTCCCATTGCGACCTAGCTGCCAATGAATTCCCTTTCTCATTTTTTTCTAATCACGAGCTCTAAATCATAAACGAGTTCTCATCTTTCTTTGATTGTTGTTTGTCTTGAAGATAACTGGGAAGAAGCTTTTTCTAGGATCTGGTCAATGGAGGGAAGGGATGGTGAAGAAGATGATGAGTGGGTGGAATTTTGAGAGAGAGAGAGAGAGAGAGAGAGAGAGATGGTAAGGTGGGGTGGGGTGAGGAGGGGTAGGTGGGATTTTGTCACACCCCCAAACCAGAACGGCGGAAACGTTCGGGGGCGGAGGACATCATGTTCAATATCATAACAGTTCATAGAAAGGAAAGTACACACCACCATATATAATAAGTTTGCAAGATGTTTACATAGTTGTATTCATTACATGTTCAAAATAAAGGTACATAAACATCATTCAAAATGAAGTAATTAACGCCAGCGCGTTAATCCCAAAAGTTGATTCCCAACCTGCTTAGCGATTTCCTGAGAATACAAGTTATTTCAAAGAAAAAGTGTCAACAATTAAGTTGGTGAGTCCATAAGTAGTTTAGAAAAATTGGATGCCATTCCAAAATGGGTGTATGTTTTCCAGTAAACGTAGCATTTCAAAATGTAAAGAGTTGTGATTTGTTGTGTTGAAAATGAATGCATTAGCTCCAGAAAATCCCATATTATCCCTAAAAGTTTGAAATACGATTTGTTGTGTTTTCCAAGGAAAAACCCTTATTTTCTTATAAAAATATGTAATGCATATAAATATTCGTGTTATAAGTTGTAAATGATTGCACCGGGAAAATCCCTTATTTTCCTATTAGTTGTTTGGTTTGTATGAAGGAAAAACCATTATTTTCCTCACACAAAATGGCAGTCTCTAAGACCGAAAACTGCAAGAAACCGACATTTCTCGTAAGTTGTGTCATAGTTCTATATATAATAAAACTACGTGAAGACCGAACCGGTTGGATGAAGAATAGTTTTAATAACTACTCGCTCATCAAAACTGAATATCATAATAATTGTATATCCGATGAGTTTTATAACCATACTAAACATAATATGCCTGTAACGACGTTCTTCAGGCGTCGCAGTGCTATGACAACTGTCACCCCAAAAGACGGACTGTAGCTAACAGTCAGGGTGCGGGATCATGACTTCCCGTATAGATCTATACACATTTGACACGTTCTCGTCGCGGGAGATTCTGGTTATAAACAGGCCTTACTGCAGTACTTTCTAATAAAGAAAAGTAACGTTTGAAGATGTACGCGTCTCATGGATTCTCAATTAAGTATATATTAACATGATAGTTTTTGTATGCAAAGTTTAACCTTTTTCACAATGTTTGATAAAGCAAAATCATAAGTTTTTAGAATGTATAAAATGTTTTAACAATGAAGATCATTATACACTTCGTATAAGTCTAATGCACACAAAGTATGAGAAGAGTTTTCCATAATAGTAATGAGTTCCAAGTGGTTTATTTGATAACACAAGTAAAGTGAAACTTTATAAAATATACGATAATAACCGTATGTTTACTTGTATCCCCCCCTAAAAGAGTATAAAAGCATTTAAAAATGTATTTAAAGTGTGTTTGAAAGGGGTATGAACTCACTTGACAGCTTGAAGATAGCGTGATGGAAAGACGGCAGAGTTTCGTCTCGGGAAATGGATTTTCCTCGGAAATCTCGGGAATCTCGGGAGTAAGAACGACCTTCGGGACTCGAGCCAAAAAGACCAGAGCTTCGGGTTTGAAAGGGCACGGAAAACGAGGCAAAGTAGAGTGAGAGAGAAGAGAAATGAGCCCCTTCTTTGGAAACCCTCGCATGCCTTTTATAGGGAGGTTGGTCTGCCTCGGTACGCGGGGCGTACGCTAGTACGCAGCGCGTACGCGTGCGTCATGCGTGACCGAACCCGACCGCCTCTGCTTCGGATGGGACGGGTTCCTGGGTTCGCGGGTCGGATGGGACGGGTCGCTGGCACGCGGGTCGGATGGGACGTCGGGTCGGGTCTTCGGATCGTGCGACGTGGACGATCCGAGGCCGTGGCCTCTCAGTACACTGGGCGTACTAGGGTACGCGGCGCGTACTATCGCCTTAGGCTGACTCCACTTCGGATAATACCGAATTTTGAATAAAAATTATATATAAATTAATTATCAAACTTCAAAAATTCATATCTCCCTCATACGAACTCCGTTTTTGGCGTTCTTTATATCCCCGCGAAGGTGAGACTACGATCTACAACTTTCATTTAGATTCCGTTGGCAAATTCCGAAATTATTTTTATTATTTATTTATTAAAGTGACGTGTTTAAGGAATTTCTTTAAAAATTCATAACTTATTCATATGATGTCCGATTTCAGCGTTCTTTTTATGCATGTTTGTAGTTTAACGATACCTATCACTTTCATTTAGACACCTAAGGTCAGAAAATGTTTTATTGAAACTTTGCGTTTTTACGTAACTTTGTATTTGCTGGTTTTTTTGTCGGAAAACTTATAATGAGCATAACTTCTTCGTTATAACTCGGATTTTTGTGTTATTTATATGTTTGGAAACCTTAAGATGATAACTACCACATAGTGTACTCCAAAGAGAGTTTTTGAATACTTCATTTTCTATTTCCTTTCTCAAGGAGGTTACATGACTCGATCTTTACTGACATGAAATAACGGGTTGTTACATCATCCCCCCGTTAGAGGGAATTTCGTCCCGAAATTTTTAATACAAAAGAAGAGTCTTAGGGGCTGGGGAAGAGATGTGGATACTTCTGTTGCATTTGGTCCTCTCGCTCCCACGTGAACTCGGGTCCCCTCTTAGCATTCCATCGGACCTTTACTATTGGAATGCGACTCTGTTTAGTTCGTTTAATTTCCCTATCCATGATCTCGACGGGTTCTTCCACAAAGTTAAGATTTTCATTTAGTTCGATCTCATCGAGTGGAATGACAAGTGTTTCGTCGGACAGACACTTCTTCAGGTTTGACACGTGGAATACTGGGTGTACTTTGTTAAGCTCTATTGGAAGTTGGAGTTTGTAGGCTACTGGACCAACCCTTGAAATGATTTCGAAGGGTCCAATGTACCTAGGATTCAGCTTCCCACGCTTTCCAAAGCGTATCATTCCCTTCCAGGGTGAGACTTTCAGTAGTACCCGATCGCCAGTCTGGAATTCCAATGGTTTACGTCTTTTGTCGGCGTAGCTCTTTTGTCTATCCCTCGAGGATTTCAGTTGCTCTCGTATTTGCACGATCTTTTCAGTAGTTTCTCTGATGATCTCCGGACCAGTGAGGGTGCTATCAGGGACTAGACCTTTTGCTAGTTGGGTGTCGCCTACTTCCGTCCAGCACAGAGGTGATCTGCACTTACGGCCGTAAAGGGCTTCACATGGAGCAGCATTGATACTGGTATGATAACTATTGTTATAAGAGAACTCAACCAAAGGTAAGTGAACATCCCATGCTTTACCAAAGTCGATTACACATGCTCGCAACATGTCTTCCAAGGTTTGGATCGTTCTTTCGCTCTGTCCGTCAGTTTGGGGGTGATAGGCTGTACTCATGTCCAATCTTGTTCCCATGGATTTTTGCAATGATTGCCAGAACCTAGACGTGAATCTGCTGTCTCTATCCGAGATGATAGACATTGGCACTCCATGGAGTCGTACGATCTCCCGGATGTAGATTCTCGATAGCTTTTCCATTTTATCAGTTTCCTTGATCGGTAGGAAATGAGCGGACTTGGTTAATCTATCGACGATTACCCAGATAGTATCTTGGCCACCCTGAGCTTTGGGCAGTTTCGTTATGAAGTCCATGGAAATCTGCTCCCATTTCCACTCAGGTATTTCAGGTTGTTGGAGTAGTCCTGAGGGTTTCTGGTGTTCTATCTTGATCTTGGCGCAAGTCAAACACTTGCTCACATATGTAGCGACCTCTGCTTTCATGTTTGGCCACCAGTAGAGTTGTTTGAGATCTTGATACATCTTGTCTGACCCGGGGTGTACGGAGTATGGAGTCTTGTGTGCCTCGTTCATAACTACCTCTCTAAGTCCACCAAACTTAGGCGTCCATATTCGGTTCATGAGGTAGCGTGCTCCATCACTCTTGATTTCTAAATTCTTGTCCATTCCTCTAAGGGTTTCACTTGTCACGTTTTCGGGTTTTAGGGCCTCTATCTGAGCTTCCTTGACCTGTGTCGACAGGTGCGAATGGATGGACATGGCTAATGACTTCACTCTTCGGCCAGAGTACTCCTTACGGCTAAGGGAATCTGCCACGACATTAGCCTTTCCTGGGTGATAGCGAATCTCACATTCGTAGTCGTTGAGTAATTCGACCCAACGTCGTTGCCTCATGTTCAACTCCTTCTGGTTGAAGATGTATTGTAGGCTCTTGTGGTCTGTAAAAATAGTGCATTTGGTACCATATAGGTAGTGTCTCCAGATTTTAAGAGCGAAGACCACCGCCCCAAGCTCTAAATCATGAGTGGTGTAATTGACCTCATGCGTTTTTAGTTGTCGTGAGGCATATGCAATAACCTTTCCCCTCTGCATTAGTACACAACCCAGCCCTTGCTTCGAAGCGTCGCAATATACTACAAAATCTTCGGTCCCTTCTGGGAGAGAAAGGATGGGCGCACTGCAAAGGGCCTGTTTCAAAGTCTGAAATGCAGAATCTTGCTTTTCTCCCCAATTGTAGGTCACACCTTTCTGGGTTAAGGCGGTAAGAGGCTTTGCGATGCTGGAGAAATTCTGGATGAACCGTCGATAATAACCAGCCAGGCCTAGGAATTGGCGAATTTCTGTTGGTGTAGTTGGCGCCGACCAGTTTTTGATAGCCTTAATTTTTTATGGATCCACGTGGATCCCTTCCTTGCTGACCACGTGACCGAGAAAGTCCACCTTTCTAATCCAAAATTCACATTTTGAGAATTTTGCATACAGTCTCTCAGTCCGTAACGTCTCTAGCACTTGCCTCAGATGTTGACCATGCTCTTCTTTATTCTTTGAATAAATGAGTATGTCGTCTATGAATACTATCACGAATTTATCCAAGAATGGACGACATACCCGATTCATTAGATCCATGAATACGGCTGGGGCATTGGTTAGCCCGAACGGCATCACTACGAATTCGTAATGTACGTATCGTGTTCGGAAAGCCGTCTTGGAGATATCACTCTCCAGGACTCGCAGCTGGTGATATCCCGACCTCAGATCGATCTTGGAGAAGTAGTTGGCTCCTTGGAGTTGGTCGAACAAGTCATCGATTCGGGGTAGGGGGTATCGGTTCTTGATGGTAAGTTTGTTGAGTTCTCGGTAATCGATGCACATTCTGAATGATCCATCCTTCTTTTTCACGAACAATACAGGTGCTCCCCATGGTGAGAAGCTCGGTCTGATGAATCCTTTTCCCAGTAGTTCATTCAGTTGGCTGGATAGCTCTTGCATTTCTGCCGGGGCTAATCGATAGGGTGCTTTGGCTACTGGGGTAGCCCCGGGAACCAGATCGATTCGGAACTCCACTTGCCTCGCAGGTGGTATTCCTGGAAGGTCCTCGGGAAAAACATCAGGAAAATCGCGTACGTCGGGCACACTCTTGATATCCTGGACTTTGTGTTTTACATCCACAACATGTGCCAAGAACGCGTGACACTCCTTGCGTAGGCATTTCTGAGCTTGGATACTTGAGATGATACGAAGGGTGGTACTTGGTTTGTCGCCCAAGATAACGAAAGTTTCGCCGGTTGGCAGATTAAGGCGAACGGCCTTATCGTAACATAGAATGTCCGCATGATGAGAACTCAGCCAATCCATGCCAATGATGACATCAAAACTCTTAATCGAGACTGGCATGAGGTTGATTGAGAATGGATGGTTATTTAAAGTTAGGGTGCAATTTAGGTATATCTCCTTAGTGCCTTCGGTTTTCCCGTTGGCCATTTCTACTATGAATGGTTCACTCAATGACTGTGGTATTGATTTCAGCAGGCCTTTAAAGCCGTGACTCACAAAACTCCTTTCCGCGCCACTATCAAACAAAATGCATGCATACAAGTTATCGAGAAGGAACGTACCCGTAACAACTTTAGGGTCCGCAATGGCTTCATCCTGTCCCATCACGAAAACTCGGCCCCTTCCACCGGTATTCCGGTTGTTTACCCTTGGGCAGTACTTGCGGTAGTGCCCTGTGTCTCCCCACTCGAAGCAGGCGCGGTTTACCCCGGTATTAGTGGTGGGAACGGATGGTTGGATTGGCCCTTTACAATAGCGGGCTGTATGTCCCTTTTTATTACAGTTGGTGCATTGAAGATTGGAGCAAGGACCGTGGTGGTGGAAACTGCATCGGTTGCATTTAGGAAGTTTCCCAATGTATGAGCTTGTGGGGGAAGGGTTCGTAGGTACAGTAATAGCGTGTGTCGCTATCACTTGTTGTTTCCTGGGGTTTTCCTGGAGAGTTTGTCCCCTCCTTTTGTTCCAAGTCTTACTCTGGCCCTGAGTTTCCCTAGGTGGATATGCAGTTGTCGAAATGGTACCGGGTTTTACTCCGTGGTCGATGAGTCGCTGGGCCAGGCGCTTAGCACTGTTGTAGGTAGCAGGGCCGGAAGCTAGGACATGCCCTTGAATCTGGGGTGACAACCCCCAAATGTACCTTTCAACCTTCTTTGATTCTGGGTTGACCATGGTAGGGCACAGTGCAGCGAGGTCGTTGAACCTAGTGGTGTAGGTGATTAGGTCAGACCCAGTCATTTTTAGATTCCAGAGCTCCTGCTCAAGCTTTTGTACTTCTCCCCTTGGGCAATATTCTTCCAGTAGTAGAACCTTTAGGTCGTCCCAACTCATGGCGTTGGCGACAGTGAGCGTCACTAAATTCACATGGCTTTTCCACCAAGTGAGGGCTAGATCTACAAAGGTGCAGGCAGCGAACTTGACTTTGCTTGCTTCTAGGCATGAGCAGATCTCGAAGACCGTTTTGGTCTTTTCGAACCATTGCATTAGTGCAATGACTCCTCCTGTTCCGTTAAAAGTTTTTGGTTTAGCGTTAGAGAACTCCTTGTAGGTACATTCTCTTCCTTGGCCATGACCAGTGCCATGATTTGGATGATTCGTGCTGCTTCCCGCCCCTCCATTCCCTTGGGAGTTTATTTGCGAGAGGGCTGCGGTTACCGCTGCTGTGATAGCAGCCTGAACCATGGCCGGATCATAAGCTGGTGGTGGAGGTGGTGGTGGTGCCGTGCCCGGCCTGGGCCTTAAGTTTGGACGAGGAGGCATCTTGCTGCCAAAAGAAAAATATGGAAGAAAATTATAAGTTTTGGCAGTTCAAAGTTGGATGATATTGAATGAACTTCTAACAGTTCTAGGAAGTTGAGTTTAATTGACACAATATTTTAAGCTTGAAAGTAAAGTTTGAATAGATGCACCAATGAATCGAACTATTTGCGCATGATTAACAACGGTAAGAAAAGCGGTATACCCTTATATATATTAAACATATAGTTGTGTTACAGCGGGGTCTAGACAAAATTCCTTGGCCTCTCTAAAGGCCTCCGGTTACGGAAAATTTTAAAGAAAGTAATACTTTTATCCGAAGTCCTAGTTTATAACAAAATTTGAGAGTTGGGCAAGTACTACTTGCGGTGCGCCTTGCGTTTAGAGCTCGACTCTGTGTCGGACTGCTTCGACTCCATGAGGCATCTGTCAAACGCAGCCTGTTGTTCTCTTAATTCTGCGAAGGCCGCGTTTGCTTGTGCTTGAAACGCTTCGGCGCGAATGTGGATGTCGTTCTGCATCAACTCTAGGCGGTTGATATCGGCCGTGTGAATTTGCACATCCACATTGATCTCTCGGATTCGGTTGGCTTGCACTCCAGATTGATAGCACTGGTTGGCGAGTTTGCCAACCATGACCGGTAGTGCGCGATCGGCTGATCCCCCGCCTCTCACGTCATAGAAGTCTCGGCACATGCCGTAAGGAGGGCGTAAGCTTTGTTGTTGGCTCCAATGATGGAGGTGACTTCCCCACACTGGAGTGGGTCCTTGGAAATTTCTCACGTGGACAGGAGGTTGTAGAACTGGTGGATTTATAATTTCTGGCTCCGAATCCGTACCAGAGTCATCCCCTGCCTCCACATTTATAGGCTCTTCGTCTTCTTCAGAATCTGCTTCGATCCATCCACCATTACCTTGGTTGGGGTAGTAGGGGTCATTGGGGTGATGGAATCCCGCCATTTAGACTGTACGAGAATAGGGTTAAAAGTTTACTATAAGTTAGAGCACATGAAACTTACTCTCGAGTTTAATGGTTGACGGCACTCGAATACACCCTCAATATTCTTTATGCTTTTGGAAATTTTAAAATTTGTTGTCCATTACAGACACTCCTTGGCATATGTTTAGTCGGCTCTTGGACAAATATAGTTGATCAGGCTATATCCTTCCCAGTTCCGATTACATGTCCCAAGGCATACCTGCACTGCACAACTGATATATAATACTTCAACGTTGTTTTAATTATGATACTGACCATGTTGTTGATGTGCAATGAATGCATGCCTACTTTACAAAAACTAAATAAAAATTTTATTTTTAAAAGTACGAATCTTACTCAGAGTGTTTTTACCCAGTTGAGTTTATAGTTGCATAACAAAAAGAAATGGTTTTGATATACTTAATTCCCTATAAACAATGCTCTGATACCAATCTGTCACACCCCCAAACCAGAACGGCGGAAACGTTCGGTGGCGGAGGACATCATGTTCAATATCATAACAGTTCATAGAAAGGAAAGTACACACCACCATATATAATAAGTTTGCAAGATGTTTACATAGTTGTATTCATTACATGTTCAAAATAAAGGTACATAAACATCATTCAAAATGAAGTAATTAACGCCAACGCGTTAATCCCAAAAGTTGATTCCCAACCTGCTTAGCGATTTCCTGAGAATACAAGTTATTTCAAAGAAAAAGTGTCAACAATTAAGTTGGTGAGTCCATAAGTAGTTTAGAAAAATTGGATGCCATTCCAAAATGGGTGTATGTTTTCCAGTAAACGTAGCATTTCAAAATGTAAAGAGTTGTGATTTGTTGTGTTGAAAATGAATGCATTAGCTCCAGAAAATCCCATATTATCCCTAAAAGTTTGAAATACGATTTGTTGTGTTTTCCAAGGAAAAACCCTTATTTTCTTATAAAAATATGTAATGCATATAAATATTCGTGTTATAAGTTGTAAATGATTGCACCGGGAAAATCCCTTATTTTCCTATTAGTTGTTTGGTTTGTATGCAGGAAAAACCATTATTTTCCTCACACAAAATGGCAGTCTCTAAGACCGAAAACTGCAAGAAACCGACGTTTCTCGTAAGTTGTGTCATAGTTCTATATATAATAAAACTACGTGAAGACCGAACCGGTTGGATGAAGAATAGTTTTAATAACTACTCGCTCATCAAAACTGAATATCATAATAATTGTATATCCGATGAGTTTTATAACCATACTAAACATAATATGCCTGTAACGACGTTCTTCAGGCGTTGCAGTGCTATGACAACTGTCACCCCAAAAGACGGACTGTAGCTAATAGTCAGGGTGCGGGATCATGACTTCCCGTATAGATCTATACACATTTGACACGTTCTCGTCGCGGGAGATTCTGGTTATAAACAGGCCTTACTGCAGTACTTTCTAATAAAGAAAAGTAACGTTTGAAGATGTACGCGTCTCATGGATTCTCAATTAAGTATATATTAACATGATAGTTTTTGTATGCAAAGTTTAACCTTTTTCACAATGTTTGATAAAGCAAAATCATAAGTTTTTAGAATGTATAAAATGTTTTAACAATGAAGATCATTATACACTTCGTATAAGTCTAATGCACACAAAGTATGAGAAGAGTTTTCCATAATAGTAATGAGTTCCAAGTGGTTTATTTGATAACACAAGTAAAGTGAAACTTTATAAAATATACGATAATAACCGTATGTTTACTTGTATCCCCCCCTAAAAGAGTATAAAAGCATTTAAAAATGTATTTAAAGTGTGTTTGAAAGGGGTATGAACTCACTTGACAGCTTGAAGATAGCGTGATGGAAAGACGGCAGAGTTTCGTCTCGGGAAATGGATTTTCCTCGGAAATCTCGGGAATCTCGGGAGTAAGAACGACCTTCGGGACTCGAGCCAAAAAGACCAGAGCTTCGGGTTTGAAAGGGCACGGAAAACGAGGCAAAGTAGAGTGAGAGAGAAGAGAAATGAGCCCCTTCTTTGGAAACCCTCACATGCCTTTTATAGGGAGGCTGGTCTGCCTCGGTACGCGGGGCGTACGCTAGTACGCAGCGCGTACGCGTGCGTCATGCGTGACCGAACCCGACCGCCTCTGCTTCGGATGGGACGGGTTCCTGGGTTCGCGGGTCGGATGGGACGGGTCGCTGGCACGCGGGTCGGATGGGACGTCGGGTCGGGTCTTCGGATCGTGCGACGTGGACGATCCGAAGCCGTGGCCTCTCAGTACGCTGGGCGTACTAGGGTACGCGGCGCGTACTATCGCCTTAGGCTGACTCCACTTCGGATAATACCGAATTTTGAATAAAAATTATATATAAATTAATTATCAAACTTCAAAAATTCATATCTCCCTCATACGAACTCCGTTTTTGGCGTTCTTTATATCCCCGCGAAGGTGAGACTACGATCTACAACTTTCATTTAGATTCCATTGGCAAATTCCGAAATTATTTTTATTATTTATTTATTAAAGTGACGTGTTTAAGGAATTTCTTTAAAAATTCATAACTTATTCATATGATGTCCGATTTCAGCGTTCTTTTTATGCATGTTTGTAGTTTAACGATACCTATCACTTTCATTTAGACACCTAAGGTCAGAAAATGTTTTATTGGAACTTTGCGTTTTTACGTAACTTTGTATTTGCTGGTTTTTTTGTCGGAAAACTTATAATGAGCATAACTTCTTCGTTATAACTCGGATTTTTGTGTTATTTATATGTTTGGAAACCTTAAGATGATAACTACCGCATAGTGTACTCCAAAGAGAGTTTTTGAATACTTCATTTTCTATTTCCTTTCTCAAGGAGGTTACATGACTCGATCTTTACTGACATGAAATAACGGGTTGTTACAGATTTTTTTATTTATTCTAATAATAGGAAAACATAAAAAATATATAAAAAGAAATTACAGGGGAAAAATAGTCTTTTTATGTATGACAAGGACCATATCCACAAAAAATATTTGATTTTGGACCAGTGGTGCAAGTTGAAAAGATTTTGGACTCCATCCACATTTTTTTGATAACTACAGGGACCAAATTTGCAGTTTACTCTTAACTAAACAGCCATCAACCTTCAAAATCCTTTACAAACTAAATCAAAAATTACAATTTAACCCCCTAAACTTTCAATTATAACTTTTTAACCCCCAAAACTAACTCCTTGCTACACTATTATGCTATTAAGGATATTATTCATTTATTAGTGCGTCTATTTAATTATTTAATAAACGGGGTGTTACAATAGTGGGCCATCTGAAATCAGGGTTTTGGGCCATGGATATGTTTGGGCTTTAGGATAAGGCCTATTAGAAGGATTTGGGCTCAATTTGGAAAATTGGGCCATATGTGGGCCACTAGTGGGATTTGAAAGATTATTTAGTTTTGGGCCTTAGTGGTTTATGCTTTTGGGCCTTATTTGTGGATCAAGCTAAGATGTATTGTTTATAGTTTTGAACCTAAGTTTTGATTGGATGTTATTTTTTCTCTAATAGCTCGGGGTTTCGTGAGGGCTGCATCTAGGGATTTTTCTGTGAGATTCAGCTTTCGGGGTGAGATTTCCTCACTGAGTTTAACGAATCTAAAGCACCAATGCCGACCCTTGTTGTTTCGTTAGGATGCTAGAGTCTATGTGACCCCTACATGTGTTATGTATTGCTATGCGCACCGAGCTGGGCTCGATGCCAGGCGAGGCCTAAGGACTGGAACATATGCTGTAATTTATGATTTCTATATGTGTTAGCATGATTATATGATATTGATTGTATGTGTATTGCGGGAAAGGCCTGAGAATAACAGTTCAATATACTGAGTGGGGCTCAATTCCAGGCGGGGCTTGATGCCGTGACGAAGCCCGAGGTCGGGCGGGGGGCTAGTATGTGATTTGTTATGTATGGCATGGGCTAGTTTGGGGAACTCACTAAGCTTTGTTCTTACTATTTTCAGTTTAAGTTTGAGGTAATTCCGGTTGCAAAGGGAAGAGTTCAGGTTGACTGCATCGTACACACCATTGGGATTCCGCATATGATGTTTTACTCTGATTTTATGATAATTGATACATGGGTTTTTATTTGAAATTTTTGGATGATATTAGAAATACTATTTTATTTATTATTAAAAATGACATTTTTGGGACCATATTTTGGGATGTTACAAACATTATAGGCTGCTTCTACTTGTTTCTTATAATTAGATCTGATCGAGAAGGATCGATCTAATTTATGGATGAAACTTGGTAATGATATTAATGTTAGATTTATTATTTTCACGACTTATTGATGTTTAATCATCTATATTAATCATTGGTTGTTTGTGAACACACTTGGATTTTTAATCATAAATATTATATGTCCATTCATTTGTTTATATGTTCTAAATAATTGATAATTAGTTCGTAATACTAATTATCGAATTGTTTAATATCAAGTCTAAAATTCAACATTATTAAAGGTTTTTTATTTGTGTTATAAAATTTAGACTAATGAGCATCCAAATCCTATTTGCTAGTCTCCATTTCATGAACCAAGAGTTGGCCAAGCTTGACCAATTTGATTGTCAGAACTACACCAGCTAGGGTAAAAAGATCAAATTCATGCTTCATGTGCTGAAGCTTGATTATGTTTGGGACCCTAACATGACCCTAATTCCCGCTGATCTAATTCCTAAAGAGGGTAAAGAGTGTGGACCCGAAGTTCATCTCTGATCTCAAAAAGCAAAGGGCTCTGCATAGAGAGTCTGAGGAACTATGTGTCGGTCACATCAAGAACTCAATATATGATCTCCACTATGATCTTTAGTTTCCGGTCAAAGATCTGAGAGAGCTATGGATTGCCTTAAAACTGAAGTACAAGGCACACAAGGAAGGTACTAATAAGTACCTTGTTTCTATGTAACTAGAGTTTCAAATTGATGATGACAAACCTATCTTGGAGCAAGTGCATGAACTCCAGGTCATGGTCAACAAGATGAATGCGCTCTCTATCTCTATGTTAGAACTCTTTCAGGTTAGTGCGATCATTGTAAAACTGCCACCCTCGTGGAAAGACTTCTCTAAGAGAATGATGCACAAATATGAGGATTACTGCTTGGATGATATGATGAAACACCTTTGTATTGAGGAGGAAACTCACATCAAGGACAAGAGTAGTAAAGTAGGATCAAGTGCACACCACTTCTTAGCTAGGGGTTTTGGTTATAAGACCAAATCTAATGGACAAAACAAGAAGAACTTCGGACCTAACAAACAAAGCCTCAAGAAACTAGGTCATCAAAATCCTAACTCAAAGTCAAAGAGAACCGAACCTTTCCATGTCCACGAAGAGATTGGAGACTACGCAAGAGAATGCAAATATCGCAAATCAAGACTGGCAGTGCATGCAGTTGAACAAGTCACCAATCTGGTGGCGAATGTAAGCTTTAGAGAGATTGTCATGATCTATTCGATGACTCGAGAAATTTGTGCTTGAGGATGGTTCATGGACACTGGAGCCATTATGCATGTTTGTTGGGAATAAGAGAGCTTCCACACTTATTATCTAGCACCACTGGGGACGGTCGCAGTCTGTGAAGAAGGTCATAGAGTTGAAATTCAAGGAAAAGGTTATGTTTAATTGAAGTTCACTCCTGATGAATGGGTTACCCTTCGGTATGTTTTTCATGTTCTTACTATATCAAAGGAGTTGGGTTCTACGGACAAGTTTGACAAGGGTGGGTTCAATATGGAGCACTAGAAAGGCATAATTATGATCACTAAGGGCAAAAGATATGTTGGGTGGGCAAACAAGTGTTTAGGACTATATTGTTTGTGTCTTAGAGATGAGGGTAGTGTCATTAGGCAAAGTGTTGATAGTAATGATGCAAGTGTGTCTAGTGTTGGTAGTAATGATGTAATTGGTGTATTGGTTGCTAATGTGAATGAAATGAGCTTTTATAATTATTTTGTTTGTTCAATTTCTATATATCATAAACGTTTAGTACATACTAATGTTAAACAGATTGAAAAAAAATGCAAATTAAAGGGATGTTAAACTATGAGAAAAAATATTTTAAAAAATGTGAAACTTGTGTGAAATAAAAGCTTATAAAGAAAGCATTTCCACTGGTAAAGAGAAATACATCATTACTTGAGTTGATTCATTCTGATATATGTGAATTAAAATACTCACTCAAGGAGGAAAAATGTATTTCATAACATTATGTGATAACTCCAGTCAATATTTACATGTTTTTCTGTTGAGATTAAAAGATAAAGCTTTTGATGCATTTAATATAAGGCTGAAGTCGAAAATCAACTTGAAACACACATCAAAATTCCTCACACGTTAAAGGTGAAGAATATTTTAACTAGGATTTTGACACATTTTATGAAGAGAATGGATTTAAATATGAGAGAACTTCACTCTATACTCCCCAATAGAATGGTTTGGCTAAAAGAAAGAATAGAACCCTTTGTGAGATGGTCAACTGCATGTTGAACCAATCGGGTCTACCAAACAATATTTGGGGGAAGCATTTTTGACCGCTTTCAATCTCCCTAACAGGTTCACTAGTTATGTGATTCCTACAAGTCCTTATGAGTTATGGAAAGGTAGAAAACCTAATCTATACTATTTGAGAGTGTGGGGGTGTATTGCCTACTATAGGATACTTGATACTAAGAGATCAAAAATGGGAGCTCGAGCTATGAAGAGTGTGTTCATTGGATATGCGCAAAACAACAAGGCTTACCAATTATTGGATGATGAATTTAGTGTTGTTGTGGAATCTAGATATGTGGAAATCTTCGAAGATAAGATTTCTAGAGACGATGAAACTCCAATAACACAATACCTATAAGTACTTCTCGATAAATACTCCCACCTCCTCCTATTATGGAGGAACCAAGGAGAAGTACCAAGGCTAAAATGAGAAAAGTTTTGGAGATGTTTTTTATTCTTATTTGGTTAAAGGAACACAAAAAAGTAATAAGAGATGTCAATTTTTCCATTAACACTACTAGAAAACAGCCCTTTAATGACACACAAACAGTGACACACACTGATAGAGGACACACATTTGTGCGTGCCATAAAAAATAATGTCAGTTTTGCAAATTTTGAAGGATAGAGGACATGCATTTGTGTGTGTCCAAAAAATAGTGTCCAATAAAAAAAAGTTAAAACACGGAGGGAACCTATCCTAAAAAGTGTGTTGTGTTACCATGTCATTTTATAATTTTACGCTATGAGTGTGCGTGTTCCGTTTTTTAATAACTTGGGGGAAATGAAATCCAAAAAATTAAAAACCCTGCCTGTTGGGTCTCCTCCTTCCACATGAACGCTCACCTCACCTCATTACATATGAACGCTCACCTCACCTCTTCAGCGATTTCAATCCCCCTCTACATTACTCTACCTTGATCAAAGCAAACTACTTAGAAGATGCTACGATATACTCTTACAAAGCTGATCAGGTAGGTTATTTTCTAAATTTTGTCCTCAATTCTAAAGATATTTTCTATAATTTGATTTACGTAGATTTTACTTTGTATCACAGAGAGAATGTCAATAAAGAAATAACGTTGCATATATCTTCTTGAAATCTGTGCAAAATCTATGACAAGTTCACCACATCTAAAAACTCTTGATGATGGTGCGATATAAGCTGTACGAAACTGGACACTAATGCGTACAAGGTAGAAAATATCGACTATGGTTCTTGCAGTTGTAGTGGAGTGTGATAAATTTCTCTGTATTTTTAAGCAACTTTCCTTATTATGATAAACCAGAATGTGGACAATAAAGGATCCACATATATAGCAAGAATGCAAGATAACACTAGAAACTTGTTCCTTAAGAAAAGTCTTTTGTCTTGAGGAACAGTTATTTGGTTATATTTGTAGTTCATGATTTATTTTACCTATGTGCGGTCATCATTTTTATGAAATTAAAATGCTTTCAGGATAATTATAAGTGAAAATATATGTTCATCATTTCGCCATGGAAACTGCTGTCAGGGTACAACATTTGCATATGTTCCAGACAAGTGCAACTATTGCTTTTGGAAACTTGGGGAAATGATGAAGCTAAACTTAGAGAAAATTGAATTTAATGCTTTTCAATGGAAAGATGTTCCAAGCAAAATGTTAGGAAGGTTCCATGTGCCATGTAAAGATCGAAAGGCCAAGTTTTTAGAGGACAAGATTGAGGTAAATGACCAAACTTCTGGTATAGCTGATCGATCTCTTCAGAAGGCAGATTGCATGAAGGAGCAGGTTATGTTTTTAGTGGTTGGCCAAAATTTATAAGTCCTTCAGACCCTCTTCTCACATACTTAATTGATTTGGATGTAGTAGTTTGTGGATGACCAGAAGGGGTGCTCCTTCTTTATTGAATCCACACCTCTTCATTATATTAGATGGATATGAAAAACTTGAATCCAGAACATTCAACCTAAATTAAAATGTTTAAGAATCAAACTCTTATTTAAGAATGTTGAATTAAATTATGCTTCGGTAAATTTTAATGTCATCTTTTCAGGTTCCAGCTACAGGTAGCAAAGGAGCTGGACCTTCTATGTTAGAAGGGCGAAGTGGCTATGGTTCAACCTTGCATGACTCACGAAAATTCACATATGGGGATTGTTTAGTTATAATTATGAAGTCCATTTGATTTCACATATACATCCAAAAGCTGTAGAGATCACACAAACTTTTTGAAAAAAATTATAACCCATTAAATGTTAATAATTATAACCCATGGAATGGAATACGTTCTACGCACCAATATTTTGCAGCTACTTATGTCAATAATTAGGTAAAAAAAGCTTTTAAGGTCTATACAAGTATTTTTTTTATAATGTTGTTAAGTCTATATTATTTATTTATAGAAATTCTACTACTGAATCGATGTTTAGATCAACAAAAAATGTTAGATCATGTGAACATACACTCAATACTCTATGATATGCTGACAGGTAATAACATCAACAGAAATCAGTTTGTTTGTTTATCTAATCCAACTGAATAACCGTTTTTGATGAGATTAGATTTGGGTATTGTTGTGCAGCACGTTCTGGTAAACAGAGGATGATGGAGGAATGGGAAACTTGGGTGGTGATTCTAACACTCATCTTTATGTATCCTTCACCATTAATCATATATGAGCCTTGTGTCGTCACCAGTCTTCTCGGTTTCAACTCAATAATATCTTCTGTATTTTAAGTTGTATTAATTAACTAATGAATTTTGGTTCATCCCGACCCTATTTTTTCTTCTCATTACACTTGTTAATTGTTTTAGGAAGATGCAAAATGATTACTAGATTGAACTTCAACTCCAAATCTAACTCCAACTCATTCAGAATCAGAACCTGTGCCTGTCAATGATCATAACTCCGACCCACTTGTCTTGGATGGTGAATTGAGTAGTAGTAGTAGTAATTGGCTTTTTATGGTTAATTTGGTAAATTTGATATAACAAAGTTATAGATGAATCCCGACGTAAGATGTAAAAGGGTTAGGTTTGAAAATCTTTGAAACTTTTAATGGTTTGATTCTTTGTGGTTAAAAATTTTAAAATTTATATTTATTTATTATATTAAAATTTTTAAATAGTTTTAATTTGAGATGACTGATGATATTTAATTTACGTTCATGGAAAAGGTATTTTATAATCTATATGTGTATTAATTTTTAATATTTTATACAGGTATTGGCTATATTGAACTGTGGATTCTTGGCAACAGGTATTTTACTACATGTGTATTAAATTTTAATATTTTATAACATTGATTGGTGATACTTGAAGCCTTTCTGAATACTAATGTGTTGATGATGAATATAGGTATCATGTGGAAATAGGAGCATAACAATAAGAAGTAGAAACAAGAAGGTGTTATTTAATAGCAATGTAGTATTAGGTTATAAAGTTAGGGAAAACCTATTAATAACAATATAAAATCAGATCCCCTTAATACCAATGTATTACAATTTTTTGACATGATGTTATTGGATGAAGTTGATTGTTTTGCTATATATTTGTTTCCATATTTTTGTATTATGTGTAAATAGGTATCATAAAGACGCGTTGTAAATGTATATCGTAAATGGTTACTGAAGTTTACGACACAAAAATGCGTGTCAACTTGATTTATGACATGGGCTTTAATGATACACAATGTGTGTCCTAAACGTGTGTCGTAAGGATACGACACGCAAATGCGTTTCTTTTTCCTTTATGACAGGGCCTTCCTTGGTACCCAATGTGTGTCGTAAATGTACGCTGCACATCGTAAATACGTGTTGTAAATAGACAACGCGCAAAAGTATGTCGTCTTTCGTTATGACAAGGCCTTCCTTGACACACATTTGGTTGTCATCTGAGCGTTTTATGACATGCATTGCGTGTGGTAAAAGGATGTTTTTGTAGTAGTGTAACTTGGATGACGATCCTAAGGTCTCTACTGAAGCCATGGCGTCTAGAGATGCTATTTTATGGAATTCATGACAAGACTACCCAAGGGAAAAATACCTACATGATCGAAATGAATATTCAAGAGGAAAATATCATCTAGATGGATCCATATCTACATATAAAACAAGATTAGTTTCTAGAGGCTACATGCATCGAGAAAGGATCGATTATTTTGATACATATGCCCCAGTTTCTAGGATTAGTTCTATTAGAGCTCTTGTAGAAATATCAACTTTGAAAGGAGTATATATTCATTAAATATATGTGAAGGTAGCCTTTCTGAGTGGTTATCTCAAAGAGGAGATTTCCGTGTAGCAACTCGAGGGTTTCGTGATACCTATACTGTTCATACATGAAAGTGAACCTCTAGAAATCTAAAGCCAAGCCAAAACCAAATTCCAAGTGCATTCCGAGGTTGATGAGTTCTGAAATGGAATCTGTTTTGAAGTGAAGACATATCTGAGAGACACATAGTTTTCAGTGTTATATTGAGTATGTATTAACATTTAACGTTTCTTGTCCTTTAGCATTTGCTTTATTGTGAAGTTCATGGGACAAGATCAAGAAAATCATGTGTGTCAACTTTTTAGCTTCTCAGATTTACATTCTCCGTGCAGTCTTGGATTTTGTCTTTTTATCTCTCCTTGGCTATTTAAGGAGATGAGTTTTCTGTGCATTGTAACCTTTTAAGCAATATTCTCTTTCACATCATATACTAAGTATCTTGCAAGTTAAATCACTTTCTCTTTCGTTCTCATTGTTCTTAAGTTATCTTTACTTTTTCATACTCATTTTATCTTACTTGAATATTTTTTTGAATACATTGTTGATGTTCATACTTTAAGACAAGACTGGTTTACCAAACTTGACTGGATTCATATATTAGCAGCAGACATTGATCGTAAGCTAATTCAAGGTTTGAGTTCTCAAACCCCATCCATTAACTAATTCTTGTACTTTCAATTGATATCAGAGCCTAAGTGGTTGTCCTTTAAATCCATAAGAACAAATTATAATTGATCTGAGATTACCTTGGTATCGCAATCATTTCTATGTTCAAGATAAAAGTTCTTCTAAATACCACTTCTGCTCTAATAGTTTTTGTAAAACCCTGTTATTTTCAAGCCAATAAAAGTCAACAAAGGTCAATAAAAATCAAACCCTATAAATAAAAATCATGTTTTATTTATTTTATTGAGTTCATAAGGGTTAAATATTGATTTAATATATAGAAATGATTTGTTATTTAAGTATATTTAATAATTGAGAATAAATACACTTGGATCGAAAATTCCCCCACTCAACCAAGAATCTCTGCTTCGGACCCCACCACCCAACCGAAATCAGCTTACTACCACTGAAATCTCGTAGCGAGGCCACCTGTACATCGGGTCGAAAACTGATTTCGGTCAGCTCCGAAATCAGCCTGGAAAGGTCCCACAATTTCACTGAAATCCTTCGTTTGGCTACTTTTAGACCGAGAACCCAAAAGTTTAGGTCACATTATAGGCCGCAAAACACTCCACTTTTTGCTCTCAAAACTCATCCATGAACCTTCATATCTTTATAAAATATTGCCTAGATCTTCTTATTCACACCAAGAACACCAAGAACAATCTTCAAATATTCAAAATTTCACCATAGAACACCGAAAACCCTCCCAAGCTCACCGAAAACCCCTCTTGCACACCAAAAACGACAAGAACACTCCAAATAATTTTTGTAGGTATTCCTTACATAATTAAAGTGTTGTCTAACACTTTAATTATTATTTAAATCATTATTTAATCTATTATTCAAATTAATATATTATTAATTTAAATACGACGTTGGAAATAATTATTTTTAGGATAACACTATTTTCACGTATGCTAGCCCGAGGATCGTCTCTACAGTTTTGCTATGCGAACACGAACACGCACAAGACAAGAGTTCATACGTCAATGTTTTCACTATTTTTCCATGTTTTTAGGGGGGGGGGGGAGGGAGAACACAAGTAAAACACAAGGACTCTTGTGTTCTCTTTCAAACGATTTCAAAACCATTTCAAACCATTTACAATTGTTTCAAACCGATTTATTGCTGCATTTTATCAAAATATATTTTATTATATCATTGACCCTTTTGTAACATGTCGAGCAAAAGACTGTGCCTTATTCACACTATTAGATTGCAAAGGTTTTCAGTTCATTACAAGATCATACATTTAAACTATAGCATGTATAGTTTGTGAATCACTATGCTATTTTACTAAGTTTAAGAAACGATACAAGAACATACTTTTAAACTATAATAGGTATAGTTTGAGAAACACTACACTCTTTGCAATCTCAAGAACACTATACATTTAACAATTATGTAAACTATAATAGGTATAGTTTATGGAACACTAGTCTTTTTCAGAAATTCAAAGATATACTACTAAAATAGTTATTTAAGTATAATTATTTTACATTACAAGGTAATATATATATATATATATATATATATATATATATATATATATATATATATATATATATATATATATAGTTTCAAGTACAAGAGAACACTATAACACTACACGTAAACTACTTAATACAGGGTTGTGAGACACTACCTCATTTTACCTATCATGGTACTAGTTCAAGTCCTATAAATTATAACTAGAGTCTCGTAGAAGGAGAGTGTGAATTTGTGTGTAGATCTATACTAGACTGATAATCCCGCACCTGAGCTGCTTGCAACAGCTTGGCCGGTAGGCTTGGGGTGAAAAATGTCATAACATTCCGATGCTAGAAGAACGTCGTAGAGGCCACTAGTCAGTTTAGCATGGTTATTGAAGGTCACCATAGTATTACCTAAAACATTGTTTACAGGACTGACAATCATGCACCTAAGTTGCTTGCAACAGCTAGGCCGGCAGGCCTGGGGTGACAAATGTCATAACATTCCGATGCCTGAAGAATATCGTGGAGGCCACTAGTTATTTTAGCATGGTTATATGAAACTCATAAGAGTATTAACTAAAACATTCTTTACGGGATCTACACTCTTTCAAAGGTTTTATTTTAAATAATGAAACTACAGTACACTATGCTACACTACAGCTGGTGGATTCCATGTATTTATAGAAAAGGTTTTCATACCAACACTACTACGCTACGCTAATTTTCTAGTATAGAGTACTCTAGTACAACATAAAATTTAAAGAAACATTCGAGATATAGTTTTATTTATAAATAAAACTACAGAATAGTATTACAGAGTACAGTAACAAACATACATTTTGGTCTTAAGGCCTAAGACTACATTTAATTTACAAAAGAAAATATTGGATTTTTTGGAGAAACATACTAACGTTTTCAAAGAACAAAGACAAGCTTTCTGATAGCTTCATTTTATTTGCTTCTCTTTATAGTTTTTATTAGCACATTCCATCTTATTTTAGTCAATCTTCATGCATATTTTCTCTTTTTGTCTTTTTTCTCCTTCACTGGGTGCTTTCTAGTCTTTTAAGCTTAATTGCAGGATTTTCCGAAGAATATTTGTTATTGGAGGCTTAGAAGGATGCGAGACTCATGGAGGCATGTGATTTGCTTGTAGGCTTAAAGTGGTGCGATTGGGCTAGGTGCTTGCGTAAAAGAAGAAATCAATTTGGATCTAATTTATGGGCAAAGATGATGATGAGATAGTGCGGAATCGAGCTATAAGAAATTTGAGGAGTATTGGGTCAAGCATTAGAAGGCTTTGGAATGGAAAATGGGTCTTAAAGATTTAGGATTATGGGCTAAAGTTGAAGAAATGAAGATTGGGCTTAAATGCATGTTAAGTGGCCCAAGTTTCACATTCAGCATAACCCACGTGGTCCGCGTGGGTCCATACGCGGTCTGCATGAATTGTGATGAGTTGTTTTCGGGTTTTGACTTGTTGACTCTATTTGTGGAAGTTTGGTGGGTTGCTTTTGGTCTCTTTTTGAATCCGGAAATTGGCTCTCTTTAGCTGGAGATTGGAGGCTCATTTGAGAGAGAACTTGAAGAACACATTCCATTTTTTCTCTCTAAGAAGCTTTGGGAAGATTTGAAGAATATTGGGAAGATTAGTGTAATTTCCTTCCATCTTGCATCTAAGACAATGTTTGGTATCTCTAATCCCTCTTGTTTTTGTTTAATCTTACCTATGCTTGCTTGAATGTTTTGGTTATTTTGAAGAACTCCATGAACTTGTGTTGAATATTTATGATTATATTTTCTATGAAAACTTCCTTCGTGTTTATATATCTCTAGTCATGAATATTGATATATGAATGTTATCTTTGTTGGTTAAATTCTTGACTAAGTAATGGGTCTTCAATTTAACAAGCAACAATTAGTTTAAATGTTTGTTTTCATTTCATTTGATATTTTCTCCATAGTGGTAATGAAAGCAATAGATTACTCTTTGGATTTGGTGACTCTTAAAACCCAATGCTAATTGATTTTCACAAAATTACATGCTTCATTAGTTTTGTGACTTTCATTTAGGAAATGTTCTATGAGCTTCTCTAGTCATTTTAACACAAAAGAAGAGTGAGGCAAGTTATGCTTATAAATTGCTATAGCCAAATTAGATTATAAACACAAGTATTGCACCTTGGTATTCTCATGATTATTTAATCAAATGTTCAAGTAATGAAAGTCTAAAGTCAACCATCTTTCCCTTATTGATTTTACTTCAAACTCTTATTATGCAATTGTCCATCTAAATCATAGTTAATTCTAGTTTGTTTCAAGTATTTTAAAACATCAAAACCCCCATTTTTAATTTATTGCCATATTCCAAGTATTTTTACAAAGAGATTTTTCATAGAGTTATAAATTGAAGCAGTCTCCGTGGATTCGACCCCTTTACCACTATACACTATTTTAGTGTGTATTATTTAGGGTTATTATTTTTGTTGGCCTCGACAACCACCACTTTCCATCACAAAAACATACTTATGAACTCAACAACCTAAATGTTGATACACTTTCAAAATCACTTGTATTCTCAGGGAAACAGTAGACATGTACACTATAGGTTTGTAAGAAGATAGATCATTCATGGTGTCTTGTCTATAGTTTTGCTATACATTTTAGTGTTATACAAACAATGATACAAACTCAATGTAAACACTTTATTATCAATGCAATGGTTGTTGTTACTTTGATTACCATTATACAATTGTTGTGATACTGTACATGACGTCCTCCACCTCTGAACATTTCCGCCGTTTCGGTTTAGGGGCGTGACAGATTGGTATCAGAGCATTGTTTATAGTAAAGTAAGTATATCAAACCATGTATGATATACATCTATAAATACAATGGGGGCATAAGCGCTCTGACTAATTGTATACTCTTAAAATATATGTTTTTTATAAGAAGTATACAAACATGGATACATACCAGAAACAGTATCACAGTAAGAACTACATAAAAGTACTACGGTTAAACCTGAATAGTTATGTAATCATATCTAGGATAAATATAGCCTGATCAACTATATTTATTTGAGATATGACCAATATGTGTTTGGGAATGATTGTGGTGTTGCAAGAAGTTTGAAACTTACCTACTCTATACAAAAGAACACTAGAACCAAACATAAAGTTAAAATACTATAGGAGTATTTTATAACACTATAATACTAGAATCAACCACGTGAAAACAAAGTACCCTTGCTGGTAGATCTATAATTGCTAAGTGTGTATGTAGGAGTTATATATAATTATGATTTTATAGACTTAGAATTTGTGATTTAGATTTACTTCATGTTCCTTTTTTGGTTGTGTACTTAGAGTAAGATCATTTATTAGAAGGTCTATTTGGTCTTGGATATGTATAATTTTTATACAATAGATGATTATAAGGAGACCCGGTGTGAATCACACTATACAAATTCATTTCAAGTGTTGCTATAAATTTCATGAAATGAAAGGGCGATTGTTTACTTATATTAGTAGACTTCCAATGTAAATCGCTTAATAGAACACTATAATAGTCAGGATAAGATATATCTTGTTCAATATCACCTGACTCATTACCATTATAGAATATTTATCATCATTTTCTCTTAAATCATTATAGAGAAAGATGCCTCCAAAGAAGTCCAACAGGAAGAAGAACAACCCTCCAACGAATCCACCACCACCACCTCCTCAGTATGACCCTGTTGTTTTCCAAGCAACAGTAACCGCCACCGTGGCAGCCGCCATGATGCATATTAATGCAAGTGGTGCTAGTGGGGTAGGTAGTGGTGCCAACCTTTCTAACCACGAAGATAGTCATGGACACCAGAGGGAGTGTTCTTATAAAGACTTCACAAACGCCAAACCCATATCCTTTGATGGCACTGGAGGTGTCATTGCTTTAATGCGCTGATTCGAGGAGATCAAATCAATATTTGAAATCTGTGTGTGCCCCGAAACTAACAAGGTGAAATTTGCAACATGCACTTTCATAGACAGGGCCCTCTTTTGGTGGAACAGCCAAGTCAAGTCATTGACTCTCCCGATAGCCAATGCCATGAGCTGGGAGGACTTAAATGAGTTAATGCTAGCATAATACTACCCGAGAGGTGAGGTGCAAAAACTAGAGGAGGAATTTTGGGGTCTGACGATGAAGGACTCTGATATTGCTGCATACAATGCTAGATTCAGTTACCTGGCTATTCTATATCCTAGGATGGTCAAACCGGAAAGAAACAAAGTGGAAAGATACATATGGGTACTCACCCCTCAAATCTAAGGGAATGTAATAGCTATACACCTAGTTACTTTCGACAGCGTAAAGCGTTTGCCACATACCCTCGTAGATCATGGGGTTCGTCAGGGATTCATGAAAGTCGTCCCTCAGAAAGCCAAGGAAGGTGGCAACAAACAGAAATACATGAACAAAAGAAAAGAGAAATCATCACAGTAGCCCTCGAAGAAGCAATAAGTAGTGACAGTTCACGCTGCTACTATTCCTGCTATTGTTCCCACTGCTCTAGCACCCGTGAAACAATATGCTGGGAACTTACCGAAGTACAAAAAATGCAACATCCATCATCAAGGGCCTTTCCTTGAGATGCACTACAACAACCGCAACAGGAAGGGGCACACTCCCCATTTCTGTAAGTCACCGACACAATCAAATACCTAGGCCACTGGAACTGGAGTAAGCCAGGCCTGCTATGGGTGTAGTGAAATAGTGCACTACAAGAGGGATTGCCCAAAGACAAAGAATGATGGCAATGCAGCAAGGGTACTAGCTATGAGAGAAAGTAAGGCAACAGAAAATCCTACAGTGGTCACGGGTACGTTTCTCCTTAATCACTCTTATGCATGCATACTATTTGATAGTGGTGCGGAGAGGAGTTTCATGAGCCACAAATTTAAACACCTTCTCAAACAAAAACCACAATCTCTAAACGAGATATTCACTGTTGAGATGGCAAACGGAAAGACAGAGAGCACTAACAACATATACATAGGCTGCACCCTCACACTAAATGATAACTCTTTCCAAATCAACTTTATGCCAGTCTCAATAAAAGGTTTTGATGTCATTGTCGTCATGGATTGGTTAAGTCCTCACCGTGCTGATATTCTATGCTATGAGAAGGCCATTTGCCTTAATCTGCCTAACGACGAAACCCTTGTCATCTACGGTGACAAACCTAGTACGAGACTTGGCATCATCTCTTGTGTCAAAGACTAAAAATATCTACGCGAGGAGTACCACGTGTTCTTATCGTACGTCGTGGATGAAAATCAAGAAGTAAAAGACATCCATAGCATTCCCAAAGTCTGTAATTTCCCCGACGTCTTTCCTGAGGATCTTCCAGGAGTACGTCCCGAATGTCAAGTCGAGTTCCGAATCGACTTGATTCCTAGAGGTACACCCATAGCCAAATCTCTGTATCGTCTTGCACCAGTAGAGATGCAATTGTTATCCAGCCAAATAAACGAACTGCTCAGTAAGGGATTCATTAGACCGAGCTTCACACCCTGGCGAGCACTGGTCCTGTTCGTGAAGAAGAAAGATGGATCTTTCCGAATGTTCATAGACTACCATGAACTAAACACGCTTACTATTAATAATTGCCACCCTCTACCTAGAATAGACGATCTATTCAACCAAATCCAAGGAGCGAGTTACTTTTCAAATATTGACTTGAGATTGGGGTATCCCTAAGTACGAGTTAAGGAGAATGATATTCCCAAAATAGCCTTCCGAACCCGTTATGGTTTGTATGAGTTTGTAGTGATGCCCTTCGGTCTTACCAATGCCCCCGCAGTGTTCATGGATTTAATGAACAGTATATGTCGTCCTTTCCTAGAAAAATTCATGATAGTATTCATAGATGACATAATTATCTATTCATGAATCAAAGAAGAACATAGCCAGCACCTGAGATAAGTTGTAGAAACATTAAGGGCGGAGAAACTATACGCGAAGTTCTCAAAGTGCGAGTTTTGGATTAGGAAGGTAACTTTCCTCGATCACGCGGTCAGCGTAGAAGGAATACACATGGAACCCTCCAAAATTATAGAAATAGAGAACTTGTCAGCACCAAGAACGCCAACAAAGATCCATCATATTGGGGTCTTGCTAAGCCACTTACCACCCTGACTCAGAAGGGTGTGAACTTTAGCTAGGGAAAAAACAAGAAATTACGTTCCAAACTCTTAAGCAATCCCTATGTAGCGCACCTATCTTGTCTCTTCCAGAAGGGATAGAGGATTTCGTTTTATACTATGATGCATCCAACCAAGGGCTAAGCTATGTACTGATTCATCGAGGAAAGGTTAACACCTAGGCCTCGAGAAAGTTAAATACACACGAGGTCAACTACACTACTCACAACCTCGATTTGGGAGCAGTAGTGTTTGCTCTGAAAATCTGGAGGCACTACCTCTACGGTACAAAGTGCACCAACTTCATAGACCAAAAAAGCATCCAACACATACTCGACCAAAAGGAGATTAACATGACACAACGAATATGGGTGGAACTACTTAATAACTATGAATGCAAAATTAATTATCATCCCGACAAAACTAATATAGTAACAAATGTCCTCAATCGAAAGATGTCACACCCCCAAACTGAGACGACATAAATGTTTCGGGGTGGAGGACCACATGTATAGTATCACAAATATTGTGTAATAGGAATCAAAGAAAACATAAGCATTACATTGATTTATAATTACATTTACGTTTGTTCTAAACATTGTTTGTATGACAGCAAAATGTTTAACAATAGAATTAAAGACGTGACTCTGGAAAGCTCCGTCTGCTCAAAAACCTGTGTGTGTACCTATCTTATCGGTTCCCTGAGAATACAAGTTATTTTGAAATTGTATCAACATTTAAGTTGGTGAGTTAATAAGTATGTTTTAGCGATGGAAAACTTGTCTTTGAACTTTGAAACTAGTAATGTTGGTCCTCTAGAAAATCCAATATTTTCTATAGTGAATGTAATGCAGTTATGTTTGTTCCTTGTATTAGTATACCATATTAGTGTGTTTGATATTTGAAGACACTGTATTGTATATGTATCTTTATGAACATCAATTGTATGAATACCTGGCTATCACCAGTCGTAGTAAATGTAGTGTACTATAGTAGTGTTTATTTAAAAACCTTTATATGCATACCTGGTTACCACTAGTAGTAGTGAAAGTATTGTATCATAGTAATGTTTGTATGAAAACCTTTTTATGTATACTTGGTTAACACCAGTAGCAGTGAGAGTAGTGTACCGTAGTTTTTGTAATGAAAATAAAACCATTGAAGTAGTGTTAACCCCGTGAACAAATGTTTTAGTTATACTGTTGTGAGATTCATATAAGCATACTAATATGACCTAGTGGCCTCTACGATGTTCTTTGGGCATTCGTATTTATGACATTTGTCACACCCCCAGGCATGCCAGCCTAATTATAGCTAGCAGTTTGGGTGTGGGATTGTCAGTCCCGTATAGATCTATAGGCAAATTTCATGCTCTCCATCCGGGAGACTCTGGTTATAATTTATAGGACTTGAACATGTACCTTGATAGGTACCCGAAGTAGTGCCCCACAACCATGTATTAACTAGTTTACGAAGAGTGTTATAGTGTTCTCTTGTGAATCAAACTGTATGTATTATCTTGTGCTGTAAAATAGTTGTTCTCAATAATTATTTTAGTAGTGAAATAGAGTAGTGTTTCCCAAACTATACCTATTATAGTCTGAATAAAAGTTTTATTTCTATGTATTATTCTTAGTAAAATAATGTAGTGGATCCAAAACTATACCAATTATAATGTATTCGTATTGTTCTGTAGTGTACTGAAAACGTTTTCAATTTAATTGTATGGATGTGAAATAACTTTGTGCTCAACATACTACAAAAGGGTTAAAATATATAAAATATTTTAAAAAAATGTAGCGAATACACATTATGGAACAGTTGCAAAGGCACTTGACATATTTAAAAATGTTTGTATAAACAAATCATCCTTGTGTTTTACTTGTATCCCTACTAAAACCATTAAAAATATTGAAAACGTATGCGGGTATGAACTCACCTTGTATGTGCGTTGACGTTGCAATTTAACGTGCTGTAGAAACGGCATGCGGGTAAGCGTATGCGTAAATTACGTTACCCTAAAAATAATTGTATTCATCGTCATATTTAACTTAATAATAGTAAATTAATTTAAATAGTCTTTTGAATAATTAAGTGAGTAATTAAGACTTACTAAATTAATTTGGAACATTGGAAATAAAGGAAAAATGTGTTTTTGGTGGGAAATGGATGAACTTGGTGGGAATGGATGAACTCGGTGAGATGAAGATTTGAATATTTGAATATGGTTGATGAACTCACTTGATTTTATGAATATGGGATGAAGATACGAGAGTGTTCTCGGATGAAGATTGAGAAAAATTGAGGGGATAATATATATATATATATATATATATATATATATATATATATATATATATATATATATATATATATATATATATATATATATTTAAGGAGTGTGCGACCTTATTTTGCCTTAAATGGTGAGTATTCGGTCTTATATGACCGAATTCCACATGAATTTTGTCCTAATGTGAGACACACAAGTGTGTTCGGTTTCCATTCAAAGAAAAATGGAGAGTTCGGTCCAAAAGTCGTCAATTGGAGCACGAATTCAGTTTTTTCTTTTCCATTTAATGGGGAATTCGGTTTTGGCTTCACCATTTGAAAAGAAATTCGGTTTTGGATTGAATTTTGAGTCCTAAAACCGAATTATATATATATATATATATATATATATATATATATATATACTAATATATTATTTTTTATCTCTTTTAAGTGCTAGGCATATATATATATATATATATATATATATATATATATATATATATATCCAATGACATGGTTTTTCTCCATAATTTATACTAAGTATTAGGCCTATGAATGAGTGTAACCCCTGTTTGATCTAGTGTATGATTTTGTTTAATCATATGTTATTCCGTGTTAAGTGTTAAGCTTTTAGTATCTTACTTCATCATGATTTCCCATATGAATTTGTATATAAGCTAGATGAATCATGCACTCATGGCGTCTAAGGTTCTTATAATAACAAGTTAGGTTAGGGATTTATTGAACAAGATTGTAGTTTAGACTTTAATTAGTTCCAAAACAACTGGTTCTACATTATCCCCCCGTTAGAGGGAATTTCATCCCGAAATTCTTTCTATAGAGAATCCATTATGGACTAGGGAAGAGATGCAGGTGCATTTGTATCATCTGGTCTTCTCGCTCCCAAGTGAATTTAAGTCCCCGCTTGGCAGTCCAGTGAACCTTCACTATCAGTATGGGACTTTGTTTCGTTAGTTTAAGTTCCATATCCATTATCTCTACTGGTTCATCCACAAAGTTATGACTCTCATTTACTTCGATTTCATCGAGTTGAATTACAAGAGTCTCATTAGATATGCATTTCTTAATATTTGACATGTGGAAGACATGATGTATGTTTCTAAGTTCTTGAGGCAAACAGAGTTTGTAAGCTACATGGCCGATCCTAGCGAGGATCTCGAATGGCCCAATATACCTTGGATTGAGCTTCCTACGCTTTCCGAAGCATATCATGCCCTTCCAGGGTGAGACCTTTAATAGAATGCAGTCACCAACCTGGAATTCCAAATGTTTTCGTCTTCTATTTGCGTAACTCTTTTTTCTATCTCTTAAAGCTTTCAACCATTCTCGAATTTATACTATCCTTTCCGTGGTTTCTCGAATGATTTTGGGGCCAGTGAGAGTACTACCAAGGACTTGCCCATTAGTTAGTTGCGTGTCCCTTACCTCAGCCCAACACAGAGGTGATCTACACTTGCCGCCATAAAGGGCTTGAAATGGAGCAACCTTTATGCTAGTGTGATAGCTATTGTTATATGAGAACTTGACCAATGGAAAATGGTTGTCCCATGCTTTACCAAATTCGATCACATAGGCTCTTAGCATGTCTTCTAGAGTTTGAATAGTTCTCTTACTTTGCCTGTCAGTTTGAGGATGATAAGTTATGCTCATACCCAACTTAGTTCCAAGAGCCTTTGTAGGCACTGCCAGAATCGCGAGGTGAACCTGCTATCTCTATCTGAGATAACGGATATAAGCACACTGTGCGGTCGTAATACCTCTCAGATGTAAGATCTAGTTAGTTTATCTATTTTTTCGGTCTCTTTGATTGGTAGGAAGTGGGAGGACTTAGTTGGTCTGTCAATCATTACCCAAACGGTGTCATGACCATCCGGTGTCTTGGGAAACTTGGTAATGAAATCCATTGTCATCCGCTGCCACTTCCACTCAGGTATCTCTAGCTGCTGGAGTAAACCTGAGGGCTTTTGATATTCTACCTTGACCTTGGCGCAAGTTAGACACTTTCCCACGTAGGTAGCAATCTCTACTTTCATGTTTGTCCACCAACTGAGTTTCTTTAGATCCATATACATCTTATGGTTCATGAAATAATGAACTCTGTCTCCCTTGATCTCAAAGTTCTTCTCCATTCCTCCCAAGGCTTCACCTGCCATATTTTCTGGTTTAAAGGCTTCATGCTAAGCCTCTTTGATTTGGGTGGACATGTGAGCATGGGTTGTCATGGTTAGTGCCTTCACCCTGCGACCTGAGTATTCCTTTCAGCTGAGGGCATCCACTACTACATTGCCTTACTGGGATGTTAGCGAATTTCGCACTCGTAATCATTTAGTAATTCTACCCATTGTCATTGCCTCATGTTGAGCTCTTTCTGATCAAAGATGTGTTGAAGGCTTTTATGGTCGGTGAAGATAGTGCACTTTGTACCATAAAGGTAATGTCTCTAGATTTTTAGGGAAAGAATGCTCCAAACTCAAGATCGTGAGTTGTGTAATTGACTTCATGTGCTTTAAGTTGTCTCAAGGCGTAAGCAATAACTTTTCCTGCTATATGAGCACACAGCCTAAACCCTAACTGGATGCATCGTAGTATAAAACGAAGTCTTCTGTCCCTTCTGGAAGAGACAAGATAGGTGTGTTGCACAGGGCTTGCTTCAGTGTCTAGAATGCAGTGTCTTGTTTATTTCCCCAGGTAAAAGTTACGCCCTTCAGGTTTAGTTTAGTGAGAGGTTTAGCGATCCAGGAGAAATTTTCTATGAACCAGCGATAATAGAAAACAAGACCCAAGAATTGACGAATTTATGTGGGTGCTCTTGATGCTGACCAATTCTCGATCGCCTTTATTTTGGAAGGGTTCACATGTGTTCCTTCTTCGCTAACCACATGTCCCAAGAAGCCTACCTTCTTAATCCAAAACTCATACTTAGAGAATTTCGCGTAAAGTTTTTCTGCCTGCAGTGTTTCTGGAAATTGTCTTAAGTGTTGACTGTGTTCTTCCTTGGTTCGTGAATGAATGAGTATATCATCTATGAATGATACCATGAATTTGTCTAGGAAGGGACAACACACCCTATTCATCAGGTCCATGAATACTGCGGGTGCGATGGTTAGACCAATGGGCATCACTACAAACTCGTAGTGACCGTATTGAGTTCGGAAATTTGTCTTAGGAACAATACTCTCCTGGACTCGTAAGTGATGGTACCCTGATCTTAGCTCTATCTTTGAAAGGTAGCTCGCCCCTTGGTTGAAGAGGTCGTCTATTCTGGGTAGTGGGTAGCAATTCTTTATAGTGATTTTGTTGAGCTCGCGGTAGTCTATGGACATCCAAAAAGATCCATCCTTCTTCTTCACAAAAAAGATCAGTGCTCCTCAGGGTGAGAAGCTTGGTCTAATGAATCCCTTGCTGAGCAATTCGTTCACCTAGGTGGATAATTCCTACATTTTTTCCGGTGCTCGATGATTGGGGATTTAGCTATGGGGGTGGCTTCGGGAATCAAGTCGATTCGGAACTCGACTTGACATTTGGGAGGAACTCTTGGGAGATCTTCGAGGAATATATCAGGAAAGTTACAGACTTTGGGGATGCTCTCAAGGTCTTTAACTTCTTTTTTTTCTTTGACTACATGAGCTAGGAATGCATGACACTCCTTTCGCATGTATTTTTGAGCTTTGATGCACAAAATGATACGAAGGTTCGTGTTGAGTTTGTCGCCATAGATAACGATCGCTTCAACATTTGGATAGTTGAGGCGAATGGATTTTTGGTTGCAAAAGATATTGGCATGATTTGGACTTAGCCAATCCATGCTGATGATGACATTGAAGCTCTTTAGGGAAACCGTCATAAGATCGATGGGAAAAGAATAGTCGTTTAGAGTGAGAGTGCATCCTACGAATATTTCGTTAGTGCTCTCTTTCTTTCCATTAGTCATCTCGACAGTGAATGTTTCGGTTAGAGGTTCTGATTTTTTGTTTGAGTAAGTGTTTGAATTTGTGACTAACAAAACTTATCTCCGCACCGCTAACAAAGAGAATGCATGCATAACAGTTATCGAGGTGGAACGTACCCATAACAATGGTGGGATCTGCTACCGCCTCCTCCTAACCCATGGCTAGCACTTTCACTGTGTTGCCAACATCCTTTGCCTTAGGCCAATTCCTTTTCTAGTGTTTGGTTTCACCGCACCCGTAACAGGCTTGGCCAATTCCAACTCCGGAGGTCTAGGCATTTCGTTGTGCAGGTGTCTTGCAGAAGTGGGCTGTATGTTCCTTATTGTTACAGCTAGTGCACTACAACTCTCGACAAGGCCCATGATGATGAAAGTTTTGTTTATCGCACTTAAGGAGGGTTCCAGCATACCTACTGGGAGGTGCTTGAGTAATGGGACCAACAATAGGAAGGGTAACAGCATTGACTGCCACTGTTTGCTATTTCTGTGAGGGCTCCTATGATGACTAGCCTTTTCGTTTGTTCCAAATTTTCTTTTTACTGCCGCTCTCCTTGCGCTATTCTAGGATAGCTGTCCCGGTATCTTGGTGGTCCCCGTGATCTATCAGAGTCTGTGTCGGACGATTGGCACTGTCAAATGTGAGTGCTTTGGCAGCTAGAACATTCCCTTGAGTTGGGGGAGTTGGTCCCCAAATATATCTCTCCACTTTCTTTCTCTCCCGGATGACCACCCCGGGACAAAGTAAAGCCAGATCATTGAACCTTGCTGTGTAAGCAATAATGTCAGAAACCTTTATCTTTAGGTTCTAGAGCTCCTGCTCCAGATTTTGCAATTCGCCCCTAGAGCAGTATTCAACAATCATTAACTCCTTCAAATCGTCCTCACTACTAACATTCACTACCAGGAGAGTTAGGTATTTGACTTGGCTGTTCCACAAAGTTAGCAATCTGTCGGTGAAAGTGCATGTGGAAAATTTCACCTTGCTTGCCTCGGGGCACACACAGATCTCAAAGACTGATTCGACTTTCTCGAACCAAGGACTTAGAGTAATGATACCTACCGTGCCATTGCAGGACTTCGGTTTCACATCTATGAAATCCTTGTAGGAACACTCCCTTGGGTGTCCTTGACTATCTCGCTGATTGGAAGGGTTCACACCACTGCCTATCCTACTTGTGCCACTTGTGTTAATTTGTGACATTGCGGTAGCTACGACGGGTGTATGTGCTGGTTGGAACACAACAATATCGAACTAAGGACATGGGGGCGGTGGTGGATAGTTGTTCTTTTGATTGGACTTGTTTGGAGTCATCTTTCTCTAAAAATTTAAGATAAAATTGATGATAAGTCCTCTATAGTGGTTAGGAGTCAGGTGATATTGAATAGTGTATATCTTATCCTGATAGTTATAGTGTTCTTTCAAGTGATTTACAGTGAAAGTATACTCGATACAAGTAAATAATCATCAGGAAATTCATAGCAACACTTGGAGTGAAATCTGTATAATGTGTTTGGCTCTTGTATTATAGTGCTACAAAATACTCCTATAGTGTTTTAAATGTATTCTTAGTTCTAGTGCTTCCTTTGTATAGAGTTTGGTCAGTTTTAGACTTGTTGCCACACCACAATCACTCCCAAACACATGTTGGTCGTATCTCAAAAAAATATAGTTGATCAGGCTATGTTTATCCCAGATATGATTACATAACTATCTAGGTTTAACCGTAGTGTCCTACATCTAAATACTTTTGTTTTGTTCTTCTTGTGATATTGTTTCTGGTATGTATGTAGTGTTAATATACTTCTTATAAAATTCTTAGATTTTAAAAGTATACTTTTAGTTCAGAGCGCTTCGGCTCTTTAGATTTTATAGCTGTACATCATGTAAGGTTTGATATACTTAGTTCACTATAGAAAATTCTCTGATACCAATCTGTCACACCCCCAAACCGAGATAGTGGAAACGTTTGGGGGCCAAGGACATCATGTACAGTATCACAAAAATTCTATAATAGGAATCAAAGCAAACATAATCATTACATTGATTTAGTAGTGTATTTACATCTATTCTACATATTGTTTGTATGACAGCAAAATGTATAACAAAAGAATAAAAAACGTGACTCTGGAAAGCTCCGTCTTCTCAAAATCCTGCATGTCTACCTGTCTTATAGGTTCCCTGAGAATACAAGTGATTTTGAAAGTGTATCAACATTTAAGTTGGTGAGTTCATAAGTATGTTTTGGTGATGGAAAACATGTCTTTGAACTCTAAAACTAGTACTGTTGGACCTCTACAAAATCCAATATTTTCTACAGTGAATGTAATGTAGTTATGTTTGTTCCTTATATTAGTATATTGTATTAGCTTGTTTGATACTAGAAGACAGTTTATTGTATCTTTATTTGTATGAAAATCCATTGTATGAATACATGGCTATCATCAATAGTAGTAAATGTAGTGTACTGTATTAGTGCTTATTTGAAAACCTTTGTATGTATACCTGGTTACTACCAATAGTAGTGAAAGTAGTGTACCATAGTAGTGTTTGTATGAAAACATTTGTATGTATACCTGGTTACCACCAGTAGCAGTGAGACTAGTGTGCCGTAGTTTTATTAATGAAAATAAAACAATTGGAGTAGTGTTAACCTCGTAAACAAATGTTTTAGTTATATTGTTGTGAGTTTCATATAACCATACTAATATGACCTAGTGGTCTCTACGACATTCTTCAAGCGTCAGTATTTATGAAATTTGTCACACCCCCTGGCATGCCTGCCTAACTGTAGCTAGCAGTTTGGATGTGGGATTATCAGTCCCGTATAGATCTATAGGCAAATTTCACGCTCTCCATTCGACAGACTCTAGTTATAATTTATAGGACTTGAACATGTACCCTGATAGGTACCTAAAGTAGTGCCCCACAACCTTGTATTAACTAGTTTACGAAGAGTGTTATAGTGTTCTCTTGTGATTCAGACTGTATGTATTATCTTGTAGTGTAAAATAATTATACTCAATAATTATTTTAGTAGTGTATCCTTGTAGTAGTGAAATAGAGTAGTGTTTCGTAAACTATACTTATTATAGTATGAATAAATGTATGGTTTCTGTGTATTATTGTTAGTAAAGTAATGTAGTTGATCCCAAACTATACCAATTATAGTTTATTCGTATTGTTCTGTAGTGTACTAAAAACGTTTGCAATTTAATTGTATGGATGTGAAATACCCTTGTGCTCAACATACTACAAAATGGTTAAAACATAAAAAATATTTTAGAAAATGTAACGAATACGCATTATGAAACAATTGCAAAGGGTTTTGAAATATTTACAAATATTTGTATAAATACAACCATCCTTGTGTCTTACTTGTATTCCCCCCTCTAAAACATTAAAAACATTGAAAACTTAGGGGGTATGAACTTACCTTGTATGTGCGTTGACGTAGGAAGTTAACGTGCTGTAGAAACGATCCTCAGGTAAGTGTATGCGTAAATAGCGTTACCCTAAAAATAGTTGTATTCATCATCATATTTAAACTAATAATAATGAATTAATTTAAATAGTGTTTTGATTAATTAATTCAATGATTAAGACTTACCAAATTAATTTGGAATATTGGAAATAAAGGAAAAAGGTGTTTTCGGTGGGAAATGGATGAACTCGGTGGGATGAAGATTTGAAGATTTGAATATGGTTGATGAACTCGATTGATTTTATGAATATGGGATGAAGATATGAGAGTGTTCTCGGATGAATATTGAGAGCAAATTTAGGGTGAATTCGGTGGAAACGGTGAGAAATGAATTGAGAAATCGAATATATATATATATATATATATATATATATATATATATATACATATATATATATATATATATATATATATATATATATATATATATATATATATATATAAGGAGTGTTCGGTCTTATTGGTCCTTAAATGGTGAGTGTTTGGTCTTATATGACCGAATTCCACATGAATTCAGTCCTAAAGCGAGACACACACAAGTGTGTTCGGTTTCCAATCAAATAAAAATGGACAATTCGGTCCAAAAGTCATCAATTAGAGCATAAATTCAGTTTTGGCTTCACCATTTGAAAAGGAATACGGTTTTGGATTGAATATTGAATCCAAAAACCGAATTCTATATATGTATATATATATATATATATATATATATATATATATATATATATATGTATTAATTTATCTTAAATGTTATTTTTTTTTATATGTTGGCTTATATATATATATATATATATATATATATATATATATATATATATATATATATATATATATATATATATATATATATATATACTAATATATTGTTATCTCTTTTAAGTGTTAGGCATATATATACTTCCAATGACATGGTTTTTCTCCATAATTTATACTAAGTATTAGGCCTAGGTATGAATGAGTGTAACCCATGTTTGATCTAGGGTAAGCTTCGGTTTAATCATATGTGATTCCATGTTAAGTGTTAAGCTTTTAGTATCTTACGTCATCATGATTTCCCATATGAATTTGTATATAAGTTAAATGAATCATGCACTCAAGGCATCTAAGGTTCTTATAACATCAAGTTAGGTTAGGGATTGATTGAACAAGATTTTAGTTTAGACTTTTATTGTCTCCAAAAAAAACGAGTTGTTACAAAAGGACTACTCAGGTCGCAAAGCGAAAGCACTAACCATGACCATCCGTTCAAATCGATCCACACAAATTAGAGAGGCTCAGTTAGAAGCCTTGAGGCATGAAAATGTGGCAAATTAAGCCTTAAGAGGAATGGAGAAGAACTTAGAGATCAAGGGAGACGTGGTGCGTTATTTCATGAACCGGATCTGAAAACCAATGTTCGGTGGGTACAGAAACGTTGTCATGAACGAAGTGAAGGGTTTTGAGCATTCTAACACTCCTATGGTGTACATGCATCCCTATAAACCTTGCATCTATGTTTTCTCCATTATACATGCAAATATGTAATATTTCAATGTTTCATGCTAACTAGCATAATATAAATCAACTATACTACAAAAGCCTAGTTAGATGACCTACCTTTTGATGTAGCTTGAAGTCTTGAACTTTAAGAGCTTAGCCCCAATAGTGTGGAAGCCTCAAGTGGAATCACAAATCACCAAAAACACCTTGGAAAACTTGATAGAATAGTAAGCACATTAGAAATTAGCCCACTCTTGTTTACTCACACATTAGTGCCATTTCATGTGCCAAGGACCCCTTGATATAGTGTGGTGGATTAGGGTTACATTCATGTAAACCCTAAATCCCATGACCTTTCATTTCATAAGATCCATGGGTTAAAGCTCCATGGACTATTCATGGACTTTCCATGCAAGCCTAGCCCATTCTAAATAAGCATTAATCCACTCTATAAATATAAGAGTCCACATATAATTAGTTAGCTTTTGATCACTAAATTAATTCCAAATTAATTCTAGATCAATATTAATTAAATAATATGATTTAAAATTAATATATCACAACTTACAATATATTAACAAACCATAGAAATACTATTCTCAAAAGACTAACCATACATATTGTTCAAGTGAAGTGCAACCAAAATGGACCATGCTACTATCGGGTCGAGTACATACCAATAATAGTTATGGGCTTAGACATCTAATACAACAGTCTCCCACTTGGATAAGTCTAAAACTATTATTCAAGCATGACTCCAAGATCCCGACTAGCAATCGTAGCTCTTAAAGCCGCTGCCGAACTCTGACCTAGTCAAATGATGTGTCCATTAGATAATGGATCATATATTCCTCCATTCTAGATATCATATGGATTGAGACATGGATTATAATCATTCTCTCTATCCATTTGTTGTTTCCCGATTTCCGATTTATGACGACTAACTAATTGAACAAATCAAATTAGTCCAGGCTTGGCCAAGCATTTAGGGTTGTCATCACTAAATCATCGAGGGGTCCACATATATCTCTTTTATCCTTCTAAGGGTAAAAGGAATCAAGTTACACAAAGGTACATTTTATAACATCAAGTTACTGATGTGTTTTCGTGCAATCAATGTATAACCAACTCATAGTCAACAAATCATATCTCTAGGGTTGAACAATATAAGATATTATGTCTCATGATCACTCGTGATAAAATCCATGAAGTGATTCAAATGAGCATGAGTTTAATCCAATACTCAGAACTTATGAGCACTCATGAATGTTGTAGCAACTCTTGCTATTTCCAACACCTTATACATCTACAATCCAACTTCATGACAGTCTTGATTCATACCTACTACCAAAATACGGCTGACTGTGGAGAGTTTGAATAACCTAGTCATTCAGGAAGTCAAGACATGCAAAGTGAAACACAAGAATAATACTAATCGAATATGTCCCTAAGCACCTTTGAGAGTAAATAGAACAGCTTTTATTTAAACACCATATTAATTACTTATTATTCATTGTATAATGTTTTGAATTTATCAACTTAATACTTGAACTACAACAATAGTCATGCCATGCTCTAAGCATGCACACTATGTTTATCTAAACAATAGTTATGCTATACACCAAGTATGCACACTATGTTTGTCTATGATCCTTACATTGTGGAATAAATCAATTGAACATAATTTCAATGATTCTCAATTCACAATCCCAAATCCTTACCGTAAATGTAAGAATTCTAAATTCCTGCCATTTACCAAAATTTGTTATATTTTAAACTTATATGAACCGATCCTCTAGTAATGAGTATGCACAAAGTCAATAGACTTGTCAACATACATTACATAGTATTCCAATGGAGATCAATTCCATGGAAACGAAGTCTCATATTCAAAATACATTCCTTTGAACATCCTTCATGCATTAAGTTTTCTAATCTTATACATATTGAATAACATCCACCTATGGAGACATTTCCCTATTCTCATTTTAACTATTGCTTCTAAATAAGAGTTGCCTCTTTTTAGAATATGTGAATACGGTCCTTACAAAATTTTACATTAGACTTCCAGCTGTCCATGAGCAACCAATCTTTGGTAAACCTTAGATTGTCCTTGACAATTGCTTAATCATTTTTATTCATATCCAATTCTAGACTTTTTCCCACTTAATACCCTAGGCATTTGGAAAATTTAGAAAGGATAAATATTATAGAACATGTAATCGATCCTATATCTGAAGCATATGGAACACGAGTCATGATTTTTCACATAAAGAGATGATCCTAGACCAAGCTTTTGCTACAATATTTTTTATTTGTTTGCCATGTTTTGATAATTCGACTATGAAGAGGGATCTAGTAATCATAATTGAATTTTGAGAACGCAATATATATAGAATTTCTTTAAGTTTAACCGTTCCAACATAAAATTCATATATATATATATATATATATATATATATATATATATATATATATATATATATATATATATATATATATATATATATCCTTGACTAAAGATGATTAAAATCACATACTAAGCTATTTAGAATTGAAATGAAGTATAATTTCCTCTCTCTTAATTATAGCAAAACAACTTTTCCAATTTGAAACTTTTGTTTTCTATAATTAATATTGCTAACTTACAACACTTATCATAATTATCATGCTCCCACTAACATGATGATTATTAGCATAACACTTATGCTCCCACTAGCTTTGACATGTATCTAGAAATCAGCTGGACTTTTAGAAATCAATACTTTATTGACTTGCTTACCAAAGTTTAGATTTCTGATACGCGATGCTTTGATAAGACTTTATCAAAATCATACAACTTTTCCTAGATAGCTCATATGTGTGTCTAAACAATTTTTAGAACTATGAAGAGGGAGGAGGTAATCATAGTCTCAATTGTTTAAACCTTTGACATTTCTCACAAGTCTATGTTAGTGTGCCGGTTACCCACACACGCTCCACTAACGACTTTGAGAATGCAAATATTACAATTGCTATCTACTTAAATCTACTTAGTGAAAGCGTTTCCTCACCATCATTTTCATAAATCGGAGAGAAACCTTATGAAACTTAGATTTTATGGTGTATGTGTTCTTATCCACAAAAATTTTGTCAAAACCATAATCACAAGAAAAGGTTAGTGACAAATTCAAACTCATATCGACTAAACTTGTGCAATCTTAACTTCTTGCCACTTGGCAGCACAAGGCCTACCATTGCTTCAAGGTTGTTATGCAAACAATTGAGAACGTGTAGAACTCAGATGCATAGTCAAATTTAACTGGAATGGAAACAGAAATAAGAATATGTCAACATGATAGGTTACAAACCTCAAGTAGTGCGCTAGTGATAAACTACAGTTTTTATTCTTGATCATTTCTTGAGACTCTTTCAGGATGTTTTAGACTCTCACAGTTCTCCTGACATATAAGACTCTCTTGATAAGAACCATTCATTGACAAACAAATATTCAAGAGATAATGCAGATTCTTATCAAGACAAACACTTCACACAATTTGGCATTAGTTGGTCTTTGTTTTATCCGAAACATTAAAGCTTACCAATTTCAAATGTACAAGAGTAGAGCACATTTTACTCTTACATTTGGCAACTGTTATAAACCTTCTTTAAGATGTGTTATTCACGTTACAATCTTGGAGTATGACTCTAAGACTTGTTTTGGAACGAAGTATGACTCATCTTCTTGATTTAACCACTTCAACAATTCATGACTCCTCTTCTTAGCCATAAGAATGCACTAAGATGTCCTTAGAGGATGAATTATGATATGGTCTCATAATCATTAAGATGATCATAAAAATGATACTAAAGTACTCTCCCATCTTTTCAAATTTGAGAAACTCTTTTCTTTCTGCCAAATTTGATTCTTCTCATTCGTTTTGCCATATAGTGACACTTTTCCAATGTTTCAGAATTATACTTAAGCTTGTAAGTATAACCATATTTACTGAACTTTAGTAAATGATGACGAATAGTCTTATCGATCTTTTGTGGTGGACTTTGACCAGTGCACAAAAAGTGTACTCGATCTCTTAGTCGTTCACTTGACTCACATATACATGTGAACAAGGAATTAGTCTTAATTTTCCAAAGATGAAAATTCTCATTAATCATACAATATAACTTGCGTGATTCCAAGTTTCGGTCCAATTGAAACTTGGATGATGAGAATATTTCCTTATTTGGTAAATTTAGACACTACCATAAATGAAAGAATCAATTCATATTTCCAATATTGCTAGAAACATACAAACATCAATTTTACATTAATCCCATTGCAAGGAGATATAAAATAAAGTAAAAAAAATATTTATTTATAAAATGCGGAAAAAATTTCCTTACAATGCAATTACAAGTGAAAAACTATGCTATTACATATTTTCTAGCAATCTATCATAGCTCCTAAGTAGTAGCTCAAAAATTCGATCATCGAACCATGTGATTGAAATCCATCTTCACGATCAGATTCAACATACTCTTCTTTTAAGCTTCCTTCCCTTTGCTTGATCCTGCCAAAACATCAAAATGCAACCTAGTCACATCATATATTAAATATAATCAATTAGGAACTAAACAGATTTAGATAGTGGACTTACCTGAAGGAGAGTCAAACTTTTTGATTCTTCCTTCTCTCAGATCTGTTAGGTAGTTAGGGCAACTTCGCAACCAATGCCCATGATCTTGAAAATGAAAACATATAGACTCTTTGGGAATGGTACATAGGACTATCACAGACATAGCCTTTCCGTTTACCTTTTGGTCAACCAGGTTCACCAAGGTCGATCCCTTTCCATTGGTAACAGAAAGCTTTTCTAGAAATCCATCTTCACGATCAGATTCAACATACTCTTCTTTTAAGCTTCCTTCCCTTTGCTTGATCCTGCCAAAACATCAAAATGCAACCTAGTCACATCATATATTAAATATCATCAATTAGGAACTAAACAGATTTAGATAGTGGACTTATCTGAAGGAGAGTCAAACTTTTTGATTCTTCCTTCTCTCAGATCTGTTAGGTAGTTAGGGCAACTTCGCAACCAATGCCCATGATCTTGACAATGAAAACATATAGACTCTTTGGGAATGGTACATAGGACTATCACAGACATAGCCTTTCCCTTTACCTTTTGGTCAACCGGGTTCACCAAGGTCGATCCCTTTCCATTGGTAACATAAAGCTTTTCTAGACTTCCAATGTTACCATTGTTAGTGTCCATGGAAGTTTGAGAAATAGATCTTCAACCCAAATTTACTTTTCCAGTGCGCCAAAACATTTGTAATTCAGCAGCAACAAACAAATAGGTAAGATCAATAAAGGTCATGTCGTGACCTGTCACATAGTAGTTCTAAATGAACTCACTATACGACTCGACAAGTGACTGAAGAACCCAGTCAACAACCAACTTCCTTGGAACAACGACACCCAACATTCTCAACATGTTAATGTGTGACTCTATATTTAAGACATGAGTACACACAGGTCTTCCATATTTATGTTTCATTACAAGTAGGGCTTGAGTGATCTTGAATTTTTCAAGTCTTTGAGCTTGTGGGTCAAGGAGAATAAATAGGAGGTGGAGGAAGAGAAGTATGATTTCCATGATCCAATTGCAGGACATCATCTTCATTAGGAAAGCTTGTTCCAAGAGATTTGGGAAGATCATAGTTGTCTGAACTAGACATCTACAATGGGAGAAATTCAAGTGAGTTGATTTAAGTCCTTAATAGAACACCCATTATGAAATATTTAGGCTAGGACCCAGCAGAATATTTTATAACTTGGAAGAGAGATGCCATAATCCAAGCTATAAAATATCTGAAGGTAGACGCATGACGATTCACCAATTTCCACCATGAAAAACGAAATAGGAATTAGGTTTTAATTGGTTTGAAACTCTTATATCTTTTGAGATTCATTGAACTTTTCAATGGCATGTTTAAATCTTGATTGTGCCCTTTCAAGTTTGTGATTAGGATCTCGAGGATCACAAACAAGGTGTGAATAACCAAGCAAATTAACTTGGTACGCTTAATATTTATCACCTAATCGATGTGTCGGTTACCCACACATGCTCCATCGATCTATGATAAACATTAAGTCAGACTTTGCCACTCTTACTAGTCCAGGTTAGTGTGTCGGTTACCCACACGCTCTCCACCAATGACTTGGTAAGGTATAAAGTGTAATTTCATGGATTAGCAACAAATTCACGTTTTCCTAAAGTACAAAAGATTACGAATTTATAAAAGGTTTAGTTACTTTATATTTATCATTATACTTATAATGAGAATTCTAGTGCTTGTCCTACCCATTCAACTAACAACCCTACACCAATCAAGGAAACGGTGGGTGAGAGTGGACACCCATTAAGCTGACATTTTATAGGCAACAACCTTATACTCCACTTATAGAACGGCTTTATGAATGAGGCCTACTAACAGTAAGACTGACTTGATCTTATACATACATACATATATATATATATATATATATATATATATTATTAACTTACAATACTATAAAGTATTAGGGTTGAATTTTAACTTTTAAAACTCTAGGGTTTGGAATTAAAGTGTGTGAGAGACTTTACAAATTCCAAAACTTGAGGGCAAGTTTTGAAACTATTCAAAAACTTTTAATTTCTATAACATATGAGTTTAATATGGCTTTTAATGGCAAGACTCTAGAAAATCCATAACTCGAGGACAAGTTATGGAGGTCACAAAACAAATTTTTGGAAAAGACTCTTCAAGTTTATAACCTAAGACTCTATAATAATTCTTTTAAAGAAAAACTTTTGGTTTCCATAACGTGAGGACAAGTTATGGAATCCATTAAAGGCCATTTAGATCATCTAATAAGCATACAAGCATGTCAAGCAAAATTTTGATTTGGATTAGACTCATATGAAGAAGACAATTCAAATCAAACAATTTTTATGTAATTAGCCTAAACATTAAACTAATACAAAACATGAATCTATTGACAATTATCTCTGGAATTGGATTAGAATGATCATTACCACTTCACAAACATGTTTATAAGTTCAAAAACAGCTTAGTGTAATGACTGTAGTCCAATTCCAACATTAAAAATCGATGACATGCTGTCAGGGGGTCCTACTCGTTGAGTGCAAGAACCAACTCGATGAGTTGGATGAATTTGTACGTGGACTCGTCGAGTCCCTTATCCAGACAACAAAAACTTTGACTTATTTAGCAATTTGCATCAAGTATAATTGAAAACAACCCTAGGATCTGATACCACTGAAGGGTTTTGAGCAATCTAACATTCCTATGGTGTACATGCAACCGTATAAACATTGGATCTGTGTTTTCTCTGTACATGCAAATATGTAATATTCCAAGGTTTCATCCTAACAATACTACAAAAGCCTGGTTGGATGGCATACCTTTTGATGTAGCTTGAAGTCTTGAACTTTAAGTGCTTATCCCTAATAGTGTGGAAGCCTCAAGTGGAATCACGAATCACCAAAAACACCTTGGAAAACTTGAGAGAATAGTAAGCACAATAGAAATTGGCCCACTCTTGTTTACTCACACACTAGTGCCATTTCATGTGCCAAGGACCCCTTTATATAGTGTGGTATATTAGGGTTAGATTCATGTAAACCCTAATACCCATGACCTTTCATTTCATAAGATCCATGGGTTAAAGCTTCATGGACTATCCATAGACTTTCCATGCAAGCCTAGTGTCACACCCCGAAAACCAAAGGTGGAAACATTTCCGGGGTGGACTTCCACGTTGAGTATCAAATCCAATGCACATAGTAAGTAAAGTAAAACAACCATTACATTACATAATAAAGTTTTACAGTTGTTTCAAAAGTAAAGTTTGTACAGTTGTGATACATAGTATATATAGACAAAATGAAACGGGTCTTCATGTACTCCGTCTTCTGATCAAAAAGGAATCTTCGGGTACCGGTTCTAACGCTGACCTGAGAACACAAGCGGTTTGAAAATCAGCATAAAGGTGAGTTCATAAGCGGTTTTTTTTTTTTGGTTGTGAAAATGTTTCGAGTTTCCTTTCTGTTTCTGAAATGTTATGTACACCAAGAAAATCTTGTATTTTCTTAAAAGTTGGTTATTGTTTCACAAATGTAAAGTATAGTAAGTTTGTACACTGAAAACATGTCTACTCATGTGAAAATGTATAGTTGGTTATCTGACTTGTTAAACTATTCTGTTTACTTATCATGTGTTACCAGGAAAGTCCCATACTTTCCTTATTGTATGTTACCAATTGTAAAAGATGTAATGTCATCCAGTTTGTTACTCTTTCTAGTTATGTAAATATTACCCAGGAAAGCCCCATGCTTTCCTACATGTTGGTTTCTAATGTAAACGATGTTAAAGATGTAAAAGATGTAATTGTGATTAGGATCCATGTTTTCCCCAGGAAAGTCCCGTACTTTCCTGAATGTTAGTTACAGTATGTGAAAGATGTAAAAGATATAAAAGATGTATAAAGTGATTTATTATTACTATAAGTAAATCTCTATTATCCTAATTGCGAGTTCCATAACCATACAATAGGCTAAAACCTGTGGCAGTAAGTAGTCCACATGTGACAATAAGTCGTCCACATACTTATGACTTTTGTCACCCTTGAACCGTTTCGGTTCGGCTGTAGCTAGCAGCCAGGTGTGGGGTAGTTGGCCCCGTATAGATCTATACACTCAAGTCACGCTCTCTAAATACCAAAGATTCTGGTTATGGGTGTAGTCCTCCACTCGCGTATCTCGGTGGAGTGTTCTCCGAGGACGTGTCTCCAATCATACAGGATTAACAAATTTACTAGTAATAATATGATAGTCCTCCACTCGTATATATGTGTGGAGTGTTATCGAGGATAAAACAGTGTACAAGTATTATGTTCAAATGTTTAATGTCATGCTTGTAACTGATAAAATGTGGAAAACCATTTGTGAAATATATGTAAAACATACCAGTTTAAGGACCTATTTCACAAATATATGTTATGTGATCTGCATGTTCAAATGATTAGCAGTTGTGGTAATCAGTTATAAAAGCATATGAAGTATGAAATACACATTTGAAAACATGTTTTGAGTACAAGAATTTCCTTGTACTTTACTTGTGTTCCCCCCTGAAAACAGTGAAAACAGTGAAAAAGGGTAGGGGTATGAACTCACCGGACTCGGGAATGCGTCGGTTTTGGATACTAGATGTTGGTTCGGGAATGCGTCGGTTTTGAATGCGTCGGGTTTGATTACTCACGATATCCCTATGTAAAATGAAATAATGTCCATATATATGCAATTAGGGATACATTCACTAATCATATGGAACATTACACTCCAACGAGGTTAAACACCTCAAAACGAGCGTTTGGAGTGACCCGGGTGACATCTTCGGACGTGTAATGACACTAGGGACTTGGGACTTGAGTTTACTCTCCAAGAGTAAACATTTTAAAGAGTTTACAGCCATAGAACACACACATACATGAGTTTACGGCCGTAAACTCATGTGGGTGTGATTTTGGGTGTTTAATGGCTTAAATGGACATGGGGATTGTTGGAATGGATTTATAAAATGCCTTGGAATGGATTGTATGAAATTTTAACACTTAAATGGGAGTTTACGGCCACCCCATAAGAGTTTATGGCCGTAAACTCACCTATGGCCAAGGAAAATTGATTTGAGCTTCAAAGGACAATCACATGTGATTCTAGTTAATTTTCCAAGCCTTGTTATGAATTTAAAACATCATTTTACATACTTATTGGAGTTTACGGCCTAGAGGTGTGTTCTAAGGCCGTAAACTCTGTTAAACCCATGAAAAACTTAGTTTTTGATGCTTAAAACAATCACATGTGATTCTAGAAATTTATACAAGCCATTTGAGTGTGTTTGATGCATCATTAACATAGTTTTATGAGTTTACGGCCAAGGGTATGTTCCTAGGACGTAAACTCCTATAAATGATACTTTTGATATGTTTCAAACCCTTAAACTATTTTTAGATGCGTCTAGATTTTACCACAAGGCCATTGCTTGAGTTTTAAGGCATTTGGACAAGTTTTAGGGCACTAAATCCCCATTTAAGAGGAGTTTACGGCCCAAGAATGTGTCTTGGCCACAAACTCACTTTTATCTCCCAAAAATCATGTTTAAGGTGTTCCAAGTCCAGATTAGTAAGCCTTAAGGTCATATCTAAGTCCCAACTATGATTTGGAAGGGTTTTAGGGCTTAAAAACCCCATTTTTAGGAGTTTACGGCCCAAGCTAGTTCTTTGGCCGTAAACTCATGTTCTTGGTCCAAAAACACAAATTAAACACAAATTTGAAGGCTAAAGAGGTTGAATAACAAGTTAGGGGTGTTACCTCTTTGATTTCAAGCCTTAAATCTTTGTTTTGGACCTTGATTTTGGGATGAGGAGAGAGGTTGTGAGAGTTAAATGAGAAATTGACCAAAGGCTTCAAATGGAAGCTGAAACACGTTTATATAGTGTTTAAGTTTTGGACACGGTGGAATTCTACCCGATACCGGCGTTAGACGAGGCTTTTGGTCGTACTCGATTGAGTTGCCGTAACCCGATACGGTAATTTCTAGAATTATTCCGATCACTAAAGTTGGGTGTTAAAATGATTTCTAAATGTATGTAGACACCCATTAAGTCATTTTAAATACGTACAAGTTAATGACTTAATTAAAAGAAAGATCGGAAATCGAATTTGGAAACGACGATTGGTTGCGCGAATTGTACTACGAAAAAGTTACAAGAAATGATACGGAAAGTTTCGGGTTGTTACATTATCCCCCCGTTAAAGGGAATTTCATCCCGAAATTCAAAGTGTAAAACACAAGACAAGATATAAATCATGGATCAAGAAAAGAGTTGTGGATACTTCTGTTTCATTGAATCTTCCCGTTCCCAAGTGAATTCCGGTCCCCGCTTAGCATTCCAGCGAACCTTCACTAACGGGATGCGACTTTGCTTTGTGCGTTTGACTTCTCGATCCATGATTTCGATCGGTTCCTCTAAAATTTGAGGTTTTCATCGATCTCGATCTCGTCTAAGGGAATTGTTAGGGTTTCATCGGATAGGCACTTTTTAAGATTTGAAACATGGAAGACAGGATGAATGTTACTGAGTTCGTGAGGTAAATGAAGTTTATAGGCAACTGGACCAATCCTGGAAAGGATCTCAAAGGGTCCAATGTACCTTGGATTAAGTTTCCCACGTTTACCAAAGCGTACAGTGCCTTTCCAGGGCGAGACTTTTAACAGGACACAGTCTCCAACCTGGAATTCTAGTGGTTTCCGACGATTATCAGTGTAACTCTTTTGACGATCACGTGAGGCTTTCAATCGGTTATGGATTTGAATGATCTTTTCGGTGGTTTCGCGGATGATTTCAGGACCAGTGAGAGCACTGTCGGGGACTCAACTCCTGGCTAACTGTGTATCTCCCACCTCGGCCCAGCACAGAGGGGATCTGCACTTACAACCGTATAGGGCTTCAAACGGAGCAGCCCTAATGCTGGTGTGGTAGCTGTTGTTGTATGAGAATTCGATCAAGGATAGATGTGTGTCCCACGACTTTCCAAACTCAATGCCACAAGCCCTAAGCATGTCCTCCAGGGTTTGGATTGTTCTCTCACTTTGTCCATCGGTCTGAGGATGATACGCCGTGCTCATATCTAGTTTGGTTCCTAGGGCTTTCTGAAGGGATTGCCATAATCTGGAGGTAAACCTGCTATCTCAATCAGAGATAATGGATACAGGTACACCGTGTAGACGTACTACCTCCTGAATGTAGATTCGCGCGAGTCTTTCCATCTCGTATGATTCTTTGATCGGAATGAAGTGAGCGGATTTTGTCAGACGATCAACAATTACCCAAATGGTATCGTACCCACTAGAACACTTGGGCAGTTTAGTGATGAAGTCCATGGTAATCATCTCCCATTTCCACTCGGGGATCTCGGGCTGTTGAAGCAGACCTGAGGGTTTCTGATGTTCAACTTTGACTTTGGCGCAAGTCAGACACTTGCCCACGAATGTAGCTATCTCATCTTTCATGTTTGGCCACCAGTATTGTTTCTTGAGATCCAGGTACATCTTGTCCGAACCTGGGTGAACAGAGTACTTGGTTCTGTGTGCTTCCTCCATGACTATTTCCTTGAATCCACCGGATTTAGGAATCCAGATTCGATTCATGAAACAGTGAACTCCGTCACCTCTGATCTCAAGTTTCTTTTCCATTCCTCTCAAGGCTTCATTTGACATGTTCCCGGGTTTGAGGGCTGTTAACTGGGCTTCTCGGATTTGCATGGGTAGGTTGGAATGGATGGTCATCGTCTGGTTCTTCACTTTGTGGCCTGCACTATCCTTTCGGCTAAGGGCATCTGCTACCACATTGGCCTTGCCGGGGTGGTAACGGATTTCACACTCATAATCAGTGAGTAATTCTACCCATCGCCATTGCCTCATGTTTAAGTCTTTATGATTAAAGATGTCCTGCAGGCTTTTGTGATCAGTGAAGATCGTGCACTTGGTTCCGTAGAGATAATGTCTCCAAATCTTCAACGCAAAGACTACTGCTCCTAGTTCCAAGTCATGTGTAGTATAGTTGACCTCGTGTGCTTTCAGCTGTCTAGAGGCATAGGCAATCACTTTTCCTCTTTGCATAAGCACACAGCCTAAACCTTGATTAGACGCATCGCAGTAGACAACGAAGTCCTCTGTCCCTTCAGGCATAGACAGAACAGGCGCGCTGCATAAGCCTCTCTTCAACATTTGGAATGTAGTTTCTTGTTTATCACTCCAACAAAAGGGTACACCTTTCTGTGTTAGAGTGGTTAAAGGTTTTGCGATTTTTGGAAAATTTCTGAATGAATCGTCGATAGTAGCCGGCGAGACCCAAGAATTGATGAATTTATGTGGGTGTTTTCGGTGCCGACAAATTCTCTATCGCTTTAATCTTGGAAGGATCTACATGAATACCCTCCTCGCTTACCACGTGACCGAGGAAAGTTACCTTCCGTATCCAGAATTCACATTTGGAAAATTTTGCGTATAGCTTTTCGGATCTAAGGGTCTCCAACACTAGCCTCAAGTGTTGCTTGTGGTCTTCTTCGCTTCGGGAGTAGATGAGGATGTTGTCAATGAACACGATGACGAATTTGTCTAAGAAAGGACGGCACACTCGGTTCATCAGGTCCATGAACACAGCCGGTGCATTGGTTAGACCAAAGGGCATCATTACGAACTCGTAGTGTCCATACCGAGTCCTAAAAGCTGTTTTGGAGACATCATTTTCCTGGACTCGTAACTGATGGTACCCTGACCGAAGGTCTATCTTTGAAAAGTAGTTGGCTCCCTGGAGTTGATCGAAGAGGCCGTTTATTCGTGGGAGAGGATATCGGTTCTTAACGGTTAACTTGTTCAGTTCACGATAGTCGATACACATCCGAAAGGATCCATCCTTCTTCTTAACAAACAGAACTGGAGCTCCCTAGGGTGAGGAACTCGGTCTAATGAATCCTTTATTGAGCAACTCATTGAGTTGACTGGATAACTCCTGCATTTCTGTCGCAGCTAAGCGATACAGAGATTTTGCTACGGGGGTAGCTCCAGGAATTAGGTCAATACGGAACCCGACCTGACGTTCGGGAGGAATTCCTGGAAGCTCTTCAGGAAACACATCTGGAAAGTTACAGACTTCGGGGATGTTCGCGAGGTCTCTAACTTCTTTTTTCTCGTTGATCACATGGGCTAAGAATGCAATGCACTCCTTCCATAGGAGCTTTCGAGCTTTGATGTAGGAAATGATATGAAGGTTGGAACTGGGTTTATCGCCATAGATTATGAGAGTTTGATCCGAAGGAAGATTGAGATGGATGGTTTTTTCGTAACAAAGGATATCAGCATGATTGGGACTCAACCAATCCATGCCAATGATAACATCAAAGCTCTTAATGGAAACGGGCATGAGATCTATAGGAAATGAGTGATCATTTAGGGTAAGCGTACAACCTATGAAAACATCGTTAGCGCTTTCTTTCTCACCGTTATCCATCTCGACGGTAAACGTTTCAGTTAGTGGTTGAAGATTAGGTTTTAGATTATGTTTGAATGCATGACTAACAAAACTCCTTTCAGCACCCGAATCGAAAAGAATACTAGCATATGAGTTGTCGAGAAGGAACGTACCCAAAACAACAGTGGGATCAGCAAATGCTTCCTCCCGTCCCATGGTTAGAATTTTTCCAGTGTTATCAACAGTTGACTTCTTGGGACAGTTTCTTTTAAAGTGCCCAACTTCACCACAGTTGTAGCAGGCTTGACTAACACCTGCTTCAGATGATTGGTTGGTTGATTTGGTAGGAGTTCTGCAGAATCGAACTGTGTGCCCTTTCTTACCACAGTTGGTACAAGATAATTCTCGGTAGGGACCGGGATGATGATGGTATTTGCACTTGTCACAGAGAGGAAGATTACCAGCATATTTACTGGTAGGAGTTGGAGCTGTGGATCCCATGACAGAAGCAGGAGCAACAGAGGTAGTAGTAGCAGCATGGACTGCTACCGTCTGTTGTTTCTTGGAAGATCCTTGAGAAGATTGACCCTTCTTCTTCTTCCAGAATTTTCTCTTTTAGCCACTCCTTTGAGTCGGCTCAGAAGTGGTAGTGATTTCCTTAACATCGTCGCTGTGATTAATCAGAATTTGAGCTAAAGTCTTGGCACTATCATAGGTATCCGGACGAGAAGCCAAAACGTGACTCTTCGTCGGTTGGGATAACCCCCAAACGAACCTTTCGATCTTTTTGTTCTCAGGAGTGACTAATCCCGGGCAGAGAAGTGCGAGATCATCGAATCGGGAAGTGTATGCAGCAATGTCGGAACCATTCATCTTCAGGTTCCAAAGCTCGTGCTCTAGTTTCTGCATTTCACCACGGGGGCAGTATTCGGCAATAAGAAGTTCTTTCATGGCTTCACAACCCATGGCATTGGCTACTGGTAAGGTCAGAGATTTGACTCGGCCATTCCACCAAGTCAAGACTTTATCAACGAAAGTACAGGCTGCGAATTTGACTTTATCGGACTCCACACAAGCACAAATTTCAAAGATGGATTCGATTTTCTCGAACCATCGAGATAAGGAAATGACACCTCCAGCGCCATTAAAGGATGTTGGTTTTGCGTTCATGAAATCCTTGTAGGAACCCCCTCTTTGGTGCCCCTGGCTAACTTCATGGTTTTGAGATTGAGGACCACCTCCTAAACCACTAGGGTTCATTTGTGACATAGCTGCTACCATTGCAGCTGTCATCATCATCTGGAGCGATGCTAGATCGAACTGAGGAGGAAGTGGCGGCGAAGAAGGATTGTTGTTGTTCTTTAAGCTAGGTCTCTTTCGGGGAGGCATCTTGATCTAATAGGATCAAGAAAGAGAGGATGGTAAGTCCTCTACATTGAATCGATAGATATGGCAGTTATATGATTCGAATAAGCGATAAAGCAGAAAAGAGTTATCGAATAGATAATCTATCGCTAAGAATAATCACAGAAAGCCACTCGAATAAGGATTAATACAGAGGATCGGGATTGAGAAATACTCCCATAGTATTTCATGAATAGATTTCGACAATGGTTTGATGTTTGGGATATTAAGGTAAGTTTTAGGAATGCCGTATACCACAGTCACTCCCAAGCACATGTTGGCCGTGTCTCGAATGAATATAGTTGGCCAGGCTATATTGACCCTAGACATGACTACATAACTGCCCAGGTTTAACCATAGTACACAACACCCAATTACTTATGTTCTGTTCTACTTGTGGTTACGGATGACGACGGTTCGGTATACTTGTATACTCTTGAAAATACTTGTAGTTTGAAGATACTTTTAATTCAGAGCACTTAGGCCCTTTAGTGTTTATAGTTTTATACCATGTAAGGTTTGGTATACTTCATTCACTATAAACAAGGGCTCTGATACCAATCTGTCACACCCCGAAAACCAAAGGCGGAAACATTTTCTAGGTGGACTTCCACGTTGAGTATCAAATCCAATGCACATAGTAAGTAAGTAAACAACCATTACATTACATAATAAAGTTTTACAGTTGTTTCAAAAGTAAAGTTTGTACAGTTGTGATACATAGTATATATAGATAAAATGAAACGGGTCTTCATGTACTCCGTCTTCTAATCAAAAAGGAATCTTCGGGTACCTATTCTAACGCCGACCTGAGAACACAAGCGGTTTGAAAATCAGCATAAAGCTGGTGAGTTCATAAGCGGTTTTTTTTTTGTTTGTGAAAATGTTTCGAGTTTCCTTTTTGTTTCTGAATTGTTATGTACACCAAGAAAATCCTGTATTTTCTTAAAAGTTGGTTATTGTTTCACAAATGTAAAGTATAGTAAGTTTGTACACTGAAAACATGTCTACTCATGTGAAAATGTATAGTTGGTTATCTGACTTGTTAAACTATTCTGTTTACTTATCATGTGTTACCAGGAAAGTCCCACACTTTCCTTATTGTATGTTACCAATTGTAAAAGATGTAATGTTATCCAGTTTGTTACTCTTTCTAGTTATGTAAATATTACCCAGGAAAGCCCCATGCTTTCCTACATGTTGGTTTCTAATGTAAACGATGTTAAAGATGTAAAAGATGTAATCGTGATTAGGATCCATGTTTTCCCCAGGAAAGTCCCGTACTTTCCTGAATGTTAGTTACAGTATGTGAAAGATGTAAAAGATGTAAAAGATGTATAAAGTGATTTATTATTACTATAAGTAAATCTCTGTTATCCTAATTGCGAGTTCCATAACCATACAATAGAATAAAACCTGTGGCAGTAAGTAGTCCACATGTGGCAATAAGTCGTCCACATACTTATGACTTTCATCACCCTTGAACCGTTTCGGTTCGACTGTAGCTAGCAGCCAGGTGTGGGGTAGTCAGCCCCGTATAGATCTATACAATCAAGTCACGCTCTCTAAATACCAAAGATTCTGGTTATGGGTGTAGTCCTCCACTCGCGTATCTCGGTGGAGTGTTCTCCGAGGACGTGTCTCCAATCATACAGGATTAACAAATTTACTAGTAATAATATGATAGTCCTCCACTCGTAAATATGTGTGGAGTGTTATCGAGGATAAAACAGTGTACAAGTATTATGTTCAAATGTTTAATGTCATGCTTTTAACTGATAAAATGTGGAAAACCATTTGTGAAATATATGTAAAACATAACAGTTTAAGGACCTATTTCACAAATATATGTTAAGTGATCTGCATGTTCAAATGATTATCAGTTGTGGTAATCAGTTATAAAAGCATATGAAGTATGAAATACACATTTGAAAACATGTTTTGAGTACAAGAATTTCCTTGTACTTTACTTGTGTTCCCCCCCCCCCCCTGAAAACAGTGAAAAAGGGTAGGGGTATGAACTCACCGGACTCGGGAATGCGTCGGTTTTGGATACTAGATGTTGGTTCGGGGTTTGATTACTCGCGATATCCCTATGTAAAATGAAATAATGTCCATATATATGCAATTAGGGATACATTCACTAATCATATGGAACATTACACTCCAACGAGGTTAAACACCTCAAAACTAGCGTTTGGAGTGACCCGGGTGACATCTTCGGACGTGTAATGGCACTAGGGACTTGGGACTTGAGTTTAATCTCCAAGAGTAAACATTTTAAAGAGTTTACATCCATGAACACACACATACATGAGTTTACGGCCGTAAACTCATGTGGGTGTGAGTTTGGGTGTTTAATGGCTTAAATGGACCTGGGGATTGTTGGAATGGATTTCTAAAATGCCTTGGAATGGATTGTATGAAATTTTAACACTTAAATGGGAGTTTACGGCCACCCCATAAGAGTTTACGGCCGTAAATTCACCTATGGCCAAGGAAAATTGATTTGAGCTTCAAAGGACAATCACATGTGATTCTAGTTAATTTTCCAAGCCTTGTTATGAATTTAAAACATCATTTTACATACTTATTGGAGTTTACATCCTAGAGGTGTGTTCTAAGGCCGTAAACTCTCTTAAAACCATGAAAAACTTAGTTTTTGATGCTTAAAACAATCACATGTGATTCTAGAAATTTATACAAGCCATTTAAGTGTGTTTGATGCATCATTAACATATTTTTATGAGTTTACGGCTAAGGGTATGTTCCTAGGCCGTAAACTCCTATAAATGATACTTTTGATATGTTTCAAACCCTTAAACTATTTTTAGATGCATCTAGATTTTACCACAAGGCCATTGGTTGAGTTTCAAGATATTTGGACAAGTTTTAGGGCACTAAATCCCCATTTAAGAGGAGTTTACGGCCCAAGAATGTGTCTTGGCCGTAAACTCACTTTTATCTCCCAAAAATCATGTTTAAGGTGTTCCAAGTCCAGATTAGTAAGCCTTAAGGTCATATCTAAGTCCCAACTATGATTTGGAAGGGTTTTAGGGCTTAAAAACCCCATTTTTAGGAGTTTACGGACCAAGCTAGTTCTTTGGCCGTAAACTCATGTTCTTGGCCCCAAAACACAAATTAAACACAAATTTGAAGGCTAAAGAGGTTGAATAACAAGTTAGGGGTGTTACCTCTTTGATTTCAAGCCTTAAATCTTTGTTTTGGACCTTGATTTTGGGATGAGGAGAGAGGTTGTGAGAGTTAAATGAGAAATTGACCAAAGGCTTCAAATGGAAGCTTAAACACGTTTATATAGTGTTTAAGTTTTCGACACGGTGGAATTCTACCCAATACCGGCGTTAGACGAGGCTTTTGGTCGTACCCGATTGAGTTGCCGTAACCCGATACGGTAATTTCTAGAATTATTCCGATCACTAAAGTTGGGTGTTAAAATGATTTCTAAATGTATTAATACACCCATTAAGTCATTTTAAATACGTATAAGTTAATGACTTAATTAAACGAAAGATCGGAAATCGAATTTGGAAACGACGATTGGTTGCGCGAATTGTACTACGAAAAAGTTACAAGAAATGATATGGATATTTTCGGGTTGTTACACCTAGCCCATTCTAAATAAGTATTGGCCCACTCTGTATAAATAACAGAATCCATATTTAATTAGTTACCTTTTGATCACTATATTAATTCCAATAAATTCTAGATCAATATTAATTAAATACTATGATTTCATATTAATGTATCACAACTTATAATATATTAATAAACCATACACATACTATTCTCAAAAGACTATCCATACAAATTGTTCTGGTGAAGTGCAACCAAAATGGACCATGCTACTCTCGGGCCGAGTACATACAAATAATAGTTATGGGCTAAGACATTAAATCCAACATGAACCACACAAGACTCAATACTCCATTCATCCAGGTTCAGACATGGTGTATCCGGACCTCAAGAAACTTTTTGCCGCCGAACATGAATGCCAAAATTGCTACATACGTCGGCAACTGCCTAACTTGCACTACAGTCAAGCTCGAATATCAAAAGTCCTCATGTCTTCTACAACAGCCAGAAATACCTGAGTAGAAGTGGGAGCGGATTACAATGGATTTCATAACCAAGTTACCCAAGACAATGGGTGGTCTCCACACAATCTAGGTGATTGTAGACAGGTTAACCAAGTCTGCACACTTCCTACCAATAAAAGAAACACACAAGATGGTGACCAGAACTTATTTTAGAGAAATACTAAGATTGCATGGTGTACCGATATTTATTATCTATAATAGAGACAGTAGATTCACTTCAAGATTCTGGCGGTCACTTCAGAAAGCTCTGGGAACTAGGTTGGACATGAGTATCGCTTACGACCCATAAACTGACGGGCATAGTGAGAGAGCCATTCAACCACTAGAAGACATGCTGAGAGCCTATGTGACCGACTTTGGTAAATCATGGGATACCTATTTTCCACTGGTCGAGTTCTCATATAACACAACTATCACACAAGAATCAAGGCTGCTCCATTTAAGCCCTCTATGGTCGTAAGTGTAGATCCCCTTTATGCTGGCTGAGGTGGGTGACACACAATTAACTAAAGGGAAAGTTCCTGACAGCGCTCTCACTGGCCTAAAGATCATCAAGGAAGTGACAGAAAATATCTCTCAAATTCGAGAACGATTGAAAGACTTTAGAGACAACCATAAGAGGTACATAGATAAGAGACGAAAACCCTTGGAATTTTAGGTTGGTGACCACGTTCTATTGAAGGTCTCACCCTGGAAGGGCATGATACGCTTTGGAATTCATGGGAAACTAAATCCAAGGTACATAGGGACATTTTGAGATTCTCGCAAGAATCGACCCAGTAGCTTACAAACTCTACTTACCACAAGAGCTTAATAACATACACCATATCTTCCACATGTCAAATCTAAATAAGTGCTTATCTGACGAAACTCTTGTGATAAGAGTCTACAATTTGTTGAAGAACCAGTATAGATCATGGATAGGGAAGTTAAACAAAAGAAAAAAAAAGTCGCATACCAATAGTGAAGGTTCGCTAGAACGCCAAGCGGAGACCTGGATTCACTTAGAAGCGAGAAGATCAGATGCAACATCTGTACCCACATCTTATTCACTATAGAAAGAATTTTGGGTCGAAATTCCCTCTAATGTGCGAATAATGTAACAACCCATTATTTTCAAGTTAATAACAATCAACAAAAACTAATAAAAATCAAACCCTCTAAATAAAACCAAGAGTCATTTATTTTATTAAGTTCATCAGGGTTAAATAATGATTTAGTATGTAGAAATGATTTGTTATTTAAGTATTTTTAATAATTGAGAATAACTACACTTGGATCGAAAACTCCCCCGCTCAACCGAGAATCTCCGCTTTGGACCCCACCACCCAATCGAAATCAACTTACTACCACCAGAATCTCACAGCGAGGTCACCTGTACTTCGGACCGAAAACTGATTTCGGTCAGCACCGAAATCAGTGTCCTACCATTTCACCCAAATCCTTCTTTTGGATTACTTTTTGACCGAAAACCACCCTATATATATATATATATATATATATATATATATATATATATATATATATATATATGTGTGTGTGTGTGTGTGTGTGTTTTCAACCGTGAATCTGAATCATTTCTCACATTTAGGCCGCAAAGACCCCACATTTTGCTCTCAAAACTCATCCGTGAACCTTCATATCTTCATAAAATATTTCTGATATCTTCTTATTCCCATCGAGAATACCAAGGAAAATCTTCAAACTTTTACCCAAGAACAACGAAAACCCTCCCAAGCTCACCAAAAACCCCTCTTGCACACCTAAAACATTAAGAACACTCTAAACAATTCCAAATAATTTTTGTAAGTATTCCATACATAATTAAAGTGTTGTCTAACACTTTACTTATTATTTAAATGATTATTTAATCTATTGTTTAAATTAATATCTTATTAATTTAAATACGATGTCAGATATATTTATTTTTTAGGATAACGCTATTTTCACGTACGCTAGTCCGAGGATCGACTCTATAATTTTGCTATCCGAACGCGAACACGCACAAGAGGTGAGTTCATACCCTTATGTTTTCACTATTTTTCTATTTTTTTTAGAGAGGGGGGGGGGGGGGTATAAGTAAAACACAAGGACTCTTGTCTTAACATTTAAACAGTTTCTAAACCGTTTCAAACTATTTACAATTGTTTCAAACCGATTTATTACTACATTTTATCAAAATATATTTTATTATATTTATGACCCTTTTGTAACATGTCGAGCAAATTGGGTATGCCTTATTCACACTATTAACTTGCAAAGATTTTCAGTTCATCACAAGATCGTACATTTAAACTATAATAGGTATGGTTTGTGAATCACTACCCTATTTTACTAACTTCAAGAAACAATATAAGAACTTACTTTTAAGCTATAATAGGTATAGTTTGAGAAACACTACACTCTTTGAAAACTCAAGAACACTATACGTACAACAATTATGTAAACTATAATATTTATAGTTTATGGAGCACTACACTATTTCAGAAATTCAAAGATATACTACTAAAATAATTATTTAAGTATAATTATTTTACATTACAGTGTAATATATATAGTTTCAAGTGCAATAGGGTTGTGAGGCACTACTTCATTATACCTATCAGGGTACTGGTTCAAGTCCTATAAACTATAACTAGAGTCTCTTGGAGGGAGATCTTGGCTTTGTGTATAGATCTCTAGAAGACTGACAATCCCGCACCTGAGCTGCTTGCAATAGTTAAGCCGAATGACTTGGGGAGACAAATGTCATAACATTCGGACGCTGAAGAATGTCGTAGAGGCCACTAGTCATTTTAGCATGATTATATTAAACTCACAATAGTATTAACTAAAACATTATTTACGGGATCAACACTACTTCAAAGGTTTTATTTTAAATAATGAAACGACAATACAATATGCTACACTACAGCTGGTTGATTCCAAGCATTCATACAAAATATTTTCTGACAAACACTACTATGATACATTACTTTTCTAGTACAGAGTACACTAGTACAACATAGAATTTAAAGAAACATTCAAGATATAGTTTTATTTACAAATAAGACTATAGAATAATATTATAGAGTCCAGTAACAAACATACATTTTGGTCTTAAGGCCTAAGACTACATTTCATTTACAAAAGAAAATATTGTATTTTCTTGAGAAACATACTAACTTTTTCAAAGAACAAAGGAAAGCTTTCCATCACAAAAACATACTTATAAACTCACCAACTCAAATGTTGATACACTTTCAAAAGCACTTCTATTCTCAGAGAACCAGTAGATACGTATACTACAGGCTTTTGAAAAGACGGAGCATTCATGGTGTCTTATCAATAGCTTTGCTATACATTTTGGTCTTATACAAACAATGATACAAACTTAATGTACAGACTCTATTATCAATGCAATGGTTGTTGTTACTTTGAATACTATTATACAATTGTTGTGATACTGTACATGACGTCCTCCGCCCCTAAACTTTTACGTCGTTCCGGTTTGGGGGTGTGACAGTTTAAATTCACTGGCTGCTCCTAATCAAACTTAACAAATCTATTCAATGAAAATATCAAATAGCATGGGTTGCCCAACGCATGCCTTATTTCTAGTTGTTGAAGAGTATGATCACTGGAAAGTTAAAAGGGAGAGATTTTTACTTAGTAAGGTAAACTATGAAGAGAATGGAGATTTGTGAAAGAAGTTCCTTGTGTTACAATAAGAAAAATGGTTAAAGATGTTGCTGCTACTGTCATGGGTGAGAAGAACAATGTCCAACACCTCTAACTGCATCAGACATCGAAAATCTTCATGCATACCATATTACATTCTCATAGAAGGTGTTCTGTGTTACTCCTTCTCTCTTTGATCATATTAAGTTGTGCAAATTTGCCAAAGAGATTTAGGACACTCTTCAAGACTTGTTCGAAGGGTCTAAGAACATGAAGGGAAAGTGTTTGACTTTTGTCGTGAACAACTATTATGCCTTCATCACAACTCCCGGTGAATCCATAGCCTCTGCTTAAAATCAGTATAGGATCATTATAAACAACGTGATTGTACATGGTATTGTCATAACTCCTCTTGAGTACAATATAAAGTTCATCAACAACCTCAAAAAAGGATAGAGGAACGTCAAGTCATGTATTCAGAGTAATGGATCTAATTCTGCTCAAACATTAAGAGAACTGTCAGGAGGTCGTCTTGCCTTAGTTATTTGTGTTAATCCATTAATTCCAAGACCATATGTTTTGAATTCTTTTGAAAATATCACACTTGTTTCACTTGTTCAACCAACTCTTCCTACTCCACCTATCCTACATGTTCTGAACCATTCATTTGAAGAAAACCTTGATCTCGATTCAGCTAATACTGAACTTCTCTTCCAACAAGAATTCTCACTTTTTTCTATGAAGTACAAATGTTACTAGAATCCTAGCCATCAAATTTATCAAAACCGATTTCAAGCCCATCATCAAAGAAATCCTCAACCATTTCCTAAACGTACTGAAAACCTACCAACTTACCATCCAAACATTCCAATCCACTCCTCGGAACCTTATGATGTTCCAAAACCAATCAAATCGAAGATTACTTGTCAAAAATGTGATCTCAGAAACCACTTTACAGAAGACTGTTTGGCTGACGTTTCCCAAAAACTGAAGGTAAAGGACTCTACTTACTATGCTCGCAAAGACCAAGATCTATCAGAAAGGGAAAATGATTTTGTTACCATGGTGTTAAGAAATGTTGATGGGTAATGGTCTTTTGGAGATGAGGATGAAGTGAGATTTGCAAGGAACATGTGTCTTATGGGTAGACAATTGATTGAATATGATAAAGGATATTGATCTTTTGGTTCAGAAGAAGACGATGACGATGCTCAACTTAACATATTCTACATGGAAACAAATGATCCACCAGGTAAAAGCATCATCCAACAAGTGAAATCCATGATCTCTCATAATAATTTTGATTTATCTGTTGTGAACCTTATCTAACCTAGATTCACTTAGATATGATAGTTATTCATAGAGCCTACGAGTGTGCCAAGTGGAAGAAAGTTAGTGGTTTAGGGGGAGAATGCTCAAAGTGGTTAAGGATAGGGTTGTGCATGGGTTAGTTTTAGACCTAAACCCAACCCAACCCATAAATGGTCGATTTCTGGTTTTCAGAACCGAATCAGATCGGTTAGTGGTCGGTTCGGCTCCTCGGGTTCTGAGGTCGGTTTGTACGGTTTTTCGGTTTCTTGGGTTCAACCCATACATTCACGGGTTCTGGGTTTAAACCCATGGGTTTTGGGTTTTAACCCAAATGAATCAACAAGTTAAATACCATAAAAGCACCAAATTTAAGTTCAATACTTCAAAAAAAATATAATTACAACAAATAGTTTATTACAAGTTACAACCAAAGCCCAAAATAGTCTATTACAACCAAAAAACAATCACGTATGGGTTGGTTTCTTGGGTTGGATGAGTCGGTTTCTTAGGGCGGTTTGTCGGTTTTAAGTATGGGTCGGTTTCCCGGGTTGGATGGGTCAGTTTCTCGATAAAAACCGAAACCGAACCCAATTTTTTTGTTTTTAAAAAATTCAAACCCTAACCGTCAGTTTTGCTTCGGTTTCAGTTTCGTCGGTTTTTGTCAGTTTCTAGGTTTCTTGGTTTAGGTTTGCTCACCCTTGGGTAGGGCCAAAGTTTATCTTCATCTGGATGGTTCTGGATATGTCACCTATGTTATGGATACCCGAGATAAGAGTAGAGAGACTCTTGATGATATGTTGATTGTACGAGAGTACTCGGATATGATTTCGAAGGACTTGACTGGGGTGCATCCCAAGAGATTGGTAGAGTTTAGGATTGACCTTGTTCTGGGTGTGGCTCCGATAGCCAAACAACCATATCGTTTCCTCCTCTAGAGATGCAATAGTTATCTACACAGCTACATGAGCTGTTAGACAAGGGGTTCATTCGACCTAGCAGTTCGCCATTGGGAACACCAATTCAGTTTGTAAAGAAGAAGGATGCATCGCATCAGATGTGTATTGATTACTAGCAGCTGAATAAGCTAACGGTAAAGAACCGTTATCCACTCCTGAGGATTGATGATCTGTTTGACCAGCTTCAAGGTAAAATTTGGTTTTCCAAGATTAATCTATGATTGGGATATCATCATATGAGGGTCAGAGAGGAGGATATGCAGAACACGGCCTTCTAGACTCGTTATGGTCATTACGAGTTCATGGTGATCCCTTTGGGATCACCAATGCTCCAGTCGCGTTCATGGACCTAATGAACCGCGCATGCTGGCCGATGTTGGATCGGTTTGTGATTATAGTCATTGATGACATCCTATTTTATTCCAAGACTCAGGGGCTACATGAGGAACACTTGAGAGAGGTATTGGAGACCCTAAGGAGGGAGATATTATATGTGAAGTTCTCCATGTGTGAGTTCTGGTTGCATAAGGTGCAGTTTATGGGGTACCCTATCAACCAAAACAATATTCTAGTTGATCCGGTCAAGGTGGAGGTTCTGCGATCTCCATCTGAGATTCAGAGTTTTCTTGGGTTGGCAGCTTACTACCGGAGGTTCATTCAAGATTTATCCAAGATAGAAGTTCATCTTACTTGGTTAACAAAGAAGGATGACATTTTTTGCTAGGGGCCTGAGGAACAGGAAGCTTTTAAGACCCTGAGGCAGAGGTTATGTGAGGCTCCGATTTTAACATTGCCGGTGGGTGTTTAGGATTTCATGGTTTATTGTGATGCGTTGATCATAGGTTTGGGTGCAGTTTTTATGTAGAGGGGTCGTGTGATTGCTTACACTTTAAGGCAACTGAAGCCGCATGAGGTGAATTATCCGACGTATGATTTAGAGTTAGGGCCAATATTTTCTCCCTCAAGATTTAGCAATATTACATGTATAGGGTTCGCTGTACTGTTTACACAGATCACAAGAGCCTGATATATTCGAGGGATCAGCCAAATCTAAACATGAGGCATCGTCGGTGGTTGGATGTGGTGAAGCATTATGATTGTTAGATTCTTTACCATCTGGAGAAGGACAATATGGTGGCCAATGCTCTCAGCTGCAAGGCGGTCACAGATTCGATCAGGGATATTTGTATAAGGATGACAGGGATTATCTACTATTGGAATAGATCAAGAGGTTCAAGTTAAGGCTATGAAATATGAGCACTAAAAGAATGAGCGCATGTGGGTCAGGTGGCTTCGTTTGATTATGATAGTCAGGGATTATCGACTCTCCATTAGAGGGTACAGGTTCCTTATTGGGGTGGTGTGCATCAAGTTCTGATGGAGGAGACACACAAATCGAGATTTTTTATTCATCATGGGGCGACGAAGATGTAAAGAGATCTTCGTCCTGATTATTGGTGGACCTGTATGAAGCGAGATGTACCTTGGTATGTGGAGAGGTGTTGGATTTAAAGGAAATTTAAGGCTGAGCATCAACGACCTCACGACATTATGCAACCATTAGACATTCCCGTTTGGAAATGGGGAGAGATCACCATGGATTTCATTATGAAGTTACCTTGAAGCATGTGTGGAGTGGATTCGATTTTGGTCATTGTGGATCAATTGACCAAGAGCACGCATTTTATTCCGATTTAGGAGAGTATCTCTACAGAGAGTTAGCCGACATATACATTAGGGAGGTTGTGGCATGACATAGGGTGAAAGTTTCTCTGATTTCAGACATGGACGTCCCATTTACTTCTAGATTTTGGAAGAGGTTCATTGAGGAGTTGGGTACTTATCTACAATTCAGCACGACATTCCACCCATACACTGATGGATAGAGCGATCGGACTATCCAGGCCTTAGAGGATATGCATCAAGCATTTGTACTGGATTATGGTGGGAGTTGGGATACGTATCTTCTGTTAGCGGAATTTTATTATGACAATAATTATCATGCCAACATTGATTGAACTCCTTTTTAGATGCTCTACAGGAGGAAGTGCAAGACCTCGATATATTGGGGTGAGTTCAGCTAGCGAGTTATGGGGAGTATTGAAGTGGTACTTAAGACCACCGAGTTAATTCAACAAGTTCGGGGTAGACTCCAAACAGCTCAGATTCTGAAGAAGAGTTATGCCGACAAGCTCCAGTCATACCTAGAGTTTTAGGTTGGGGATACGGTTCTCCTGAAGGTGTCACCTTGGAAAGGTGCCATCCGATTCAAGAAGAGAGGCAAGTTGGGCCCTAGGTACATCGGTCCTTTCAAGGTTTTGGAATGCATGGTAGAAGTTGCTTATCGCTTAGATCTTCCTGAGGAGCTTAGTCAGATTCATAACACGTTCCATGTCTCTAAGTTACGAAAATGTTTGGCGGATGATTCAACAGTTGTTCCATTGGAGGATATTCATGTGGATGATCGCCTAAATTATATCGAGAGACTGGTGGCGATTCTTGATAAAAATATGAAAACCTTGAGGAACAAGGTTGTTGAGTTGGTGAAAGTTAGTCACAGCACCGCAAGGGCTCAAAATAGACGTAGGAGCCCGAGGACGAGATAAGGGATCAGTACCTAGAGTTATTTAGGGCAACGGACGTTAAGGATGAAGCCTGATTCAAGTGGGAGGAATTGTAACATTCGAGATTTTGGTATGTCTCCTTTTAACCCTTATTGTAAAAATCCCTCTCAATTTAGTCTCTAGCTAGTATGTGAGGGGTACTCTATGAGTATGCTTAGCGTCTAGCTCATTGATGGATTGCGGGTTCACCCACATACGCGGGGTGTACATGGGAGTATGCATGGTATACGTAATTGTAGCATTCCGTTTGAAATTAAGTAATTAAATAATAAACCGTAAACCCCGAGATGTATTTTATATTTTATTTTTTTAGCCCTTAACCCGTAATAATTGATCAATGTTAGCCGCGGGAGTTAAATGTAATAATTCTAGGAATATGGGGTATAAATTGTAACTAATGGACTTGAAATGTAAAGAGTTTCATGAACAAGGGCTGGTTGATAAATTGTGGAGTTGATTTGAAAAGAATTAAGGGAGAGGCGGCCAAAATTGTAAATTGGGATACATGTTTGAGTTGGCGACGGGGACTTAAACCCGATATTCCCTTCCTTCCCCTCATCACATTAACATCTAATAACTAAACCCTAACCCTAATGATATCCTCTAGCCGCCGACCTCATTCCTTCCCTCTGGTCAGCGCCGCCACCCCCGCTGTTATGGTCACAAACCATTATGCAGATGCCACCGTCGTGGCTGCCGACGAAGTGGAGATCGCTAAATACTAACATCGTGGCAGTGTTATTGTCATTCTAGGATGCGCCTCTTCCTTCTTCTTTTATTCCGCTATTAGTCACGTCACCATTATCGCTAGGACTATCGAACGCCACCGCTGCTGATCTCATTGACTGGAAAAGACATGGGTTGAGAGCCCGAGCCCAACGTTGTGGTCATGGGGAGACCATATGAACGTGTTTTGTACCCTCCATTTCTCTCACCATCAATGGCACAACCGCTAGTTCTACCTCTTTGCTGCTACCGATGTGTCTCAATGTCACCGTTGTCGCCATGCGGCTAGTTCGTTTTGTTGATATCGTCTGACCGCCGCCTGCTGACTCAAGGGTGGCTACGTTGGGTGTATGTTTCAATGGCCTCGTGTAGGTTTGTGTTGCTTCTGCTACATGAATGTGTGTGTGTGTGTGTGTTTTCTATTGGCCAGAAAACGTGGGAACCACAATCGCAGGCTATCATCTTGCTGCCACCCTCTACCGCCATAAGCCAATGTGGAAGGTGGTTTTATATGTGTTTTATGGTGCAATATGCATGTATTTTGTTGTGTAATGTTGTATAAATGTTTTTTTCCAGAGTAATCAAGGAAGAACACGTCACAACCACTGTAAGGTGGTGGCTACCACCTCATGCCGTCAGCAGTTGCCACCTTGGGTGGATGTGTTCACTTGTGTGTGATTGGACTTATATTTGGGATGCTTTTGATGTGTTTTGGTCTAAAATCAAAACCACCACCACCGACATGAGGTGGTGGTTGTCTCCGTGAGCTGCCGTCGACCACCACTACCTGAGGTGGCAGTGGGTGGTGCCCGGGTTAGTGAAACCCTAATTAACCTAATTAAGATCACTTAACTTGTTAAGGACTTAGTACATTATGTCCATCACTCTACTAGATCAACCATACAACATGCTCGGGACTTGCATTTTGGATCGTTGGATTTAAATTATGATTTATGCCCGACCACATTGTATGGTTGACCTAGTAGAGTGATGGACTTAATGTATTAAGTCCTTAATGGGTTAAGTGATCTTAATTAACATAATCGTCATTTTATGTGAAAACCCTAATTGGGTTGGGTTTTGAGTTGGGCTTTTTGTTAGGCTTAAATGCTTGGATTCTTGATGGGCCATCTAAGAACAAGTATATGGACTAGGATACACGGATAGGCTTTAGGGTAAGACCCATGTGATGTGTTTGGGTCCAATTTGGAAATTAGGCCATAGTTAGGCCTTGGTTGATTATTTAGCTTTCAGGCCTTCAGAGTGCGAGGTTGGGCCTTAGTCTTGGACAAAGCTAGGTTAGGGGTAAAATGGTCTTTTTACCACAAGTATGGATTTATGGTTATGCTTTGGAACCCAATTATTAATTAGGTGTTGTTTTCATGTTGACAGTTCGTTGATTAGTCAGTCAACAGCTAGATTTTATCTAGAGGACTTCAGCAGTGCGAGGTAAGTCTCCTTACTGTTTGTATGTGTCGAAGGCACCAATGTCGGACCATATAATTTATGTATAGTAGGAAGACTCGGGAGTTATCCCTTGGCATTACATACGAAAGACTAGGAGGTGGCTCCTGACACATTGTATGCAGGACCAGAGTCTGAACTCTGGCAAGTAATTGGTTTAGTAGTATAGTTTATATGCTAGTTTTCTTTGTGATGATTGCATGGAAGACCAGAAGGTAGCTCTTGGAACTTGTCTGTAATACCCAGGGTTCTGGCCCCCAACCTATCAAGTAAGACCATGAGGCGGCTTGTGGCATCATGGAAAACCTATGTGCGACACATATCACCTTTATTGATTATGATATATGAATGATATGTATGGCTCACAGTTTTGTATGGCATGTATGGATCAGTTGATATGTATGGTATGTGGTATTTGAGGAACTAACTAAGCTCCGTGCTTACATTTTTTAGTTTTGTTTCTGGTACTACAACTTTCAAATAAAAGGGGCTCGGGATGATCGCAGCGCATACACCCTTGTTTTCCGCAAATTATGATCTATGGGATTAGAATATGACAACTGTTAATTTGAAATGCTTTTCAATGTCTGGAACTAATTTATTAAAGTGTTTTTACTATAGTAAAAATGGAATTTTTACCTTGGATTTTTGGGTTGTTACAAGTTAGTATCAGAGCCTTGGTGTGATGCGTACAATCGACCGAGCTCAAGTAACTTCTCCCAAATTACCCATACAAGTTATGTTGTGATATGAATAGTGAATATGTGAACTGCATGCTAGATTAGAGATAAGGATCTAGGGAGGATGCCTTGTATGCCTACTGTATGAGCTTATTAAAATGTATGATAGTATTGATTAGTCAGTGATATGATGGCATGATTAGGATATGCTTGGTTTTGGTTACTCAATGCTCGAATGTTGCTTGCATTGTACTTTTAGGAGTTCTAGTTATCCTTAAATAACTAGTAAACGAATATTCTAAGTTACATATTGCAAGGACTAAATAATTTTAGAAGGTTAGGACCAGCCCTATTGCGCAACTCTCGCCTGAATCTAACCATTGTAGGGAGAGACCTCTCATTTGAAGAATTATCTGGTCTTAGTAATATGTAATGGTATTCGCAAGCTAGTTAGGGAAAGGTAGCAGTGACTGTTGGATTTGGATACTAAGCCCATAACTATAATTGGGATGTACTTGACCTAATTGTAGCATGGTTCTTTTGGGTTGCCTTCACCAATGCAATTTGATAGGATAGACTTTTGAGAATAAGGTTATTTGTGATTTATTATTATATTAAAAGTATAATATATTAATTGAGAAATGATATTATTATTTAATTAGTATTGATCAATACTTAATTTGAAATTAATTTACTCATCAAACGAGACTAATTAAATATATGGCGACTGATTAAGTAAATTAAGGATTCTGATAGTGTGGGTCAATCATCCATGGTTACTTAGGATGGGGTAAACCAATATGATAGTCCATGGAGTTTTAACACATGGAGCCTAAGCAATATGAAGAGTCATGGTGCATTAGGGTTTGCATGGATGAAACCCTATCATTTGCAACACTATAAAAGCAGTCCCTAAAGCTAAAATCGGTTGCTCATTCATTCTAAGGGAGTGATAATCAATTTTGTGCTGACTAGCCTATTATCTCAAGCCATCTCTTGCATTTGGTGTTTGTGACACATTAGAGGCATGACACTTGAGGTGCTAAAGTTTTCAAAGGCCAAGAACTAAAAACTACGTAAGAGTTATTCATCTAACTATGAGTTTTATGTTGTATATCCTCCATTTTATGCTAGTTAGGATGTATGCTTTGGAAAATTTTAAATGCTTGTATAATTAGAAAAAACATAGATCCAAAGCATCTAGGGTTGCATGTGCACCATAGGAGTGTTATAGTGCCTAAAACCTAATAGTGGTATCAGAGTCTAGGATTGTTTTCTGTTATATTTGACGCTTGGTAATTTTTCAAAGCTAAAAAAGTCGATTTTCTGGCGTCTGACTGATGAACTTGCTGAGTCCACTGACTGACTCGATGAGTCCACTGAGTAAAAGGGCAACTGGACGAGTCCAGTTCATGTACTCGTCGAGTAGAGCCTCTAGGTTGCAGAATTTCAAGTTTTTCGCCAGAATTGGACTAGGATCATTACCACAAACAGTATTGTTATCATAAAAAATATATTTTATGATTTGGTAATGATGATCCTCATCCAATTAAAGGACGACTGTCAAATTTTAAGATAATAAGATAATTATTTTTATGATTTGATATGAATTTTCTTACTATATGACTTAGAGTAAATCAATAGAATATTATATGATAATCTTGTTAATTTGAATTGATCTAAGTTGTTCTTGAAGGGAGTTTTCTAACTTGTGCTCAAGTTATATGAAGAGTCTCATTCATGAACATTAAAAACTAATAAGTTTTCATAAGTTATGAAAACCAAAAGTTTTAAAAGAGTTTCAAAACTTGCCCTCAAGTTTTGGAATTTGTAACATCTCACTAATAAAACATTTAATTCCAAACCCTAGAGTTTATAAGTTAAAATTCAACCCTTATACTATTATAATACTAAAATTTAATACTTATATATATATATATATATATATATATATATATATATATATATATATATATATATATATATATATATATATATATATATATATATATATATATAAGACAAGTCAGACTTACTGTTAGTAGGCCTCATTCACAAAGTCTGTCTATAAGGGGGTATAAGGTTACCCACTAGAAAATGGTGGTTTAATAGGTGTCCACTCTCACCCACCGCTCCCTTGACTGGTAGAGGGTCGTTATTCGAGCGGGTAGGATAAGACATTAATTTTCGCTATAAGTATAATGATAATTATAAAGTAACTAAGCTTTTATTAAATTTCCAATCTTAGTTACTTTAGGAAATGTGAAAATGGTGCTATTCCATGAAATTGCACTTTGCACCTTGTTAAATCGTTAGTGGAGCATGTGTGGTTAACCGACACACTAATATGGGACTGACAGTGTGTGGCAAAGGGTAGCTTGATTTTAATCATAGATTAATGGAGCATGTGTGGTTAACTGGTACATTGATTAAGTGATTTGTAACATTGAGTGACCGAGCTAATTTGCATGGTTATTCATACCTTTTTTATGATCCTCGGCATCCCAGTCATAAACTTGGTGGGCACAATCGAGATTTATACATGCCATTGAAAAGTTCAATGAATCTCAATGAATATAGGAATTTCAATCCAATTAAAACTTAATTATCAATTTCATTTTTCATGGTAGAAATTGGTAAATCGCCATTTACCTACCTTCAAATATTTTGCAATTGGATTATGGCATCCCTCTTCCGAATTGTAAAAATATTGTGTTGGGTCCTAGCCTTAATATTTCATTCGGGTGTTATATTAAGGATTCTCTTCTAATATAAACTTTGTTCTTTTCAAATGTCTATCCCAAACAATGCTTCGGGACCAAACCCTTCTAGCTCATTCTCTTTCATAAATTTGGTTGGGAGAACTATCTTCGATGGGTCCAACTTTAACGATTAGATAAGAACCATTAGTATGGCCCTTCTTTACGAGGACAAAGAATATGTTCTCGATAAAGAGCTAAAGGTGATTAATGAATCAACTGCTACTCCTGAATAAATCGAGGAATACAAGGTTTATGAGATGTGACATCCCCATTTTCACGGCTAGAAAAGACCGATTTTGTTTATGCTTTATAAAAATTAGAGTTCCTCTTTTAATAAAAATGTTGCGGAATTTGTTACCAGAAAAACATGATAATTTCATTATCATAGCATTTCCGAAGAAATGTATTTTTATTCCTTTTATAACATTTGGGATGTCATCGTCAATACAGAAACATAAGCATAAACAGAACTTACATTCATTTACACACTACAAGAAAAATAGCCTTTTACAACGCGCAAACCACGACACTCCTTGATTTATGTTACGCAAAATAGAGTAATGTTAAAAAAGTGTCATCTCTTCAAAAAAATTTAAGGATTTAGTTGACACATTATTGCGTGCCCTTAAATTAGCGTGATACGAGAAAAAAATTAAAAACACAGAGGGCGTTGTATCTTAAATGGGCGTCCTCTATGAGTGTCGCTTTATAATTTTAATGAAAAGCGCGTTTGATAGACAGGGGGAAATGAAATCCCTAAAATTTTGAACACCCGCCTTCTTTTTTATCCTCCACTTTCCTTTTTGCCCTAATTACGATCCTTTCTTCCCCCTCCATACATTCGACTGCCGCCTTGCCTAGTTATCAACACTCCTTCCTTCGTTCCTCATTTGCCTTCTTCGCTTGATAATATCTCATGAAGTACAACTCCGAAAGCGTACAAGTCGGACTTATGTGTCGGAACTCCGGTAGACTGAAATTCACACAGCATGTAGCCTCGTGTGCCCTAGAATTTCACGAGTCTTGAATGTGGGTGTGAAGCAACTCTGCTTAAAACATCTGTAACTGAATCCAAATCTCAGGGTTCGATTTCTCTCACGTTCACAATCTTTCCGGTTAGACTCGTATCAACGACTGTAAAGTTGAATAAAAGCCTTCCGAGACTCGGGGCACGAAGTTGAAGGTAACAAATCCTCTTCTTCTTCTTCTTCTTCTAATTTCATTTCAATTTCTCTGTTTTCCTCATCAATTTCGAGAATATGTGGGTATGAAGCGAATCTATTTAAAACATCTGTAACCGAACCATGTATGTTTCACCTTTGATTAATCTTCTTGAGAATGTCTTGATTCCAGGCATTAAGAAGACCAAATTGTGTTTTCCGTTTGCAGTGTAGTTGTATCCGTTTGGTAGTTCTAAATGCCAGTTGTCTGCAACCAAAAACATTACAACATCAAAATATCAAAATATGATGTTTTTTTTTCAAGATTGTATTTACAAAGATACCAAATTGCTTTGTTTTTGAAGGATATTTCTATCAAGTTGGACCTTAACCCTAGACACCAAATTTTATGAAATTAAATTGGCCCTTAACCCTGAACACCAAATTTTTTGAGCACCTCCTTCAGAGACTCAGGCTAACGCTTTGTTCAGAAAAAAATTTTGAGCTTTCAGGTTTACCTTTTTTATTTTATTTTATTTTTTAAAAGTTTATGCATTTTGATCTCACGTCGTTACAAATGCTTGTTTTAAAATCTTGTTATTCCATTTTTCTTCAAACCAGAGAAGGAATTTCAAGACCAATGTCAGGCTCATATTATTCCCAGTGTTCCTCTATTTGTTACTTGTAGCACTAAAACATTTAGTGAACATTGAACTGGATAAACACTCTTTAAAATGTGGTTGCACTTGTATTGATCAGGATGGTGATGGTGAATACGAGAGAGTGTGTGGGATTGAATACTTAGATTTGGACCAAGTGGGTACGTGTTCCATTCCTAGTCCACCTGAATGGCCTCCAATATTACAAGTACCAGCTCCACAGTATCGAGCAGTGAGAAGTGATCATTTGCTTTCATTTGGAGATTTGCCTAATGACTCCTGCACAAGTACAGGTTCCTGCCCTACAACTGTACTTATTATTGGAAATAACCAATCCCTTTGAGAGAGTATGTTGACTTTATCTCTTGCATACCCTTATTCATGTCAATGTTCTGTATATACATCCTGATCAATATAAATTTCTGCTGATGTATATTAATTTAATAGATTTGGCTAGAAATATGTTCCCAGGTTCATCCAATTTTAACTCATCCAATGGTCTGGCGGATGTTGTATTGGTTAGTTACTACCTATCATCACATCATCCAAGCACAATCATTCATATGCATGTAATGAATATTATATTAAGAATTTATGATTTCTTTGGAACATATTATATACAAGAGACAAAAATGGTTTGTTGCTAACATCTTATTTTCTAACTGATCTTGTATTTTCAATGTAGAAATTAGATGTGTCCAAGGTCAACATTTATGGCGCGACAAGTCTTCTGATATTAACATTGAGCTGTATGCAGGATACAAGAAGGGAAACTCGGAGAAGAAAATAAATGAGATATTAGCAGGTTGGTGGATCCACACATTGTTTATCTGCTTTCTAAGTAAATGATCTAAGCTTTAATTAATTTTATATTTTTATTCAAACATTTCCACAGGCTATGATTTCATGAATTCGAATGTCAGTAATTATAATGTGATGCTATGGTACAACTCTACCTACAAGAATGAATTCGAATGTCAGTAATTATAATTTTAAAGAGGCTTTATGTAGTTTAATGTTCACTAAATGTTGTCGTGCTACAAGTAACAAACAGAGGAACACTGGGAATAATATGAGCTTGGCATTTGTCTTGAAATTCCTTCTTTGGTTTGAAGAAAAATGGAATAACAAGCTTTTAATACAAGCATTTGTAACGACATGAGATCAAAATGCATAAACTTTAAAAAATAAAATAAAATAAAAAAGGTAAACCTGAAAGGTCAAATTTTTTCTGAACAAAGCGTTAGCCTGAGTCCACAAACTAACATTTGCAAGTCAGTGTCAATATTCTTGATTTAAGCAACCATTTCCACAGTAATTAATCATATTACTGTTACAAATGAAATGCACAGGTACGCCAGTTAGGATGCAACCTTGGAACCGTTAGAACACCTGCCATTTTCCAGTTGTCCATTCCATGATTATTTTTGTGTGTATAAAGTATGTTCCAGTTCCTATTGTCCCTTAGAATGAGCGGTTTTTGTTTCGAATGAGATCACTACACAACAACTTATAAAAATGGCAAAAAATTCGAAAAACCAAAATATTAACTTGGATTCGAATATTACAAACATTGAAAGTCTGATATATGTAGTTCTCAAATTGTTTTGTGTGTAAATGTGTTGATTTGTGTGTAAATGTAGTAGGGGACAAAGTCCTACTGAAGTGGGACAAGGGGTGAGGAGGTCGGGCAGGGACAGGGGCAGGGGCAGGGGCAGGGGCAGCAACAACAAGAGCAACTATCGTAACTGTTATTTTCCTGTTCATTCAAGATGGCTCAAGGAAAAGGCTTGTCCTACTCATATTCTTTGCCTCACTCATCTATTTGGTAAGTTATCTTAATATTTCTATTTCTCTCTTCATTCCCGATTTTTTTCCTGATTTCTCAAATTTCTATAAAATCATGTTTTGGAACATTTACTGTTGATTTCTTGCTTTTTGCAAAAAAAAATAATAAAATAAAATAAAAAAAAAAGCTTCAGGAAAGACAACTCTTGCTCTTCATGTTCCAGTAGGATATATCTAATGAGGCGACCTCTATATTAGGAGCTGATAAAGTAGCAAAACTCTATTGTTGTTGCATTCTATTACTAAGGGGTAGTAGTCATTACTTTATCACTTTTTTTATATATAATTTGTTAATAGTTTTTCTTAATATATGCATTTCTATTTTTGTATTAAGGAAAATGCTTCATAGTTTGTAGTTGGATGCCAACGTTATTAAAAGAAATGAAAGTAACATTTCACCCATAAATAAATAAGGGAACATTTGTAAAAATGTGAGGACTTAAAAGGGGAAACTTATAATACTATGTAGGATTAAGGAAGTCGGGCGACGAAGATTGTGTATCAATTTATTTTTAAATGTTAGGTTTCGCGTTAGGAAAGGAGTATGTTACATATGTTTATTGTTTCATATTCTTTGTTCTTTTTTTTAACCAGGATTACGAAAAATGCCCTATTATTGGGGACTCATTTGCTACAAATGACTTTGTCTCTTAAAAAATTATCAGGTAATCACCCATGACAACATGAATAGAAATAACAGCAAATGTTTCTATTCAATCAATGGGAAAAATGTTTTTTTCTTCCTGTTTCAAAGATTATAGAATTACTTTCTGCATGCTTATACTTGGTTGTCTCGGCTCGACTGTGGTGGCTCCAATTCCACTTTACTTGATTCGTTTGAAATTATGTCCCTTTTATTTACATCATTAACATGTTTATTCATCATGTTAATATTACTATAAATTATAGTTTGTACGCTAAAATAATTGTATATTTGCTTAATAAAGATATTCTAATGACTAGGTTTGGCAATTATCTCCTTTAACTTTCAGGCCTCTCTACTTTCATCATCACTATTTCTGAAGAAACAAAGAAAATGTAGAATCATTTAAGCATGTAGTAATAGACATCAAGAAATAGAAACCTACATTATGCCACACTTGTGAAATAGTAATGTACGTTTGCTGTCAAGAAATGGTAATGTACGACTTTGCCACTTGAACATGCACTTTCAACAGTTCCTTTGTTGCCATGGCAGGTGGGTGGAACCCCTCTCGCCAGTTTTCTATCACAGTAACCTAATCAGTTATGTTCTAACTATTAGCTTTTTTTCCTTTCTGCAGGAAGTTTCTCCTTAACTATTTGCTCGGTTAAGCTCTCACCCTGAAGAAGATGTTAGGAAACAGCTCGAGGGCATTTTGGTCATGCTGGAAAAACAATCTCCATGGTCAATAATTTACTACACTTATTATTTATTGTTGAATGCAAGAAACAACAACATACTTTCTTTTACACGTGTATTATAGTTGTTGGGTTTTGAGCAATCTAACACTTCCTAAGTGTGCATGCAACCCTAATAAACCTTGGATCTATGTTTGTCTAAATACATGCAAAATAATAATTTTCCAAGGTTTATAACCTATCTAACATGGCATGGGGAACATTTCAACATAAAAGAGTTAGAAAAGATTACATACCTTTTGGTGAGTTTGGTTCTAAGGAGTTTGAGGGCCAAGCACCAATAGTGTGAATGCCTCAAATGGAATCACAAACACCACAAACTCTTGGAAAACTTTGAGAGAGTATACACCTTGTATAAAATCGGCCACACACATGCACACACACACTAGTTCACTAGTTTTCTCTTAGGCTCCATTTCATGCTCCATAAGCATGCTTATATAGTGTGCATGGTTAGGGTGAAACCCTAATAACCCATGTCTTTTCCTTTCCAAGGATCCATGGGTTAAAAGTTCCATGGATCATCCATGGACTTCCACATAAGCCTAGCGCATTAACAAATGAGTATTAGCCCACACTATATAAAACAAATATCCCATAATCTAATTAGCATTCCTTTTAATCTCTAAATTAATTCATAATTAATTTAAGACTAATACTAATTAAATAACGTAACTTCATATTAATATATTATAACTCATAATATATTAATAAACATATGTGTATAACTCTCATAAAATTATCCATAATAGTTTGGATGAGATGCAACCCAAATGGACCATGCCGGTCGGGTCAAGTATATACCAAATAAGTTATCGACTTAGACACCTTATCCAACAGACTCCCACTTGGATAAGTCTAATAACTATATTTGCCTATAACTTCAGGAACCAACCAGCAATCGTAGCTCTCGAAAACTCCCTCGAACTATGAAGACTCTGTCAAACTATGAAGCGCCATTTTAGATAAGTGATCACATAATCCTCTGTTCTCATGATATCAGCCGGACAAACACATGGAACTATGTCTTGCTTATTGTCTAACAGTTGTTTCTCGATTTTCTGATTTGTTTGACGAAGAACTTCACTGAAAACATCGGTTTAGTTCTGACCAGACCTGGTACACGGGTCAACACAAAATCATCGAGGGGTCCAGATATCGCTTCTATTTCTAGAAGGAACAGATAAACATCGACTGATATGCTTGTTCTACTACTTATTGAATTGTACACAAAGGCATGTTTTATAACATCAAGTTACTGATGTGTTTACGTGCAATCAATGCACAACCAACTCATAGGTAACAACTCATATCTCTAGGTTTAAAGATTTATATGATGTTATCGTCTCACGATCACTCGAGATAAATTCCATGAAGTGATACAAGTGAGCGTGGGTTTATACCAATACTCATAACTTATGAGTACTCATGAATGTTGCAGCAACCATTTCCATGTCTAAACACCTTTAAGGCATCTACAAACCCAATTCATGACAATCTTGATTCATACCTACCTCCGACGTATGATCGATTGTGGAGGTTTGAATAAATTAATTATTCTGGAAGTCAAAACATGCAAAATTGAAACAATAGTAAATAATTGACAATGATAGTAACACTTTACTCATAAATAAATCACAAATTTTATTCATCATCAAACATCGATTACATTTTACAAGTTTCAGGAAAACTATCTAATCTGTAAACCTAATATCGTCCCTTAGCCCGATGCGTGTTGCATGCTGAAAATGCTTAACCCTCGTCAGTCCCTTCGTAAGGGGATCTGCAGGATTCTCATCCGACGATATCCTCCATGTCATAAGGAGTCCTTCTTCAATCTTGTGTCTTATGAAGTGATATTTTCTGTCAATGTGTCGGGATCTGCCATGATCTCTAGGTTCCTTGGCTAAGATAACCGCACCATTGTTGTCACAGAAAATCTCTATAGGTTCCTTAATAGCTGGTACAACTCCAAGGTCTCCGATGAAGTTCTTTAGCCATATCGTCTCCTTCGCTGCTTCACTCGCTGCTATATACTCTGATTCACAAGTCGAATCAGCCACCGTCTCCTGCTTGGAACACTTCCAAGAAATTGCCCCTCCATTTAAGGTAAAGATCCAGCCTGACTGAGAGCGGAAATTATCCCTATCAGTCTGAAAACCAGCATCACTATAGCCTAATACTTTCAAGTCATCACTGCCACCAAGGGTAAGGATCCAATCCTTGGTCCTCCGCAGGTACTTGAGAATGTTCTTTACCGCGGTCCAATGAGCCTTGCCATGGTTCCCCTGATACCTGCTGACCATGCTCAAAGCAAATGCCACATCAGGACGGGTACAAGTCATAGCATACATGATCGAGCCAACTGCGGAAGCATACAGTAATTGGCTCATCTCAGCTATCTCTGCCTCTGTACTCGGACTCTGAGTCTTACTCAGTTTGGTATTGCTTTGGATCGGTAAATCTCCTTTCTTGGAATTCTCCATGTTGAACCTTTTCAACACCTTATCCAAGTAGATACTCTGACTAAGTCCAATTAGTCTTCTACTCCTTTCTCTTAATATCCTTATCCCTAGGATATAGGTAGCCTCCCCTAGGTCCTTCATAGCAAAGCACTTCCCAAGCTAGTACTTAACCTCCTGCAAGGTTGGGATGTCATTTCCTATGAGTAGTATGTCATCCACATACAGTACCAAGAAGCTAACTATACTCCCACTAGCTCTGACATACACGCAAGACTCATCTTCGCTTCTCGAGAAGCCAAACTCTTTTACCTTCTCATCAAAACAAAGATTCCAGCTACGAGATGCTTGTTTTAATCCATAAATGGATTTCTCAATCTTACATACTCTATTAGGGTACTCTGCACTGACAAAACCCTCTGGCTGATTCATGTACACATCCTCAGCCAACTTTCCATTAAGGAAAGCGGTTTTGACATCCATTTTCCATATTTCATAATCATGAAATGCTGCAATGGCTAACATAACCCTAATAGACTTAATCTTTGCTACCGGCGAGAAGGTTTCATCATAATCAATACCTTGAGTTTAAGTAAAACCCTTTGCAACCAGTCGAGCCTTATAAGTATGCACCTTTCCTTCCATGTCTGTCTTCTTCTTGAAGATCCATTTGCACCCGACTGTTTTATGGCCTGGTACATTGTCAACCAAGTTCCAAACTTGATTGTCATACATGGACTGTATCTCGCTGTCCATAGCCTCCTTCCATTTAGCAGACTCCGGGCCTGCCATGGCTTCCTTAACACTACTGGGTTCATTAAAATTTACCAGTGTACTATCACTAATAAACAAATCACCTTCCGTAGTAATATGGAAGCCATAATAAAATGAAGGTGTGTTCCTAACCCGTGTGGAACGCCTCGGAGGTACAGACTCGTCAGCTGGATCAACAGGAGTTTCCTCCTCAGGTTGATTGCTAGTGTCTGAGGTTCCTTCACCAATTGATTCTTGAATTTCTTCAAGATCAATCTGCCTCCCACTATCTCCTTGGCTTATAAATTCTTTCTCGTGAAAGATCCCTCTTCGTGCTACAAAGACCACATTCTCACTGGGTCTGTAGAATAGGTAATCGAAGGATTTCTGTGGGTAGCCGATGAAAATACACCTTTCACTTCGGGGTTCAAGATTATCATGAGTTTCACGCCTCACGAAAGCTTCGCAACCCCAAATTTTGATATGGTCCAAATTGGGAACCTTCCCAGTCCACATCTCATGAGGTGTTTTGGTAACCTTCTTTGTAGGGACTAGATTAAGGATATGGGCGACAGTCTCTAAGGCATACCCCCAAAAAGAGATTGGTAACGAAACTGGACTCATCATAGAGCGAACCATGTCCAACAAAGTTCGATTACGCCTCTCAGCTACACCATTCAGCTGTGGTGTCCTGGGAGGAGTCAATTGTGAGACAATCCCACACTCCTTAAGATAGTCAAGGAACTCGGTGCTAAGATACTCACCACCTCGATCGTATCGAAGCATCTTAACGTTCCTACCCAATTGATTTTCTACTTCCTGTTTGAATTCCTTAAACCTTTCAAAGGTTTCTGACTTATGTTTGATTAAGTAGACATACCTATATCTACTAAAATCATCAATAAAAGTCACATAATACCGATTAGCACCCTTGTGGCGGTTTTGAATGACCCACATACATCAGTATGTATTAGGTCCAACAAACCCTCACCCCTCTCACAAGTTCCAGTGAAGGGTGATTTTGTCATCTTTCCAAGTAGACAAGATTCACAACTATCATCCGATTTAAGGTCAAATGATTCCAAGACTCCACTCTTTTGGAGTTGGCCTATGTGTTTCTTGTTTACATGTCCAAGACGACAATGCCACAATGATGCTTTATCTAGGCTAGTAGACGAATCAATATACAACACATTATTTCCTAAGTTGTCTACAATCGACACAGTTTCATACACACCATCACAAGGTAATGCTTTAAAATAAAACACATTATTAAAGAAAGCATTAATACCACCACATTCATTATCAAACGAAAAGGTAAAACCTTGTTTGTACAAAGCATGAAAAGAAATAATATTCCTCGCCATTTGAGACGAGTACACACATTTATTCAAATCTAATTTTAACCCATTATTAAGCAACAAAGTATAAACTGCAATCTTGGAAACAGGTGAAGCCTTCCTATTCCCCATGATTAAGTTTATCTTTCCGTGCTCCACATCCTCACTTCTTCTTAGGCCCTGCAAATCAGAACATATGTGAATACCACATCTTGTATCAAGCACCCAAGAGTTATAATAGGTTGAGTAATTAGACAATATAGTGTAAATACCTGCATGGGTGGGTTTCACTTTCCCATCCTTTAGATCCTGCAAGTACTTAGGGCAGTTTCGCTTCCAGTGTGCCTTTTCATGGCAATAAATGCATTCAGCATCCTTGGGAATGGCAGAAGGAGTGGCAGAACCGCTCTTGGTCTTTGATGAGGAGCCTTCAAGAGACTTTCCCTTTGTACCCTTCGAAGGGTGCTTCCTCTTCTTTCCTTTTCCTTGCCCAATAGCTAAAACAGGGGTAGATGTTGGAGTAGGAGTAGTAGAGGTAACAACCACTTTACCCTTAAGACCGGTTTCCGCGGTCTTCAAAATTCCTTGAAGCTTGCTGAGGGTAACTTCCTCCTTGTTCATATGATATGTCATTCGAAAATGATCATAACAAGAAGGCAAGGAGTGCAAAATGATGTCAATTGCCAACTCCTCAGGGATGTTAACATTCAGCTTCAGCAAACGGTCCACATACCTTTGCATCTTTTGCATGTGGCCCGTGATTGATTCACCGTCCTTCATGCGGGTAGTTATTATGGAGGAGATTATTTCATACTGCTCCTGACGAGCACTCTGATGGTACCTTTCCATCAGGTCTTGGTGCATCTCAAAAGGGTAGAAATCTTCATATGACTTTTGGAGCTCGGCTAACATCATGGCCATCATGATACATGCCACCTTAGTAGCATCTCTCTCATGAGTCCTGAATTCAGCGATGTCCTCAGGAGTAGCAGTAGACTCATCAAGTTCTTTTAACTCCTTATCGAGGACATATTCCTTGTCCTCGTAACGAGTAACCATCCTGATGTTCCTAATCCAATCCATGAAGTTGGAACCATCAAATATGACCCTCCCACAAAGATTCATGAGAGAGAAAGAACCAGTTGGGTTAGAGCCTGAAGCATTAGTGTTGGAAGACATCTGAAAAGAGATTAGATATTTAGGATCCTTAATAAGACACCCAAATGTAATATTAAGGCTACAATCCAATCACAATATATTACACTTAGAAGAGGGATGCCGTAATCTAAGTAATAATATATTTGAAAGGTAGGTGGATGACGATTCACCAATTTCCACCATGAAAACGAAATGATTTATTAGGTTTAATTGGATTTGAAATTCCTAGATTCTTTTGAGATTCATTGAACTTTTGAATGGCATGTTTCAATCTCGATTGTGCCCTTCAAGTTTTGTGACTGGGATGCCGAGTATCACAAAACAAGGTGTGAATAACCATGCTAATTCACTTGATACTCTTAATATTATCACCTAATCAATGTGCCGGTTAACCACACACGCTCCATTGATCTATGACAAACATTAAGTCACCCTTCGTGATCCTTACTAGTCCTAGTTAGTATGCTGGTTAACCACACACGCTCCACCAACGACTTGGTAAGGTACAAAGTGTGAATTCCATGGACTAGCACCATGTTCACATTTTCCTAAAATAACTAAAATTGGGAATTAAAAGAGTTTAGTTATTTTATAATATTCATTATACTTTTAATGAGGATTTAAAATCATTGTTCTACCCGTTCGGCTAACGACCCTCCACCGATCAAGCAAGCGGTGGGTGAGAGTATACACCCATTAAGTCGCCATTTTATAGGCAACAACCTTATACCCACCTTATAGACCGGCTTCGTGAATGAGGCCTACTAACGGTAAAACGACTTATTCTTATACATATATATAATAATTAACCATTAATGTTATAAATAGTATAAGGGTTGAATTTTAACTATTAAAACTCTAAGTGTTGGAATTAAAGTTTATTAAAGTGTGTGAAACTTTACAAATTCCAAAACTTTAGGGCAAGTTTTGTAACTTTGCAAAACTCTTCATTTCATAACTTATGAATTAAAGGTTCATAAAAATGAAGACTCTTCATTTTCATGTAACTTATGTGTTTTAAGTGTGTGTTAAATAAGAGTGACCTTTGGAAATCCATAACTTGAGGACAAATTATGAACTCCATTAAAACACATAAATCATAAAGAATTAATCCTAAACAATTCAGAAAATAATTCCTATCATTTTCTAAATTCATAAGAACATGAACATGATCATCAAAAATTCAAGAATTATATGAACACATAAAATCATGGAATTTTGATATATGCTATTCAAAATGGATTAGAACAACCATTACACCAACTAAAATAAGTTTTATAACACCAAAACAGTTTAGGGTAATGTTCCTAGTCCATTTCCAGCAGCAAAACTCGAAAAACTGCACTCTTTCGATCCTACTCGTCGAGTGCATGAACTTACTCGTCGAGTAGGTTAAAGTTTGCCTTGGACTCGTCGAGTCCCCCCAATGGACACGGCGAGTCCACCATGCAGACAGCAACGATTTCGACTTTTTTCACTATTTTGCATCAAGTATCAAACAAGCAAGCCTAGGCTCTGATACCACTGTTGGGTTTTGAGCAATCTAACACTTCCTAAGTGTGCATGCAACCCTAATAAACCTTGGATCTATGTTTGTCTAAATACATGCAAAATAATAATTTTCCAAGGTTTATAACCTATCTAACATGGCATGGGGAACATTTCAACATAAAAGAGTTAGAAGAGATTACATACCTTTTGGTGAGTTTGGTTCTAAGGAGTTTGAGGGCCAAGCACCAATAGTGTGAATGCCTCAAATGGAATCACAAACACCACAAACTCTTGGAAAACTTTGAGAGAGTATACACCTTGTATAAAATCGGCCACACACATGCACACACACACACACACTAGTTCACTAGTTTTCTCTTAGGCTCCATTTCATGCTCCATAAGCATGCTTATATAGTGTGCATGGTTAGGGTGAAACCCTAATAACCCATGTCTTTTCCTTACCAAGGATCCATGGGTTAAAAGTTCCATGGATCATCCATGGACTTCCATATAAGCCTAGCCCATTAACAAATGAGTATTAGCCCACACTATATAAAACAAATAGCCCATAATCTAATTAGCATTCCTTTTAATCTCTAAATTAATTCATAATTAATTTAAGACTAAAACTAATTAAATAACGTAACTTCATATTAATATATTATAACTCATAATATATAAATAAACATATGTGTATAACTCTCATAAAATTATCCATAATAGTTTCGATGAGATGCAAGCCAAATGGACCATGTCGGTCGGGTCAAGTATATACCAAATAAGTTATGGACTTAGACACCTTATCCAACAATAGCATCCTATTTTATCTCATTCTATTAAATCCTTGTAGTTTGTTGTGTTTAACCCTAGAATTAATTATTTATACTATGGGAAAATGGTGAGATATTCATTTACTTTGTTTCATTTTTCAGCTGCTCAAAATGACAGTGCAAGTTCTACACAAGCACTCCAATCCAAGCATGTGTGCAAGGAGCCAACAACAACAACAACACATCTGATGGTGCTCATAACAGCAATAGCAGCAACAACAACAACAACAACAACAACAACACTAACACTAACATGACTCCCAATCCCATAACATAAAACCGAAAATTGATTAGAGAATGGCATATATAAACACCTGAACTTTCCTTGGGACCCCAACCGTCAATAACATAAACCAAAAATTGATTAGAGAATGGTAAGAGGAGTTTTGTTCTTCTTTGTGCCTTTGAAACTGCAAGAGATGCTGGAGAACATCTAGGTGGCAAAATAATAGCACGTTCTGTTCTTCTTTGTGCCTTTGAAACTGCAAGAGACGCTGGAGCCCTTAGAGAACCTAAGGACAAACTGGAGAAGTGAGTTGAAGAGCTGACATGGAGATTAGACTTTGAAAAGCATTTGTGGGTATCTTTTTTTATATTTCTTGTATCTAATTAGTTTGTAAATTTTTGTTATAACTATTGATTTGTTTTATCTTTCCATGGAATGATTATTTGTATGACATTAAATTTTATTCAATGGATTGTATTTTTTGTATATGATATTTTATTTTCTATTATGAGACATTAAATACAAATTTAATTTTAAAATTAGTAAATCTATAAATAATATTTTTTTAAACAGTTAAAATTATGATACGCAAAAATGTGTGTCATCTTCATTTATGACATGGCCTTTCTTGACAGGGGCTTTCTTGATACGCATTGCATGTCATTAACACGCATGTCGTAAGGTTACGACACGCGAATGCATGTCTTCTTCCTTTATGATAGGGCCTTCCTTGATACGCATCGCGTGTCGTAAATGCGCGTCGTCTATAGACGATGGGCAAAAGCGCGTCATCTCTCTTTATGACAGGGCCTTCCTTGACGCGCATTTGCGCGTCGTCTGAGCCTTTTACGATGCACAATGAGCATCGTAAAAGGCTGTTTTTCTAGTAGTGACACTAGTGATCTGTATCTCCTTAATCATCATCACTTGTGATACAAGTAAACTGAGTGGGTCAGGTTGGGAAACATGGTGAGTACATAGGGTCTTCAACCCACAATAAAATAATTATTATGTTCAATCATCAAACAATTAACCCAATTACCCATCCCCATTATCTTCTTTATTCATAAGTACCTTCCCTAAGGATTTATGCTAAGGGTCGTCTCCTACATCATATTTACCTCTCATCTCCTTAGATCGCATTTCCTTATATGTTTGTTCCTAAGGACTCTCGATAAGGATCATCGTCTACATCGCATAGACAATATTGATTCAGGGATTACTCCCTCAATACGTGCCTAACAAGGGTTAGGGTATCATCGCATAAATACGTAGTTACAACATCGCCTGAACTCGTAATTCATAGTAAGGGGTTAGAGTATCATCTCATGAATACGTAGTTACAACATCGCCTGAACTCATAATTCATCACCTACAAGTTATGACCCTGTTGGTGTTTCCACGGGGTTGTCTATAATATCTGTGGTCACCATCTATACTCTGGTAGATGACTACATCTCCAAATCGTCGGACAAGGTTATAGTATCTTTCATCATACATCACTAATTCATCATCACCTATCTATCCTCATCTAATTATCATCATCTATCTCTCATCATTTTATTTCATCACGCATCAACTATTTCATCCACCCATGTTTTATCCCAACATATTTGTAGATATAAAATAAATATACAGTTTAAATCATTTAAAACATGTATCAAATCATTCATCCAGCATAGACAGCAAGTATCCATATAATATGCATACATGACATGTAATTTGTATAAAATACTTCATATATGTTTGTCAGATGAAAGTAACTATGCACTCACTTGTTAAAGTGATGATTCCAAACTCGAACAACGCTTCACTTAACAATATAATTTCCTTCAATGAAACCTAGTATTATTACCACTAGAGTTTAGTATATTATTCGTCGAGACTAATTATTAGTCTAGCTATTATGATAGAATTGAAAATTTGGTCCTTGTGGTATGTCAAAACTAGCACGTTTGGTCCAAATTGGGTTTCGTTTGCAAGGATGGTCCAATAGTTTCATTTTGATGCAAGTTTAGTCTAATGGCTTAACATCCGTTACCAAGCTCGCATTATTTTACCCATGCCGATCTCACTTAAGGGTATTTTAGTCTATTCATCTAGCCCCTTTATTATTTTATTATTATTTAGTCCATAAAGAGACTTCAACATCTCTATTCTCGTCTCCAGCAACAAGCCCTAACGATCATTCCATCTGTGATTTCATCTTCTCCATCAATCGCCCCCCTCTATGATTTCATCTTCTCCATCGACAATGGTGAGGAGCTTCTGCAGAAAGTGGTCAATAGTTCGGACATCGTGGATAGATAACAACCGAGGGCGTCAATTTTGGGGATGTCCTGATCCGGTAAGTATGTTATAGTTTGTTATTGATGACTACTCCCTGATTCTCTAATGTTTCTTTCTGCTTTTTTTCAAGAATATGTCATGTGGGTTAATTGGGTGGTATGATGAACCCATGTGTGCTTATTCGAAAGTTATAATACTAGTACTGCTTAGGACAATCAATAAGCTACGAAAAATAGTGGATGATATAAAAGATCAAGAAAGTAAGTATGAAAAAGAAGTGGTGAAGATCAAAGAATAAGCAACTATGTTGAAGTATTACCTAGTCTATAGTTGGATTGTTTTGTTGTTGTGTTGGTGTTGTTGTAAGTGCACAAATGTTATGGTTATCTTTTGTAATAGGTTAGGGATATATGTGTCTGGTTTAGCTAGTTTTTTGCAAATGTAGAACATTTTTGTAATGCAAATTAATGGTAATGAAAATTTGGTATCTATTAACCAATTATGGATTTGTTATGTTGTTCATACATAACCTGCTAAAGATAACATACCATGCATCCATGTGTAGTTAGTAGAAAAGCATACTAAACATATAATACCTATTACCATCTTCAAAATACATGTCATAAGTTAATTGAAAACAAAGTTATTGCAATAAAAGACATCCTACATCTAGGAATCAAAACAAAGTTGTTCAACATAGTGAAACCAAAAGATAAAACCAACATAGTCCATCAAGTCCCTCCCTGACCTTTGCATGTCCTGGAGTTGTGACCTTGGTTTCCACACTTACTACATGTCACACTAACAAACTTTCTTGTTAGTTTCCCACTACCTTGTGGGCCATGACCATGAATCTCACTGGGACCAACATCTGACCTTTGAATCTTGCTTTGACTTCTCTCATCCATGGACTGCCTTCTCTTACTTTTGGGTCTCCCATGTTGATTACGTTGTGGGGGAGGTGTGATCTGCATTGGATACTCACTTCTAGGCCACAGTACCCGACCTCAGAAATAACATGTCTGCAAGGGATACCTGTTAATTCCCATTTCCTGCAGCTACATGCCCTTTCTTGCATCTTAACAACATGTTGATCATTCCATGGGCATGTGATTTGGTATTTTTCATCACCACACCAATCTGCAATCTACTGAGTAGCTGCTACTTCATTTTCTCCATGATCTGTGTTGTTGTTGGAGTGAGTGGGCCTACACACTTCTATTGAACTTTAAGCACATTGCATATCCTCTTCATCATATATTCCCTAATAAACTCCAAGCAGCTAATAATTGGTTTATCTCTCCCATCAACCAGCTTGCCATTAAACACCTCACAAAGGTTGTTTAACAGCATACCTGTGGTTGCTCTCCCTATATAAAAAAGGGTAAGAGTTTTATAATGTTGTGGTGGTCATAAAAGGGTAAAAGGGTCATAACAGGGTAAAACGGTAAAAGAGTCATAATAGCTTACCTGTGAAATGGCTTTTTGCCTAATGTTGTGGTGGTATTGACTTCAACCATTGATATGTTGACTTGTCATATAAACTCAATTGGTGCATGTAATGGTTAAACTCTGGCACTATTGTAGATGTGGCACAATCCCAAAGGTGATCTTTATATTCCTTAGTTCTCCATTGTTTCTTCATGCTCTCATGTATATGTCTGAGACAGGACCTATGCTCAGCACATAGGAACAGTTGACTAACAGCTTGTAGCAAACCCTGGCAACAAATAAAACATAGTTAGAAAATAAAGATTAAAAATAATAAAAAAGCGACCATTACCTTTTGTCTGTCACTAACAAAAGTGAAATTAGACAAAGCATGTAGATCCAAGTCATCACCAAGACAATCAAGGAACCACTACCAAGATTCATAGTTTTCAATCTCTACAATGGCATATGCAAGTGGGTATATGCCATTGTTGGAATCTAATCCAATTGTAGTTAAGATCTTGCCTGGATAAGGGCCTTTCATATGAGTCCCATCTAACCCCAAGAAATCTCTTAAATAAGCTTTGAATCCTTTCTTCATCGCCCCTAGACAAACACTGATTCTTTTGAAACATCTTGAAGTCCAATTCACCATGTTAGACTCTGAAATATCTCAAAGTTCTAATTTGACTGTGGTATCAGGATTGGTTGACTGCAACTCAAGGATATAGTCTCTTAGAACTTCATACTGTTTTTTGTAATCACCCATTACAATCTTTTTTGCATATACTTTATCTCTAAAAACTTTATGACTTGAGAAACCCACTCCATACTTCTTCTGTAGCTGTTCATGGAGAGCTTTAACTGGGATAGTATGGTTGGATTCTACCTGATCCATAATTTGTTTGGACATAAACGTTGTTGTTGTAGCTCTGACCTTCCTTGTTTTCATACAAGTGTGTTCGTCTTCATATGTTTTAATATACCAACTGCTTTTATCTGTAGACCTCGAGGCATGTAACATCCAAGGACAAGAAGAATCTGCTTTATCATGACCTAACCCACCTTATTTGTCATTTTCTTTACTTTTCCCTTTACCTTTCCCTTTAGTTTTCTCAGGTTGGGTAGGTCCACCAACTCCATCATTAGTAAATGCCACAACTCCATTACACATGGCCTTCAATCTGCATTTGTAAATTTTTTTAAATGCAATATTCTTTTTAGTTTCCAATGCATGCATTTTTATTTTCTCTTTCAACTCCTACTTACTGTTAAACTTTTGACCTATTTTAAAATGACACTTATGAACCTCACCTAAAGAACAACTTTTTTCCTAACTTAGTTGTTTCAAAACTGCTCTTCTTTTCCTGTCCTGATCGGAATCCTCTTCCATGGAATCAAAAGCATCATTGTCAATGACATCTAACTCATCAGCTTCTTAATCACTCTGATGTTGTCTAGGATTCCTAATCCTTTTATCCAAGAACTCTACTTCTGTATCAATACTCATGTTAAAATCCCTCATATCAACTTCAACATATTCAATTACACTATCTTCATCCACCCAATAATCACTATCATCCCTATCATCTTCCTGCTCTGTTTCACTTCCTTCTTTACTTTCAACCTCACTGACATTTTGTTTTCCATTACTATCCACGTTAGACTCAGCTTGGTTTTCACTTCCATCTTGGACACAAGCATCATTTTGATAGTAAAAATCCCAAAAGTCATTCATCTGAGGGTGGTTTTCTTCATCCATATGAGGTTGGTTTTCTTCATCCATTTGAGGTTCATTCACATCATGCATGTCAGGACCATTGACTCCATCAATATTGCTTTGTAGTATTTCTTGGTAGAGTCCAATATCAAAAGGAATAGGTGCCTCAACAAAGTCTTTGGCTATCTGCTCAATCTCACTAATAACATCAAAGGATATTTTCTTACTACAAGATGCCATCACTCCATCCTTGCTCATAACCCTTCTCTTATTATATTCATGTGATAAGGATACGACTTGAAGTACTTCATTAACTTGGATTTTAGTTTCGTTTGGTTGAGTGGGCACCACATTAGTAGGTGTAGTCATCACAGGTGATTCCTTTGATTGGTCATCAGGAGCTTCATCATTGTGTTGAACATCCTCATGTGGTTCATCTAACTGTACAAGGGTGACCTTGGTAACAGGTTTAGGATTCAAGAAATAGGTGAGTAGTTTTGTTTCACCATGTTATGTGTATACCATCATCACTTTGTGCTCATTGACATATTGATAAAAGTTTGCAACAACTTCATCATTTCCTAAAGGGCGAAGACCAAAGTGGAAGTCTCCACTAGGCACAAGAAAATGGTAGTATATAACAGGAAGAACCCCATATCTGAAACCTTTCGTGATTGCATCGAGCTCATGAACTGAAAACTCATCTATATCTACCATGTCCACATAGTTTACAGTTCCGTCAATGTAACGAACATCAGGGTACTTATTGAACTCACCTCCATGGTACAACTTAATGGTAAACAATGTTGGGTGTCCATCTTCAAAATAAGTAAAAAAACACTTCAGGTGGAGTTACGTCAAAAAAAATTGAAGAAATCAAAAGATGAAAAAGGGAAAATTACGTACCATAAACAACCTTGGGGTTGAAGTGTGTGTTTAACAACCTTACGTGCCACATTGGTATGTTCATCCACCAATAATCTCACCAAATCGTAGCTTCACTAACACAATAGATTTTGTGCCTAGGGATTTTATTCATCTTGGTTAAAGAACAACGGTTTACGTTATTGAGGAGGAAACGAACTGCTTTCATTGAGATTTTGCGGGAACGGTTACATGGATGAATAGACTAAAATACCCTTAAGTGATAGGGGCATGGTTAAAGTTACGGGAGCTTGGTAACGGCTGTTAAGCCATTGGACTAAACTTGCAACAAAATGAAACTATTGGACCACCCTTGCAAGCCAAACCCAATTTGGACCAAACGTGCTAGTTTTGACATACCACATGGACCAAATTTGCAATTTTGTCAGCTATTATTAATATTATATAAGCGTGAAACAATAATTATATAACCCATAATAATAGCCCAAGTACTTATTGTAAGTTCCTAATAACATTACTATAATTAAATAAAATTTATATTAAAAATAGCATAGGCGTAGCTCACTTACAGCGGGTTTTATAGAAAACTGGGCTTTCCTAGGATTAGCATTCCTGAGCCGAAAAGCTCTTTTTCTCGGAGCCATCGAGCACTTTGGGGCTTTTGCCTCGTGCTAGGGAGGTTCCCTAGGTTTTTTTGGGGGTTTCGGGGCTAGAGAGAGGTTCAAGAGAGAGAGAGAGAGTAAAGAGAAGAAAGAATGCGAAAGGTGTGAAGAAAATGAGGGTGCGTGAGGTTCTATTTATAAGGTGAAATATGGGTGAACTTGGTGCCAGATGTCACCATCTGGTGGCAAGACTTGCGGAGAAAGCAATGGCCAAGATTGTGCCACGTCATCCATTTTCACACAGCACACTTCCGACTTCTAAAATACATAACTTTCACATACGAGCTCTGTTTTTGACGTTCTTTATATCCATGCGTACGTAAAAATAATATATACAACTTTCATTTTGACTCTGTCAGCTAATTCTCGACCGATCTTAAATTTAATAGTACGACGAGATTATACTCTTAAATGTTCGTGTAAAATTCATAACTTCTACATACGGACTCTTTTTTCTTCTGTATTTTTACCGTTGAGTTCCTATTAATGATATCTACAATTCTCATTTAGGTCGTGTAGGCCAAAAACTGCTCGATCTAATATTCGAGTTTCGGGTTGTCCACTACTAAGCCAAATCTTAGAAAACTCATAACTTACTCATACAAAGTCAGATTTGGGTGTTCTTTTTTGTATGTTCTCGTTTTAACGTACACTAAAACTTTCATTTAGATTTCTAAGGATAAAAATTCCTCCATCTTAAATTCACTATTTATGTCTCTCGGTTCGTATCGGTTTTGCCGTAAAACTTCGACGGACCATAACTTCTTCGTTATAACTCGGATTTTGGCATTCTTTATATGTATGGAACCTTTGAGATGTATTATACAACTTGGTTAAGAATGTTTGTTCTAAATAAAATTTTGTCACAAATTCATTTTCGACAGCTATTATCTCTAAATTAACTAGCCCAGATCTACAGGCGTTACAATTATCTCCCCCTTAGGATGATTACGCCCCGGAATTAACGAATTAGGCTCACATGATGAATCCATATGTTATCTCTTCATCCTAGGTAATAAAACATTACTTTGATGTTTCTTCAAACGAGTATCTAACTCTAAGACTTCCTGATTACAGGCGATGCTCGATCTTGCACTTGCTCCCTATCTCACGTTAGACTCCAAATTATAACCTTCAAGTCACAATCTTAATCCTTATTGGAGACTGCTTCTTCTTATTAACAAACTTAAGATAATTTATTTTACTACTACAATGGACCGATGTGCCATATTCTAATGACTTATCATCGTATGTTGCAATGCTTAGACTCAGGTCTCTTAGAGTCAAATTCTAGAACAGACTATACCTTCCTTCATGTTCTAATGTGATATAATCACATCTTAGAAGGTAGTCTTCCTAGCTACAAGCAACTATCGCGATAACTCTACTGATCGCTTTGATTTTCTTTCCCTTCTAGCTTTGATCTTAAGTCAGATGCTACATCGGACTTGGTTCTCTGAACCATCTAACATACTCTTCTTAGCCAGACTCAATTTGATATGACCACTAGGGTCAGAATAACAATCATATTCTTAGTCATTACATATATAGTAGTAATGACATACTTGAATAAAACAGATTCAATTACTAGCTTCTTGGTAACCTTGTGACTTTTTATAATCTATGCGTGTGTCATGTGCTTCCGGTAGTATATGCATCTACTACCTTTCACACCTACTCATACTCATCCCAAGTATTGTATCACAGTTTTCCAATTAACCAAAAAAAATCACATAACAAATTGACACACAAGATAACAAAACGAAGGTTTTATATTATTCCTTGAAACGATTACAAAGGTGTTCAAGTTCAACCTATACTATGCCTCTAATACTACACCTCATGATACTAATCGCTTGGCTTCTTCATAACTTGATCCTCAGATATCCATCCTCGCTCTTGATTCCTTGCATTGCCATCTACTTTGTCAACGATCATTTGGAATGCTCTTGCTTTTGGCTTTAGCGGTGCATTTTTCCTTGCAGCTTCATTCTTCTTTGGATAGTTCTTCGAAATATGCCCATCATTTCCACATTCATAGAACTTCTTATTGTCGAATGTACAATCTATGGAATAGTGACCGGTCCTACCACACTTATAACATGTCACTTCTCCATTGCATCTTCCGAAGTGATTCTTTTTGCACTTCTCACACCACCTTGCTTCACCTCCTCCTCCTCCAGACTTTGGGAATTTTCTCTCCTTGTTGGACCTTGAAGATCCTTCATGCATCCTTTTCTCGCACACTTCAGTTCTCTCCAGACCCTTTTCTCTTATCTGGGTCTCCACATTCTTAGCAGCCCAGATGGCGGCTTTCAGAGTGGTTGATTGCTTAACCATTGGACCAAAGTCTGCTAATAATTTGTGGGCAAACTTGTTGACCTTGGAGAGCTCAGTTGGAACTAGATAAGGAACGAGCTTCATCTTCTCCGTAAAACTTTCAACATACTCAGTGACACTCATCCTCCCCTTCTTCAGTTCTGGAATTTATTGTTGATCTCCAAAATATCCGGCTCAGAACTGTACTGCATCTTTAATTGCACTAGGAAATCTTCCCAATACATCTTGGTTGCTTCTCCCTTGGGCATCATGTTAGCTAGTAGCTTCCACTAGCTCAGTACTCTAGACTTTAATAGAGGGACCACAAGGGCGGTCTTTTGTTGGTTGCTACACTCACAACTCTCAAACATTCGCTCCATCTTGGAGATCCAGTCCATAATATCCACCGGTGATGGGCTTCCAAAAAGACTCAGGGGTTTAGATGACATGAAATCCTTGTACTTGCATCCACATTCGTCATTTCCTCCATCCTGATTCTTTTGTCTAACTATCGGTGGGTTGTTTTAACCAATCGTCACTGTAGTTCCATCTTTCTTACTGCCCATAATTCAGCTCGGGCGATTCACTAGGCATCGTAAGTTCCTGTCGATTTTGTTGAAGTAAACGCCTTGTTTCCTCCATTTGACGATCCAACATCATTAGGATCATCTCTTTTACCCCGGCCATGGTGATTGGCTCAGCTGCGGTTACTACAACATGTATTTGTTCAATCACTAGGGGTTATTGATTCATATTTTCATTCATGTTCCCAACTCCACTTCGGGTTCTTGCAATTTCGATCTATACCCCAAATCAGACGGTTGGTGTGTAATGATGAGAATTAACATAGGAAATTTTTTATCTATGATTGATGTATAAATCTCCTTATCTCTCCAAAAAGTTATATGCTAGTTCTAATACTGTAATTAAACATTTAGAAACCTGGACACATAAAGTTTCCAGATCCGGTCAGCAATCTACCATAGATCTGATCATATAATGCATATCATAAATCATTTAGCACATAAAAGCATGTTAGGCATTTTTCCCGAAATAAGCTAGTGCTTGTGTCTATTCAAGTGTATCAAATAATACACACTCCTCACAATCATTTCTTAGCATTCTATGTTTAAGTCTAGAAATAAATACATATTCCTAGTTCGCTTAAACTAATGCTCTAATACCAACTGTGACATCCCCATTTTCACGGCCAGAGAAGACCGATTTTCTTTATGCTTTATAAAAATCAGAGTACCTATTTTATAAAAAATGTTGCGGAATTTATTCCCAGAAAAACATGATAATTTCGTTATCAAATCATTTCCAAAGAAATCTATTTTTATTCCTTTTAAAACATTTGGGATGTCTTCATCAATACAGAAACGTAAGCATAAACAGAACTTACATTCATTTACACTAGTGATCTATATCTCCTTAATCTCTCAGTGTAATGTAACTTCACATCGTCACTTATGATACAAGTAAACTGAGTGGGTCTGGTTGGAAACCTGGTGAGTACATAGGGTTTTCAACCCACAATAATATAATTATTATGTTTAATCATCAAACAATTAACCCAATTACCCATCCTCGTTATCTTCTTTATTCCTAAGTACCTTCCCTAAGGATTTATCCTAAGGGTCGTCTCCTACATCATATTTACCTCTCATATCCTTACATCTCATTTCATTATATGTTTGTTCCTAAGGACTCTCCCTAAGGATCATCGCCTACATCACATAGACAGTATTGATTCAGGGATTACTCCCTCAATACGTGCCCAACAAAGGTTAGGGTATCATCGCATGAATACGTAGTTACAACATCGCCTGAACTCGTAATTCATAGTAAGGGGTTAGAGTATCATCGCATGAATATGTAGTTACAACATCGCCTAAACTCGTGATTCATCACCTATAGGTTATGAACCTGCTGTTGTTTCACGGGGTTGTCTATAATAGTCCGTAGTCGCTATCTATACTCTGGTAGATGACTACATCTCCAAATTTCCTGACAAGGGTATACTATCTTTCATCATACATCACCTATTCATCAGCACCTATCTATCCTTACCTAATTATCATCATCTATCTCTCATCATTTTATTTCATCACACATCAACTATTTCATCTACCCATGTTTTATCCCAACATATTCGTAGATATAAAATAAATATATAGTTTAAATCATGTAAAACATGTATAAAATCATTCATCCAGCATAGACAGCAAGTATCCAGATACTATGCACACATGACATGTAATTTATATAAAATACCTCATATATGTTTGTACGATGAAAGTAACTATGCACTCACTTGTGAGAGTGAGGATTCCAAACTTGGACAGCGCTTCACTTCATAACAATATAATTTCGCTCGACGAAACCTAGTATTATTACCACTAGAGTTTAGTCTATTATTCGTCGAGACTAATGAATAGTCTAGCTATTATTACTATTATATAAGCATTAAACAATACTTATATAACTCATAATAATAGCCCAAGTACTTATTATAAGTTCCTAATAATGTTACTATAATTAAATAAAAGCTATATTAAAAATAGTGTAGGCGTAGCTCACTTACAACGGGTTTTATAGAAGATCGGGCTTTGCTTGGAGCAGCGTTCCTAAGCTGAAAAGCTATTCTTCTCAGAGCCGTCGAGCACTCTGGGGCTTCCGGCTCATGCTAGGGAGGTTCCCTAGGCTTTTCGGGGCGTTTCGGGGCTAAATAGAGTTTCTACAAAGAGAATAAAGAGAAAAAAGAATGGGAAAGGTGTGAAGAAAATGAGTGTGGGAGAGGTTCTATTTATAGGTTGAAATATGGCTGAACTTGGTGTCACATGTCACCATCTAGTGGCAAGACTTGGGGAAAAAGCAATGGCCAAGATTGTGAAACGTTAACCATTTTCGCACAACACACGTCCGACTTCTAAAACTTGTAACTTTCACATACGATCTCTGTTTTTGACGTTCATTATATCCACGCGTAGGTAAAAATAATATCTACAACTTTCATTTTGACGTCGTCGGCTAATTCTCGACCGATCATAAATTTAACAGTGCAAGGAGATTATATTGTTAACTGTCCGCGTAAAATTCATAACCTCTACATACGGACTCTGTTTCTTCCGGATTTTTACCGTTGAGTTCCTATTAATGAGGTCTTCAATTCTCATTTAGATCATGTAGGCCAAAAATTGCTTGATCTAAAATTTGAGTTCCGGGCTGTGCACTGCTAAGCCAAATCTTAGAAAACTCATAACTTCCTCATACGAAGTTCGATTTGGGCGTTCTTTTTATGTATGTTCCCGGTTTAAAGTATACTATAACTTTCATTTAGATTTCTAAGGCTAAAAAGTCCTCCATCTTAAATTCACTATTTACGTCTCTGCTGTCGTGTCGGTTTTACCGTAAAACTTCGACGGACCATAACTTCTTCGTTATAACTCGGATTTCGGCGTTCTTTATATGTCCAGAACCCTTGAGACGTATTCTAAAAATTTGCTAAGATTATTTATTCTAAATAATATTTTGTCAAAAATTCATTTTCAACCCCTATTATCTCTAAATTGACTAGCTCGGATCTACGGGCGTTACATGAGAGGGACGCGAAAAAGATGTCATGCATTATGATTGCTACCATGACTGCTGAGATGCAAAAGTACTATGAGGACTTCTGGCCCTTTGAGATGCACCTAGATTTGATGGAAAGGTATCATCAAAGTGTTTCGCAGCAAAGGTATGAGATCATTACCTCCATGATCACAACCAAAATGAAGGATGGAGAGTCCATCACGACCCACTTGCAAAAGATGCAGAGATATGTGGACTGATTGCTAAAATTAAATGTCAATTTTGATGAATAGTTGGCCATAGATATAATTATATACTCGTTACCTTCTTGTTATGATCAGTTCTGTATGACTTATCATATAAACAAGGAGGAGGTCACTCTTAGCAAGTTTGAAGGCCTTCCAAGAACTATAAAAAGCAACTTCAGAGGAAAGTCAGTTGTACCTACTCCTACTATTACTGTCTATGTTCTGGAAATAGAACATGGGAAGGGAAAGAAGAGGAAGGCTCTTTCTAAGATCTACAAGGAAAAGTATTTTGATGGATCATCTTCAAGTGGGAACAAAGTTGGTTCTACTAATCCCTCTACCAATCCAAAGGATGCAAAGTGCTTCCATTGTCATGAAAAAGGGAAATAGAAAGAAGCTACCCCAATTACTTGTAGGACATATAGGATGGGAAGATAAAACCCACCTTCATAGGTATTTACACTATTCTTTCTAATAACTCATCACATGCTAATTTGTGGGTCCTTACTACATGTTGTCAATTTCACATTTGTTTCGATTTGCAGGGATTAAAAAGAAGTAAGGATATGGAGCACGGGAAGATAAACTTAATCATGGCACATAGGAAAATGTCACTTGTCACCAAGATTGGAGTTTATTCTTTATTTCTTAGTACTAGGTTAGATTTAGAATTGAATAATTGCTGCAACTCGTCAGATATGGTGAGAAATATTATTTCCCTTCACAGTATGTATAAACAAGGTTTTACCTTTTCTTTCAATAATGAAATTAGTAGTATCAATGCTTATTATAATAATACATTTTATTTTGAAGCATTGCCTTGTAATAGTGTATATGAAACTATGATGATTGTAGACAACCTAGCAAATAATATGTTGAATATTGATTCGTCCATAATTTTGGATAAGGCATGCTTACGGAATTATCTTCTTGGGCATGTCAACAAGAAGCACATATGCCAACTTCAAAAGGATGGAGTCTTGGAGTCATTCAACTTGAAGTCGGATGACACTTGCGAGTCTTGTTTTCTTGGAAAGATGACCAAGTCACCCTTCACTGGTACTTGTGAAAGGGGTGAAGGTTAGTTGGATCTCATACACACTGATCTGTGTGGACCCTTCAGAACCGCCACAAGGGATGAAAATCGCTTCTATGCAACTTTTACTAAAAATTACAATAGATATGGACATATCTACTTGATCAAGCATAAGTTAGAAACTTTTAAAAAGTTCAAAGAGTATAATCAGGAAGTTGAGAGCCAATTGGGCAGGAAGATAAAGATGCTACGATCCGATCGTGGAGTAGAGTATCTTCGTATCGAGTACCTATACTATCTTAAGGAAAGTGGAATTGTTTTAAAGTTGATGCCACCTAGGATACCACAGCTTAATGGTGTGGCTGAGAGGCGCAACCGAATATTGTTGGACATGGTTTGTTCCATGATGAGTCGAGCTTTGTTACCTATCTCATTCTGGGGGTAAACTGTAGAGAGAGCCGCCCATATCCTTATTCTAGTCCCTACTAAAAAGGTTGCCAAAACACCTCACGAGATGTGGATAGGGAAGGTTCCCACATTGGATCACATCAAATTTTAAGGTTGCGAGGCTTTTGTGAGAAAAGAAACTCACGACAAGCTCGAACCTCGAAGTGAGAGATATATTTTCATTGGCTACCCAAATAAATCATTTGGATATCTCTTCTATAGACTGAGTGACAATGATATATTTTCATCGGCTACCTAAATAAATCATTTGGATATCTCTTCTATAGACTGAGTGACAATGTTGTCTTTGTTGCGAGGAGAGGGGTTTCCTAAGAGAGAAAACTCACATGCCATGAGGATAGTGGGAAGAAAATTGACCTTAAAGAGCTTCAAGATTTAAGTGATGAAGCAACCTCAAACACTAGCGCTCAACCCGAGGAGGAAACACTAGTTGAACCAATTGACGAGTCTGTACCTCTGAGACGTTCTAGTAGAGTAAGTGGTCCACCTGTGTTATATGGTTTTCATATAACATCTGAGGGTGATACATTTATCAGTGATAGTACATTGATAAATCTAGATGAAACTAACAACTACAAGGAAGCCATGATAGTCCCCAAGTTTGCTAAATGGAAAGAGGCAATGGACAGCGAGATTCAACCCATGTATGACAATCAAGTTTGGAACTTGGTTGACAATGTACCGGGTCGTAAGACAATCGGGTTCAAATGGATCTTCAAAAAGAAGACCGACATGGATGGGAAAGTACACACATATAAGGCACGACTGGTTTGCGAATGGCTTTAATCAAAATCAAGGAGTTGACTATGATGACTCCTTCTCACCTGTAGTGAAGATTAAATCTCTAAGAGTTATGTTATCCATAGTTGTATTTCATGATTATGAAGTATGGAAAATGGATGTAAAAACCGCTTTCCTTATTTGAAAGTTGGCTGAAGATGTTTACGTGTGTTAGCCAGAGGCTTTTTTCAATGCAAAGTACCCTAATAGAGTGTGTAATCTTGAGAGGCCTATTTATGGATTGAAACAAGCATCTCATAGATGGAATCTTTGTTTTGATGAGAAAGTCAAAGAGTTTGGTTTTTTAAGAAGAGAAGATGAGTCTTGTGTATATGTCAAAGCTAGTCGGAGTATAGCAAGCTTTCTGGTATTGTATGTAGATGACATACTGTTCATAGGAAACAACATCCCAACCTTGCAGGAGGTCAAGTCCTGGCATGGGAAGTGCTTCACTATGAATGACCTTGGAGAATCTGCCTATATTTTAGGGATAAGGATATTGAGAAATAGGAGTAAAAGACTAATAGGACCTAGTCAAAGTATTTACTTGGAGGAGGTATTGCAAGATTTCAACATGGAGAACTCCAAGAAAGGTGACTTACCTATCCAAAGCAATACCAAACTGAGTAAGACTTAGAGTCCGAGTATAGAGGCTGAGATTGTTGAGATGAGTCGAGTACCATATGCTTCTATGGTTCACTCGATCATGTATCTTATGACTTGTACCCGCCCTAATGTGGCCTTTACTTTGAGCATGGTCAGCAGATATCAAGGGAATCCTGGTAGAGCTCAATGGACTATAGTAAAGAACATTCTTAAGTACCTACGGAGGACTAAGGACTGGGTCCTTACCCTCAGTGGGAGTGATGACTTGAGAGTGACAGGGTATTGTGATGCCGGTTTTTAGACGAACAGAGATAATTTGCGCTCTCAGTCGAGTTGGGTGTTTACCCTAAATTGAGGAGCAGTTACATGGAAGAGTTCCAAGTAAGAGAATGTAGCTGATTCAACTTGTGAATTGGAGTACATAGCAGCAAGCGAAGCATCAAAAGAGGCGATATGGTTGAAAAAATTCCTCGAAGACCTTGGAGTTGTGTCATCCATAAAGGATCCTGTGGAGATTTTCTGCGATAATGAAGGAGCGATTGCCTTAACCAAGGAACCGAGAAATTATGGTAGAGCCAGGCATATCGATAGAAAATACCACTTCATAAGACATCAAGTAGAAGAAGGATACCTCGTGGTGAAGAGGATATCGTAAGAGGACAACCTAGCAGATCCCCTTACGAAGGGACTGAGCAAGGTTAAGCACTTGCAGCATGTGAGGGCCATTGGGATAACGGACGATATTAGTTTTAGCGATTTGATAAATATTTAGAAATGTGTAATAGCTAAATTGTAATTGACATTTGATGATTAAATAAAAGGAGTTTTATTTATAAGTAAAGTTACTGTCTTGTGTCAATTATTTACTATTGTTTCACTTTTCAATGTTTTGACTTCCAGAATAATAAGATTATTCAAACTATCCACAGTCGATCATATGTTGGAAGTAAGTATGAAAGAAGATTGTCATGAATGGTTTGTAGATTCTCTAAGGTGTTAGACATGAGTGCTCCTGAAATAAGATTTGAGTATTAGACAAAACCCACGATCAAGAATCACTTCATGGAATTTGTCACGAGTGATTGTGAGACACTAATATCATATAGTCCTCAAACCAAGATATACGACTTGTTGACTACGAGTTGGTTGTGTATTGATGATACGAAAACGCATCAGTAACTTGATGTTATAAAACATATCGTTGTGCATGATTTAATGAGTAGTTAGTACAAGCATATAATGTCAAAGTTTATCTATTCCTTTTATCCTAATAGTAAGAAAAGCGATATCTTAGGCCCCTCGATGATTCTGTTTTGACTATGTGTCAGGCCGGTCAGAACTAAATTGATGTGTTTGGTTATGTTCTATGTCAGACGAATCGGAAATCGGGAAACAAACTGCAGGACAATAAGTATGACTATGTTGCATATATTTGTCCGTACATATATCTCGAGAACAGAGGAATATATGATCCCTTATCTAAAGGACACGTCACTGACTAGCTTAGAGTTCAACAACGCCTTTTGAAAGCTACGATTGCTAAACAGATTTTGAAGTTACATTGGCAATTATACTAATTAACCTTCTTTAAGTGGGAGACTATTGGATTAGGTGTCTAAGCCCATAACTATAATTAGGATGTACTTGACCCGATTGTAGCATTGTCCTTTTGGGTTGCCTTCACCAGTGCAATTTGATAGGATGTACTTTTGAGAATAAGGTTATTTCTGATTTATTAATATATTATAAGTATAATATATTAATTCAGAAATCATATTATTATTTAATTAGTATTCATTAAGACTTAATTTGGAATTAATATACTGCTAAAAAGAGACTAATTAAATATACGGGGACTGATTAAGTAAATAAAGGATTCCTATAGTGTGGGCCAATGATCCATGTTTAATTAGGATGGGCTAAACCAATATGATAGTCCATGGTTAATTCATGGAGGTTTAACCCATCGAGCCTAAGTAATATGAATGGTCATGGTGCATTAGGGTTTGCATGGATGAAACCCTAGCATTTTCAACACTATAAAAGCAACCCCCTGGAGCTAAAACCGGTTGCCAATTCATTCTAAGAGAATGATAATTGATTTTGTGCTAACTAGCCTATTCTCTCAAGCCTCCTCTTGCGTTTGGTGTTTGTGACACATTAGAGGCATCACCTTGAGGTGCTAAAGTTTTCAAAGCCCAAGAACTAAAAACTACATTAGAGTTATTCATCTAACTATGAGTTTCATGTTGTATATCCTCCATTGTATGCTAGTTAGGATGTATGCTTTGGCAAATTTGAAATGCATATATAATTATAGAAAACATAGATCTACAGCATCTAGGGTTGCATGTGCTCCATAGGAGTGTTATAGTGCCTAAAACCCAACAGTGACTTCTTATGCAGTTGATGGTGGAGAGTGGGTTAGAGATTACCCTAGGGTAAGCCTAGGATGAGATTAGCACGGAGAGCAATAGTAGTGAAAGGGACTTGGTGAAGTCAAGGCAATTCTTCAGGAAAGTACGGATAGATATGGAAGATAGTATGGGCATGTACTACTGAAAGCAGATGATCCGTACTCGAGTCCAAGAGAACTGAGATAAGACCAGGAAACTTGTAGTGTGTGTGATCCCTCGATTTATGATGAGTATTCTGATGACTGTTATGATATATTTTCGAGCATGACGATGCAACGTGGTAGACCAGATGGCAGTTCTGGTGCCGGAAAGGGATCAGGCTCGGACCTTGGAGCAGGGCAGCTCGATGATCAGATGAGGGGGTTCAGTTCATCTGAGATTATATGCATTATCATTTACCATACTCCTTTGATCATCGGTATTGTCAAGGAGAACATTTTGGAGATTCTCGATGAAAGGCTGAGCGCATTTGGCACTGAGATGGCAGTCATGATAGGGACGCTTACATTGACATTTCGGGAGTTCAAAGCTTCTAGAGCTCCAGATTATCATGGGGATAGGGACCCGATTGCTAGCAAGAGGTGGTTAACAGATGTCGCCAATGCTTTCGTACCATCCGTTGTCTCGAGGGGGACAAGGTCTGACATGCTTCCTGCCGCTTGAAGGACATGGCACATGCTTGGTTGGAAGAGGTTGGTAGTGAGTTGGGTGATGATTTTATTGATGCTATGACATGGGATGATTTCTCGAATAGATTCCGAGCAGAGTTTGATCCAGCGATTGAGGTGCAGCAGTTGGCGCAAGATTTTCTTGATCTCCACCAGACTATTGAGGCAGTGGTAGAGATCACTACCAAGTTCTAGGAGAGGGATTTGTTGGTACCGCAGTATGCAACAGATAAGGAGATGAAGAAAGTGAGGTATCATGATATGATGCGGGATGATATTAGGGAGTTTGTGAGTATTTTAGGGTATGAGACCCTAAATGATATGATTTTTAGAGCCCAAGAATGGGAGATTGATTTGGAGCACATTGAGAAGAGGGGACCAGATCAGTTGCAAATATTAGAAGGTCCAAGGAAGAGACCCAAGAATTTAGATCAACTGTTTAAAGGCCAGCATGGCCGAAATCAGTGCAACACATGCAGGAAACTTGATGATGGGGTTCATCATTCCATGGGTTTAGGTTGCTAAAAGTGTGGCAAGGTTGGTCACGTCAGCAGGGATTGTCCTCAGGGGGAAATTATGTGTGTTTTCTCTATGATTGGGTGAGCCACAAGAAGGCCGGTTGTCTGAAAATGAGGGGAGGAGTAGTAAGCGTGAATGCTCCAGATACTTTAACGATCACTGATGGATGAGAAGGTAGGGAAGCAGCCCCAACTGAGAGAGGTCTAGTTTCTAAGTGACTCACAACAGAGGTCAGGAATCCAGTGGGCAATATAGCAGGTATGTATCTTTTGCCTTCTTTTAGGTGATATATATATATATATATATATATATATATATATATATATATATATATATCATTAATTATGGTTTTTCGGAATCCTGTATCAGTATAGAGAAGCATATATTCGGTTCATTTCTTTGCTCATGATTGGGTTATATCTTCAAATATTGTCATATGCCATTGCATACCGTGAATTACTAGGTAGTTAGTGAAAGGTCATTTCCCTTTAAGCTGGTTTGGGGTTTCCAGTGTTATCTAGGATTGGGGTCGGGATCGATTCAGGAGCATTATGTGGAGGTTTGCGGTCAGGGTCCACATGATGGTTATTTAGCATCGTCGTGATTCGACGGTTTTTATAATTGTTCTTGGAGTGGCTTTTGTAAGCATCAAGAGAAGTGGTATATTGCTGAGGTTTTGCACTGAGCGTAGGCTAATTGGAATTCAAGATTTGAGTGTGGTATCATTTTAAGGCGTCTAGGGTTATCAGTTTCACTAGAATTCGTGAAGTATTCGTCTGGTCTTTAGAAGTTGTACGATATTTTGGGGTTTGGCAGGTAATGGAAAACTAGTATGGGTAAGCACGAATTTTTAGACGTTTGGTTATTAGAGGGTAAAAAGGATTGTGAATCCTTCAATTCTCATGTATTGTGAAGAGTTAGTCGAATCTAAGTAGGGGAGAATCATACAGGTATTTAGGACAGGAGTAGGTGTGACAATCATCAAAATTCGAGTCGGATTTAGATTTGACTAAACTTAGTTGCACATATAGGCACTACACATACTAGACTTAGTAACTAGAAGGTAAGTTATAACCTACTAGAAACTTGGAAACAATTAGAATCAATGGATAGTGTGCATAGATTTCACATTGATATGTGAATTCTATAACTACTTAACTGTAGAGACTATCCATATCCGGGTCACTCTTTGACTCAAACACCTTTTCATGAATCATATACACACAGCATGCATTTGACCTAGTGGTAGAAATTAGGTCAAAGTGTCATCGAAACTTAAGTCAAAGTTGAAGACTAGGACTAGTACACTTGATTCCTCAATTTCACTTGAATCTCAAAACCACTACATAGAATGCCAATAAATCGATAAAAATAAATTACAAACATTATTTTTAACTAGAAAAGAGTTATAAAACTCTAACATAAATTCAAATCTCAAATAATTCAATTTATTTTGATATCCGAATATTTATTAAATCTCAAGACCCTAAAAACCCTAAATGCCCTAAAAACTCACATTTATAAACTTTAACCTTAAAAATTCTATAAAATAATTATGAAGCTTCTAATATTATCTTATAATTATCAATATTGTAAAAATGAATTCAAGGAAAATAAATTTTAAACTATCAACCTTTATTCCTAATTAACAAGTTAAATAAGTAATTTAATAAAACAAATCATGGCTTAATTCACACTTTATAAAAAATTGGAAAATTTATAAAAATTAAGGCAAATTTATATAAAGTAAATGGAAGAGGTGTGGAGTCTCTCTCCTCATTGAAAATTTGGATCTCCCTCCCCATATCTCTCCTCTTCCCAACACAAAATCATTCTTCTTCTCTCTCACACTTCATCTTCCCTCATTCTCTCTAATTTCTCTCTCACACTCTCACACACATTTTCTCTCTTCCTCCCTCTATGAACCACAAAATCTTACAGCAAACAAGTCCAAGAACACTCATGATGCTCAAAATCTTCATCATCTAGAGGTGTTCATTAAGGTAGAACATGATTTTCTTTAATTTTCCTCCATGTTTTCAAGGTTTTTCTTGCATTTCCTTATTCTTCTACACCATTCTCTTAGAAAATTTGTGTGAATATTCATTCAATTCATTTTTCATGATGATGGTGGTAGATTTTCACTAAAAACATCTTGCATGTTACAAAATGGTGAAGATCCATGACCTAAACCTAAGTCAAAACCAGTAAAATGCACTTTTCTACACGTTTTGGTGGAAAAACACCACATGCACCCTATGTTTTCTATCAAAAATGATTTTTGAACATATGAAACTCATTAATGATCTTCAAACCAACATGCATGTGATGATCTTCAAGCTTAGATGCTTGATGATCAAAGTTTGTTGTTAAAAGCTTTCAAATATATTCATAAAAGATTTATCCCCGAATAAATACCCAAAACTTCTTTTCTGTTCAAATGATATTTTTCCCAGAATCCAACCTACAATATAAGATGGTCTGTAAATTTTCAGAAAATAATTCATATTTCTCGAATTACTATAATTAATGCAAGAAAATAGGTCAATAAATCATATAAAATACTTTCAGGGGTCTATATATCCTAGTTATATTCGTGGATGACCCCTATGCTAAATAATGATCCCTCATTAAGTTTCATTGATTTTTTTTACTGTTTAATATGATTTTGAATTTTCTTTTTGTTTGGCTCCAATAAATCATAAAATCACTTTAGAAAATCTTAAAATGATATATAACAATTTTCACAGTTGCTACCGGAGGTATAAGACTGAGAAAAATATTTTCAGAATTTTTCATAATGCATTCCTATTTTTCCTTGATTTTTGTATTTATAATGGCCTAAAAATAGAAAAAATAGTTATGCTCATCCATAATTCATGAAAGTTTACCAGAATATCTTCTAGTACATTAGGAGGCTACATAAAAATTTTGATGATTTTTCTCTTGTGTATACTATTTTTCTCTTATTTTCTAAGATTAAATACACTTAAATACACAAAGTCGGATTTCAGTATATAGAAACCCCATTTGGTATTTTTCCCAGATTATTTACTCTATAAATGAAGTGTACAAAATTTTTGGTAATTTACTTTAACTGTTTAATACTTATTATTCAATTAATGATTATTTAAGAGGATTGAACAAGGAAAAATAGCAACACTAATTGAAAAATATCTTTTATATTTTTCACAGTTTCTATATATGTAACAGTGTTACAAAAAGTTTGGACAATTTTGGAAACAGTTTTCTATTTATCTCACATTTTATTAGAATAAATGTATAAAAATCATAAAAATGGGTTAAACGGTTTATAAATCCACTTTTATATTTTTCCCAGCTTAAGTATGTGTAATGGCAGTAATATTAGAAGTTTGGGAAATTTTCTTAACTGATTGCTATTTTTCATGAATTTTTATCTATTTAGAGAATTAAATATAAGAAAATTGGTAATACATATCTATAAACCATGAAAATTTATTTGGAAGTCTTTTAATGTAGTTAGAACTAAAATCTGAAGTTTGGTAATTTTTATTAACTTTTTACTATTTTCCATGATTTTATGATTATTCAAGGAATTAAATGGTGAAAAAGAATTAGAAAAATCAAAAAGTCAAGAAAATTTATCTTAAGGTCTTTGACTTCAATTAAAACTGAAATGAAATGTTTGGGAAAGTTTAGAACTAAATTGATTTAGTTTTTGAATATTTAATCATTGGAATACCTCTTAAAATGTTAAATATTAACATTTCAATAATGAGAATTTTCCACTTAAATTGTATATAACAATTGATTCTTTGAAATTTAATTTTCACATAAAAATGTTTGTAATTTATCAATACTAAACATTGACACATTATTGGCATAATTCTATTGTAGTAGTAAGTATACTAGTATTAGATTTCAATTAGGGACGATTGGAGCGTAGTTCAAGGCACCATTTGCATCATCTCAATGCATTGTGAGTATTCACCAATCTCCTATTTTCGATTTTTAAATGTTTTGGGTGGAAAAGCATGTCCTAAACTATTTATATCTGTTGTATTTATTTAACTCGTACAAACTTGGTTGCTATATTTAGCATATTGTGAGTATTCACCAATCCCCTATTTTCGATTTTTAAATGTTTTGGGGTGGAAAAGCATGTCCTAAAGTATTTATATCCTTTGTATTTATTTAACGCGTATTGTTGGGGCATGTAAATGCTCCACAAATAATGAGTGATAGTTAGGTTATATTTTCCTTTTATTGTATTTATGGTGTAAATACTCTCCCTCCTATATATTGGGAGAGTTGGTCATTTAAAAAACAAAAAAAAGCTAGCTCATTTCTCATTTCTTAGTTGGAGTTACTTTTCTCACAATGTCATTCTATAGAAAGAAAGTGGTGGGTTCTCCCCACCTATGGAGAGTTTCTCTCCCACCATGTTCTTTATGCAATATTATGATTATTCTCTCTTGTTCTTACTTCTTTTTTATGAATTCATATTATGTTCTTTGTGTTCATACTTCCAAAAACATGATTAATCTCAATATATCTTTCTTCCGCATTCCCCGTTCGTTATAAAAAATGGGTCTCTACAATTGGTATCAGAGTCGTACCTTGAAGATCTTACGATTAGTTTAGGGGAATGACTCCCGTTCGGTGATTATCTTGTGATTTTTCCGTGTTTCTGCAAGAAAAAAAAATCGGGTTGCAAACCGATTTTTTTTTTTATGATGTTCTTTCTTATTTCTATCTTCCGGGTGATTCTATCTTAGCAAAAATAAAAGTTGTTGTTGATCGTTCTATTATTGCTGGAAAAATTGATATTTTTCATGTTCTTATTATTTTTCTGTTGAAGAAATGAAGCAAATGGGAAGAGAAATTAATTTTTGTGGTTTCCTAAAAGGTTGAAGATTTGCTCCAGGCATTTTATTTATGCCTTGGAAATGAGAAGACACAAATTTAATGGGCTTATTATTCTTGAAGAAAGTGGAGAAAAGTTGTTTTTGTTTTTTTTGGAGATTTTATCTTCCAGCAACTCTATCATTGTGAGGTATGAAACTCTTGATTCTCATATTTTTAGTTGTTGTAGATCTTCAATTTGAATTGTTTGGACGTAATGTATTGTTTACATAAAGTATCTTGTCCTTGTTACTCTTTTGGGTAAAGAGTACTCCACTATTTACTCCCTCAAAATGCAAAAAACCATGTGGCTATGACAAATCTCATTACCTTTTGTCCCCTAAAACCCCCTGTATACTCTTCCTTTTGCCTTCCCAAGACCCACTTGTTGACTTAAATGATTTATAAAAAGATTCATTTATTAAAATATGAATAAATGGCCTTTGCGGTACTATTTTTCATAAAAAAAGAGCATTTTTCGTCACCTGTTCAGCCCCTTCCGGATCCCCGAACCGCAGCCAAAAACTGCCTACCGAAGTCCCCTTAAAAGCCTACCTGCAACCCCTTCTTAGCCTTGATCAGAGGTCCACTTAGCTTCTATCCACAGTCGAGGTCAGCAACCAAAAACCGCAAGAACATCCTTCCTGCTGATGAACCGAAGTCTCTCATGACCGCAGCTTCGGATCCCTCTTGGCTCGGGCCGCAGCACCAGACTGCAACTGCTATCCGCAGTTCGGACCGCAGGCGCTCCCTTCCGGTTCGTACCGCAGTTGTTCAGACCCCTCGCTCTGCAGCTTGACCCCATACGCGCCTACTGCAGCTCGCATCCGCAGCTGCTTACCTCCTCACCTACCGCATTCTAGCCTCCTTAGCCTCCATCCGCAACTCGCCCACCTGATCCGCACCCAGCTACCCCATCCGCACCCAACCCTTCTCCATCCGCAATCATCTCCTAGACCCGCCTCCTTCCTCTCATCAGCAACCTCCGACCCTCCTTCCTGCTCTTCTTCCCTTCAGCCCTTCTCCTCCTCCCCCTCCTTCTTCCTTCTCCTTTCTTCTTCCTCCTCCCCCACCTTTTTCCTCCCCTCCTTTTTTTTAAACCCTTTTTTTTAGACTTTATTTTTTTAATTCAGATTTTTTTACATTAATTTATTTAATTTATTTTATTTTTCAGCCAATTTTTTTTATTTAGCTAATTATTTTTTTAAAAACAATTTTTTTTTATTTAGCCATTTTTTTATTATAACCAATTTTTTATTAAAACCATTTTTTTAACACCAATTTTTTCCACCACCTACCCACGGATTGTCACATTGGTTACTTCATGCCGGTTATTATTATTGGAAGAATATTCCTACCGCGTTCGAACTTCATATTATCTTTTTGTGATGCTTGCACCATAACGGCGATTGATCAACAAAGTTGTTTTGCATTCTTCACTTTATGGGATATTATGACTTGGGACTCTTGATTTTTTGGTTGACGAATCATGTATCTTAAGCATGTGGACTTTATTCTCTATTGAAGACCACTTCAAGTGTTCCGGCACCGCAGTTTGGATATTTGGATATATTTTTGGCACAACAGATTTTCTCAGCATAGTTTCAGCAACCATGTCACCCGCTTTCTCATGACCGCAAGAGTATTTATTTTACTCTTTCTTTTTTCTTATCGAGACCCTTCATACATCTACGGAGAGCTTCTCTTAGCTCTTGGTATCCGACACTCTCCATCCGATGATTTGTTGATTTTTGATATCCAATCATTGGTTATCAAAAATAAGGAGAGAATATCATTCGGATTTGGTTATTATTGTTTGAGTTTGGATTTTTGAAGACTTCTGGAGACGATTATTTATTTAGTGATGCAATGTGGCACTTATTTTTGGTCTTCACGGATCAAATTTTAGGCATTACTCGATGTTTTCCAATTCAGATTATTTATTATTCGGACTCTACCACAGGATGATTTTGTGTTCACATCTAGTTCAGATTTTATGGTTTCAAGAGTTTGGATTTATGATATGTTGAAGACGAGGATTATTTTGACAATGTGACGTGGCACTTATTTTTGATCCATGGATCAAATTTTTGGCATCGCTGGACCATGTTTTTGGACTCACATTATTTTTATCCGGACTACATTTTATGGATGCTTCACATGTTTAGCAGGTTATTCTTTGAAGAATTTCGGTGTATTATGATTCGAGAACTCGAGATGTTTTTCAGACTTTTGAAGTCGAAGTGTTTCTTTTATTGGATCTTCTACTTGCTCATGGTGACCTCCTTCTTCAGGTAATTATGACTGGTTTGAATATTTAGATCTTATTTGTTTGTGTGTTTTGAAAAGGTGTTTTGTGCAAATTTGGCAGGTGTGAAGACACGTGCAGAGCTTTTGTGATGTGATTTTTTAAACATTTGAGATGACATTTTGGGAGTCGAAGTTGGCAAAATTCCTTTCCTTTTTTGGTATTTGGACATTGAAAAGGTTGGAGTAGGTAAGATACCTTTCCATTTTGGATCATTGATAGAATAGATTTGAAATCGATTTGAACGAAAGGACTTATCCTCATGTTTGTATATTTTTTGAGTTTTGTGAGAAACAATGAACTCCTTTCTTTTTGTTTTCTTGGAAATAGTTTCTTTGAAATGATAATTTGAAAAAGTAAACTTCTCAGGAATTTTTGATTTAGGAAATTTCACAGATTTCTTAACTATTGAGCAAATTTCTCGTTGCTTGCCACGAGAACAAAATTCTTCTTTAAAAGCTCTTTTTGCTTCGGTCATAGGAGAACCGCAGTCAGTGATATTTAATTGCGTTTTCCTAGAATCTTTTGAGGATTTTGAAAAATAGTGACTCGATTCATCCAAACTTGAGAAGTTAGGACTTTGAGAACATTAACCATATTCAAAATTTTCATTTGGTAATTCATGATTAATTGGCTCAATGGTCACAGAACTCTTGACTTTGGTCTGTAGAGTAGTGCTTTGGACTACTACAGAGTATGTTTTGGTGAAACGTTCTTTGGGACAGTTGATATTAGGTAATGGGATAGATTGTGGTATGTGACTGAAGTCAAAGACATTGCGGTCAGACTGTAAGGATGGGAAGTCTAAAGAGACTTTAGGACTTTCAATAACAATCTCCTCATCAACTACAGATGACGTCTGAAAATCTGTGTTGTTGACATGAGTAGAAGATTCAGGGAGAATTTCTTCTATAACACAATTATTACTCAGATCATGAAGTTTTCCAAATTGGGCTTAGATATCCTCAGGATATGTTTTGTTATTGACTGGAAACACGAAGTTGCGGTCTGGTGGGACATAAGGATGTTCCGATGTGAACCGAGGTAATGAGTCCGTTGCGGTAGGATAAACATTGGACCAACCCCAGTTAAAAGTATTATCAACATTCCCATTATTAACAAGATTCTCAATGGCCTCAGTTTCAGTAAACAACTTTTCAATTAAAATATTTAAACGTACAATTTCATTTTGTGCTAGATCTCTTTGATTTAAGGCTATTTCTAATTGAGTTTCACTAAGCATTCTAGCATATTTTTCTAACATTAAATCCTTCTCTAACATTGCCATTTTGAGTCTCTTATTATCCAAACGTCCTCTAACATGGAACATCTCCTGCGAAGCGATGTTCTTTTCATCTAGGGCTTTATTGTAGTCTGTAAGGATGGCAGCACAAGTGTCATTGAGTGTGTCTATGAAAGGTTGACAATCATGCATGTTGTAATTTAAAGTTTGAATCATGAGTTTTACCTATTCCACAATGCTGAGAATTCCATCTTTAGCCATATAGCAATGGTTCCTTTTTAGATTTGTTGAGCCATCTTCATCAGCAATTGCTACCATACAGATCTTGCCTTTCCCTTTGCTAAGGACTTCTTCATCTTCATCTCCTGATAACCACACTTGATGATTCCTTTTCACTTGAGCAACGTAGGACTTTCCCATTTCTTTATCTTCCAGTTCTTGAGCCATTCGAAGATAGAATGATCTATCTTTTACTACGTTTGCCTTGAAATCTTTGGTAAAATGGTTTTCCTTATTGCATTTGTGACATATGATGACATCACTCTTGTCTTCTACAGAGGTACCGGAGTCAGTTGATTGGGACTGCGGTAGTGCTTCTTTTGACTGAGTCTGCTGAGACTGCGGTGGAGGGAGAGGGTTTTTGGTGGAATGGAAGTGATTGTTCTGAAAGTTACGGTTGAAAGGTGGTCGATTGAATTGTTGGTTTTTGCGAAATGAAGGTGGTAAGCGATTGAATTTCTGACTGATAAGAACAATGGCATTCTGAAACTCTTCTTCGTCGTCATATTCTGAGTCAGCTTCATATGACTGTGGTGGAGAGTCATATGAGGTGGGATAGGTTTGAGTGTTAGGTGATTGGGCTACTAATGCGAGTGGTCCCCCAAAGTTTGAGTAGTCCTTGAGTACAGTGGACTCTTGAGCTTGTAATTCTCCATAAAGCTTATAGAGAGATAAGGAGTGAATCTTCCTATCACCTTGTACAATCATTTTGGCTGTTGTCCAGTGTCTTCCTAAGCCATTAAGAAACTGCAGATTTGTTTCATGATTGCTGCGGATGGTACCCGCATTGGACAGTTTTTGTGACAATCAAGTTTAAACTTTTGAATGAATCTTCCAAACTTTCACCGGAGTGGGCTTTGAAGTTATTGAATTCGTTGAGTGTTGTAAAGAGCTTATTGTCTTAAGCCTGCTCTAGACCTTCATACAAGTTTTTTAGAACATCCCAAATCTCCTTTGCTGATTTCCAATTTATGATGATGTCAAAGTTTTCAGGAGCAACTCCACAAGAGATTTCATAAAAGGCAATAGCATCACTTTCCATTTTGTCTAGATCATCTTTTATGGGACGATTCAAGGTTGGTTGACCTCCATCAAGTCTTGCTGTGGCTCCATCAGTTTGAACAGGTGTAAGGACTGGAACATGGGGTCCTTCTTCTACAGATCTCCAGACATCTCTACCAAGTTGTCTGAGATATCTCTCCATCCTTTGAGACCAGTGGTGATACTCATTTGCAACCAGTATTGGGGCTTGATTGGAACCACCAACATTATTGGAAACATTCAGTGATAATGATTGTGACATTAGAAATTTTTTTTTAGAAATGACCTTTAGTGGTATCGAGGGCTCTTAATCAAATTTTTGGCATTACTCGATGTTTTCCGATTCAGATTATTTATTATTCGGACTCTACCGTAGGATGATTTTGTGTTCGCATCTAGTTCAAATTATACGGTTTCACGAGTTTGGATTTATGATATTTTGAAGACGAAGATTATTTTGGCAATGTGACGTGGCACTTATTTTTGATCCATGGATCAAATTATTGGCATCGATGGACCATGTTTTTGGACTCACATTATTTTTATCCGGGCTATATTTTATGGATGCTTGACATGTTTAGCAGGTTATTCTTTGAAGAATTTCGGTGTATTATGATTCGAGAACTCGAGTTGTTTTTCAGACTTTTGAATCCAAAGTGTTTCTTTTATTGGATCTTCTACTTGCTCATGGTGACCTCCTTCTTTGGGTAATTATGACTGGTTTGAAGATTTGGATCTTATTTTTTTCTGCTTCATCTTTGAAGCCGAAGACCTTCATTTCAGAGATTCATGGCCAGTTTCAGACTTCATAGACTCTTTAGAGTTTCAGAGATATTTCAACACTTCATTTCCTTTTATTACCACACTTGCTAGTTGGATTACTGTATTACATCCTTGTATCACTTATTGTATCTCTCATCATTTGTAAGCATTTAGGAAGAGAATGTTGGGGCATGTAAATGCTCCACAAATAATGAGTGATAGTTAGGCTATATTTTCCCTTTATTGTATTTATGGTGTAAATACTCTCCCTCCTATATAAAGGGAGAGTTGGTCATTTTTTTAAAAAAAAAGCTAGCTCATTTCTCATTTCTTATTTAGAGTTACTTTTCTCACAATGTAATTCTAGAGAGAGAAAGTGGTGGGTTCTCCCCAGCTAGGTACAGTTTCTCTCCCACCATGTTCTTCATGCAATATTATGATTATTCTCTCTTGTTCTTACTTCCTTTTTATGAACTCATATTATGTTCTTCGTGTTCATACTTCCAAAAACACGATTAATCTCGAGATATCTTTCTTCCGCATTTACCATTCGTTATAAAAAATGGGCCTCTACACGTATAAACTTGGTTGCTATATTTAGCATATTGTGAGTGTTCACGCACTCCCCTATTTTCCGTTTTTATGTTTTGGGGTGGAAAAGCATGTCCGAAAAACTATTTATTTGTTCGTTGTATTTCAATTGATTTATATCAAACATGATTGCTATTTTATTGCTATATCTCTCTATGTATGTCTATGCAACACGAAACATGAGAACTTATCGTCTTAAGGCCCTTCCATTACACTTTTCTCTAACCATTAACTCTTTGAGCCAATGGTCATTGTGGATAGCGCTATTAGGAATTGACAACTCCTCACTCGCCCTATTGCTGGAGTGCATGATACCATATTAATCCATGGAACGATAAGCATAGATCTTGATAGGGCTTCAGTCATAGGTTTGGTTGAGAACTCATTGTTTGCTCATACACATACAAACTTGTTATTTATTATGGCAATAAACTCGTTTATCAATTATAGCAATCAACTTTGTTTCTCATTTAGGCAATGAACTTTGTTTCTCATTACAACAATGAACTTTTATTACTGATAACTTATATACATGTTTTAGCAATGAAATTGTTTGCTCCTTGTAGAAGCAAAATTGATTGCTCATTTTAGCAATGAAACTTGTTTACTCGTTTGAGTAACGAACTTTATCTTCCATGAGAATATGAATGTTGCATCTTATCTGGGCAACATACTTCATCTCTCATGATGACAAAGAACTTTGTTTTCACAAACTTATTTACTCCTTTTAACAATAAACTTTTATTATTGGAAACTTTTATCAAAACTTCGATTTCAATTCATGAGCCAATAGTTGATGCTCGTTTTACATGTTTTTTTAGGAAGAATCGAGTAAGTGGCACTTAGGAACACTTCACTTTTAGGAGCATTTGTATGTGTTGTATTTCAATTTACATTGTAATTTTTTTTTAAGTTGTTCAAAACCATTGTAAAATTGTAATAATTTTAAATACTATGGTTGGTGTTGTCTTTTAACTTTTGCTATGAAACCCTTTATACTACCACGCCTCGTGTTTCTGCTTTAGCAAGGTTTGACAGTAGGTATTAGACCAGGATGAGTTTCGAATCCCCATCAGGGAAAATGGCGGCCCAAGTGGCAGTCTGGATTGAGGATTTGTGAATGGGAGTTCGGGAATCTTCCCAACTTTTGGGTTCGCATCTTCTTGGTGTTTGATAGCAGGCTTTAGGGACCCAGATTGTGGTTCTAGGTATGACTCATGTTCAGCTCAGGTGTTGGATCGAGTGTGTCATCGACTTTGGATGTGACTGAATTGTTAGATTGACGGTAAGGCATTAGGCTGCGGTTAATGATAATCGAAATGTTGTAAGATTGTGAGGTGGCATGTTGCATTCACTAGTTAGCAGATAGTAGAAGTATTGTAAGACTGTAGGGTGGCCCGTTACATTCTCTAGTTAGTAGTTAGTTGAAGTGTTGTAAGATTGTAGGGTGGCCTGTAGCAGTCACTAGTTTGTAGATAGTGTAGGCATGCTTTAAGACTGTGGGGTAGCACGTAGCATTCACTAGCGGTCAGTTAGCGTGAAAACTGTTTTAAGACTGCGAGGTGACCCGTAGCATTCATAGGTCCCTGTGTAGTAGAGAGATTATGGCAAACTATGTTTTGCTCATGATTTTCTTTAGATGGTTTAGGGCAAGGCGGGTCAGTTCGCAAGGCAGTGATAGGATCACCGCATGTTGGAATTAGAAATTGGTAGGTCACCAGATACCGGGTATAAGGAAAGACTATAGTTGGTCATGTAGTATTCATTTTAGCATCAAGTTAATGTCGAGTTGGTTAGGTAGTTATTGCTTGTGAGGCTTTCTATCGAAAGTCGCAAGAGGGTGAATGTGTAGGAGTCTTTTGGCTCGGGTGCTCAGCAACCAGGATGGAACTCGGTATTTCAGATGATTGGCAGGCAAATTGAGACCAAAGAGGCCTTGGTGGATTTTGGAATGCAGCCAGAAGGCAGCCTACTATTTTGGGCAGATTAAGTGTTTTAGGCGGTTCTCGTGCTTCACGTAGTATTAGCAATTTGGGATTTGCATATTAATGAGAACTATATAGGTGTTTGGGTAACGCTAAGTCACTTACAGCGGGATAAATAATCTCAGAGTAGTTGATTTAACTCTGTTGCACAGCTCTTGTATGAGGCTAATTGTTGCAGGGATGAACCTTCTACTCGAAGGATTATATGAGCCTTCTGTCAATTATAAGTGTTCTACAGGGATATTTGGTCTGTAATACTGTCTTCTAGTGGATCCTCCAGTTATTAGAAGTTGAATAGTTATTTGGGAGATAAGTGGAATAGATTCAAGAATAATGATTCAGTAAGGGTGGTCTGTCAGAGAGTCCTACGAGGCTTGCTTTCGGTTGCTTTGGGAAGGTTGTGGTATGCTCGACGTTGTGGCCTTGTTACTTAAGTGGTTAGGTGTGTTAGGACTGGTAAGGAATAATTTCGAGGATGAAATCTAATTTAATTGGGGAAGAGTTGTAACATTCCATTTGAAATTAAGTATTAAATAAAAAGCCCTAAACCCCGAGATGTATTTTACATTCTATTTTATTTTAGCCCTTAACCCGTAATAATTAATCAATGTTAGCCTTGGGAGTTAAATATAATAATTCAAAGAATTTGGGGTCTAATTTGTAACTAATGGACTTAAAATGTAAAGAGCTTCGTAAGCGAGGGATGGTTGGTAAACTATGGAGCTGATTTGAAAATAATTGAGGGAGAGGGGGCTTAAGATGTAAATTGGGACACATGTTTGAGTTAGTAATAGGGACTTAAACTCGCCGTTCCCTTCCTTCCCCTCATCACATTAACACACGATAACTAAACCCTAACCCTAATGATATCCTCCATCCGCCAACCTCATTCCTTCCTCCAGCCGATGTCGCTATCCCCGCTATTGAGGTCGCAAACCACCAGGGCGATACCACTGCGGTGGCTGTTGATGAAGTCAAGATCGCTGAAGACTGACATAATGACAGTGTTGTCGTCGTTCTCGGACATGCCCCCTACTTCTTCTTCTGTTTCGCCATCAATCACGTCACCGGTATCTCTAGGGCCATCGAACACCACTGTCGTTGGTCTCATTGACCAGCAAAGACGTAGGCTGAGAGCCCGATCCCAACGCTATGGTCATGAGGAGACTACTTGAATGCATTATGTAGCCACCATTTCTCTCACCGTCGATAACGCAACCTCCAGTTCTACCTCTTTGTGGCTACCGATATGTCTCGCCATCGTCGTCGCCACAATACGACTGGTTCGTTTTGTTAATATTCTCCAATCGCCGCTTGCTGCCTCGAGGGTGGGTATGTTGGATGCATGTTCCAGTGGCCTCGTGTAGGTGTGTGTTGCTTCTGCTAGACGAATGTGTCTGTTTTCTGTTGGCCGAAAAACGTTGGAACCACCATGGCATCCAACCATGGTGGCTGTCATCTTGCTGCTGCCCACTACCGCCATAAGGAACCATGGAAGGTGGTTGTATATGTGTTTTATGGTGAAATATTCATGTATTTTGTGGTGTAATGTTGTATAAATGTATTTTTGGCTAGAGTAATCAAGGAAACACCTATCACCACCACCGTAAGGTGGTGGCTACCACCTCATGCCCCTACCAACTGCTAACTTGGGGGGATGTGTGCACTTGTATGTGATTGGACTGGTATTTGGGATGCTTTTGATGTGTTTACGTATAGAATCAAAACCACCACCACCGCCGCGAGGTGGTGGCTGTCACCGTAAGCTGTCATCAACCACCACCGCCCGAGGTGGCAGTGGGTGGTGTCCGACTTAGTGAAAACCTAATTTAGCTAAAAAATAAATTTAGACTAATTGGCATGTGATTGGGTTTGAAACCCTAACTAGGTTTTAGAAAAACCTAATTTTAGAAATGTTAGTTTTCGATTCGTCAGGGCCTACGTTTTGGACCGTTGGATTTGAATTATGATTTAAGCCCGACCACATTGTATGGTTGACCTAGTAGCATGATGGACTTAATGTATTAAGTACTTAATGGGTTAAGTGATCTTAATTAACCCTAATCATCATTTTATGTGAAAACCTAATTGTGTTGGTTTTTGAGTTGGGCTTAGATGCTTGGATTCTTGATGGACCATCTAAGAACAAGTATATGGACTAGGATATTTGGATGGCTTTAGGGTAAGGCCCATGTGATAGGTTTGGGCCTAATTTTGAAAATTAGGCCATAGTTGGGCCTTGGCTGATTATTTGGCTTTTAGGCCTTCAGAGTGCGAGTTTGGGCCTTGGTCTTGGACCAAGCTGGGTTAGGGGTAAAACAATCTTTTTACCCCAAGTATGGATTTATGGTTATGATTTCGAACCCAATTATTAATTGGGTGTTGTTTTGATGTTGACTGTTCGGGGATCAGTCAGTCAGCAGCTAGATTTTATCCACGAGACTTCAGTAGTGCGAGGTGAGTCACCTCACTGTTTGTATGGGTAGAAGGCACTAATACATGCCCATTTGGTTTATGTATAGTAGGATGTCGCACCCCGAAACCGAAGGCGGAAACGTCTCAGGGTGGATGTGACTTCATGTGAATATCATAACCAATGTACATAGTAAGCAAAGTAAAACACAAAACATTACATTACATAAATTTCATTACATCAGTTGAAAAGTAAAGTAGTACAAGTTTCATAGATACATAGTTTAAACAAAAGAAATACGAGTCTTCTACGCACTCCGTCTTCATCAAAAGTGATCATCGGGTACCTGTCTAATGCGGACCTGAGAATACAAGCGGTTTGAAAATCAGCATAAAGCTGGTGAGTTCATAAGCGGTTTTTTTTTATGAAAAGAACAAGTTCCTTTAGTTTCCTGAAAAAGTGATTAACCAAGAAAATCCCATATTTTCTTAAGTGTTAGATACTAAATCCAAATTGTAATGTAAAAGATGTATACTAAAAACATGATTATTCTTGTGAATTGTAAAGTTTAGCTATATAACCTGTTATACTTTTCTGGGTATGTACTACTATTACTCAGGAAAATCCTATATTTTCCTACATGTGTGTGTCTGAACTATTACCAATTCCGATTATGTTCAATGTTGTCCCAAGGAAAACCCCATGTTTTCCTGAATGTGTGTGTGTGCACTGTTACCGATTCTAATTATCCTCAAACGTACATTAGTTTTACTACGTACATAAAACTAGTAAATAAGTGTAAAGCATTAATAATCTTGATTGCGAGTCCTTAACCATACTTTAGACTAGATATGACTCGGGTCATGGCCAGTATCCTTTTTATGACTTTCGTCACTCTTGAACCTTTCGGTTCGGCTGTAGCTAGCAACCAGGTGCGGGATTGTCAGTCCCGTATAGATCTATACACTCAATTCAGGCTCTCCTACGTTCGGAGATTCTGGTTACAGGGGCAGTCCTCCACTCTCTCGAGCCAAGGAAGTGTTACAGAGGACGTGTCTCCGATCTTTAAGATTTCCCTTTACTTCTCGTTCCTAGGGAAGTAGTATCTAATACTATCTAAGTTCTAATGGATCCTGTCCTTTACACTCGAGCCTAGGTGTTTTATTAAGGACATTACAATGTTTTATGTATTCTAAAGGTGCATGTCCTTTACACTCGAACCTAGGTGTGTTATTAAGGACATTACGATTGATTTATGTTTTCTAATGGTGTCTGTCTTTTATACTCGTGCCTAGTGTATTTTATTACAGACTTTACATATGATTTACAATCTCAATCAATATAAGTATGGACAATCAATTGTAAAGTATACAACATAACAATATATAATAAGAATTGAAAATCGGTTTAAACCAACAACTCTGCGAGTTAAAACAGTTTGTTAGTAAGTTTTCAATTCTTAAAAGTGTGAGAATTATGAAACCATTTAAAATGAAATACTGAATTTAAGTACAAGATATCCTTGTACTTTTGTTTGTATTCCCCCCCCCCCCCCTAAAACATTTAAAAACCATTGAAAAAAGGGTAGGGTATGAACTCACCGGTTGAGAAATGTGTCAGTTTGGATCCTAAACGTCAGTTATGGGTTCGCGAACGCACAAGATTCCTATGGATTATGAAATGATATACAAATATATCATATTACATTTACCAATACTAATAAGATATGATATTACACTCCAATGAGCGAAAACACATCAAAACGAGTGTTTGGAGTGACCTAGGTGACATCTACGGACGTGTATTGACACTAGGGACTTGGAATTTGAGTTTACTCCCCAAGAGTAAACTCATACAAGAATTTTCGGCCCATAACACCCATTCCCCCATGACTTTACGGCCGTAAACTCATAGTGGGTGGTTTATGGTGAAAAATGGCTTCAAACACTTGGGGATAATTGCTAGACTTTGGTTTTTGACTTTGGAATGGATTATAATACACATAGGGACCATTTGTTGGATTTTACGGATGTAAACATGGAGTTTACAGCCGTAAACTCCTCCTCACTTCAAATCCTTAATGTTTTGGTCCTTAAACAATCACATGTGATTCTAAAAATCCCTACAAGCCTTGAAATGAATTTGGGGCACCAATTGACATACTTTTAGGAGTTTACGGCCATGGGACACATGCTATAGCCGTAAACTCTCAAATGATGAGTTTGGCTGAGTTTAAGGCCCCAAAACAGTTTTGGTTGGATCTATGATTTATTCCAAGGCTTTTGGTGGTGTTAGATGGCTTTCTAACACGTTTGGAATGTGTTTACACACATGTATGAGGGTTTTACGGCCCAAGAATATGTCTTGGCCGTAAACTCATGTTTACTCTTCAAAATCCATGTTAAAGTCACTCTAAGTCCAGTCCATTAAGCCATTAAGCCATATCTAAGCTCCAAAGGTCGATTTGGAAGGGTTTTTGGGCTCCAAAACCCATTTTATATGAGTTCACGGCCTAGGACTGTTCTAGGGCTGTAAACTCATGAATGTGGTCCTATTCCATGATTTGAACTCGAATTTGAAGGCTAAGGATGTTATACTAGGAGCTAGGGTGATTACCTTGGTGTTTTGAGGCTTGAAATGGATGATTTTTGGACCAAATTCTTGAATTGAGGAGAGAGGTTAGAGAGAGAGTGAAAAGGCTCCAAATGAGTCTTAATTAACTTTAAATATGGTTTGAATTGGATACACGGTAGAATTCTACCCGATACCGATGTTAACCGATGTTTTGGGTCGCACCTAATTAAGTTGTCGTTACCAGATATGGTCGAAACTAAAATTTTTCAAGTTACTACCTTGGGACGTTTTAACATGTTTCCAACATGTTTGGATACTTACAAGGTCAAACTAAAAGTTTTAACTTAATTGACCTAGTTCGAAGACGAAATCGGAACAACTCGCTTAAGACGAGTTTTATTAATGAAACGGTTATGGCGAGGGAACAGAACTTCGGGTTGTTACATTATCCCTCTGTTAGAGGGAATTTCGTCCCGAAATGCAAGAATTAAGATACATGTTATGGAAAAGGATGCGGATGTGTCTGCTAAATCGGGTCTTCACGCTCCCAAGTGAATTCAGGTTCTCGCATGGAAGTCCAGCGAACCATCACTAACGGGATATGGCTTTGTTTCGTACGTTTGATCTCTTGGTCTATGGTCTCAATTTGTTCAAGATCAATTACTAAGGTTTCATCGGACAAGTACTTCTAAAGATTCGGAACGTGGGAGACAAGATGGACATTTCTAAGTTCTGAAGGTACTCGGAGTTTGAAGGTTACAGGGTGGATCCTAATGAGTATCTCGAAGGGGAAAATGTATCACTAGTTACGCTTTCCCTGCTTTCCATAACGTGTCATGTCCTTCCAGGGTGAGACCATTAACTGGACACGATCTCCACCCTAGAATTCTAGAGGTTTCCATTGTACCTTGGCGGAATTCTTCATTCGATTCTAGTGAAGTTTTCAATTATTCTCGGGTCTAGATGATCTTCTTGACGGTTTCGCGGATGATTTCAGAACCTGTACGGGTACTATCAAGGAATCAACTCTTGGCTAGCTGCGTGTCTTCTATCTTGACCTAACATGAGGGAATCTGCACTTTTTACTCCGACAAAAGGGTACACCTTTCCGTGTCGGGATAGTTATGGCTTTGGTGATTCTGGAAGAATTTTCTGAATAGGTCTGCAATAATAGCCGGCGAAACCCAAGAATTGACAGGTTTTCTATGGGTGTCTTCGGTGCCAACCAATTCTCTATTGCTTTGACCTTATGAGGATCCACGTGTATGTCTTGATTGCCTACTACATAACTGGAGGAAAATGGTTTGACCGAAGGGTATCAATGCGAACTCATAGTGATCATATCGAGTCTCGGATGCTGTCTTTTAAGCATCACTCTCATGAACTCGTAGCTGATGGTATTTCGAGCAAGGGTCTATCTTCGAGGAGTAGCTAGTTCCTAAGTTTTCTTGAAGAAGTCATCTACTCTGGAAAGAGGATATCGGTTTTGACGGTCAACTCATTAAGTCGACTGGATAACTCCTGTATTTCTGCATGGGCAAAAATGGTACGGAGATTTGGCTGCGAAGGTAGTTCCAGGGATTTTGTCGATAAGAGACTCAATTTGGCGTTCGGGAGGAATTCTCGGGATCTATTCGGAAAGATATCAGGAATGCTACAGTTTTCAGGGATGCTCTAGAAGTCTTTAAATTCTTGCTTCTCGCTGATTACATGGACAAGGAATACTTAACACTCCTTTTTGCAGAAGTTTTTGAGCTTTGATACAGAAAATGATGCGAAGATTTGGGCCAAGCTTGACACTATATATCATGAGGGTCCGGATCAGAGAGGAAATTATGACGAATAGCTTTTTCATAACAAAGTGTATCAGTATGATCAGGACTCAACTGATACATGCCAAAGATAACATCAAAGCTCTTTATTGAAACTAACATCAGGTCAATGAGGAAAGAATGATTTCTCGAGATAAGGATACAGTTTAGAGATATGTCTTTAGTACACTCATTCTCACCGGTAACCATCTTGACGGTAAATGTTTCGGTTATTAGACGAGGATGGTGTTTACGAAGATATTCGAATGAATGATAAATAAAAACTTTCTTGAAACTTGATTCGAAAATAATACGGGCATAAGAATTGTCAAGAAGAAATATACCTGCAGCGGTGGGATCAACGGCTGCTTCCTCTTGCTTCATAGCTAAAACCATATCAGCGTTGTTGACGTTGTTGGTGGTTGCTGTCTTTGGGCAGTTTCGCTTGAAATGCCCAATCTCTCCACATCCAGAGCAGGCCTGCCCGATACTCGATCCCGAAGCTTGGTTGATTAGATGAACTGGTGTTCTGCAGGTTCGAACGGAGTGGCCCTTTTTGCCACATCTTTTGCATATCCACTCACTGCATGGTCCAGGGATACGATGATGATAACTACACTTGTTGCACCAAGGGTGATTGCCAAAATACCCAGTGATAGGTGTTTGAGCTGTAGAAGCAACAACTGGAGTAGTGGTAGCTTGAGTTGTAGATACAGCAACAGGAGTAGTGACAACTTGAACTGTCACAGTTTCATGCTTCTTGGAGGGTCCTTGTGAACTCTGACCCTTTTGCTTTTTACTCTTATCACCTTCATTCTATTGCCCTTGAACATTTTCATGGTTTTGGAGATTGATGTTACTTCTTGGTCCACTGAACCTGTCGGGGCAGAAGTATGTCACTGCGGCAGAAATAGCCAACTGGAACATCACTGGGTCGAATCGATAGGGAGGTGGCGACGGAGGGCTATTGTTACTTGAATTGGATCCTTCCTTTGAAGACATTTCGATCTAAAGTGATTAGGAAAAAGAGGATGGTAAGTCCTCTGCATTAAATCAAGAGATATGAAACAGGGGTATCTCTTTGTAACATACATATAACTTTATTAAGCAATAAGGCAGGAATGAATTATCAAGGCAGATAAACTATCGCTAAAGGAATGATCGAGGGACAATGCTTGAACAGGAATTTTCTACGACAAAGTTGGATCTAGAAATACTCCCATAGTATTTCATGATTCACTGCGATGACGATTCGTTGTTTGGGATATTTGGGTAGGTTTTAGGCATGTTGAACACCACAGTCACTCCCAGAAACATGTTGGCCGTGTCTCGAATGAATATAGTTGATCAGGCTATATTGACCCTAGACATGAATACATAACTGCCCAGGTGTAACCGCAGTATACAACACCCATTTACTTATGCTTTGTTCTACTTATAGATACAATTCTCGACGGTTAGGTATACTTGTACACTTTTTGAAAATACTTATATTTTGAAGTATACTTTTAGTTCAGAGCACTTAGGTCCCTTAATGTTTATACTCTTATACCATGTAAAGTTTGGTATACTTAGTTCACTATAACCAAGGGCTCTAACACCGTTCTGTCACACCCCGAAACCGAAGGCGGAAACGTCTCAGGGTGGAGGTGACTTCATGTGAATATCATAACCAATGTACATAGTAAGCAAAGTAAAACACAAAACATTACATTACATAAATTTCATTACATCAGTTGAAACGTAAAGTAGTACAAGTTTCATAGATACATAGTTTAAAAAAAAAAGAAAGACGAGTCTTCTACGCACTCTGTCTTCATCAAAAGTGATCGTCGGGTACCTATCTAATGCGGACCTGAGAATACAAGCGGTTTGAAAATTAGCATAAAGCTGGTGAGTTCATAAGCGGTTTGTTTTATGAAAAGAACAAGTTCCTTTAGTTTCCTGAAAAAGTGATTAACCAAGAAAATCCCATATTTTCTTAAGTGTTAGATACTAAATCCAAATTGTAATGTAAAAGATGTATACTGAAAACATGATTGTTCTTGTGAATTGTAAAGTTTAGCTATATAACCTGTTATACTTTTTCTGGGTATGTACTACTATTACTCAGGAAAATCCTATATTTTCCTACATGTGTGTGTGAACTATTACCAATTCCGATTATGTTCAATGTTGTCCCCAGGAAAACCCCATGTTTTCCTGAATGTGTGTGTGTGTGAACTGTTACCGATTCTAATTATCCTCAAACGTACATTAGTTTTACTACATACATAAAACTCGTAAATAAGTGTAAAGCATTAATAATCTTGATTGCGATTCCTTAACCATACTTCAGACTAGATATGACTCGGGTCGTGGCCAATATCCTTTTTATAACTTTCGTCACCCTTGAACCTTTCGGTTCGGCTGTAGCTAGCAGCCAGGTGCGGGATTGTCAGTCCCGTGTAGATCTATACACTCAATTCAGGCTCTCCTACGTTCGGAGATTCTGGTTACAGGGGCAGTCCTCCACTCTCTCGAGCCAAGGAAGTGTTACAGAGGACGTGTCTCCGATCTTTAAGATTTCCCTTTACTTCTCGTCCTAGGGAAGTAGTATCTATCACTATCTAAGTTCTAATGGATCCTGTCCTTTACACTCGAGCCTAGGTGTTTTATTAAGGACATTACAATGTTTTATGTATTCTAAAGGTGCCTGTCCTTTACACTCGAACCTAGGTGTGTTATTAAGGACATTACGATTGATTTATGTTTTCTAATGGTGTCTGTCTTTTATACTCGTGCCTAGTGTATTTTATTACAGACTTTACATATGATTTATAATCTCAATCAATATAATTATGGACAATCAAATGTAAAGTATACAACATAACAATATATAATAAGAATTGAAAATCGGTTTGAACCAACAACTCTGCGAGTTAAAACAGTTTGTTAGTAAGTTTTCAATTCTTAAAAGTGTGAGAATTATGAAACCATTTAAAATGAAATACTGAATTTAAGTACAAGATATCCTTGTACTTTTGTTTGTATTCCCCCCCCCCCCCCCTGAAAACATTTAAAAACCATTGAAAAAGGGGTAGGGGTATGAACTCACCGGTTGAGAAACGTGTCAGTTTGGATCCTAAACGTCAGTTCTGGGTTCGCGAACGCACAAGATTCCTATGGATTATGAAATGATATACAAATATATCATATTAGATTTATCAATACTAATTAGATATGATATTACACTCCAATGAGGGAAAACACATCAAAACGAGTGTTTGGAGTGACCCGGGTGACATCTACGGACATGTATTGACACTAGGGACTTGGAATTTGAGATTACTCCCCAAGAGTAAACTCATACAAGAATTTTCGGCCCATAACACCAATTCCCCATGAGTTTACGGCCGTAAACTCATGGTGGGGTGGTTTATGGTGCAAAATGGCTTCAAACACTTAGGGATAATTGCTAGACTTGGGTTTTTGACTTTGGAATGGATTATAATACACATAGGGACCATTTATTGGAGCTTATGGCTATAAACATGGAGTTTAAGACCGTAAACTCCTCCTCACTTCAAATCCTTAATGTTTTGGTCCTTAAACAATCACATGTGATTCTAAAAATCCCTACAAGCCTTGAAATGAATTTGGGGCACCAATTGACATACTTTTAGGAGTTTACGGCCATGGGACACATGCTATGGATGTAAACTCTCAAATTATGAGTTTGGTTGAGTTTAAGACCCCAAAACTATTTTTGGTTGGATCTATGATTTATTCCAAGGCTTTTGGTGGTGTTAGATGGCTTTCTAACACGTTTGGAATGTGTTTACTCACATGTTTGAGGGGTTGCGGCCCAAGCATATGTCTTGGCCGTAAACTCATGTTTACTCTTCAAAATCCATGTTAAAGGCATTCTAAGTCCAGTCCATTAAGCCATTAATCCATATCTAAGCTCCAAAGATCGATTTGGAAGGGTTTTTGGGCTCTAAAACCCATTTTGTATGAATTCACGGCCTAGGACTGTTCCAGGGCCATAAACTCATGAATGTGGTCCTATTCCATGATTTGAACTCGAATTTGAAGGCTAAGGATATTATACTAGGAGCTAGGGTGATTACCTTCGTGTTTTGAGGCTTGAAATGGATGATTTTTGGACCAAATTCTTGAATTGAGGAGAGAGGTTAGAGAGAGAGTGTGAAAAGGCTCCAAGTGAGTCTTAATTCACTTTAAATATGGTTTGAATTGGATACACGGTGGAATTCTACCCGATACCGGTGTTAACCGATGTTTTGGGTCTCATTCACTAAGTCGTTTTACCGTTAGTAGGCCTCATTCACGAAGCCGGTCTATAAGGTGGGTATACGGTTGTTGCCTATAAAATGGCAACTTAATGGGTGTCCACTCTCACCCACCTGGTGGAGGGTCGTTAGCCGAACGGGTAAGACAAGGACTTATAAATTCTCATTAAGTATGATGAGTATTATAAAGTAACTAAATCTTTTATTTAATTCCCAATCTTAGTTACTTTAGGAAAAATGTGAACATCGTGCTAGTCCATGGAATTCACACTTTGTACCTTATCAAGTCGTTGGTGGAGCGTGTGTGGTTAACCGGCACACTAACTTGGACTAGTAAGGATCACGAAGGGTGACTTATTGTTTGTCATAGATCAATGGAGCGTGTGTGGTTAACCGGCACATTGATTAGGTGATAATATTAAGGGTACCAAGTGAATTAGCATGGTTATTCACACCTTGTTTTGTGATCCTCGGCATCCCAGTCACAAAACTTGAAGGGCACAATCGAGATTGAAACATGCCATTGAAAAGTTCAATGAATCTCAAAAGAATCTAGGAATTTCAAATCCAATTAAAACCTAATAATTCATTTTGTTTTTCATGGTGGAATTTGGTGAATCCTCATTCACCTACCTTTCAAATATATTATTGCTTAGATTACGGTATCCCTCTTCTAAGTATAATATATTGTGATTGGATCCTAGCCTTAATATTACATTTGGGTGTCTTATTAAGGACTCTATATATCTAATCTAAACTTGCTTTCTTCTTTTAGATGTCTTCCAACACTAATGCTTCAGGATCTAACCCAACTGGTTCTTTCTCTCTCATGAATCTTTGTGGGAGAGTCATCTTTGATGGTTCCAACTTCATGGACTAGATTAGGAACATCAGGATGGTAACTCGTTATGAGGACAAGGAATATGTCCTCGATAAGGAGTTAAAAGAGCTTGATGAGTCTACTGCTACTCCTGAGGAGATCGCTGAATTCAGGACACATGAGAGAGATGCTACTAAGGTGGCATGCATCATGATGGCCACGATGACAGCCGAGCTCCAAAACTCCTATGAGGACTTCTACCATTTTAAGTTGCACCAAGACCTGATGGAAAGGTACCATCAGAGTGCTCGTCAGGAGCGGAATGAAATAATCTCCTCCATAATAACAACCCGCATGAAGGACGGTGAATCCATCACGGGCCACATGCAAAAGATGCAAAGGTATGTGGACCGTTTGCTGAAGTTGAATGTGAACTTCCCTGAGGAGTTGGCAATTGACATCATTTTGCACTCCTTACCTTCTTGTTATGACCATTTTCGTATGACATATCATATGAACAAGGAGGAAGTTACCCTTAGCAAACTTCAAGGACTATTGAAGACCGCTGAAACCGGTCTTAAGGGCAAGTCGGTTGTTACCTCTACTACTCCTACTCCAACATCTACCCCTGTTTTGGCTATCGGGCAAGGCAAAGTGAAAAAGAGGAAGACCCCTTCGAAGGGTACCAAGGGAAAGTCTCTTGAAGGCTCCTCATCAAGGACCAAGAGCGGTTCTATCACTCCTTCTATCATTCCCAAGGATGCTGATTGCTACTATTGCCAGGACAAGGGGCACTGGAAGCGAAACTACCCTAAATACTTACAGGATCTGAAGGATGGGAAAATGAAACCCACCCACGCAGGTATTTACATAATATTGTCAAATAACTCACCATATTCTAACTCTTGGGTGCTTGATACAGGATGTGGTATTCACATATGTTCTGATTTGCACGGCCTAAGAAGAAGTAAGGATGTCGACCACGGGAAGATAAACTTGATCATGGGGAATAGGAAGGCTTCACCTGTTTCCAAGATTGGAGTTTATACTTTGTTGCTGAATAATGGGTTAAAATTAGATTTGAATAAATGTGTGTACTCGTCTGAAATGGAGAGGAATATTATTTCCTTTCATGCTTTGTACAAACAAGGTTTTACCTTTTCGTTTGATAATGAATGTGGTAGTATTAATTCTTTCTTTAATAATGTGTTTTATTTTAAAGCATTACCTTGTGATGGTGTGTATGAAACTGTGTTGATCGTAGACAACTTAGGAAATAATGTGTTGTATATTAATTCTTCTACTAGCCTAGATAAAGCATCATTGTGGCATTGTCGTCTTGGACATGTAAACAAGAAACGCATAGGCCAACTCCAAAAGAGTGGAGTCTTGGAGTCAGTCGACCTTAAATCGGATGATAGTTGTGAATCTTGTCTACTTGGAAAGATGACAAAATCGCCTTTCACTGGAACTTGTGAAAGGGGTGAGGATTTGTTGGACCTAATACACACTGATGTATGTGGGCCATTCAAAACCGCCACAAGGGATGCTAATCGGTATTATGTGACTTTTATTGATGATTTTAATAGATATGGTTATGTCTACTTGATCAAACATAAGTTAGAAACCTTTGAAAGGTTTAAGGAATTCAAACAGGAAGTAGAAAATCAATTGGGCAGGAACATTAAGATGCTTCAATCCGATCGAGGTGGTGAGTATCTTAGTACCGAGTTCCTTGACTATCATAAGGAGTGTGGGATTGACTCCTCCCACTACACCACAGCTAAATGGTGTAGCTGAGAGGCGTAATCGAACCTTGTTACACATGGTTCACTCTATGATGAGTCGAGCTTTGCTACCAATCTCTTTTTGGGGGTATGCCTTATAGACTGCCGCCCATATCCTTAATCTAGTCCCTACAAAGAAGGTTACCAAAACACCTCATGAGATGTGGACTGGGAAGGTTCCCAATTTGGACCACATCAAGATTTGGGGTTGCGAAGCTTTCGTGAGGCGTGAAACTCATGATAAGCTCGAACCCCGAAGTGAAAGGTGTATTTTCATCGGCTACCCACAGAAATCCTTCGGTTACCTCTTCTACAGACCCAGTGAGAATGTGGTCTTTGTAGCAAGAAGAGGGGTCTTTCGTGAGAGAGAATTTACAAGCCAAGGAAATAGTGGGAGGAAAATTGATCTTGAATAAATCCAAGAATCAATTGGTGAAGGAACCTCAGACACTAGCAATCAATCTGAGGAGGAAACTCCTGTTGAGCCAGCTGACGAGTCTGTACCTCCGAGGCGTTCCACACGGGTTAGGAACACACCTACGTTTTATTATGGCTTTCATATTACTACGGAAGGTGATACATTTATCAGCGATAGTACACCGGTAAATTTTGATGAACCTAGCAGTGTTAAGGAAGCCATGGCATGCCCGGATTCTGCTAAGTGGAAGGAGGCTATGGACAGCGAGATACAGTCCATGTATGACAATCATGTTTGGAACTTGGTTGACAATGTACCAGGCTGTGAAACAGTCGGGTGCAAATGGATCTTCAAGAATAAGACCGACATGGAAGGAAAAGTGCATACTTATAAGGCTCGACTGGTTGCGAAGGGTTTTACTCAGACTCAGGGTATTGATTATGATGAAACCTTCTCGCCAGTAGCAAATATTAAGTCTATTAGGGCTATGCTAGCCATTGCAGCATTTCATGATTATGAAATATGGCAAATGGATGTCAAAACCGCTTTTCTTAATGGAAAATTGGCTGAGGATGTGTACATGAATCAGCCAGAGGGTTTTGTCAGTGCAGAGTACCCTAATAGAGTATGCAAGCTTGAGAAATCCATTTATGGATTAAAACAAGCATCTCGTAGCTGGAATCTTTGTTTCGATGAAAAGGTCAAAGAGTTTGGCTTCTCGAGAAGTGAAGATGAGTCTTGCGTGTATGTCAGAGCTAGTGGGAGTATAGTTAGCTTCTTGGTACTGCATGTAGATGACATACTACTTATAGGAAATGACATCCCAACCTTGCAGGAGGTTAAGTCCTGGCTTGGGAAGTGCTTTGCTATGAAGGACCTAGGGGAAGCTGCCTATATCCTAGGGATAAGGATATTAAGAGAAAGGAGTAAAAGACTAATTGGACTTAGTCAGAGTACCTACTTGGATAAGGTATTGAAAAGGTTCAACATGCAGAATTCCAAGAAAGGAGATTTACCGATCCAAAGCAATACCAAGCTGAGTAAGACTCAGAGTCCGATTACAGAGGAAGAGATAGCTGAGATGAGCCAATTACCGTATGCTTCCGTTGTTGGCTCGATCATGTATGCTATGACTTGTACCCGCCCTGATGCGGCCTTTTCTTTGAGCATGGTCAGCAGGTATTAGGGGAACCCTGGCAAGGCTCAATGGACTGCGGTAAAGAACATTCTCAAGTACCTGCGGAGGACTAAGGATTGGATCCTTACCCTTGGTGGGAGTGATGACTTGAGAGTATTAGGGTATAGTGATGCTAGTTTTCAGACTGATATGGATAACTTTCTCTCTCAGCCGGGCTGGGTCTTTACCTTAAATGGAGGGGCAATCTCTAGGAAGAGTTCCAAGCAGGAGACGGTGGCTGATTCGACTTGTGAATCAGAGTATATAGCAGCGAGTGAAGCAGCGAAGGAGGCGATATGGCTGGAGAACTTCATCGGAGACCTTGGAGTTGTGCCAGCTATTAAGGAGCCTATGGAAATTTTCTGTGATAGAAATAGTGCGGTTGCTTTAGCTAAAGAACCGAGAGATCATGGGAGATCCCGACACATTGACAGAAAATATCACTTCATAAGACACAAGATAGAAGAAGGACTCCTCGTGGCAAAGAGGATATCGTCAGATGAGAACCGTGCAGATCCCCTTACAAAGGGACTGACGAGGGCTAAGCATTTTTAGCATGCGAGGCACATCGGGCTGAGGGACGATATTAGTTTTACAGATTAGATAGATTCTCTGAAACTTGTAAAATGTAATCGACATTTGATGATGAATAAAATTGTGATTTATTTATGAGTAAGTTTTGCTATCATTGTCAATTATTTACAATTGTTTCAGCTTTGCATGTTTTGACTTCCAGAATAATTAATTTATTCAAACCACCACAATCGATCATACGTCGGAAGTATGTATGAATCAAGATTGTCATGAATTGGGTTTGTAGATGGCTAAAAGTGTTCAGACATGGAAATGGTTGCTACAACGTTCATGAGTACTCATAAGTTATGAGTATTGGAATAAACCCATGCTCACTTGTATCACTTCATGGAATTTATCTCGAGTCATCGTGAGACAGTAATATCATATAAGTCTTCAAACCTAGAGATATGAGTTGTTACCTATGAGTTGGTTGTGCATTGATTGCACGTAAACGCATCAGTAACTTGATGTTGTAAAACGTGCCTTTGTGTACAATTCAACAAGTAGTAGAACAAGCATATGCATCGAAGTTTATCTGTTCCTTCTAGAAATAGAAGCGATATCTGGGCCCCTAGATGATTTTGTGTTGACCCATGTACCGGGCCTGGTCAGAACTAAATTGATGTGTTCAGTTGAGTTCTTTGTCAAACAAATCGGAAATCAAGAAACAACTGCCAGACAATAAGCAAGACATAGTTCCATGTGTTTGTCCGGCTGATATCATGAGAACAGAGGATTATATGATCACTTATCTCAAAATGGCGCTTCATAGTTCAACAGAGTTTTCGAGAGCTACGATTGCAAGTTGGTTCCTGAAGTAATATAGGCAAGTACAGTTATTAGACTTATCCAAGTGCGAGTCTGTTGGATAAGGTGTCTAAGTCCATAACTTATTTGGTATATACTTGACCCGACCCGGCATGGTCCATTTGGGTTGCACTTCACCCGAACTATTTATGGATAATTTTATGAGAGTTATACACATATGTTTATTAATGTATTGTAAGTTATAATATGTTAATATGAAGTTATTTAATTAGTCTTAGTCTTAAATTAATTATGAATTAATTTAGAGATTAAAAGGACGACTAATTAAATTGTGGGCTATTGTTTTATATGGTGTGGGCTAACACTCATTAGTTAATGGGCTAGGCTTATATAGAAGTCCATCAATGATCCATGGAGCTTTTAACCCATGGATCCTTGGAAAAGGAAAGGTCATGGGTTATTAGGGTTTCACCCTAACCATGCACACTATATAAGCATGCTTATGTTGCATGAAATAGCCACGAGTGTGTGTGTTTGTGTATGACCGAATTTATAAGTGTGTATACACTCTCTCAAAGTTTTCCAAGTGTTTGTGGTGATTTGTGATTTCCATTTGAGGCATTCACACTATTGGTGCTTGTCTCTCAAACTCCAAAGAATCAAACTCATCAAAAGGTATGTAATCTCATATAATTCTTTTATGTTCAAAAGTACCCCATGCCATGTTAAATAGGTTATGAACCTTGGAAAATTATTATTTTGCATGTATTTAGACAAACATAGATCCAAGGTTTATTAGGGTTGCATGCACACTTAGGAAGTGTTAGATTGCTCAAAACCCAACAGTTAGATCTTAACACATTTGAGGTCCCTTATCCATAAAAATGCAACTAGTATGAGTTATTTTTGTCTATGCATGTATTAGGTTCCTTGTTATGGTTCTCTTTGAGTTTTGGGTCTTAATAAGACATGCATAAGAGTAAAGTTGTGTCCTTTACGTGTTAAGTCGCTATTTAGGATCAGATCTGGGAGTTTGGCTTGATAGCTTAACCGATTAAGTGCTTAATGGGTTGATTTGGTTGTCTGCAGAGCACGTGGGGTGTACTTAGCTCATACGTTGTGCGTACTAGCCCCAGAAGGAATACGCCAAGTGTAAGTCTGAGTATGCCTAATATACTCAATTGTTTGACTTTCACAGGTTTGGGCTATATTTTGGGCATTTAGTTTTTGGGCCTTTTGGGTCATTGGACTTCTGACTTTGGGCCATGGATAAACTACGGGTTTTCTTGGAATTAGGTCCTTGATGATTTTGGGCCCCCTTAGGAAGTAGGGCCATATTAGGCCTTGGGATGCCATTTAGGAATTTGGGCCTTTTGGAGCAAATGGGTTGGGCCTTAGTTTCGATCTAGTAAGAAAATGGTAAAATGGTCTTTTACCTTGGATATTGGACAACTACTTTAGATTCGTGATTATGGGTCGAGATCCAATTATTAATTGGATATTATTTGATGATGTTAGCGTGGGGATTTTTCGCATCAGCAGACTGAGATTTTATCTGAGAGATTCAACGGTTTGAGATGAATTTCCTCACAGTGTTTACCAGGTCGAAGGCACCAATGTCGGCCCATGGTTTATTATGATTCGGATGCTAGTTGTTTGGATGAAGATACATGTATGTTTTCTGATTTGTTTACCGATCGGGGACCGATTATGGGCAGGGCCTGATGACTAATTTGAATGCTATTTATCTTTATGATTCTTGCATGTGTTTATGTGTTTGTCTGTATACCTAGGGCCCGACGACTGACAGATCTATTCCAAGCGGGGTTTGATGTTGTGTGGAGCCCGATGACGGGCGAGGCCCACTAATGTTTAATATGTTTGGTATGTGGTATTTTGGGAAACCCACTAAGCTTTGTGCTTAAGGTTTTCACTTTATGTTTCAGGTACTTCTAGTTTGAAGGGGAAGAGCTCGGGATAACTACATTGCACACACCACATAGTTTCATATTTTACATGACTCGGATGTACTTGGATGCTTATTGATACACTCTAATTCACTGTGGTTCTTATGATATTGTTTTTATTAGTTTAAAAATCAAAATTTTAGTCTTAATTTTTAGGATGTTACAGAATGTATAGTTTTTATGTATTAAAATATGAATTTAATATATTAAACTGTTAATTTTATGCATTAAATTATGAATTGATTGTACTAAGCTGTGAATTAACTTTATTAAGTTATGACTTTTTTTTATAAATTTTATTTTAATATATGAATATTTGTATTATTTTTCTTGTGAGTATATTTTTTTGTGGAGTAAATATGTAAGAATATATTAGTTTTTATATGAATTAAACTCTAAATTAGTGAATTAATATGTTTATTAAATTATGAATATAATATTTTAGCTTACAATGCATGATTTTATATACAGATTTGGTTTAAAATGAATGATGGTTGCGAGATTGACATAGATGGTTAGTGCTGACATGTGGTAGTTGGTGGTGGTGGTAGATTTTGGATTTGACTCCCCTAAATTAGTGAACTACTGATATTATGTTCATATTAAATTGTGAATTTTGTGTACTAAACTACGGATGGACTTTACTAAATTTTGTATTTTGTATCAATTTAATGTTAGAATATGAATCAATATATGAATGAAAATATTACACTTTAAAAATTACAATTTTGCTTTTTTGGTACAAAAAAGTCGAAAAACAAATCAGGATTTTTAACATGTTTAATAAATATTGTGTACATATCAACTTATAAAATAGGGTTCTTATGATTCTTAATTTTTTATAGTTCTCATTTGAATCACACACACTCTCTCTCTCTCTCTCTCTCTCTCTCTCTCTCTCTCTCTCTCTCTCTATATATATATATATATATATATATATATATATATATATATATATATATATATATATATATATATATATATATATATATATATATATATATATATATATATATATATATATATACCATGTAGCTATAAAATATCAAAAGTGACAGCACTATAGGTCACGTTTGGAATTAAAAAAAAAAATTATGATTGAACTTGCATGGCCACGATTTTTAAGTGTAAGCAATTGTGTTATATATATATATATATATATATATATATATATATATATATATATATATATATATATATATATATATATATATATATATATATATATATATATATATATATATATATATATATATATATATATATATATAAACTAATTTATTCCATGTAGCTATAAAATATCAAAAGTGACAGCAGTATAGGTCACGTTTGGAATGAAAAAAATATATATATGATTGAACTCGCATGGCCACTATTTTTAAGTGTAAGCAATTGTGTTATTTTTATTGGTATCGAAACATAAAAATTAACATGATATTCTCTAAATCCACATAAATCCAAGGTGATAAGTTATTAATAATAAGAAAATTATTTTAAGGAATGTTTGAATTAGCATGATATTCTCTATATAAACAATTTTTGCAAGTTTATTCAATGGTTTTTTAGGAATGTTTAAATGTCAAATGATTTTAAATAAACAAATTATTTTTTTTTAGTTAAAATCGACGTAAACAAAGTATAAAAATACAAACTGTTACATATAAGATAAGAAACAAACATTAAACTTTGTAAATGTATCCTAGAGCGCATCCTTAGCAAGCCATCTCATAATCATGCTTAGATATCCTTTCGGCTTGTACCCTTGAGGTGTGTGACCTCCACCCTAAAAACAACACAAAAGGTCAACCATTATGAAGATAACAATATATTCTTCTTTTTTCTTATGAAAATAGAAAAACAAATCAAAAAAATAGTTAACCTCTTTACAAAATCAAATATTATAATATTCTTGATATGAAACGAAGCATTTGAGAAATATACCTCACCTCTATAGTAGCAAATGTTAAGTTGTAGTTGTGGTTTGAGTATGTCATGGTGTATCTGCAACAAAATAAGATAGCAGCATAGTGTGGAAATATTACTATTTTACCATTTATTTAATGATTACAAATCATGTTAATCCTTATGAAAACACAACTAACCCGACTATTTGCTCTTCCGTAAACCATGGTCTCCAATCATTTGTTACTAACAAATTTAGTGATTCAATCCACTTCAACCCAAATATGAAACAAGCACGTCATGATCTCCACTGTTCAAACATATACATAACGACATCAAAATGTAATTGATGTTTGATTGCTTTCAAGTTCTCTTAATGCCACAACGATGCACATGAATAGGATCGACCAAAGTGGAATTTATTTCACGACAATAAGTGTAAATATAAGATACTAAAAGGAAATGATAATGGGTATTACCCTTCATTAGTTAGGTCGCTTACTTTTCATTACCGTGTCGCTTACTTTTTAAACTCAAATTGCATGCTGTCATTGCATGGCACCCACTCCATTTCGTCAAGTTCCTGTGATCATGATCATGAGATTATTGATATCCTACATTGTAATCAAGAGAAACATGAACATAACTACATACAAACTACAAACCTTAGGAATATGAAGAGCCTCTCGAACATCTTTACGATCCGCCCACGCTGAGATGTAGATGTTTTCCAGCGACAACTATTGATAAAAGATAAAATTAGGTGATGCGTAACATTTTAAGAATGAATTATTAATAATTGTAAATTTTTTGGATGAAAAACAATAAGACATGAAGAGTTACATCGTTTACCCTTGTTCTAGAAAGAAAACAAATTCTCCTTAATATTTTTTTAGAACACCAACATTTGCATTAGAACCCCATTCTCAGGTCAATAGCAAGAAGCTATACGGGATCAACAACAATTAAAACTAAGAACATAGTAGAACCCTTAATATAGAACACGACAATAGGATTTTGTAAATAACTGTATTTTTACTCTAAAGTTAGATTCGACATACCGTTGATATATGATCTCAGTGTTTGAGGGAAATAAATGAACACATAATCAACTATAAAAGATTGTCTGAAAATAAGTTTTACATTTAACTGGTAGTTTACTAACTATGTGATTAGTGAAATAAAAGAGTTTCGCGTCTTTATCCATCACTAGCTAGCACAAATTTGAGCTGTAAGTGTAATATGGGTTATTTCCATATATTTTAAATTTCAGGTTTTGGAACAACAAACAATAAATAAAGATGCGAAGAAAAGTTAAAGATCACAAAAATTTCATGTGGTTCATAAGATTAGGCAATTTGTTAAGTTGTGAAGAGTGATTCCTTTGATGTTGTGGCTACTAGCTAGACCAACAGGGTTCCAAAAGAGCCACTAGGGTTCAAGATGGAGCAATCCCTTGTAGGGTCAGGTTAACACCACAAAAAGAATTTATGCTCGTTCCTAAATCAGATATGACATTAAATTGTATCACGGGTTAGATTTGTCGGAGTTTACAAGCTTGGCCTTATTTACTATTTTTAGGTCAACTTTCTAGTGTAAATTATCCTTTGAATTTGTGAAAACCTGTCACACCCCCGAACCGAACGGCGGAAACGTCCGAGGGATCTTGTGACTCAAATTGAATACCATTACAATGAATATACATAATTCATCACCATGCATTGGAATATTACAATTAATATTGTTTACATTCAGTACATTGTTTTAGACATTACAAATCCATAACTTAAACTGTCTGACACATGATTTAAGCAAAACACCATGATATTTCTTGATACTTATTCTTCGGCTTACCTGTTACCTGAGAATACAAGTTATTTTGGAAAACGTCAACATATGAAATGTTGGTGAGTTCATAAGTAATGTTATGGTAAAATGATTTGGTGAAGTTTGAAAAACCTAGAAAATCCGATATTTTCTGAAGAAAAAAAAAATGTTTGTTTATAAAAAGTGTGACGATCCGTAAATATGTTTGTTGATTTTCAAAGCATGTTTAATGGTTGAACTTTTTATACGTCACACAAGTGAAAATGTTGAACTTCCCGGGAAAACGCGATGTTTTCCACAATACGTAAATTACATGACTTGTTTATTGTTATACTGATACGACGAATGTTTTGATTACCCACGTGATATTGGATTAATTAGGGTTTGTGAGTCGTTATAATCACGCATTTAAAGAAATGACAAGTTTATAACTACAGATTACGAACGATCCTTAAGGCGTTGTCCGTACTACTCACTTAATCCAACCACCCTGATTTCTCCTGATTAACGTCATGAATCTGTTTACTTGATTTCTCAAGCCCAACAACTGAGGAAAAAGGAAGGTACGAAGCCCCCTTTATTTCCAGGAGTTATTCAAGGCTATTGGGAATGCGAAAGACACTTGGTGCAACTCGTATTTGACTTATCGACCTCACTAGCAGTACTAATGGGCCATTAGGGCCCAATAACACATTAGAGCTATTGAAAGTCCTTTAACGTGGAATTGGGTCATAGAAGGCTCAATATCACGTAAACATAATCCATATGTGGCCAAAGATCATGTTGATGGGCTAGCAAAGCCCAACAAGTATGATTTGAAACTTTCAAGCCCAAAGTTTGTATATTGACTCATTGTAATTATCGCGTCATTAACGAATTACTTTGGTTTAACGATTTTGTGTTGTTATTGATTCGAGACCGAATCAATTCGTTTTGTAACGATATGTGTTATTGAGAGTGTATTTGTTTTCCATTTCGTCGGTAGTCGCGGATCTTGTATCTTGATTTGATTTGTTTGTAAGTAAACTTTGACCCTTTTCATTACTCTTCCTTTTATAAAAATAACACTTTTGGTCCTTTTATATAAAAGAATTTCATTTTTAGTCCTTAAAACACTTTTCTTGACACTTTTGTATAATTTATTTGATGAAAACATGATTTTAACCCGAAGTTTATTTAGTTGACAGCTTCAGCCCCTCTAGAATAGTGATTCTCGGTTAAGCATCCATTTTTTACAACTTTTACAATTTTGGCACAAAATCTAAAAAGTTTGCATTTTTAGTCCTTTTTGATAATGAAAAGCATTTTTGAACCTTATAAACATTCTATTATGCTAATTACTCCCTTTTTTACAAAAAAAAAAAATATCGTATCTAGCCCATCAACTTGTAAAATTTTCGCATTTTGAGGCTTATTGGGCCGAAAAGCCTAAAATTAACGCATTAGGTTAAAAATTTACATTTTAAGTCCTTAGAAATTTCTAAAAATCAGGAAAATATTTATGGAAACTGCTTTGGCCCCTTTTAACCTTCCAGAAACCGTGACTTGTTGATTTTTACCCTAAGTTTGCATTTTTGACAATTTAGGCCCAAAAATGGGTCTCATGTTCAAGTATGTTCATCCTAACCTTATAAACTACTTTTCTTGACTTGTTTAGTGTATAATAGCTTAAGTTATGTTTATTTCCTTTCTCATGTCTTAGATCTCTGTTTTTACACACTTTTTGATAACATATTCATCCCAAAACACATGATAACACACATATACATGCATCAAATCACACATAGCATACATTTACACATAGATCTACACATTTTCTTGTATTCTCCCCCATAAAACTCATAAAAACCGAAAAGGAAGGGGTATAAAACTCACATTGAGTTGTGATTTCGGTTTTGAAGAATGTTTGGAGAAGTTTGATGTTACTTTCGGCCCTAGCAAGCCCTCCTTTGTTGATTTTGAACTTAGAGGGTTTCTAAGAGAGTGATCATGATTTTTCATGGGTTAGGAAGAGATTTTTGATAAAAAAAAAAAAAAGAATCTAGATCATAGATCCAAGCACGATCTTACCTTAGATGAAGAATTTGTGGGATAATTTCTTTGAAAGCGCCCTAGATCTCGAAAATTTTGGAGAGGAATAGAGAGAGTTTCTTTGAGAGATTTTTGAGTGAAGTGTGTGTGTTGGTGTTGTTTCGGCTGAGAGATAGAGAGAGGAGAAGAGAGAGGTCTTAAGGTGATGTGTGCATGGAGACATGGGATAAGTTGCATGGAAGACCATTATGTAAAAATGAGGTGGCCATGAGAAGTCAACTCCTCCTTTTATTTGGGCTTGGGCCGAGATTTGGAGAGGGAAAAGGAACGAATTGGGCCCTTAAATGCCTAAGTCCAAATCATCGATAATTTAGATAACTATTAGCCCAAAGTAAATCAAGAAATGATTTTTATGGCCTATTAGGGCTAATTAGGTCAGTTATGGCCCAATGAGGTCCATTAAGGTGTTTTATTTCATTCTAGGCCCAATATGGCCCAATATGTTAAAATAAATGAAAGTGGGTCCAATTAGAGCCCATTCAAGAGCTCTAAGCCCGAGATAGTCCAATTGGAAGCTTATTGGTCCATTAGGCCCAATAAGGAAATCCTAGTCCAAAAATGGACTCAAACATGGATTTTCTAGGGTTTCCAATTGTTTCTTGGCTATTTGCGGTGCATGTATGATGTGTTTGATTGAGATTTTGTTGTTAATGAATAAGCATCTTACATGCTTTCCCATTGTTGGTTTACATTTGTTATCTTTGTTCAATGTTTACAAGACTTCAAATTCCTAGTTGTGACATCATCCCCCCGTTAGAGGGAATTCCATCCCGAAATTCTTTTGAAAGCCCGATTTGAGAATGTTAGAATAGATGAGGGTACTTTTGCTTCATTTGATCTTCGCGTTCCCACGTGAATTCTGGCCCACGCTTCGCGTTCCACAATACTTTCACAATCGGGATGCGACTTTGCTTAGTACGCTTCACCTCTCTGTCCATGATTTCGACTGGTTCTTCAACGAATAGGAGATTCTCGTTGATTTCAATTTCGTAAAGGGGAATGAAGAGAGTTTCATCGGATAGGCACTTCTTTAGATTGGAAACATGGAACACGGGGTGTACACGGCTGAGCTCAGCGGGTAGCTGCAGTCTGTATGCCACTGGACCAATTCGGGCAAGAATCTCGAAAGGTCCAATGTATCGTGGGTTCAGTTTTCCCCGTTTTCCAAAACGAATGACCCCTTTCCAGGGAGAAACATTTAACAGCACTCGATCCCCAACCTGAAACTCTAAGGGCTTTCACCGTCTATCAGTGTATCTCTTTTATCGGTCGCGCGATGCTTGTAGTCGAGCTCTGATTTTCCGTGGTTTCACGTATGATCTCCGTCTTGTCTGATGCTAGTTATCTCGCTAGCTGGGTGTCGCCCACCTCAGCCCAACACAACGGTGATCTACACTTACATCCATATAGCGCTTCGAAAGGAGCGACTTTGATGCTCGAATGGTAACTATTGTTCTACGAGAACTCAACTGAGGGTAAGTGGGTATCCCAGGACTTCCCAAAGTTTATCACGCATGCGCGAAGCATGTCTTCGAGCGTCTGAATGGTTCGTTCGCTTTGACCATCCGTTTGTGGGTGATAAGCAGTGCTCATGTCGAGATGGGTTCCCAGTGCTTTCTGAAGTGATTGCCAAAAACGTGAAGTGAACCTACTATCTCTATCTGAGATGATAGACACTGGTACTCCATGAAGCCTCACGATTTCTTGAATGTATATTCTTGTCAGTCTCTCCATCTTGTAGGATTCTTTTATTGGTAGGAAATAAGCGGATTTCGTCATTCGGTCAACTATTACCCATATAGTATCCAACCCATCTGACGTATTGGGTAGCTTGGTCATAAAGTCCATAGAAATCCCTTCCCATTTCCACTTGGGAATTACTGGTTGTTGTAATAACCCCAAGGGCTTCTGGTATTCCACCTTTACCTTGGCGAAAGTAAGGCATTTGCTGACATAGGTGGCAATTTCTGCCTTCATGTTAGGCCACTAATAATGTTGTTTAATATCCAAGTACATTTTGTCCGAACCCGGAGGGATGGAGTATCGCGTCTTGTGAGCTTCACTCATGACCACCTCCCTAAATCCTCGAAGTTTAGGGACCCAAATACGGTGCATGAAATAGTATACTCCGCCCTCTTTCACCTCGAGATTCTTCTCCATTCTGCGTAATGCTTCGCTCGTTCTGTCTTCCGCCTTCATAGCATCTGACTGGGCTGCCCTGATCTAAGTGGTTAGGTGGGATTGGATGATTATTGAGAGAGTTTTCACACGACGATTAGAGTACTCTTTCCGGCTCAAGGCATCAGCTACCACATTGGCCTTGCCTGGGTGGTACTTGATTTCACACTCATAATCGTTTAATAGTTCAACCCATCTTCGTTGCCTCATATTCAGATCTTTTTGATTCAAGATGTGCTGTAGACTCTTGTGGTCCGTGAAGATGGTGCACTTCGTACCATAAAGGTAATACCTTCAAATCTTCAGGGCGAAGACCACTGCTCCCAAATCTAGATCATGGGTTGTGTAATTCACTTCGTGTGTCTTGAGTTGCCGGGACGCATAAGCTATCACCTTTCCACGCTGCATGAGAACGGAACCTAAACCCTGATTTGAAGCATCACAGTAGACTACGAAGTCTTCCGTTCCCTCTGGTAGTGATAGTACCAGGGCACTGCAGAGTGCTCGCTTCAGAGTTCGGAATGCAACTTCTTGTTTGTCCGTCCATTTGAATGGTATGCCCTTTTGTGTAAGCGAGGTAAGTGGCTTGGCGATCTTAGAGAAGTTTTGAATGAACCTCCTGTAGTAACCTGCTAGTCCTAAGAATTTGCGAATATCTATGGGTGTTGTCAGGACTGCCCATCGTTCGATGGCTTTGACCTTAGAAGGATCCACATGTATTCCTTCCTGACTAACAACATGACCCAAAAAGTTCACGCTACGGAGCCAGAACTCACACTTGGAGAGTTTTGCGTATAGCTTCTCAGTTCGCAGGGTTTCCAGGATTTGTCGAAGATGTTGGCCATGCTCTTCTTCGCTTCGGAAATAGACTAGAATGTCGTCAATAAAAATAATAACAAAGTTGTCGAGGAATGGTCGACAGATTCGATTCATTAGGTCCATGAATGCGGCAGGGGAATTCGTTAGACCGAAAGGCATTGCGACAAATTCATAATGTTTGTAATGAGTTCGGAAAGTGGTTTTGGGAATATCCTCTTCCTGGACCTTGAGTTGATGGTACCCAGATCGTAGATCTATCTTAGAGAAGTAACTGGCTCCTTGGAGCTGGTCAAATAGATCGTCAATTCGTGGGAGTGGATAACGATTTTTGACAGTGAGCTTGTTTAGTTCCCTGTAATCAATGCACATCCTAAAAGATCCTTCTTTCTTCTTGACAAAGAGGACTGGAGCTCCCCATGGCGAGAATTTGGGTCGGATGAATCCTTTGCCCAGGAGTTCACTGAGTTGGCTGGACAATTCCTGCATCTCAACAAGAGCTAATCGGTAAGGCGATTTAGCGATGGGAGTAGCTCCTAGAACAAGATCAATTCGGAATTCAACTTGTCTCTCTGGGGTACTCCAGGAAGATCTTAAGGAAATATGTCTGGGAATTCATGTGCTACAGGAATGTCTCGAACGTTAACCTCTTCCTTGGTTTTATCCACAATATGCGCCAGGAACGTCAAATTGTTGTTTCGCAGATGCTTCTGTGCCTAGAAGCACGAGATGAGACGAAGTTTTGTGTTAGGTTTGTCTCCGTAAATAACTAGGGTTTCATGATTTGGAAGCTGAAGGCGAACGGCCTTCTCGTGACACATAATTTCAATATGGTGGGGGCTTAACCAGTCCATGCAAATAATCACATCAAAACTCGTAATGGAAACAGGCATTAAGTCTATTCGGAAGACGTGTTGATTTAGAGTTAGGGTACATCCGATGTAGACTTCCCCAGTGGATTCGGTTTTCCCATTGGCCATTTCCACCGTAAAGGTTTCATTGAGCTTCTGGGGTTGTTGTTTTAACAAATGTTTAAACTTATTGCTCACAAAACTTTGTTCTGCTCCGGTATCAAATAGGATGCATGCATAAGTGTGGTTTAGGAGGAATGTACCGGTAACAATAGCAGGATCCTGAATCGCTTCTCCCTGACCCATGGTCAGTACCCTTCCTATTCCTCCATTTCCGGGATTGTTGTTGTTGGGGCAATTTCGACAAAAATATCCAGTCCGTCCACATCCATAACAGGTGTGAGTTGGTCCTGCATTGTTGCCTCCATTGTCGGTGTTGTTGTTGTTGTGGTTATTGTTGTTGTTGCTTCCCTATTGTTGGTTCTGAGGAGGGTAAGTCCTGTAGTACTTTGTCGTGTGCCCCTTCCGATCGCAACTGGTGCACTACATCTCTCTGTGTTCTCGATTGTGATGGAGACCGCAATTGTTGCACTTGGGAAGGCTACCGGAATAAGGTCTAGGAGCACTTGGAGCAGCTGAGGTTGGAGCATGTGGTGTGGATGGAACTTGTGTGGTTGCAGCATTAACTGCCACCGTTTGCTGTTTCTTGGATGATTCGGAGCCTTGACGTCCTTTCCTCTTACTGTTCTTTCCCTTTTTGTTGTCACTTTCCTTCTTAACTTCAGTCTCCACTGGCTTCTCACCCTTCTTGTTGTTGTGGTCACACAGCTTCTTGGATAATCTCTTGGCACTGTCGAAAGTTTCGGGATTTGCATCTATCACGTTTCCTTGGATCGGGGAGGTTAGTCCCCAGATGAATCACTCGATCTTCTTACCTTCTGAGGTGATCATGCCAGAGCACAGTAGATACAGTTCACTAAACCTTGATATGTATGCATCTATATCCGTGTTGCGGATGGTGAGATTCCACAACTCTTGTTCCATTTTCTGAATTTCGCCACGAGGGCAGTATTCGACCATCAGCATTTCTTTCATCTCTGCTCATGGCATGGAATTGTCTACGGGGAGTGTCATGGCTTCCAAATGTCCGTTCCACCAAGTGAGCGTTTGGTCAACAAGAGTGCATGCGGCAAATTTTACCTTCATCTCCTCAGGGCATTCACATATCTCGAACACCAATTCCACCTTCTCGATCCATCATTTCAGGGTAATTATTCCTCCCGTGCCGTTGAAGGTTCGTGGTTTGGCATTGGTGAAGTCCTTGTAGGAGCATGTCTTGGTAGGTCCTTGATTCATCCCATTGTTCGAACTTCCAGCCCCTGGTCCGTTGACTCCTCCATTGTTCCCTTGGTGAATTTGTGTCATAGCCGCAGTGACTGCAGCCGATACCGCTGCCTAAAAAGCAACAGAGTTGAACTCGGGCGGGTTTGGCTCAAGGTTTTCGTGGGTTGGTCATCGAGGTATCTTTCTGCCATGGAACAGAAAGATGTTGAGTATCTGTGCTTTTTGTGAGAGTGTGATCCTATGAGCTAGGTGTGTGGCACGAACTTAGGTATTTTCACAATTTGGCACACAATCATGGATTCGTAACACATAGCAAATTACAACGTCAAAGTAAAACATATAATTTTTTTTTACTAATATTATCCGCATTTGATACATGAAAATTTTGCTCGAAAGAGCATACATAAGCGGTACTAGTTTGACAGCATAACGACTCTACGAGTACTGTAGTCACTTAAACATAGATTCGGGGTACATAGCATAGATCCTAATGACATAGTAGTAAAGACTGATACAGCTAACCCTAGTCGCGGTGAGATGTGCCCGGGGGTGGTGTTGAGGAAGTGGATGTGAAACGACCCAAAAATCACGACCAAAAAAAATTTCTTTAAAAGCATTACTAGAATCATAATTATAAAAACTGTATCATAAGTCATAACATAAATTCTCGAGTATTAATTATCATTATCAGAGTCAAACATTCCCAGGCTAACGGACTATGGTGTGTGCACTGCAATCTCCCCGAGCTCCTCTTTTAAAAACTGAGTACCTGAAACCAAAACTGAAAACCGTAAGCAGGAAGCTTAGTGAGCTCCCCCAAACTACCACATACCATACAGTAACATATAAACACATATTGGGCCTTGCCCACTGCATCGGGACGAAGCTCGGAAATTGCATCAGACCGGAGTCTGGAACTGACTGGGACCTTGTCCCCTACATCAGACCAAAGTCTGGAACTAACTGCATCGGATCGAAGTCCGGAACTGACTAGGACCTTGTCCCCTGCATCGGACCGAGGTCCGGACTAACTGCATCAGACCGAAGTCCGGAACTGACTGGGACCTTTTCCCCTGCATCGGACCAAAGTCCGGAACTAACTACATCGGACCAAAGTCCGGAACTGACTGGGACCTTGTCCCCTGCTTCGGACCGAAATCCGGGCTAACTGACTGAACATAGCATAGAATAACATATCAACTAGCATGAACACATATACTACATACTACATCGGGCCGTAGCCCGGTACACATAACACATAACACATAAAACATAGCACATAAATCCTGTCTGAGCCACGAAGGCATCAAACATACTAACTACTGCATCGAACCGGAGTCCGGAAACTACTGCTAACTGAACGGGTCAGCATTGTGGCCTTAGACCCATCCCTACTGGAAGGAAACTCACCTGATGCTGCTGAACTGCTGCTGCTAATCCTTTTGACTGCTACCTGACCTCTGACTTCGACTGCTGCTCCACTAGCTCCTCAAGCTACCAATATCAATATAACACTTAGTCCAACTGACCTCCAAAGGTCACTAGGTCAATTCTGGTCAAGGTCAAAATCCTGGTCAAAGTCAACCTTCCGGGTCAACCCTACTCGCCGAGTCTATCTACTGACTCGCCGAGTTCATATGCTCTGGGTCTTTCTTATTCGCGACTCGACTCGCCGAGTCAATCCATGACTTGCCGAGTCCAACCAGGTCCAAGTCCTGTCCTGTCCAACTCGCTGAGTCACCACCCGACTCACTGATTCGAGTCTCAACTTGAAGGGTTTAGGGTTTCGCGATCTGACTCGCCGAGTCCAAGAACAGACTCGCCGAGTCCTAGACAATCTTCAACCAACTCGTCGGGTTGTTCATCCAACTTGCCGAGTCCATGCCTAACTTCATCCGACTCGACGAGTTGTTCATTCTACTCGTCGAGTTCCTCCTCATCTTCAAGCTACTCGCCGAGTCCACTCGAAGGACTCGCCGAGTCTATCCAGTCCTCAATCCATGCAGTGGCTTTTCGAGCCAAACAGAGTTTCCAACTCATAGATCCATACTTCTAGGGACTATTCCCCACGTAAAGTGGCAAACTTTACGTGTAGATTAAGAGATCTAGGCTCAACACACCCTAAACTCGGGTTTATGGAAAACATACTTCTTCAACATACCAAGGGCTGATACTTTAGGGGATTCAAGACCAAAACAAACATGGATCTGAGGTAGCAACCTCATATTTGAACCTCCAACTTGGATTGGTTACATATCATACTAAAAATGACCAAAACTCACATATAAGAATAGATCTAGGTGCAAAGGAAGTCCAAGCAACAGCTTATTACCTCCAACTGGTCTGAAATGTCTTCTCAATCTCGGATCTACAGTCCCTTCTTGCACCTCCAAGGATTTTCTTCCTTCTCCAATCTTTAGTGCACTCTACAAGGTAAGATCTAGCTCGAAAACGGATATGGTGGCTAGGGTTTGGTGTTCTGGGGTAGAGAGGCAGTAAGGAACCCTAGGAAGGAGAATGAGACGCTTAAATAGGATCCAAGTTCCCGGATTTAGGGTTTTCCTCGTTCATACCCAGCTCGTCGAGTCTCCTTGGCCGACTCGCCGAGTCGGTCGCTTTCACCACAACCCGGATCCCGCTCGGACTCGCCGAGTCCCTCCATGGACTCGCCGAGTCTCCCCTAAACTTGAGGTTTTCTTTCTTTTCTTGGCTCTCCAAACTTTGGGGCGTTACAACTCTCCCTACTTAAACTAAACTTCGTCCTCGAAGTTTGCTACAATCAACTGCCTTCGAACTGCCTCCAACTCTCAGTCTGGAAAATCTAACGCCCTTTTTGTCCATCACTCCAGCCACTCACCTTGCCGATCATTATCGTTGGTACATACTGAATCCTTCTCCTTTCCATAATTTTCTTAGCGTTACTTCCTCTGACTGGCAATTCTGTACCCCTCATCCGCCTACTGGATGCACTGAGACCACTTTGGTCCAACTAATCTACCGATATCCGAGTTACCGGACTCCCACCGGTCACTATACTCCATCGCAATCTCCTAGTCGCTTCCAGCGACTCCTGAAAATACTTCGACTATCTATAACTATTCCATCCATTCTTCCGCTCATACTGAAACGATGTTGCTGGAAATAGCTTGCTTATATCCCATCTGATTACTCAACTCCTACTAACTCGAGCCTTCCATCCTGAAAGGAAAGCTACCTGCCTAGCTATCTTTACATATCACTATACTCGACCGAAGGCTCAGCTGATCCTACTGAGAGAGACTTGCCATTTCCAAATCAACCAACTATACCGTCAACACTTGCATTCCAACGCAAATACAATACTGACCCAAAACCCTGAAACCTTCCAAACACTGAATTGCCTGCAATACTGAACCTGCCTGAAACACTAAACTGCCTGAAACGTTGATCTGGCTGAAACACTGAGCTGCCTGAAACATTGAACTGGCTGAAACACTGAGCTGCCTGAAACACTAAACTGGCTGAAATACTGAGCTGCCTGAAACACTAAACTCAAACCCAACTGTGGAGTCAAGGGACCCGCACTTAGTCGCTTCCATGACTTCTGAATGAAATCTTCCTCTAGGACTAGTTTCCACTAGTTATCCTGTCATTGTGGCTCTAACAACCTTCCGATCCAATCGATCGGGTCCATACATCACATCCTGACATCATCCATTCCACGACTAATAACATGATGGCTCCCAGACTGATGGTAGCCCGCAACCTACCCGAACCCCAATGGTCCACTACTACTCTGATCTCATAACCGATGTGACGATCTATAGCCCAAATTGTTGTCTTAGCCATGACTGATCCATTTGGGAAATCTGAAATCTAACCCATGGATTCCCATATCCTCACTGCTGCACTAGAACGGGTGGGAATTACTACGTTCCCGCGTTCAACAACGCGCTCATGCTGCTACCAATCTGATAAAATCCACGGCTACACCCGCGGATTCACAACTCTCAAATACTATCTGGCTGCTAATGAACGCTACGGCTACCCCCCCCCCCTCCCCCCCCCCTCCCCCGCAGACTTACAACACTACTACTACTATCTGACTACTAGTGAATGCTACGGCTACCCCCGCAGACTTACAACACTCTACTACTATCTGACTGCTAGTGAATGCTACGGCTACCCCCGCAGGCTTACAACACTCTACTACTATCTGACTACTAGTGAATGCTACGGCTACCCCCGCAGACTTACAACACTCTACTACTATCTGACTGCTAGTGAATGCTACGGCTACCCCCGCAGGCTTACAACACTCCACTACTATCTGACTACTAGTGAATGCTACGGCTACCCCCGCAGACTTACAACACTCTACTACTATCCCGAGGACATCCTGACTATCCCTAGTCCCGCTAGTGATTCCTCATCCCGATTCCTCAAACCAGCCCTCAGTCTTTGAATTCTGCATCATCCCCGACATCTTATATCCTTGATATACTTAGCGCTTCGTCGAGGAATTCTCCGGCTTGGTTCCCAAACCAACCGTCTACTGATCCGGATACAAGAAGCTACTGTTGGGAAGTTTCCAACCTCCCAACTCCTGAATCCACATAATCCTACATGCTGGCTCTGCCACTGGCTACTAATACGAGGACATCTCCTGCTAACCATTTTCTTCGGATCCTCATTCCGACTCACTTGAGCCCTTACAGGTGGTCCTCAAATCCTGGATTCCCAACCAGCTTCTAACCATCTCCATTACATGAACCCACTGCTGGGAAAAGTTCTCGAACTCTCAATTCTGAACTTCTTAATCCATCCATCACTGTGCTACTACCACTTCTTCTCAGAGGTCGCGCACTCATTCTGAGTGACTCTTATCCATGTATACCCAGAGGGTTCTCCCCCACTTCGATCCTGCTTACCCCTTGCTGCTTCACATTCAAAAGAGATCCCGACCTTTACTACCATTCCAAAACTTCTACTGGGGAACCCAAGCCCGCCAGGTAGGAATTTAACCATTCCATCCAAACCACTATCCACTTCGAACTAGCAAAACGAACCAGATCTCTCCCTACCATGCTACAGTTACTGCATCCTCCGAAACTTCTCCTTATGAGCACATCCCCTAACTACCAACCAATTATCCGAGGTATGCAAATGGCATATGACATAATCACAAGCAAGCCACTCCATAACACAACACTTATACCACAATTGATGCAGAAACCATAACAATATAATCATAACATAAGCTGACAAAAACAAAGTTACATACCTCCATTACTCAGTGCTGCTCGAATCCCTGCTGAAATCTACCGGAGAAACTCGGCTCCGAGCCGTAAGCACCCTTGCCCGGCCTTGACAGCCACTGACGGTACATGAAGTTCCAAGGGCAGGAGTTGGCGCCTGCCCTGCTGAATACAAACTCGGACAGTGGGCCTTCTTGTGGCCCCTCTGACTGCAATGGAAACACAACGGATCAAGTTCCTGGGCGATGGTAACAACACAGTCTCTGCTAAAATGACCAATCTGGCTGCACTTGAAACACCCAGCATTACCACCACTTCTACACCTACACACACCCATGTGCATCCTTCCGCACTTCCCGCATCGACTACGGCTCTGATAGTTCCTTGTCCTCAAATCTGAACTCTTGGGCCTCTTACTCGAACCTGTGGCAACCTGAGTCTCATCCATTTTCCTCTTCCCTTCCGACTCCCTGCCTGACTCTCGCTCCTACGTTACCCCAACGGCAACGTCTGCTGACTGAACAACAGATGTCTGATCCTGAAGCCTTGCTATCAATCTATCAGTGATCCTCACGACCATGTCTGGCAGACCCTCGCGAATGGCTCGCGAAACTTCCTCAACTATCCAATTATGCAATGGTTTCTCTTGGAGACAGAATGCCCCACACACCCCTGCCCCCTGATAGCAGAAACTAGAAATGGGATCTCCCTCCCTGATGGATCCCTGAACTCCATAAGATTCGGGACCTAGATGAGCCCCAATCTGTCCTGAAACTAACCCGGCCCTAAAGGCATCAAGATGACTGTCCATGAGCTCCACAATAGCCTCTCTAACTGAACCGAAAATCACTGGAGTCTGATCGATGATGTTGCGCATAATCTCTGCGGAAATGAAATCCCTCATCTGATCATCAAGCTGTCCGGCTCTAAAGCCCGAGCCAGACCCCTCCCCTGCACCTGAACTGCCAACTGATATCTCGCGCAACGTCACCATGCTGAAAATATAACAATCCCTGACCAATTACATACTACTGCTGAGGGATGTCTCACATACTCTACTAGTTCCTTGGTTTCGCCTCGGCCCCTCTTGAATCGAGTACGGATCCTCTGCTTTCAGTAGTATGGACCCCTACTACCTTCCACATCTATCCGTACTTTCCTCAAGAGTTACCTCAACTCCACCAAGTCCCCTTTACTCTTCTACTGATCTCTGCTACTCTCATCCTAGGCTTGCCCTAGGGAACCTCTGACTCTACCCAAACAGTCCTCAGCTGCTGAAGGCCTCCTTGTAATGCCAATTAGCCACCACCTGAATACCATCACATGTGATGAGGCTCGGATAATCCTTCGAGTAAAAGTCTCGTCCCTACAACGGTTGGACTCAAACAAGAGCTGCGCAGTAGGGCCAAATCTAGCACTCTTAGATTATCCAACCCTAATCACATGTGATGTGACGTATTCACCTAATGGATAACTCCCATCACTCAGAGTCCCACAAAGCACAAAGCAAGCAGCATTCGGATAAAGGAAACATACTTAGGCAAAACAATTCTCATAACAAGAAACTGCACTAGCATACAATGCTAAGCTCATGCTATCAGGCATAACCTACACAGGCTATCCTACTACTGTCTACTCAATACTAGCATGCAATTCTTATCAGCTGAAACACATAAAACAGGCACATAAGGCATCATCCTAGATCCTTAGTCTTATTCTAGCATGCTGTTCTACTGAAGCTGAAACTGAAACTGAAACTGATAATGATGATCATAACATAACTTGTATGGGTAAATTGGGAGTACTTACTTGAGCTCGGCTGATTGCATGCACCACACCCTTTTCTCGTTTTCAAAACTCTTTTCTTTCTATGTTCTTTTTCCAAAACCCTTTTTCAAAAATGTTTTTCTTTTGAAAATCCTTTATCGTGTCCTTAGTTTGAGTTCAAATACACTCGAATGCATATCTGAATCCCTCAAACCAAGGCTCTGATACCAACTTGAAACGACCCAAAAATCACGATCAAAATTTTTTTTCTTTAAAAGCATTACTAGAATCATAATTATAAAAACTGTATCATAAGTCATAACATAAATTCTCGAGTATTAGTTCAAAACATAATATCATTATCAGAGTCAAACATTCCCATGCTAACTGACTATGGTGTGTGCACTGCAATCTCCCCGAGCTCCTCTTTTAAAAACTGAGTACCTGAAACCAAAATTGAAAACCGTAAGCACGAAGCTTAGTGAGCTCCCCCAAACTACCACATACCATACAGTAACATATAAACACATATTGGGCCTTGCCCACTGCATCGGGACGAAGCCCGGAAACTGCATCGGACCGGAGTCCGGAACTGACTGGGACCTTGTCCCCTGCATCGGACCAAAGTCCGGAACTAACTGCATCGGACCGAAGTCCGGAACTGACTGGGACCTTGTCCCCTGCATCGGACCGAGGTCCGGACTAACTGCATAGGACCGAAGTCCGGAACTGACTGGGACCTTCTCCCCTGCATCGGACCAAAGTCCAGAACTAACTGCATCGGACCGAAGTCCGGAACTGACTGGGACCTTGTCCCCTGCTTCGGACCGAAATCCGGGCTAACTGACTGAACATAACATAGAATAACATATCAACTAGCATGAACACATATACTGCATACTACATCGGGCCGTAGCCGGGAACACATAACACATAACACATAACACGTAGCACATAAATCCTATCTGGGCCACGAAGGCATCAAACATACTAACTACTGCATCGAACCGAAGTACGGAAACTACTGCTAACTGAACGGGCCGGCATTGTGGCCTTAGACCCGTCCCTACTGGAAGGAAACTCACCTGCTACTGCTGAACTGCTGCTGCTAATCCTTTTGACTGCTACCTGACCTCTGACTTCGACTGCTGCTCCACTAGCTCCTCAAGCTACCAATATCAATATAACACTTAGTCCAACTGACCTCCAAAGGTCACTAGGTCTATTCTGGTCAAGGTCAAAATCCTGGTCAAAGTCAACCTTCCGGTTCAACCCTACTCACCGAGTCTATCTACTGACTCGCCGAGTTCATATGCTCTGGGTCTTTCTTATTCGCAACTCGACTCGTCGAGTCAATCCATGACTCGCCGAGTCCAACCAGGTCCAAGTCCTGTCCTGTCCAACTCGCTGAGTCACCACCCGACTCACTGATTCGAGTCTCAACTCGAAGGGTTTAGGGTTTCGCGATCTGACTCGCCGAGTCCTAGACAATCTTCAACCAACTCGTCGGGTTGTTCATCCAACTCGTCGAGTCCATGCCTAACTTCATCCGACTCGACGAGTTGTTCATTCTACTCGTCGAGTTCCTCCTCATCTTCAAGCTACTCGCTGAGTCCACTCGAAGGACTCTCCGAGTCTATCCAGTCCTCAATCCATGCAGTGGCTTTTCGAGCCAAACAGAGTTTCCAACTCATAGATCCATACTTCTAGGGACTATTCCCCACGTAAAGTGGCAAACTTTAGGTGTAGATTAAGAGATCTAGGCTCAACACACCCTAAACTCGGGTTTATGGCAAACATACTTCTTCAACATACCAAGGGCTGATACTTTAGGGGATTCAAGACCAAAACAAACATGGATCTGAGGTAGCAACCTCAGATCTGAACCTCCAACTCGGATTGGTTACATATCATACTAAAAATGACCAAAACTCACATATAAGAATAGATCTAGGTGCAAAGGAAGTCCAAGCAACAGCTTATTACCTCCAACTGGTCTGAAATGTCTTCTCAATCTCGGATCTACAGTCCCTTGTTGCACCTCCAAGGCTTTTCTTCCTTCTCCAATCTTTAGTGCACTCTATAAGGGAAGATCTAGCTCGAAAACGGATATGGCGGCTAGGGTTTGGTGTTCTGGGGTAGAGAGGCAGTAAGGAACCCTAGGAAGGAGAATGAGACGCTTAAATAGGCTCCAAGTTCCCGGATTTAGGGTTTTCCTCGTTCAGACCCAACTCGTCGAGTCTCCTTGGCCGACTCGCCGAGTCGGTCGCTTTCACCACAACCCGGATCCCGCTCGGACTCGCCGAGTCCCTCCATGGACTCGCCGAGTCTCCCCTAAACTTGAGGTTTTCTTTCTTTTCTTGGCTCTCCAAACTTTAGGGTGTTATACGATGCACCCTGAAGACGAGCCACCTGTCGTTCTGTGTCCTGGAGTCGGGACTCCCACCTCACCTGCCTCATGTGGAACTCTCGAAGGATGTCTCGTGTCTCCTGCTCTGCACGCTCGACCCTAGTCCACATCTGACGTACCTGGTCGGCGGTACTCTGAGCTAGGTCGCCTGTGTTCCGTAATCGTCTCACCATGACCGGAAGGGCTCGATCATCCGGTCCTCCATCCCTCAGGTCAAAGAACTCGCGTGACATGCCGAATGGGGGTCGTTGTCCCTACTGCCTGCTCCATCTCCAAAGATCAATACCCCAGGGGGTGTAGGACCAGTGGGGCCCACCCGGTAAGCGGGCACCCTAATCGGATAAGGGGGGTTGATGACTTCGGACTCCACGTCCGAATCACCCCCTTCGTTGTCGTTGGGTTCCTCCTCGAGGCTTCCTTCATCTTCTTCCTCCTCATGTTCTTATACTGGTTCGGCTGGTTCGTCCTCGACTTCTGCCTCCGGTTCCAAGTCAGATTCTTCCTCAAGGTCTTCCTCGGGCTCTTCTTCATGCTCTTCGTCCAACCATCCGTTATTCCCATGTTCTGGGAAAGAAGGATCCCCAGGGTGGTGGAAACCAGCCATGTTGTCCGCGAGAGTGTATAATTATGCTAATATCATACCTATGCCGCTTTAGTTGATAAATATACTAAATTGGTGTTCTCTTCTTGGAGATAAAGGGGTATGTTTTTAGGTTCCCTAGCTATCACGATTTCCTCAGGACATGTGATAGTTGTACCTTGGAGGAAATGTAGTTAATCAAGCTACATCCACTCCTTGATACAACCAAGAACAATCCTGGCTTAACCGAGATACTAGCATTATCTTGTTTGGTTCGATATTATGTTGTTTTTCCTAATACAAGCAAGGGTGTTTTTATTGTTATATTTTACTTGTTTTGTTCAGAGTTGTGTTAGTCCCTCTTTTTGGTTTATAGTTGCATATCAATGTGTGGTTAGATATGCTAGTTCACTATAAACAGAACTCTGATACCAACCTGTCACACCCCCGAACCGGATGGTGGAAACGTCCGAGGGCTCTTGTGACTCAAATTGAATACCATCACAATGAATATACGTGAATCATAACATAATTCATCACCATGCATTGGAATATTACAACTAATATTGTTACATTCAGTACATTATTTTAGACATTACAAATCCATAACATAAACTGTCTGACAGATAATTTAAGCAAAACACCATGATATTTCTTGATACTTATTCTTCAGCTTACCTGTTACCTGAGAATACAAGTTATTTTAGAAAACGTCAACATATGAAATGTTGGTGAGTTCATAAGTAATGTTATGGTAAAATGATTTGGTGATGTTTGAAAAACCCAGAAAATCCGATATTTTCTGGAAAAAAAAATGTTTGTTTATAAAAAGTGTGAAGATCTGTAAATATGCTTGTTGATTTTCAAAGCATGTTTAATGGTTGAACTTTGTATACGTCACACAAGTGAAAATATTGAACTTCCCGGGAAAACCCGATGTTTTCCCCAATACGTAAATTACATGAATTGTTCATTGTTCTACCAATACGACGAATGTTTTGATTACCCAGGTGACATTGGATTAATTAGGGTTTGTGAGTCGTTATAATCACGCATTTAAAGAAAAGAATAGTTTATAACATCAGATTACGAACGATCCTTAAGGCGTCGTCCGTACTACTCACTTAATCCAACCACCCTGATTTCTCCTTATTAACGCCATGAATCTGTTTACTAAATTTCTCATAAGCCCAACAACTGAGGAAAAAGGAGGGTACAAAGCCCCCTTTATTTCCAGGAGTTATTCAAGGCTATCAGGAATGCGAAAGACACTTGGCCCAACTCGCATTTGACTTCTCGACCTCACTAGCAGTACTAATGGGCCATTAGGGCCCAATAACACATTAGAGCTATTGAAAGTCCTTTTACGTGGAATTGGGTCATAGAAGGCTCAATATCACGTAAGCATAATCCATATGTGGCCACAGATCATGTTGATGGGCTAGCAAGGCCCAACAAGCATGATTTGAAACTTTCAAGCCCAAAGTTTGTATATTGACTCATTGTAATTATCGTGTCATTAACGAATTACTTTGGTTTAACGATTTTGTGTTGTTATTGATTCGAGACCGAATCAATTCGTTTTGTAACGATATGTGTTATTGAGAGTGTATTTGTTTTCCATTTCGTCGGTAGTCGCGGATCTTGTATCTTGATTTGATTTGTTTGTAAGTAAACTTTGACCCTTTTCATTACTCTTCCTTTTATAAAAATAACACTTTTGGTCCTTTTATATAAAAGAATTTCATTTTTAGTCCTTAAAACACTTTTCTTGACACTTTTGTATAATTTATTTGATGAAAACATGATTTTAACCCGAAGTTTATTTAGTTGATAGCTTCAGCCCCTCTGGAATAGTGATTCTCGGTTAAGAATCCATTTTTCACAACTTTGACAGTTTTGGCACAAAATCTAAAAAGTTTGCATTTTTAGTCCTTTTTGATAATGAAAAGCATTTTTGAACCTTATAAACATTCTATTATGCTAATTACTCCCTTTTTTACAAAAAAAAAATTTGTATCCAAACCATCAACTTGTAAAATTTTCGCATTTTGAGGCTTATTGGGCTGAAAAGCCTAAAATTAACGCATTAGGTTAAAATTTTACATTTTAAGTCCTTAGAAATTTCTAAAAATCAGGAAAATATTTATGGAAACTTCTTTGGCCCCTTTTAACCTTCCAGAAACCGTGACTTGTTGATTTTTACCCCAAGTTTGCATTTTTGACAATTTAGGCCCAAAAATGGGTCTCATGTTCAAGTATGTTCATCCTAACCTTATAAACTACTTTTCTTGACTTGTTTAGTGTATAATAGCTTAAGTTATGTTTATTTCCTTTCTCATGTCTTAGATCTCAGTTTTTACACACTTTTTGATAACATATTCATCCCAAAACACATGATAACACACATATACATGCATCAAATCACACATAGCATACATTTACACATAGATCTACACATTTTCTTGTATTCTCCCCCATAAAACTCATAAAAACCGAAAAGGAAGGGGTATGAAACTCACATTGAGTTGTGATTTCGGTTTTGAAGAATGTTTGGAGAAGTTTGATGTTACTTTCGGCCCTAGCAAGCCCTCCTTTGTTGATTTTGAACTTAGAGGGTTTCTAAGAGAGTGATCATGATTTTTCATGGGTTAGGAAGAGATTTTTGATAAAAAAAAAAAAGGAATCTAGATCATAGATCCAAGCACGATCTTACCTTAGATGAAGAATTTGTGGGATAATTTCTTTGAAAGCGCCCTAGATCTCGAAAATTTTGGAGAGGAATGGAGAGAGTTTCTTTGAGAGATTTTTGAGTGAAGTGTGTGTGTTGGTGTTGTTTCGGCTGAGAGATAGAGAGACTAGAACAAAGAGGTCTTGAGGTGATGTGTGCATGGAGACATGGGATAAGTTGCATGGAAGACCATTATGTAAAAATGAGGTGGCCATGAGAAGTCAACTCCTCCTTTCATTTGGGCTTCGGCCGAGATTTGGAGAGGGAAAAGGAAAGAATTGGGCCCTTACATGCCTAAGTCCAAATCATAGATAATTTAGATAACTATGGGCCCAAAATAAATCAAGAAATGATTTTTATAGCCCATTAGGGCTAATTAGGTTAGTTATGGCCCAATGAGGTCCATTAAGGTGTTTTATTTCATTCTAGGCCCAATATGGCCCAAAATGTTAAAATAAATGAAAGTGGGTCCAATTAGAGCCCATTCAGGAGTTCTAAGCCCAAGATAGTCCAATTGAAAGCTTATTGGTCCATTGGGCCCAATAAGGAAATCCTAGTCCAAAAATGGACTCAAAAAAGGATTTTCTAGGGTTTCCAATTGTTTGTTGGCTATTTGCAGTGCATGTATGATGTGTTTGATTGAGATTTTGTTGTTAATGAATAAGCGTCTTACATGATTTCCTATTGTTGGTTTACATTTGTTATCTTTGTTCAATGTTTACAAGGCTTCAAATTCCTAGTTGTGACAAAACTAAGTGTACCAAGCCATTTTTTTGGAAAAAGTAATGAAATCTCTCTCTCTCTCTCTCTCTCTCTCTCTCTCTCTCGTGTCGCCTGTGGACGTAGTCGATCTCTCTGTTCGTGTGAACTAGAAAAAATGATTATTTTTTTGTTTGCATTATTACGTTGTGTTTGAAATCTCTTATTATTTGTTGAAGTGATTAAACCCAAATGTAATCATTCTACTTCCATTTGATAACTATAAAGGTCTTATGTCAATTGAGTAGAACGGAAAGACCCAAAGTGTAACATTCGAGAATTTGGTATGTTTTCTTTAACCCCTTTAACGCAAAATTTATCTCATTATAGTCCCTAGCTAGTACACGGGGCATAGGTATAGTCTATGAGTACACTTAGCGTACTAGCCCATTTTTTGGATCACGTATCAACCCACATACGTTAGGCGTACGTGGGAGTACGCATGACGTACGCAAGGCATGGATAAGCCTTAATTTTTAGGGTTTGTACTCTATTTAAGCAACTTTTACCACCCTTAGACATTGTATTGATTAAACTTCATCACTCTCTACACTAAAAAAAAAAAATAATAATAATAAGTATCATTTGTGAGTTTTGAGCTTAAAAGTGAGTTTTGGTGGTGTTTTTGGTGAAGTAGAAGAAGAAGAAGCATTGGAGGTTGCTTGGGAGTAGCTTGAGCTTTTAGATCTAGAGTCATCTTCATCTTAGCAAGTCATTTGAAGTAAAAAGATCCTATCTTGATGATTCTTTTTGCTAGATCCAAATTAAGGTGTCATTTATGCATTTTTGGGTCTTTTGAGCTAAAGTTGAGTTTATGGTCTACCCCAAAAAGCCATGGTGGTTAGATCTTAGCACATTTGAGGTCCCTTGTCTATAAAAATGCAACTTTTATGAGTTATTTCGGTCCATGCACAAGTTAGGTTCTTTGTTATGGTTCTTTTTGAGTTTTGAGTCTTATTAAGTCATGTATAGGAGTAAAGTTCCCAACTTTACGTGTTAGGTCACCAATTTGGATCAGATCAGAGAGTTTCGCTTGACGGATTAACCGATTAAGTTCTTAATGGGCTGGTTTGGTTGTCTACAGCGTACACAGGGTGTACTCAGCTTATACGTTGCGCGTACTAGCCATGGAAGGAGTACACTAAGTATAAGTCTGAGTACGCCCAACTTACTCAGTTGTTTGACTTTTGTTTTAACTTTCACAGGTTTGGGCAATATTTTGGGCTTTTAGGGTTTAGGCCTTTTTAGGCCATTGGACTTCTGACTTTAGGCCATGGATAGACTATGGACTTTCTTGGGAATAGGTCCATGATGATTTTTGGTCCTAATTTAGAAGATGGGCCTTATTGGGCCTTAGGATGACATTTAGGAATTTGGGCATTTTGACTAAATAGGTTGGGCCTTGGTTTTGGGCCATGTAAGAAAAAGGGTAAATGGTCTTTTACCCTGGATATTGGACAAGTAACTTAGATTCTTGATTGTGGGTCGAGATTTAATTATTAATTGGATATTATTTGATGGTGTTACCACTGAGATTTTCCGAATCAGCAGACAGAGATTCTATTTGAGAGATTAAGTAGCTTGAGGTGAGTTTCCTACCTATGTTTATTAGGTCGAGGGCACTAACACAAACCCATTGTTTAATGTGATTATGGTGCCAGTTGTCTGCATGACTCTTACATGTATGATATCTAGTATGTGGCGGGGCCCGAGGACCATCATGTATGCTATTTATTTTTGTGATTATTGCATGTTTTTATATGTTTATATGTTTATGTGTATATTGGGCGGGGCCTGTTGACTGACAGATTTGTTCCGAGCGGGGCGCGGTGCTGGACGGGGCCCGATGTTGGGTGGGGCCCGATGACGGTCGGGGCCCATTCTATGTTTGATATTTATGATATGTGATATTTTAGGGAACTTACTAAGCTTTGTATTTATAGTTTTCAGTTTATGTTTCAGGTACTTATGGATCGAATGGGAAGACTCCGGGATGATTGTAGTGCACACACCTCATTGTACCGCATTTTATTGTAGTGCACACACCCCATTGTACCACGTTTCATATCACTCTGATGTACTTTGATGTTTATTGATACACTTTGATTCACAATGGTTTCTATGATGTTGTTCTGAATAATGTTTTATTAATTAAAAATAAAATAAAAATTTTAGTTTTAATGTTTAGGATGTTATACAAATACAACTTGGGCGTACGACCTGAAATATACTTTCGACTATCATTAGTTTTTCATGATTTTCAATATTTTCATGTTGGTTATGCGTATTTTGCATCTTCAGCATGTTTATTTATGCTTGTTTTAGACTTTGTATTTTCGATTTTCTCCGGCTCTTCGTTGACTTTAAGAAGTGGCCCTGTGTCCTCATTTTCCTAGCTATTTGAAAAAAAAAAAATCAAGTGGTTTTTGTTGACTTCTTAAGAATGTTTACAAATACATAAGATCTCTCCCCTTATATATATATATATATATATATATATATATATATATATATATATATATATATATATATATATATATATATATATATATATATATATATATTCCTCATTTTCCTAGCTATTTGAAAAAAAAAATCAAGTGGTTTTTGTTGACTTCTTAAGAATGTTTACAAATACATAAGATCTCTCCCCTTATATATATATATATA